>NC_132841.1:22543353-23155495 GCF_048164855.1 Canis lupus baileyi
CCTCATCTGGCAAATGGGCACTGTCCCTTCCTTATAATGCCCTTTGTGCAAATGTGGAAACTGAAGCTCAGCCAGGCTGAGCAGCACCAGGTTTGCATGACCCTAAAGCCCGCACTCGCAGCTATAATATGATTTGCTGGGCAGCAGTCCCCCAGACCCCAACAGGCAGACGGAATGTTCCCGGGCTGCACACCCCTGTGTTCCTGCCACCCCACCCTCTTCCTGAAGCTCTGGTCCCTGGGGTTCGACGCCACGTCTGTCGCTCCATTAGCCTAAGCGTCCTCCCTGGATCCCATTACTTCACTATTGCTATTATTTATTCATCGACGGAGCCCTCAGCCTGTGGATGGGCACTTAGGTTGATGCCCTGACAGCGGGTCAGGAGCCCTACTCAGGGCGTATTAATCATCGGCCGTGCTGGTGGGGAGGCTGCATCCTCAGAGAGAAGAGATCATGTTGCAGACAGAGGGCCTGTTAGCACGTCTGCTTCCCACGGAGGAATCCGCTGCCTGGCATGTCAGGGCTGGGTGAGCCTCAGCATCTGTGCGGGCAGGGAAACTGAGGCTTATAGCGCAGTGTGGCTTGTCCAAGATTCCACATCTCATGGAAGTGTCCCCTGGGACTCTCTCCATCTATAAATGCAAGGTGATAATAACTCCATGGACAGAAGAAGGGCTTTAGGTTTTTATTCTCCTATGTGGTGCTGGTAACAGCCCCTCAAGATCAATGAGAGCTTTTAATCAGATGGGTAGATAGATAGATGATAGATAGGTAGATAGATAGGGGACATAGATACAGAAATTGAATCTCACAGAAATTAAGGGACCCGCTGAGTGTTTCTGTAAGCTGGGACTGAGACTCTGGCATCCTTACTGGAGTCCCGTGCTCTGGCCTAGGCTAGGAAATGCAAGATGTGTACCTTGGTCCTTCTCTGCCCTTCTTATCTTCCATGGAAAGGGGCACTCTGATTATCTGGGATAGAATCTCCTCCAGAGCTGGATTTTGCTTCTCCCTGGGAGGCTAGGAAAGGTTCCTGGCCTGCCACGGCTGGGCTCTTGGCCTGTCACCTCCAGGCTCTCAGGAGGAGGTGGCCTGTGGCTGCTGGCTGGACAATGGGGTGGACACACTGGCGTGCAGGCTCTGATCGGAGGCAGGCCTGCCTGTTACCAGGAAACACATACATACAGGCAGTATTTGCCACGAAAAACAGAGCTGCCTCGGAGCACATGATGTTGTTAGGGGTGTCAACCAGGAGCTGTGCCTACATCAGGGAGCCCTGGGTCCCCTTAGACTGTCAGGGGAAGTCTCCCAGAGCCCCTGATCATAGGAATCTTGCCCCCCATCTGCATCCCTCTAGCCATGACTGTGAGTCTGGTGACAAAATAGGTGGAGATTGCCTTCAGGGAGCCCATGCCTCTGCTCTAAAGTCTTCTATGGCTCCTCACTGGCCTCTAAGAAAGGAGTGGTGGGAGCCGGGTAGGGTGAGGCCAGTTTCCAATCACTCCCTCCCACGTATAGGAAAGGAAATCTGGCATTGAAAAGCATCTCAAAAAAAAAAAAAAAAAAAAAAAAACCACACACACACAAAAACCACAAAAAACAAAAACAAAAAACAAAAGAAAAGAAAGAAAAAAAAAAGAAAAGAAAAGAAAAGAAAAGAAAAGCATCTCAACCTAGAACATTCTTTGAAAAGCCTTTTTAAAAATATCCATTTTGCAGAAGATGAAACTGAGGCACAGAGAGAACAGGTAAGGGACTTAAGACCGCACTGTTGAGAAATGTCAGAGCCAGGAATCATGCCCAGGCACTTGGGCCCAAATCCTGAGCTCTTAACTGGTTAAGAAGGAAAATGTGTAGAAGAACAGCTACGGCTGGGGTGTCTCCAAGGACAAAGCTAAGAGCAAAGGATGGAAGTTATAAGGAAGCGGAACTCAGTTCAAGCTAAATAAAACCTCCCATACCATCTGAGCCATCCAAGATAAATAAAATGGGCTGCTTGCAAGGGAGGTGAGAAGGAGCTCCCCAGCATGGGAGGTATGAAAGTGGGTAATTGTCAGCCATCAAGCTTCAGGTGTCAAGGAGAACCTTTACCCTGACATCAGTAGACTGCTTGTCCACACCCAACTGGAGGGTTTAAAGATTTTATTTATTATTCATGAAGACACACAGAGAGAGGCAGAGACACAGGCAGAGGGAGAAGCAGGCTCCTGCTTCCCCTGGAGGGAGCCTGATGGAGGACTCGATCCCAGGACCACGGGATCACGCCCTGAGCCGTGCAGGCAGATGGTCAAGGCAGATGCTCAACCACTGAGCCACCCAGCTGCCCCCAACAGGAGGGTTTATTGCATGACCTTCACTGAGAAGTAGCCAAGCTGGGCCTTAGTCTGGCTTCTAGAATCACCCTACCCACCAGTGGGCCCAGAATTCCTTTCAGTTGGTTTGAGCATTCCTCACTCGACAAATAGCGCACGCTGGTGCTCCCTCTTCAGACCTGGGGAAGGAGATTTGCTCTGGACACGGCTCCCCCCCCGCCCCGCCGCCATTGGCATCCCTCCCTGTCCCCCAGCCAGCACCCACCCACCGGCCCGGTAAGTGCCAAGCAGCCAATGACAGCATATTCAGCCTGGGGCTGGGCTGTGGGGGCACAGCCCTATGCAGTCAGCTGGGAGGGGGCAGAAAACAGGAAGTGATGGGGGGGGTGTCCCTGCACAGCAGCCACCTGACTTGAAAGCCAGCTCACCACCACGAGAAGAGCACCAGCAGCAGCAGTCAGCACCCACTGTACCCTTTCACATGCCACAGATCACCTCACGATAACCTCAGGAAATGTGTGCTGCTGTTACTGACCCCACTTTACAGATGGGAACACCGAGGCGGCCGGGTGGCCCAGATTGGTTCCTAAGGGGTGAAGCTAGGATCCAACAGGGGGCCGTCCGAGACCGGAGCCTGAACTCTCAGCCGCCACCCTGGCCTGCCGGACAGTGAATTGAGCCATGGGGGTGCAGCATGCAGAAGCCAGGCTGCCCAAGGACGCCCAGTCCCAGTGGTGCCAGGGCTCAGGGGTCCCCCTGGAGGAAGAGGACCGGAGCACCACCGGCTCCCGAGGGGGAGCATCAGCCTGGCCCCTCCCGGCTGTTGCTCTTGGATGGATCACTTTGCCTCTCTGAGCCTCAGGTTCCTCCTCAGAAACCTGGGGGGCTGGGAATGCCACCTCCCAGGTACGGGGAGGACACTGTGAGACTGAATGACAGCGTCCTGGCCACAGGGCAGACAGGGTAAGTGGGGTTCCCATTCGGGTCCCCACCCGGGGGCTTCGTCCTCTTTGTCCTCCCAGCTCCTGCCCGGTTGAGGGTCCAGGCGCAGGCTGGCCTCAGTGGCTGCACCCCAGGGGCCGGGCAGGGAGTGGCTGGTGCATTTGGGTGATTTTTACTTGAGTGACTTACTTTCTGCTGATCTAGGTCAGCCCAGCCAGGGGGCAGCGCGAGCTGCCTTTCAGTCCAAGGCCCGAAAGCGGGTGGCCTGGCTCACAGGATGGAGGAGAGGCCGGCCTGGGCCTATGGTGCTGGAGAGCGGCTGCCGGCTTGAAGGCTGCGGCTGGCTCCCAGCGGCCCAGACAGGGGAGTCCAGACGGGGTCCTGACCGAATGGCCTCGAAGCTGAGGAGAGAGCCTGCCGGGCCTCCGACTCGCGTGGGTCAATCCCGGGGCGCTGCCCCAGGCTTGCTGGGCGGCCTTGCTGAGTCGCTTCCCCGCTCTGGGCCTCCGCTGCCTGGTGGCTGTCACGGTGGAGGCTGAGGAGGCTGAGGATGATGGAGGCGCGTGCACAGGAGGCCCTCAGGAGCGCCGCGCTTTCTGGGGCTGGCCCAGCTTGGGGGAACCCTGCGGATCTCCCATCTTCTTGGCCTCAGGCACAGGCAGGTGCTGTGGGAGGATCCAGCCCTGACTCGTCCTGGTATTCGAGGCCTCTGGCAGTCTGGGCCTGGGATCCCCATCCTCTGGCTCGGGGTGCTGTCCCACCTCTGCTGCTTTCCTCGCTGGTCCCTGGAAGAGGTACCCGGGAGGCCCCAGGACCATACCAGCCGTGTTCTTATCCGCCCTTGTCTTCTGGATGGTTCCTCCGCCTTATCCAGTCTTCTCCATTTAGGGTGAGTTCCTTGGGGCAGGAGGGGAACAGACATCCAGCCCCTTACAGCAGCTGTGTGGTATCGAGCAAGTCACTTAGCCTCTCTTAGGGTCAGTTTCCTCTGTGACATGGGGATAGGATCTGTGTAGCCCTCTTCTCTGGGCTGTTGTGGGGCTCAGATAAACTAACGAGGATGAGGCCTTCTCTCCCTGGAGTCCCTCCGCTGGGCTCAGTCCCGGGGAACAGCAGGGAGCTGGATGCAGCTCCCGGCCTCGGAGGGCTGCTCTGGGTGGGGAAGATGGGGAGCCTGGCGTGGGGAGAGGTGGATTTATCCAAGTGAATGTATCAGGGAAGACTTCCTGGAAGAGGCATGAGCAGGACAGGTGGGCAAGGTCGCGGCTGGGCATCTGCAGGGCTGACAGGACTGCAAATAGGAAGAGCAGCATCCATAGAGCATCAGCACCGGGACGACACAGTCGCGACCCCCAAATGGCAGGCAGCTTGACAAAGCAACCCTGTCCCTGCCCTCCCGAAGCTTACAGCGGCAGATGTTAATCAAATACTCACCACGCAATGTGCTTTTATCTGATTTAAGGGAAGGATGACGATCGGGAACTGCACAGGACACCTTGTAGGTATTATTCATTTAATCTTGACTCAGGTAGACACTGTCGGTGTCCTCATCTCTCCAAGAAGGAACCACGGACCAGAGAGGTGAAGCAACTTGCCCACGGTTGCACAGCTGGCAGGTAGCAGGGCAGGATTTGAACCCAGGCCGTCTGGGTTCTAGAACTTCCACTTAACTGTAACCACGACGCTCTTCTGCTTCTTGCGTGCCTAATACTGGTTTCGGCGTCTCCCTGCATTTGTGGTTTCTCCTCCCCCTCCTTCCAACTGCCGGGGTGACGCAGCAGAACAAAGACAGCTCCTGAAGCCCGCGGGGCAGGGGCGGCCAATGACCTGTAGACTTTTGCTGGGTGGCACCCCACCCTCTCCCCAGACTCTGTGGAGAGTTTCCCCGCCTGGTGGGGTGGCGGGTGGGGAGAGAGGCGATAAGACAGAGGAGTGAGCAGTTAGGGGTCCCTGAGGACAGGTCCTGCAGCTGCTTCCCTGGCATCCCCTGCGGGGACCCTCAGGGCAAGAGAATGTGCACCTGCCCACCCCTACCCGGGGGGCCCTGCGTTTCCCGGTGCCCAGCATCACACGGGGGCAGAGGACTGCCTGAGCGGGGTCCCTCCAGGGCCGCATGGGCAGTGGCGGGGGGCCTGGAAGGGCCTCAGGGTCAGCCTGCCTCTGATGCAGTGAGTCTCGGGGGAACGGCAGGGGCTGACGTGTCCCTGGAATGAGGAGGCGCCATAGGGACCGACGAACGTCCTTGCCTGACATAGAAGCTTTGGGAAACCCACCCCCCAGCCCCCCCCACACCCAGGCCCTCCCTGGGCTGTGACTCAACGCTGGAGAAAGCAGGAGGATCCTGCATTGCCTTAGATTACATTTCTGCCTCCCGGAAGAATGGGGGCTGAGAGCAAAAATTAAACTCAGTTCCAGAAAAATACAGTCGCTTCTTTTTGTGCCCTGATTTTATTGACTCAGAATCATTATGAAGGAGACACATGGGACACTGGGAATCTGACCCTAGGGGGGAAGTCAGGGAAGGCTTCCTGGAGGAAATGATGCTTGCACTGAGTTCTGAAGGAAGACTGGGAAAAAGAGGGAAGGGAAGACTATCCCAGGCGGGGGAAGCACATGTACAAAGGCCCTGTGGCCGGAGGCAGTTTGGTGGGAGGGTGGGAAGATGAGGTGTCCCCTCCTGCCACATGCAAACAGCCTCTGTTTCTTCTGCCACAAGCCAGGACTGTGGCCAGTTAATGGGGGGACCTCGGGGCTCTCAGGACACCCCTGTTCTTGGTCCTCCATCTACTCAGACTGTTTTCACTAACTTTGGACTCCTGACAGCTGCCCCGGACTCCAAATACAAGCAGCAGAGGAGGAGCCGAGGCAGCACCCTTCCTGGCCTGCTGCGAAAACTGAGGTCAGAGAAGGCAAGCAGCCTGCCAGAGACGGCCCGGCCCTCAGCACAGAGCAGTGGCCGTAGAGGGGGGGCTGTGCCCTGGAGGGGACAGGCTTGTGCCAGAGAAGAGGGCAGGACACAGCTGTTCCCTGGCCCTGTACTAGGCCTCAGAGGTTTCCAGGGGCCCGTGTCAAGGGGGCAGGGGGGCTGCTGCCCCCGGGGGAGGAGGGTCAGCCTGGACTCCAAACCAGCCAGTGCTGGGCACGGCCCCCCAAGCACACAGTGACCACTCTCACAGCCGAGAGGGCCGGAGGGCTGTATGGCCCAGCCGTGTCTGACGCCGGTCCCTCCAGAAGATTCCCTAGCCAAGGCCTGGACCCCGCAGGTCCCAGCAGACTCGGGCCCTCTGGGTTCCGGAGGGCAGGGACGTGCTCCGGGGCAGCAGGAGGCCGGTGGCTCAGGGCCCCAGAGCACCAGGATGGCGCCACGGCTGCAGGGGGTGGGGGGCTGCAGGGCGGGGACACAGGCAGCAGCCCCCTGGGCTTGCCAGGTAATTATGTATTAGGAGCTAATATTAATAAAGGCTCTAGGAACGGGGTTTTAATTCCAGATCTCACCAGCAGATTATTGCACATGAGGGAAATAGCGGGCCCCCGAACCGTCTCCATCCCTTGCCCTTCGTCTCTAAGCAATCTGCTGCTTTTATTAATTCTGACTGGATTTTCCCAGGCTGGGGGTGGGGGGAAGCAGGGGGAAGAAGGTGCAGGGAGACGTGGAGCACAGCAATTTGGAAGAGACTTTGGGCAGGATGGAAACGTGCTTGCACACTCTCCACCGCTGCCTTGACTCCACCCGCCTCCCTGCACACCCCCAGAACGTCCTCACCTTGCTGCCTCCACTTGCTCCTTCCCTCTCCTCTCCCTGTCCCCTCTCAGCTCCCCCCTTCCTTCTCATCCCTCCCTCCCCCAAGAGACACACACAGTCTGACTTTCCTTCCCACCTGACCCTCACCTGGTAGCCCCAACTCCTTGAGTTAGTCAGAATGAGATCCAACTTCTAGAAGTTCCTCCCTAGAATGAGCCAAGCAACAGGAATATTGGAAAAAAATCAATATCCATCAGGAGAGGTTGGTTTGCTCAATTATGGTACACCCATACACCCAAACGCTCCACATGTGATGAAATAATCTGCGAGGTATATTGTTGAGGGAAAAAAACAAGGTGCAGAACAGCATGCGGAGCAGGCTACCTTTTGTGTGCAGATGCACATGCGCACATGTTCTTATACAAGCATGGGAGAGGCCCTAATTCGGTGGCAGTTGGTTATGGAGACAAAAGGAGATCATGTCTGTAGGAAATGCTTGGTGCAGTGTCTGTTCCATAGTAGATGCTCAGTTAATGCTTGCTCTTGCTATCTGGCCATCTGACTCCAAAGTTCCTTCCCACCCCAACTGACACTTCTCTGGGAAGGGCATTTGCATGGACAGCACTTGAGAAGATTGTGGGTTTTACGAAGAAGAGACCTGTTGGGTTTCAGTGTGGACGCAGGAGGTCTGTGCTGGTGAAGTCCCTCAGGGCTCCAGCTACAGCCCTGAACGGTGCCCATGGCTCCAAACACCTCGGGAGACAGAGCAGTAGCACAGGGCCTGGCACATAGTGACTGTTTGCAGGAGGAAAAACAAAAACAAAACAAAAAAAAAAGGAATACTGTGTGTGCTATTTATTATTAGCGATTTTCCTAGCACTGCCAGGAAGGCTTGCTAGGCCGTGTGACTCACCTCAGAGCCACCACCACCTGCTAGGGGCTGTGGCTTCTAGATTGAAAGAGTCCTTCATCTGGGCTCTGTGCCCTGGAGACCCTGTCATGTATACTCACAAGCCAAAGATGACCTCTGTGTATTGGCTCCTAGATTATTTATTTCTTCGTGGCAGGCCAAGATCTGCTAGCTGGCGCTGAACTCAAATTGTTACCCATCCAATAGTTTAAAAATAAACCACATAAGCAGATTTTTGACTATTTCAGATTTGTCTAAATAGCTCTACTGACCCCCCAAAACCTCACCCCACATCCGCCAATCGTTGATAGAAGTCCCTGACCCAGAGACCCCCCAGCCAAGCTGCAGAAGGACATCACCTAGATGTGAAGGCCCTTCGCTTGGGAACTCCCTTGTCCTCTTCTGTGCATGCTGGGACCCTGGCCATGAGCTCCCAGTGGTTTCATGCCATGAAAGACTTCCCTTCTGGGGCAACCCTAGCCAAGCACCACCCAACATAGCTTGTCGTGTGTTGTCGTGTGTTATTGCCTTCCATGGTTACACACTTGCGATGCTTAATTTTATGTGTCCCTTGACTGGGTTAAGGGATGCCCAGAGAGCTGGCGAAACAGTATGTCTGGGTGCACCCGTGAGGGTGTTTCCAGAAGTGATTGGCATTGAAATCTGTAGACTGCATAAAGAAGATTATCCACATCGGAGTGGGTGGGCATCGAACATACCGTCGAGGGCTTGAATAGAACAAAGTGTCAGAGAAAATGTGAATTCTCACTCCCTTCCTGAGCTGAGAGATCCACCTTTCCTGCCCTGGACACTGAAGTTCCTGGTTTAAGACTTTGAGACTTAAACCTGCAGCTCCCCCCAACTGCACCCCCAGGTTCTCAGGCCTTCAGACACAGACTGAATTATAAGCCCCCACCTCCCCACTCTCCCGGCTTTCCAGCTTGCAGACGGCGGATCGTGGGACTTCCCGCCTCCATGACCGTGTGAGCCAGTTCCTATAATAAATCTCTTTATATATATATATCTATATCTCCTCTACTGGTTCTGTTTCTCTGGACAACCTTGACTAATACGATCTTTTTCCCTTATCAGCCCCGAAGGCCTTCAAACTCCCGACAGTCTCTTTGCCTGAGGCCAGGCTGGAGCCAGGAAAATCCAGACAGGCCTCTCTGCTCATGCTGCCTGGGCTGCCAAGACAGGCATTTATGGGAAGAGAAGAAGCAGGGAGAATGACAACCTCCAGCTACCCCTGACTCACCACCTGTCCCTGGGGAAAGGCGGAGGCCCCAGTGTGGGGAAGTAAGAGCTAATGAAGAGCCTGTGGCAGATCTCTGCCATCCTGCTCCCTGGAAGAGAGGAGGGGGCAGAGAGAGGAGGCAAAGCCGGTTGGCACAGGGAGAGGACCAGCAGGGCATTCTGTATGCGTGCAGGGTGACCAGGGAAACTGAGGAGCACAGCACCGAGCAATACCAGCAAACAGCAACCCCAAATGAGAATTGGAAATGATCCAAATGTCCATTTGCAAAATGCATGAATACATCGTGGCACAGTCCCACACTAGCATACCACACAGTGGTGAAAAACGAAGGTGCCCTCACTGTACACTGTAACACATCTAGAAAATAAAATGTGGGGCAAAAAAAAAAAGAAAAGGCATGGCAGCAGAATGTGTCTCGGTGATATAAAGAACCAAAGCAGGCAGCTTAAACATGAGGACTTACGTGATACCACAAAGAAAGGCAAGGGGGTGCGGACCCAGCCTGGTGGCCGTGGTCACCTCTGGCAGGCATGGTGGGGAGCAGATGGGAAGGAGCACATGCAGGGGCCACTGGAGGCCGGGCTTGTCAAATGTTAGCGTGCACGTGGGTCACCGGGGTCCTGTTAACAAGCGGATTCTCATTCAGAGGGTCTCGGGTGGGGGCCGAGGGTCTGCATTTTGTACAAGCTCCCCAGTGGGGTGGATGCTCTAGGCTCGGACTACACTTCACGCAATGAGGCTAAGCCAAGATACAGTGATGGGCTAACCCAGGGACACTAGATCCTGCCACATATCAGAAGCGCTCGGGAGGCTTCTCCGAAGACTGATGCCAGGACGTGAATGGGGGCAGCACTAGGGAAAACAGCGCGCAGTTTCCTCAAAACACTAAAAACAGAACTACCATATGATCCAACAGTCCCACTCTGGGTACATATCTAAAGAAAATGAAATGAAGCTCTCCAAGAGATAGCTGCATATGTTCATTGCAGTATTATTCACAAGAGCCAAGACGTGGGAACAACCCAAGTGCCCACTGATGGATGAGCAGAGAAAGAAAATGTGGCCTCGACTCACAATGGAATAGTATTCAGCCTTAAAAAAGAAGGAAATCCTGCCATTTGTGACACCATGGGTGAATCTGGGGGACATTATGCTAAGTGAAAAAGCCAGACAGAAAGACAAGTAACTCATCATCTCATTTATACGTGGAATCTAAAAAAAGTAAACTCAAAATGGAAGGTAGAATGGTGGTGGCCGGAGGATGGGGGTTGGGGGACGTGGGAGACATTCGTCCAAGGGCACGAAGTTTTAGCCATGCAGGATGCGTGAGTTCTAGAGATTTAATGCACAGCATACTCAATAATTCTGTATGGTATACTGGAAATTTGCTGAGAGAGTAGATCTTAAGTGTTCTCACCACACGCACATAAAAAAGCTAACTATGTGAGGTGATAGCTATGTTAATGATCTTGAATATGGTAATCATTTCACTGTATATATGTACATCCTGTTGTATATCTTAAATATATGCAATTTTTAAAAAGATTTTTAAATTTTATTTTATTTTTTCTAATGTTTTTTAAAGATTTTATTTGTTTATTCATGAGAGACACAGAGAGAGAGAGAGATACACACACAGAGGGAGAAGCAGGCTCCATGCAGGGAGCCCGATGTGGGACTTGATCCAAGGACTCCAGGATCACACCCTGGACTGAAGGCGGCGCCAAACTGCTGAGCCACCTGGGCTGCCCTGATTTTTTTTATTTTAGAGAGAGAGGAAGACTGCATGCAAACGGGAGAGAGAATCTCCAGCAGGCTCCCGCTGAGCATGGAGCCCCACACAGGGCTCAATCTTACAACCCTGAGATCATGAATCAAGAGTTGGCCGCTCAACTGACTGAGTCACCCAGGGGCCCTTTAAATATATAGTTTTTATTTGCTAATTGTACCTCAGGAAGACTGGGAGACAAAAGCCATGATGCCAGGCCCCAGCCAGACCAGTCAGATGCGCCTTTCTGGGGCGGAGCCCAGGCATGGATATTCCTCAGAACCTCCCCGGGTAGTCGG
Source organism: Canis lupus baileyi (assembly GCF_048164855.1). Classification (NCBI taxonomy): domain Eukaryota; kingdom Metazoa; phylum Chordata; class Mammalia; order Carnivora; family Canidae; genus Canis; species Canis lupus. Next base: position 22,554,585 of record NC_132841.1, read on the forward strand.
ATGGTGTAGGGCCACCAGCTCTGGATCCAAGCGGCGGCATACAGGTGTTCATTTCATTTTTATCCTTTAGGATTTTCATGTATGTTATCCGCATTCCTTTGTGTGTATGAGGCCTACAGAAAATAGATAAAAATGTAGAGAAATGTGAGGTGTGAAAGCTGAGCTGTGAGATAGAGGGTCAGGAAGGAGAAAGAACGAGGGACCCAAAGGGATTCGTAAGAATGTTTTCCTCCATCAGCCAGGAAGTCTGAGGCCGGTTGGGCCTGTCAGTCAGCACAGCGGGCCGCGGCTGGGTTGGTGGTCGGCCAGCCATCTGTCAGCGCCAGGGTCAGCCAGACAGCGACACAGTTGTGGAGTGGTGGTCAGCCCGCCAGCCAGCAGGTCAGGCAGGCCGTCTGGGTGGGCCTGTGAACTGGGCTGTCGGAGCAGTGGTGCGGGGGGGAGTCCGTCACTGCTTTAGTCGTTGCTGTCGGGCAGTCAGTTAGCTCTTGCTGGGTCGACCCGACCGTCCAACAATCAGTGGGGCTGCGGCCCCATGCTGTGAGGGTTGGTGTGAAGGGTTGGCCCCTCGGTGCTTGGAATAGCCCGTCGTCAGCATGCCAGTCAGTAGGTCAGTCACAATGTCAGCGAGAGAGAGAGTCAGTCAGACGGTCCTAGTTAGGGAACAGCCAGCCAGGCCGTCAGGCTGTCACAGACATTCTCTACGGTGGCCAGTTAGTTGGTGAGACAGACTTTAGTCAGGAAGTCCCGGAGTCCGTCAGTCAGATTTGTCAGATGGTAGGTCTGCCAGTCAGTCCTGCGTCGGTGAGACAGTCGGTGAGGCGCTCCGTGCGTCCAGCAGATACTGTGTCAGTCAGGCCATATAGGGCGGTGGGGGCGTCAGGGCGTCGGTGAGGGAGTCTTCCGTCAACCCACCCACACATACTTCATTCACTCGCTAGTTCAGTCAGGTGCTCACCGTGTCCGTCACCCACTGTGTCAGTCAGCAGGTTAGTGACGCAGCCGGGGGCGGGGGGGGTCAGGCGGCCGCAGGCAGTTCCACTCCTGTGCACGGAGCCTGCTCCGCTAGAAGCCACGAAGGCTTGGGGAGAACCCGACGCTCTGTTACTATTATTACCCAAGAAACCGCCCAAGGCTCCGGAAAGTGGCAAGTGGAGAAGGCCGTCAACAGACCGTGCTCTCCTTCCTCGTCCCCACCTGTCTCTCCTTCAGGGAGGTTCCTGCCACAGTGAAGGGCTTCCTGGAGGAGGCCGGAATCTGGGCAGGGGGCAGGTGGACCGTGAGCTGTTCCAGTCAGCCCCAGGCCGGCCCCATCAGTCGTCCCTGCTCTGATCTCCGGATGGCGGTGGGGGTGGGAGAGGGGGTGTCCTGCCCAGGAGCCTCCTGTTCCCTGGCCCTGCTCCTGCCCTTCCCTTGGGGACTCCGCGTCCTCCTACGCAGATGTCTGGGCCGCCCACCCCCACCCCGGCACGCAGGGCAGAGGCACAGGCAGGCCGCCACAGTGGGCCTGAGGGGACCTGGATTTTATATCAGCTCTTGTTTTTATCTGCTGTGACTCAAAAAGAATAGGGAAAAAACCGTTGCTGGGTCTATGTTTTATCTCGTGGAAGCTCTGTCCCCATGATCCTGGTCAGCTCTTGGAATCACCCAGCACGGCAGGGTTATCCCCTTTACAGCGAGTGCAGGAGGCTGGGAGGAAGCAAGTGCTGACCCCGGGTCAGTTCCAGCCGCGTGCGTCTGCCTCGGGACCGTGCTCTTCCCCTTACCAGGCTGCCTCTCCGGTGCTGACTGGGGGCGTCCCGCCCCGAGCATCACTCTCCCCTTCTTGCCAGTGGGGCCGGAGGGGAGATTTCTGAGTCTCTCGTTTGTGCTGCTAGAAGGCCTCTCTACCCTGGACTTGCCCTTGGGACCCATCAAGCCTGGGGCCAGACTGGGAGAGGCGGTAGGGGTCGGACAGCCACATTCCTCAGCCCTGAGTCTGCAGCAGCCAGACCACTCTTTCAGAAGCTTCTGGATTTGTGGAGCTGGAAGGGAGCTTGGAGCTCATACGGTCTGCATCCAGTCTCATTGCAAGCAGGATCTCTTCTGCAGCCCTGCAGTCAGCATCTCATCTGCGCTTACACACTTCCAGTGACAGGGAGCTCACTATCTCTCTAAGGAGGCTTTTCTATGGTGGGACAGCCCCAGTCCTTGGAAAGTCTAGTCCCTCCGCATCTTAAACCACAACCCTTAGAACTCAGCTTTGTACCGGTTGCCCCTACATCAAGCCTCATGCTTCTCAAGAGGGCTGACCCTGCTACCCAGACTTAGGAAAAGACAACAGGATCTCCTGTTTGTTCAAGGCCTCCCCTCCTTGTAAGGGAAAGCGTGGAACGCTGAAAAGTGGTGGGAAGTGCAATGCTCTGGAGTCAGTGTGGTAGGCCGACTGCATTCGTGGCCTCGGTTTGCCTGCCTTGCTTCACCAGGGGCTTTAAGTCCTGCTCTCTGACACTGACTTGCTCTGGCCAGAGGGGCAGGGGAGGTAGCAAACAATACAAATTTAGGAGCTAGGGCATTTCTGCTGCTTCTTACAGACTCCTGCCACCTCTGCAAGAACAAACCCAGACCGGCCTGCTGGTGGGAGTCAAGAGACACTCGGAGCAGAGCCCACGTGTCCCAGCAGCCAAAGTCATCCTATGGCAGCCAGCCCCACCTGACCCCCCCCAGCTCACCACAGACACCTGGCTGAGCCCAGCCCAGGGCAGCCAAGCCTAGTTCAGATCAGCTGAACTCATAGACTCACGAGACCAAAGACACATGAGAAATAATAGTTCTTATTTGAAGTTACTAGATTTTGGGGTGGTTTGTTACACAGCAATAGCTAACTAGTGGTTACCAGTCAGAGCAGTTCAGGTTTCAGACCTGCCTCACCCACCCTTTCCTGGCACCGTCTCTCAAATAAATTACATGAGTTCTACAAGTTCCAGTGGTCTCATCTGTCAGGTGGGCTGCCGAACCGTGATCCTCCTCCTTCAAAGAAGACAGTCAGAGGAGATAGTAGCTACCGAAGTGCATTGCTAACTGTGAAGAGCACAGGGAAAGGGCCTGGCCCCATGAGGGTCCCAGGGGCAGCTGCATGTCAGGGCTCAGCTAAGTGGAGGGCACTGCAGTCTATTAACCCAGCTCACCTCCTCGCAAGCCTGGCAGGCTGAGTGATGGGGCCAACTGGAGACTTATTTACAAACACGGCTTTCTTGCCTTCACTTCCTTGGTAAGCCCCGTTGGCGGCAAATAAATGAGAATCAATAGGACAGTTATTAAACCGTAAATATCCCTCCCCTCAGGCTCATGGGCCAAGAGCTCTAAGCCTCTCAGAGGGGGCCGGGTATGCCTTACAGGGGGCCTGCCTCAGCTGCCAGCCCAGCCAGCCACTCCAGAACAACAGGCAAACTGCAGTTGCCTTTCTGGGTAGGAAGGAGGCCCACGCTGTGCAGAGCCACACTAAAGGAGCCCTCAAACCACCCTATAGATTAGAAGGGGGACAGCCATGCGAGTAAGGCCCAAACCCCTTTCCTACCCATGTGAGACTCAGGATGCTTGAGTCAAAGGGGACTGAGAAGTCTTCTATCCCCGTACGTACATTTCTTATGCATGACGGGACAACTCAGGCTTCCAAAGAGGGAGAGATTCATCCAAGGACACATGCCTAGAAAGTGGCAAGACCCAGACTTCAAACCTCATTGTATGTGCTCTGGCCTATGCCCTCATCTAGGACAGGAGAGGAATTGCAGTGTGGCTTTAGACTTGGTAACATCAGGAAGGGACACAAGTAACAAGGCAGCTAAGGGGGGCCCAGGAGACCAAAGTGGGTAACACCAGTGCTTTCTTGAGTGTCCCTCATTTTGATCATCTGTTCTATAGGCCAGGTTAACCCAGAAAACTCCTCGGAGAGGTTGAGGGTAGATGAAGAGGAGTGAAGAGGTATGAGAGCTGAGGTTGCAGAACTGCAAAGTTTTATAGGTTAGTGGGAGGGGGAAGAGAACACACACACACACACACACACACACATAGGGGCACTGGTAGGCTTCTTGACTGTGGGTACCAAGGGAGCTTCATGGAGGAGCTGCATTTGGGTTGGGCCGTGGAGGATGAGCAGGACTTATGTTCACTAACACCCCTTTATATGTGAGAAAGGAATGAAGGGAAGTCTAGGAAAAAGGGCCAGAATCAACAGTCATTAGTGGTGGTGATGATGAAGGTGATGATGGTAGAGGTGGTGGTAATGATGGTGACAACAACGATGAAGATGATGGTGGTGATGGGGATGATGGTGATGGGAGCGATGATGATAGTGATGATGATGATGGTGGTGATGATGGTGACAATGATGAAGATGATGGTGGTGATGGGGATGATGGTAGTTGTTAGCACTTTTAAAAGGACTTCCTGTGTGTCATGACTTGTGCTATGCATTTTACGTTCTCCACATTATTAAATTCACACAGCAACCCTGTTACCAGCAACCCAGAGCTGCCAGGCACTTTTCGTATATGTAAAGGAGAGTGGTGGGTGACTGGTAGGTGTGGCTGCTGATGGAGAGTCTTGAACATCAGGCTAAGGCATTAGGACTCTATCCTGTGGGCAATGAAGAATTATTCAAGGCTTTCAAGAGTGGGTCCCCATCAACTGGTCACCAGACTGGAGGAACCTGAGGGGTAAGATCCCCATGAACTGGGGCTCAGAGAGATACTTGGAGTATTCTTTATAGAATTCAGAATTCTTTATCTAGGTGTGGTTCCTCTTGGCAGCTCTAGTTCCCTGAAGAGGACTCCCCCCCTCCTCCCCCTCCCCTGGCTGCCCTATAGCCCTTAGGGCCTTGGATTACTTCTGGGGAAGGAGAGGATTATTTTCACAGCCTCCTGTTCGATGTTCACATTATGGCATCTAGCCACCTACCCTAGGAGCCATCTCCTCCAAGGGGCTTGGAAGTGGGGACACAGCCATGGGTAGGGCACAGTAAGTAGCTCCTCCTAACCTCTCCAGGCCTAGACGTGGTCCAAATTCCCAAAGGGCAAGAGCTCTGCACCTTGGCTGCATGTTAGAATCACCTTGGGGACATTACAAACTACCAAGGCCAACATCTGCTCCAGACCAATTAATTAAACTTTGATCCCTATGAGTGGGGCCCAGGCATGGATAGTAAGACACACATTTGAACCAGGTCCTTCCATCATAGAGCCAGGGTTGGAAACCACTGGAAATTGTACCCTGGGCCAACCCTGGATCCTATTTATTTACAGATGCCACCAAGAGACCTCTGGCTCTTGAGGACAGCTGGCATTGTCTGGGCAGGGCTGGCTCAGCCTTGCCTTATGGTGGCCCTATGGGAAGGCACCCCTCCCCTCCCAGCTCCTGTCCTTGTAGTGGACAAATCTCTGACCCTGAACTGGGAAATCCAGGGACCAGGATGGGCTCAGACAGAAGGACCCTTTCCAGCTGACCTCTGTCCCTTTCTCTAGGGGCTCTTCTACGTATCCTGGGGATACTACTGACTTCCCCACTCCCCAGGCTCCTGGCTGCTTGGTGGTTCCAGTCCTGAGTACCATCTGCCTTGTATTTCAGCCGTGTGTGCTACTCTCGTTCTCTCAGGATGGTGGCTGGGTTTCTTGGAGGGGAAGAGCACAGAGCACCAGGAACATAAGCCCAGAAACCAGACGGTGGAGTTTACACCCAGGGTCTGCTTCCCGCTAGCTGCACAACCCCCGGCTACCTCTCTGGGTCTCAGTTCTCTTGCTGGAGAGACCGAAGCTATGGTTGTAATAATAAAGGTACCTCCCTTCTAAGGATACTCAGAGGTCTCGATGAGGTGATCCATCCCTAGATGGGGGTGACCATCCTCAGAAAAGGGGCTGAACACATAGCGAGTGCTCAGAGTGCTTATTTTTGTCTGCATCCTACCCATACCTTCCTTCACACTGACGCATGTTGAAGGTGGGTTGCCTTAGGTAGGGGTGGCGTCCAGTGTGTTTCTCCTGCCCCAGACCTGAACCCTCTTTCTGTAGTTGGAGGAGTTCCCAGTCCTGGAGGGAAGCAGAGCCTACAGACTGTTGCAGCTGAATATCCCAGCTTCTTAGTTTCCCAGCCTCCCGCTAGGGGAGGTCTGCGGATCAGATGTCCGTTAGGTGTGCCACAGCAACGAATGGTAGAGACCAGTCTCCAATGCAGATTCATGATATTGGAGATGAAAGGGACTTTTGAAGAAATTGAGACCCAGAAGGGGGATAGCCAAGGGAGTCCATCGTGAAGGTGCATATTTTGGACTTGCACCAAATAGAAACAAATAGAAAACAAACAAACAAAAAACCCTTTCTTATGACCTTGGGGTGGAGCCTTCCTGCCCCTGCCATGAAAGGGAGTGAGCTCCCTGTTAGTGGAGGTGTGCTAAAAGAGATAGGAATCACTCAGTGGGGATGTACCAAGAAGTGAAAACTCCCACACTGACCAGGGCGCTGCTACTTGCTGGGGGCATATGGTTCATTATAAATGGGGTGGGAGCTCCTCAAAAGATGCCAGTTCTTTCGCAATCTCTGCTGCGCCTATGCTTTGAGGCGTTTGGCCCCTGCACCTAGAGTGGTCCTGGTGTCACATGCTATGCCGGAGGCTGCAAGCTACCTGAAAAGGCAAAACGGAGTCCCCAGTCACGATGAGTCCTGTTGCCCCGTACACATATTCACAGATAGAGATGGAGGGCCTGAGGCCCAGAGATGGGATGACAGTGACCCCAAGCTAACCAGAGCAGAGGCGAGATGAGAACCTGGGTGGCTCAGTGGTTGAGCATCTGCCTTTGGCTCAGGGCATGATCCTGGGCTCCTGGGATCTCGCCCCGCATCAGGATCCCTACAGGGAGCCTGCTTCTCCCTTTGCCTGTGTTTCTGCCTCTCTGTGTGTCTCTCATGAATAAATAAATAAAAATCTTAAAAAATAATAAAAAGAACCTAAGTCTTTGGCATTCAATCTAGACTATTGATTCTGAGTGAGGTCTCTGGACCAACAGCCTTGGCATCTTCTGGATACTTGTTAAAAAGGCTAATTCTCAGGCCCTGCTGACTTTGAAACTGACTTTGGGGTAGGGCCATAGTCTCGGGTCCATGAAGCCTTCCAGGGGATTCTAACATTTTTGTGTGTTACAGCATTAACTGGCCGGAGACCCATGGGTGGGACATCTTTCCTGGGATATGCCTGGCCTTATTATACGTTCTAAATTGTAAAAAGAACTGTGACCTTTCCTGGTTGATAGGCTACCTGTGTTTTATCCAAATAGGGTTAACATCCCAAGCTCCGAGACGTAGAATGACCTGGCAAGGTCACCTGGCAATGTGGTGGCCGGTCTGGGATTATTAGCACTCATGGCTCCCGAGGTTTCAGCGTGGGATTGATCAGATCTGTTGGGCCTGGTTTCTTCTGTCCTGTCCCACAAGACATCATAAGTCCCTCACTCTACCTGCACAGAGGCTGTTGGGCCACAGCGCTCCCTGGCCTGGCCAGCAACAGGCTTTTCTCCGAGAGCCTGGCTGCTCTGGGCAGTGCAGGCTGGATTGGTTTATTTATTGCTGTCATTAATTAGTTTTGTTGGGGATGAAAGACAGGTCCCCGGAGAAGACCAGTGCATTAGAGCCCATTATTCCATCATTGCTCTGGACTCGTGGGCAAAAAGCTCAGCCCCTTTCTGCTGTCAGCCCAGCACGATTAATTAGCCCGCAGCCTGAGAGACCTCCCTCCTGCTCCCCCTAGGTGGGGAGGGCTCTGTTTGGGCATCTAGTGTCCTCCTGGGCTTTTCTGCCCCTATTCTAATGGGGAGTGGGGGCTGTTGGACAGGCTTTCCCAAGGGCAACCACAGTAGCTGGATGCAGGCAGGGGGCAAGGATTCCTGGCCAGGTCGAGCTCTTATCCCAGTGATACTGTTATCGAGTGCATTCTATGATGAATCAGATACTGGGCCAAGTGCTTTAAGCACGTTTAATTCTCCCAAATGTCCTGTTTAAGTGTCTCGTTTAAACTTGCCAGATGAAGAAACTGAGGCTCTACTGGGGGAGTGACTTGTTCAAGGATCACCACAAAACTATGGAGCAGGATATCAGCCTGGGGCAGGCCCCAATTTCAGATTGGCCCTTTAGCTCAGGGGCTTCTCAGTGTGGCTCATGAAGCTGGGGAGCCAGGCCCAGACCTGGAGGTTAAGTGCGGAAGTCGGGGGGCGAGGGGGACATGTGGAATGAAGCAGAGAGGATGGGCTACATGATGTGCTTGAAAGGGCCTTTACTGGCATAGAATTATAAGCCAAGAGTCCACTTATGACCTGAGTGACCTTGAGCAGGTCCTCAGTTTCTCCTTTGGTGAAAAGATTGGGTCTAATGACATGAGTCCTTCACTAAGGAAACAAATAGCCTCTTGGTTCAGGTAAGGATAGCCTTTGGGGTGTCACTGACCTCTCTGAGCCTCAGCTTCCTCATCTGAAAAATGAGGGTAGTAATAATACCAGCCTCATGGGGTCCACATAAGGCTTGCATGCAATGCCACGTGAAGGGGCCTAGTCCAGCGTCCGGCCCATCAGAGGGGCTTGCAAAGTGCTCAAGTGATGGGAATGGTTATTAGAAGGGACTTAGTCTCAAGCCAACTCTGCTATGAGCCTCGATCAACTTCAACCAGTAATTACAGGATCTCTGTGTGCCTCTGTGTTTCCATTGCAGCTAATGACTTGGGGATGGGAAGGCTCTGGAAGATGATGCATTCTTCCGTTTGCTCAGGGCTGAACTGTAGGCCTGGCTTTGCCTCCATTTTACCGTGTGACCTTGAGCAAGCTGTCCACGTTGCCTTCTCTCCTCCAAGCCTCGGTCTTCCCATCTGTCCCATGAGCAGGTGGTTGGGCAAGCAAGGGCAGGGCCCCCACCCCCACCCCCTCCCCTTGGGCAGGAGCTGCCTCTCCCGAAGGCCACTGCTGCCCCTCAGCATGGCTGACTCAGGCTTTACCCAATGGTAGCGGCCAGGCTGCCTGCCTGAGGGTGCTAAGAAGTTAATTAAACCCTCAAGAAGCCATTTGTTAAGAAGGGAGCGATGGTATATTCAATACCAGCCAAAGGTTGGTGCAAAGTAATGAGCCTTTCTTTAGCTGTGAATAATGTGTTTCCTCCCTTAGCCAACACCCCCCAACTCTGAAGGATGGTCCTGGGGAAGCCCATGGCTCATCTTAATGGCCTGGATGCCGAGGAGCCTCGCTGGCTGTCCTCTCTCCAGCAAACATCCTTCTATTTTGGCTTCTCTCTGTTTCTGTCCTGCCCGTGGTCTCTAGCTCTTCTCCAGGGGGGGTCGGAGGCCAGGAGAAGCTCCATCCCATCTCTGTTGCTTCCCCTGCTCCGTCTGTCTGCTCCTTCCTTCTCCCTCAGCCTCCAAAGAAAAGCTGAGGCCACCCTATTGCTCAATGGCACATACGTATAGTTTGGCAGCATCACAGCCCCGCCATGTAGCAGGTTCGGGAACAGCTGGGAAGGTGAAGAGGAAGAGGAAGGGAAGGTGAGGACTGCCTGGTTGCCACTGGCCCCGGAGGGGAGGCACCTGGCCGGCAGAGAGGAGGATGCTCCAGGTCAGTTTGGGCTGGTCCGCTGCAGCTCCGGCTAAACCCACCCGCTCTGCATCACATCCGTGTGCCCACCGTGCAGAGGGCAGCCTGCCGTAGGCATGAGGGCAGGTGTGCAAGGGAGGCCTCCCAGCCAGGCACCAAGCAGTCTGGCCTCGGGACCCGGAGCAGGTGTGAATATGGCTGGCTCCTCACTTTCTCTGAGCTTTGTTTCTCCCCAGCTCCTTCTGCAAAAGATGGGGCTGGTTCTGGCTTTGCTTCCCACATGCGCTCTGGGGACAAAAGAGATCATAGTTGGGTCCCTGGGGAGGGTGGAGTTACACCTAGCTCAGTGCCCTCTTCTTGTGCACTCGCACCCCTAGGGCACCTCCTCTGGGCGGCTGTGTGGGACGGGTCATCCCTTATCCCGCTGCCGTCTGTCTGTCTGTCCCTCTCTCTGCGGGCACCCGCTGCTCCACACAAAATTTTGGCATTCACAGGCAGACCACGATCACAGCTGAGAAGTGGGAGCCCTGGGGCCTCCCCCTCACCAGGTGGGGCCTGGCTTTGTCCCATTTTGTGCCAGTACAAAAGGAAGCAGGGCAGGGGAGGGGAGGGGTCAGGGACCCAACAGGTGTCTGTCGCTGTCCTGGCAGCCAGCTTGGGGAGTGGTGGGAGGGGCAGGGGCTCTTGTCATTCAGCAGCCCAGCCAGGGACAAGGCACCTTGATTAGGCCCCTGAGATAATCGCAGCACACCTGGGCTGGCACCCAGAGCCCCCCCCCGCCGCCTCAGAGCTGCTCCTTTGTCTGCCCGGGGAGACTCCAGCTTCACAGCCTGAGATCGCGCCTGATAGATTGGGCTGAAGCCAGGCGCTGACAGCCCAGAGCTGAGTGGAGTGGGGGGGCTTCGGGAGCAGGGGCTCCAGAGCTGCAGGGGCCGGGTCTCCCCCTGGCCAGGAGAATGGGCCATTCTAGGACATGGAAGGCCCAGGTCTCCCACCTCCCTGGACCAAATTGTGGCCAGGTAGTCAGGAGGAGAGGACTGAGGTGGGGAGGGGCGGGAGAATGGTGAGGAAGTGTGCATAGGTGCGTGTGTGAAGGTGAGGGTGAGCATGACTTGCACATGGATATTTATGTGTGCAAGTTGGGACAGGAGAAATGGGCACTTGGAAGACTCCATCAGTCCCACCCCTTGCCCCTGAGAGCCCTCTGGCTGTTGCCCATGCTTGGTGTCTGTCTTCTGGAAGGTCTTTGGTTGAGGAGCATGCCGGGTCCTGGAGGGGAGCAGGTCAACTGTTCCCTGGGACCCTCCTCCAGCAATGAGGGAAGTAATGGGGGCTAAACACCTGGGCAGTCTGGCCCCTTGAGTGTGTGCTATCCAGACTTCCAGAAGCATCTAAGCAGGGTCAAGCCCCAGTTGCTCCCGGCAGGAACCCGCTCCGGAACACACTTTTCATCGCCTTTCTTACCCACCCCCCACCTCGTACCTTGCTCCCTCACCAATTTTCCTGAGATCTTCTTGCAGCAAACCGCTTGCCCCAAAATTCTTATCTCAGGGCTGCTTGAATGAGTATCCAGATTTGGAGAGGGTGCCATGGGGGTGTGCTGTGTCCTACCGGTGTGTCCTACATGGGCTGAGGGGCAGGCGAGGGCTGAGAAACAAGCTGCACCCCTTTCCCAAGCACAGAGGGGGTCACAGGGGGAGAGGGATGCAGGGCGGCCCCCTCCTCCCGGGCAGGGATATGGAGCCCACACTGTCAGCCTGTGCTGACCGGGAACTGGTCCTGGGGGCTAAGGGACTCATGGTTGGGGGATGCATGTCCACGTGTGAGTGGGGATGACCGTGAATGTGGGTAGGTGGGCATGTCTGTGGCCACGTGCATGTGGGCAGATGCATAGGACCCTGCTCTCCTGTGTGTGTGTGTGTGTGTGTGTGTGTAAATTCAGAATCAAGGGGCTTCTGGCTCTGGGAGTCTGGCCAACTGGCCCCATCCTGCTGGCTACACACAGACCCCACAGGTGGCCGGCGGCAGGGTAGGACATGCCACCTGAAGGTGGAGGCCGGAGCTGACCACGGAGGGCAGGACCACTCCAGCCTCCCAGGAACCAGGAGGTGGGGGATGCCACCGAGTGTCCTTGTGGTAACACGGCTCCCCTCTCTGCCCTCAGTGTGGGGTGGGCCGAGCCCAGGTATATTTACCATCCTGTTGACTGGGGATGGCATCTGTCAAGCAGCCCCAGCCCAGGAGCCGCAGAGCCAGGGTTGCTAGGAGAAGCACAATTTTTGTCCCTGCTCACTGCCTTTCATGTCCTTCCATCCCTCGACTGTGACATTCAGTCACACCAGACGCCCTGATTTCTCTCTAAAAATGAAACAATGAGCTTGGCTCCAGGTAAGGGGGTGGGAGGCCCTTTATGCTCGTGTCAGGTGCTGACCAGTGGCCTCTGGAGCCAGGCTCAGGGGAGCCCCAGCATCCCTGGGGTGGACTCCTTTATCCTGGGGAGCACCAGGCTGAAAATACAGATTTGCAGTCACACCAAGGCCTGTGGGGGTCAGCCAGGCCCAGCCCTGTGTCTCGTACGGGGAAGGTGAGGCTCAGAGAGGGAAAGCCCCTGCATGCAGGGCGGCAGAGGACGGCCAGCACGAGGACAGGAGCTGCTGTGCTTGCTTTGCTTACCCCGCTCTGCGGGATGGATGGCCTCCTTTCCTGGCCTGGGGGCCCATTGTGCAGGTGTCCCCGCACTGCCCAGAAGCTACACAAAGGGGCAAGCTCCCTGCTAAAATCTTCAACGAGGGACTCCAACCCTTCATCCCAGCCATTCCCGCCAAGCCCCATCTGAAACCCAGAGGCTCTGGTCTCAGCAGGATGCCAGCTGGCTCAGAAGGCTCAGATCAGGCCAGTGGTGCCTGCCTCCACCCTGCGGCCAGCCCTCCTCTACCGGGTTGAACAGGGTCTCCCCAAAATCCAGGTCTACCCGACACCGGGGACCATGACCTTATTTAGCAACAGGGTCTTTGTAGATGTGAGCTGTGAAAATGAGGTTATATTGGATTAGGGTGGAATTTTGGCCCAATGGCTAATGTCCTCACAAGAGGGCAGCTTGGATGGAGCAGACCTACGGGGAGACACCATGTGGCGATGCGGGCAGAGATAGGGGCAATGCATCTTCAAGGCAAGGGACGCCAAGGGTGCTGGCCACCAGCAGCCTCAGGACCTTTCCTCCACACCTTCACTGGAAGCCTCCCGACCAGGATTTCAAACCTCTGGCTCCTGGAGCTGCGAGGGAACCCAGTTCTCTCGATTAGGCCGGTTTGCAGTAAATTGGTGTGGCTGCCCTTTGGCACTCAGGCCCCTGGCACAGCACACTTTCCTACCCCTGTCTGCTTCCATCATGCCCGTCTGCCTGGAAGCCAAGCAGCCCGTCAGGTCATTTCTCTGCAAATTCCCTTCCATCACCTCTCCTTCTGACCTGTCTCAGCTTCACTGCCTGAGTCTCACCTTGGGGCCCAGAACTCCTAGGGACCCCTCTCCCCTCCAGATGCACACCCGACCACTCCCCATTTGTCCTGATGCCCCATCCCCGTCTGGATGAGTCACACCCCAAACGCCACCTCTTCTCCCATCGGCTTCCCTGCACCTGCAGGCTGGGGTTGGGCATCCCTCTTCTGGTCCACCCTGGTGAGCACTTGTCCCTGGCTTGTCACACTCTTGGAGGAGCCCATAAATTGCACCTGTCCCCATGTGGGAAGGATGGGATGCCCAAGAGATGAAGGACCTGTCTCACTGACCACATAGATAGCTTTGCCAGGTTAGGCAATTTTGCTGATGTCACCATCCTGGAGATATTAAATATTGATAATGTAATAAATTTTCCCCGCACCTTCTATGACTCGTGTCTTGGTGTGCGCCGAAAGGAAAACAAGCAGACCGGGGTGCCTGCCTTCAGGCTGACGGGCTTCCATTCTCCGGCACTCTGGGCACCAGAGTGTTCTTACTCTGGAAGGGGCCTAAGGACATCATCGGGTCCGCCCCTCTCAGGTCGGGCCTTAGCCTGAGAGGAGCATTCTCTGCAGAAGAGGAAATCTCTCAGCACACTACACTGATCAATCACTCTATCTCAGGAAATTTTTCTTTTCGTCTGACTGGGATCTATGTGAAGCAGGACCCTGATGGGTGAGCCTCTTTTCTTAACAACCAAGTGTTAAGAACCAACCTCCCCAAACCTCATTTCTAAGCGTACTTGGCAGGACTCAGAGGTCTCCGTCTGACCAGTTTCTGTGTGACTTTGCCCACTTGCTGTGTGACTTTGGGCAAGTTACAACATCTCTGACCATCAACGTCCTCATCTATAAAATGGGACCATGATCTCTGCCGAGACTCCTTCCCAGGACTCTTGGGAGTGGGGCTTCCGCTGCCCAGATGCACACGGCCTGCTAAGTGGAGGGAGGACTGCTGGGCCAGCTGTCCCCTGCAGTAAACAGCTTGATCAAACCAGACAATAAATGTGGAAGGGCTTTACAGATGTAGATTGCTTTGTAAATGCAAAGCTTTGTGTAAATGTTAGGGATAATTATATGGTTCAAAAATTAGGATCCTCAAACCTAGAAAGAGGAAGGCTCCTCAATGGTTCTTTTATCCCCAGTCCTGGAGGCCCGGGTGTGAGTTCGTTGAGAGTGGTGGGAAGCCCCTCAGAATGTGAATCGTGCCCTTCCCCTCCCACCCTTCTGTCCCCTTGGGCTTCAAGCCAGGCTCAGGCTCCTGATTAAAATGGGCCAGGAGCGAGTAGCTTATCAGTTACTTGGAATCAATAGGCGTTTTCTTTATATTTTTCAATTAAAAGAGCCGACAGAGAAAAGGGAAAAACTCGAGTGCCCTGGCAGTCAATAGCTGTCGGGCGAGGGGAAGAGCAGGGTCAGTGGGCTGGGCTGTTTGTCAATGCCAAGTTCCGCCGGCCCTGTGCTCTGAATCACCTAGAGGCCCCCGGATGAGGGACATTAGACGAGACAGTGCATCTTCCGTGGCTTCCTTAGACTTTTTGGCTGTGGGTACACTGTCTCCCAGACCTTCATTTTTCAAGAAATAAGAGGAATTAAACTGGTGCTACAGTGAGAAAGCCCGGCAGCCGGGGAAGGGTTGATGGGATGGCCATCCGCAGCTGTGATCAAGCAGCTTCGGAGAACTACAGATGGGCGGGAGACGCTGAGGCTTGTTTGGGGAAAATGCTCACCCACTGTTCTCAGAGCCAGAGAGAAAACACAAGAGAAAATGGGCTCAGGAGGCAGCAGGCAGGATCAGGGCAGATGCGAGGAGATATTTGCAGACAAGGTTGGATTGTCAGATGCCCGATTTCTGCTCTTGAGATATCCAGGTCAGCCCTCGGGTCTCTGAGCCACAGAGGGGGGCAGTCCTTTCCTGCCATGAATCCTGTTAGTGGCCCTCCCCGACCCGCACCCCTCTCTCCCATCTGCTGGGAGTGTCGGCTGCTAATGCCCCTTCGCCCCATCCCACCTCTCCACCTGGGGCACCCTCAGCTGATGACTATGGGGACACAAAAGAATTACTCTTGCCTGAAGGTGGCACCGGGTGGTCCTGAAGCCACATCCCTCACCTGGTGGGGTAAGGCTGAGGCTAGACTTTCTTCCTGCCCTATCTGCCTCCCTAACTGTCATGGAGCTCACCTGAGAGCATTTCCTAATCTAGCAGGTGCACAAGATTCCCTGATTCAGGCTCTGCTGGCTTCTGGGAGAACATGACCCATTCAATTTATTTGTGCGGCAGGCATTTATTGAGCATCTACTGTGTGCCGGGCTGGGCCCTGGAGACACATACGTGACCATGACTGACCAGCTTCTAGTGGAGGAGAAAGGCAAAAAACAGGAAAACAAGTAAATGGGTTAGATCAGAGTGCTCTGAGGAAAAGAAAAGGAATGACACGGTAGAGAGCATAGGGGTGGAGGACTGCTATGGATTCGGTGCCAGGGAAATCTCTCTGAGGAGGTGATACTTAGGTGTGGGTTTGAATGACGAAGAGCCAGCCATGTGAAGACGGCTAGGGGGTGTAGGGGGGCAGTACTCCAGGTAGTGTGGGGAAGTGCAAAGGCCCTAAGGCCCCGGGGCTGGGGTGTGCCTGTGGGGTCTGAGGCTCCCAAAGGCCAGTGTGCCTGGAGCCTAGTGAGTAAGTGGAAGATGAGGGCAGCAGGGCAGGGAGGTAGGGGGCTGGCCTGGTCAGTCATGGCAAAGGCTTTGTTCTAAGGACAGTGGGGACCTTTGAAAAGTCATAGGCCAAAAAAGACAGAATCAAGTGGTGTTTGCATAAGATCACCATGGTGGGCCCGTGTGGATGGGCGGGTAGGGAGATGGCTATGGGGTCTGTGACAGCTGCTTCTGGGGCCCCACACCACTCCCCAAAGCCCGCTGGTGATTCCAGCTGCCGCTGAGGAGCTGAGGACAAGCCTGTCTGCTTTTGCTCTGGGAAGAGCTCACCCGGCCTGCAAGGGACAGCCTGGGAGGAGGAGGGGGACAGGGAGCCTAGACCTCAGGAGACCACCATCTGGCAAGGGGGACGAGAGTCAGTAAACAAACACCCTAGGCTGCTGTCTGTCCTTTGAGGGTACAGTCTAGCCCACAGTGGTATCAGTAACTCAAGAAGAGGCCCTGGAGTGGCTCTTCCCCTTTCCTGTCTCTCTTGCATCTTGGGCTCGCTCATGTGTGCTCCTGAGATCACCTCCCAATAAGCAGCCCGCACACCCATCCTTGTCACTCTGCTTCTGAGGGACTCCACGGGGGTGTTTAGGGAGAGATGGTGGCAGCCTGGAGCGGGTGATGGCAGGGACCAGAAAGATCTAGAAACAGATGCAGGCCACACCTTGCAACCTGCGACAGGACAAGCTAACGAATCAGCTATAGCGAGGAAGGCAAGGGAGAGGTCAAGGACGGCTCTGAGGACTTGAGCTGGAAGGCTGACAGCTTCCAGGGGACGAACAGAGGTGTGGAAGGGACTCAGGGGTTGGCTCGGCTGAACTAAATTGGCAGTGCCTGTGAGACCGCCAAATGGGATTCCCAGGAGGCAGGTGCACATGTGAGTGCAGCTCTGGGCGGAGGTTAGCGCCACAGACAGCAATTTAAGTGTCAGCCGTCAGTTTAGAAATGGTACTTAAGCCATGGGTCTGGGTGAGAGCGCCGGGGAGAGTGAGCAGAGGGGGAAGGAAAGCAGAGTGAACAGAAGAAAAGGGGCACCCACATCTGTCCTACCGAGCCAGGAGTCATAGTCCCATGGGATCCTCCCAGCAGTCCTTAGAGGCAGGACACAGGCAAGACTGCTTTATGTGGTCACACAGGCCAAGCACTGCAGGACCCCAAGGGGTACTGTTTCCATGGGCTACCATGTGACAGGCCCCCCTAGAGTTATTCAGGTTACAATCTTACCACCGTGCACATCTCTTTGTAAAGCCAGAGAGAGTATGGGCAGGACCCTACATGGGCCAGAGTGGAGCTTCTGAGAACTTAATGGAGGAGGAAACAATGGCAATTGGGGCAATCAGAGGAGGCTTCTTGGGAGAGGGGGCATTTTCCCCAGAGCTCAAAGAATGGGGAAGGTTTCCACCATTTGAATTGGGAGGGAAAGAGACACTTTAGCAGAGGTAACTACACTGGGTGAAGTCCTGGAGGTAGGAAATTACAGGGTATAGGTGGGAGTTTGGGTGTCCGGGATCACCAAGGAAATAAGAAGGCTTGTAGGAAGACTATTTCCGGCTAAAGGGTGGAGGCCCTTGAGTTACATGCCAAGGAGATGCCCAGAGTCACCTGACTCCGTTAAGGTCACATGGTGAGGGAGACTCCAAGCCAGGACTTCAACCCTGGACCGGACTGTGCGCCCCCCACTATGCCATCAAGACACAGTGACCTCTTGCCCCGCCTGTTCCCCTTGTCCCCTGTGGCAACTCTGCAACCCCAGGAAGCGGTGGCAGCTGTCTCCTCCAGGCCCTTCCTGGCTCCTAGAAACCAAGAGGCCTGTTCTGCCTTCATTTCCCCAGAGCAGCACTTAGAGACGCCCAGCGGGCCTCCTGCAAGAGGCCAGGTTATCAATGGAGGCAGACACTGCATTGCCTCTGAGGGGCAGCAGCCCAGGAATGAGGGGATTAGCCAGAGCCAGCTCTCCCCAGGCCAAGAGTCTCCCAGGCATGGGGGCGGGGGAGGGGGTTCTTCGTACCCCTGGGGAAGAGCCTCTGGGCACCTGGCCTACAGCACAGAGGCTCAAATGGGAACACCCAGGCACCTGACAATGTGCCAGGGATGAGGGTCAGGGGAGATCTGGGGACACAATGAGCCAGGACTGAGGACTCCACTATCTACAAGACCATGGGGGGGGGGGGTGGGGGACAGGCCAGCAGGGGTTTTACTCCTCCCTCCCTTCCTGCAGCATTTATCAAATGCCCGCTGTGTCCTAAGCCCCATGCTAGGCCCCAGACATGAAACAGCTGTCTGCACGATGTGCACAGGCTGGGGGGACGGGTCAGGGCAGGCTACTGCGACAGAGCAGGGCTGAGCAATGATGGGGGCTGGGGACTCAGGACGGGGCACCTAAGTAGATCTGGGATAACAAGAGGCTTTCTGAGGACAATGACACTTCACTGGAAGGTGGGGCATGGGTCTCAACCCGGAGGCAAGAGACTGTCAAATCCACAAACTGCCATGTGTGCAAGGAGCAGGCTTCAGCTAAAGGGGGGCCTGGGGCTGTCTGTCACCAGCTCTTTGTCACTCTGGAGAAAAAGGCTCCCCCCCTCCCCCGAGGAAGTGCGTCTTGGAAACCCTGGCGGATGCGGACGCTGCTCTGTGCGAGGCTCTGGGGACAGAGCTGCCTGGAGCCCAGCTCGGCTCTCCTGGTGCCGATGGCCCTGCTGGGAGCCAGGCAAGGGCCAGCTTCTGGGAGGCAACTCACGGAAGCCCTCCCAGGGGAGATGGTGCTTGGGATGGTTCCGCACATACGTGCAGGAGGAGGTGGCATGGAGGCAAAGGGTGCTCCGAGAGGAGGGAACTGCATGAGCAAGAGCCCGGGCCGGTCAGCGCTTGGAGCCTGGAGGAGTGCCTTCGTCTACTCGACACGGGCACTTTAAGTAGGTTATCCTGTGCCCGGGCCCCTCCGAAGTGCTGGGGGACTTCAAAGTGATGGTGCGACACTTGCTCTGCCCTCAAAGATTCTCTCCATCCAGTGGAGCTTCCTCTACTTCTTCCATGGGACCCACCCACCGTCCCCAGCACATAGTAGGTGCTCAGCAAACATTGGCTGCTGGACAAGAGCAGAGAAGTATGCTGCTGTTAACTTTATGGGAGCCCAGGGAGGAAGAGGAGGCCCCGGCAGGCTGGGGGAAACTGGGGAGCCTTCCTGGGGGAGGCAAATCTGGAGCTGAGCTTGGAAGGACTCGACCAAATAATGAGATCTGGGGAGGGGAGCAGGAGGTAGCTTCTGCTCAGATGTTCCCGTGTTTGCAAGAGCATCACTGAGGTTGCAGAACTGGGAGTCCAAGAGCCACACAGGTGTGTGAGAGCCTGTGAGTAGGTGAATTTGTGTGAGTGCTCATAAGCTTGGGATTGAATGCATGAGAGCAAGTGTGAGTACGTGTGTACAAGACCGTGTGATTATGTGCAAATGTGAAAAACCACAAGTGAGTGGGAATTTATGTGTGTGTGTGTGTGTGTGCTGGCGTGAGCATGTGTGTGAGGGTGGGCTGCGAGAGTGAGTGTGAGAGACTGTGCGTGACTGTGAGTGACTGTGAGCTTGAGTGTGAGTGTGAGTGCATACCACACAGATACCAGGGCCACGACTGTGCTTGTTTTTGCAATTGCTACGTTTGTGGGATGTCAGCCGGGCAGTCAATCCTCCGTCAGACATAAAGAAAATGAATTTCCTACCCTGGGGACGCTCTGTCCAACCCCGATGGACAAGCACGTGGTGTGGTCAGCAGCACAGAGCGGCAGACAGGAGGTCCTTGCTCACCAGGAAGACGGCTCCTGTGGGGAGGGCCCTGCTGGGCCCTAGGAGCCCCCTGTGTGACCTTGGCCTGGTCCCCGGTCATCTCCAGGCTTGGCCCTTGCCCAAGCGGGAAGGCAGTGCAGAGAAACATGACTCATGAGAGACCGGAGCTGCAGGAGTGGGCTCTCTCCTGAAAGGCACACGCGCTCCCCCCAGCCTGTGGGAAGGACTACGGGGGGCCGGAGTGGGAGTAGAAGGAAGAGCACGCGCTTCAGAGCTCACTCCTGGTTCAGACCCCAGGGCTGCCCCTTACAGTAATAGTGATTCAAGCCACCACTTATTCCGAGCACGACTGTGCGCTTCCCATCTGCTGTCCCACGCGTGTCTTGCTGTGGCCCAGTGAGGGAGGAGTGATTAATCCCATTTTATGGGTGAGAAAACCGAGGCTCACAATGCCCCAGGGGCATGTGCCAAGCTGGTAAGTGGCTCTGACCACCTGCGTGGACTGCCTTCCTGGACTCCGTTTGTGTGGAACGAGGGTAGCCCTGTGGGCTTGTCCTAGGATGTAGTGAGACACCGTGGCTGAGAAGGGGCCAACAGGGCAGCTGGCTCCCAGGGGACCTGTCATGAGCAGCCCCACTCCTCTGTACAGGAGACAGGACCTGAGAGGGAGGTGGGAGGAGCCTCCCACTTTCTATAACTCACATACAACCTCCAGGCCATAGGGCCTGGATAAGGAGGGCTGGGCTGGGGTGGGAGTACCCACCTCATTCTCAGAAGACCAAGATTTTGTCCCGAGGGTGGATCAGGTCTCAGGATGCCCATTGCCTCATAGAGGGGAAGAGGAGAGGCCTGAGGCTGGCACCACCCCACGGTGCTGCCTGACGACAGGGGGACAGGGAGGCAGCCCCATGTCCACAGACCTTGCCTCCCCACCAACCTCCTGACACCTGTACAGAGCAGAAGTCCTCACCTCCTTCAGCCCACAGGGGAGCTGGATGCCCCGAATTAAAGCAGGTGCTAATGGGAGAGCTTGATGCCTCGGGCCTGGTGCGGCCTGGTAAGCAGCCACCCAGGTTCCTGGGGAAGGTGAGTGTGTGTGAATGTGCTCAAGCCCTGGTTTGTGGGGCCACCCGGCCCCGGGCTCCCTCGCACTCTCCACAGAGGCCTGAGGCTGCCATGTCCCTACCACAAGTCCCCCTTGGTCAAATCTGCTCCTTCCAACCTAGAGACTAGTCACCCCTCCGTAGCCCTGCTCCCAACCCCAGGCGCCCAGCCCCACACTGGGTCTTGTCCCCGGTCCTTGAGCAGAAGCCTGACTGAAGTGCCCTGCCCAGCCAGGGCTCTGGCCATCAGGCCCTGGATCTCTCTCCAAGGGCCCGTCCTTCCTGGAACAGGGCCGTGGATAAGGGGCGTGCTTGGGGAGTGTGGGGGACTCTGTGCAGGGATGCTCTGTGAGAAACCCAAGATGAGGGATGCCTGGGTGGCTCAGCAGTTAAGTATCTGCTTTTGGCTCACGGCGTGATCCCGGGATCGAGTCCCACATCAGGCTCCTTGCATGGAGCCTGCTTCTCCCTCTGCCTGTGTCTCTGCTTCTCTCTTCTGTCATGAATAGATTTTTAAAAATCTTAAAAAAAAAAACAAGATGAAAATACAAGTGAATAGAGCAAAGATGTTCTTTTCAACAAATGGCACTACAACAGCTAGACACCCACATGTGAAAAGTGACTCCGGACACAGCTCTTACAGCCTTCACACAAATTATCATAACATAGATCACAGAGCTAAATGTAAAATGCAAAATTATAAAACTCCTAGAAGAGAACAAAGAAGAAAAATCTATATGACCTTGGGTGTGGCAATGACTTTTGAGATCCCACACCAAAGGCGCCATCCACGAAAGGAATAATTGGTAAGCTGGACTTCATTGAAATTGAAAAACTTCTGCTCTGGCAAAGGGAATGAGAAGACAAGCCACAGATCGGGGAAATATATTTGCAAAAGACACATCTGATCAAGGATCATTGTGCCGAATATTCAAATAATTCTTAGAATTCAACAATGGAAAAACAACCTGATTTTAAAAAGACCTTAATAGACACCTCACCGGTTGAGAAATACGGATGGCAGATGAACGTTTGCAAAGACGTTCGTCATCATATGTCTTTACACAGTTGCAAATTAAAACAATGAGATACTGGGACACGTGGGTGGCTCAGTGGTTGGGCATCTGCCTTCGGCTCAGGGCATGATCCCGGGGTCCTGGGATCGAGTCCTGCATCAGCCGGCATCTCTCTCTGCTTCTGTCTCTGCCTCTCTCTGTGTCTCTCATAAATGAAGAAAATCTTTTAAGAAAATAATAAAATAAAACAACGAGATACCACTAGACATCTATGAGAATCCAGAATCCGGAACACTGACAACACCCAATGCTGGTGAGGGTGTGGAGCAACAGGAAATCTCCTTCGCTGCTGGTGGGCACGCAGAACAGTACAGCCTCTCGGGGGGACAGTTTGGTGGCTTCTTACAAAACTGAGCATACCCTCACCATAGAATCCAGCAATTGTGCTCCTCGGTATTTATCCAAAGGAGCTGAAAACTTGTTGTCTAGACGAAACCCGCACATGGAGCTTTCCAGCTGCTTCATTCATAATTGCCCAGACGTGGAAGCAGCCAAGATGTCCTTCATCAGGTAAATGGATAAATCAACTGTCGTTCATCCAGACAATGGAATGTTCTTCACTGCTAAAAAGAAGTGAGTGACAAGCCCTGAAGAGACATGGGGCAAACCGACGTGGACGTGACTAAGTGAATGAAGCCAGTCTGAAAAAGCTACATACTGTAGGATTCTAACTAGAAGACACTCTAGAAAAAGCAAACTATGGAGGCGGTAAAAGGCCCAAGGGTTGCCAGGAATTGGGGGAAAGGTGGGGCAGGAAGGGAGGGATTAAATAGAGCACAGAGTGTTTTCAGGGCAGTGAAACAAATTCCGTCTGACACTATAATGGTGCATACATGTCATCATACGTTTGTCAAAGCCCATGGAGTGTACAACCCCGAGAGCAAATCCTAGTGTAAACTACAGACTTTGGGTGAGGATGTGTCAGTGTAGGTTCATTGATTATAACAATGTAGCACTCTGGTGTGGGATATTGATAGTAGGGGACAGTGGGAGTGAGCAAGGGGCATATGGGAAATTTCTATACTTTTCATTCAATTTTGCTGTGAAGTTAAAACTGCTCTAAAAAGTAAAGTCTGTGTTTTTAAAGATATGTAAGTGATGGATACTTAAGTTTGATTCCTGTTCGCATCCTAAATCCACGCAACATGACCCTGATAACATTCCCATTGACAGATAACTGGGGCTGTTCTTATTATTGTCAAGTGTGGCTGTTATTATTATTATTATTATTATTATTATTATTATTATTATTAGCAGTCATCGAGCGAGCATGGGTCAGATACTGTGCTATGCATTTGATTCTGATGATCTCATTTGACCCCATGACAACCCCAAGACGGAAACTGGGGCCCACTTTACAGACAAAACAGCTGAGGCCTATTGCACAGGTGATCGGTGATGAACCCAGATCCATCTGGATCCCAAGCCCCAGCTCTTCACGTCATGCAAACAGGATGGTAACAATTCATACGGATTACCCATACGTTTTTCCATCACACTCTCGTTCGCTGTCGTTGTTGGCGATCCGTATGTGGGAAGGTAGGCAGAGGGGTGAAGCACTCTGCCCGCGTTGGTTCCTTTGCAATCACACCCTTGTTTCTGGGGCTATCTCCCCAGTCTGAAGTCTCAGAGGCTCCATAGGAGTGAAAGAAAATGTCAAGAATATTAAATTTGTAATTGAGTAAAACCTGAGGAGAATCATTAAATCACGATTTAATATTTCCCAAATGGTTCATCGACATTTTGAAGATGTGTCAAACTCTTTAGCGTTCCGCATCCTGATGGGGCGGATGAACACGTTGGATACAGGTTCAAGAGGCCAGCTGGAGAGTGGCCTGCACGGCATGGACCTGAACCCAGGGCCATAGCCCCCCACTTCATAGCGCCCTCTCAAAGTCATTCTGCAGGTGAGGCTCGAGGGAGGGAGACATGGAGGTATGGAGGTCCCGGAGTGATAAGGAGACATATGTAGTTATCAATGCGTAAGGACCCCTGGGTTACATTGGATGCCAAGTCATTTTCAGATATGAAGTTCCAGATGCCTTATCCATGTAAAAATGTACTTAAAATAAATATATATGCCTAGCACCCAGCTCTTGGTTTCTAAATACCATTTTCCAATGAAAGGGACCAGGATCCTTGGAGAAAGGACTGATTCCAGGGCTGGGCAGAGAAAATACAAGGCAATCCCAAAGCTTTGTGGTGTCAGAAAATGAGGTAGTGCTAAAAAAAAGACAATAAGAACCACATGATAAACTTATTATAATCCAAACAGATTACGAGGGCCATATCAAGAGAACAGAAGAGTCTGCCTACGAGAGCTTCCAAAGCTGGATCAATTTGAGCAACGTGATAAATAACAAGACCACTGAATTCCAACCAAGAAAGTAGAAGGAATGAGGAAGCAGAAAATCACTATTAGAACACCAAGATGGGAATTGCCACGGGCTGGATCCACCCAGGGCTGCTGGGATTAGGGGGTGAAACTTGAAGGAGAAACAGGACCCTTACATAGTTTCAAAGTAACTCCCCTCCCAATTTATTAATGACCATGCTGGTTTTCACATTTGTCCACCAATTCATAGATGTCTAGGGGGTGGGGTTTGATCCCTCTCTTCTGGAGTGTGTGGGCTGGCTTTAGCAACTTGCTTCTAAGAATAGAACACGGAGAGGGAAAAATAGCAACTGTGCAACGAGAAAATCTGGCAGACACTACCTTAACCTGTGATCAAGGTTAACATCACCAGCGAGAAGTCCTGTGGATGTCATGTGCCCCGGTGGGACGTCACGTGGATCCGTGGGTTTTCACCAACAGAAAAGCCGGTGAAATTCAAAGTTAAGCCAGCTGTGGACTCTGTTAGCATGGGGAGTGTGGGGTGAGGGGGACTCGGGAGCTCTCTGCTCCATCCTAGGAGGACTCTTCTGTAAGCTTAGAAGGAGTGGGAAAGAAAATGTTGTCTAAAAAACACACATCTTGGGGGATCCCTGGGTGGCTCAGCGGTTTGGTGCCTGCCTTCGGCCCAGGGCGTGATCCTGGGGTCCTGGGATCGAGTCCCACGTCAGGCTCCCTGCATGGAGCCAGCTTCTCCCTCTGCCTGTGTCTCTACCTCTCTCTGTGTGTCTCTGTGTCTCTCATGAATAAATAAATAAAATCTTTAAAAAAATAAAAATAAAAAACCACACATCTTGTTTTGGGTTTAGGATCCCCAAAACGTAGAATGCGAAAATACTGGCCTGAAATTAGGCTATTTTGAAAGCAGTAAATCCAACCTTTTTGTTCCCTCTGCAATATACGTACTGCATGCATAGACACACATATACGACACATTTGTCCAAATGGGATTGTGCCGTGGGCACAGTTTTATGGCCTGCTTTATTAATGACAATCCACCAGGAGAGAGCTGTAAGGTTTATCACAAACGCATTCCAGGAACTATAGTTAGGGGGTGTGGGGGGGAGTTTCCCAGACCTGGACTCTTTCCTGTGCCCTGCCGAAGCTCTGTGACCTTCTTTCCACACTCACCCTTGCCCTAGTCCCTGTAACAGAGGGCCGGTCGTGCCCTCTAGATCTCAGCAACCTAGGACACAGGACGGCACCCGGGAGATAATGTCTGGAGCTGTCCTGAGGTCTCCAAGCTGTGAAATGGGGAGAAGAATTCCTGGCTATGCCTGCTGTGCCCAGGATTCCAGGGGCATCAGGAGGAGGCCACCCATGGGAGATGTTGGGGAGCACTGCATTAGCTCTTCATCTGAGATCCGGGGTTCAAATCCCTAGTCTGTCCCTTCCTGCCTGGGCCCCCTTGGGCAATTTGACCTCACCAGGCCTGCTCCCTCACCTACAAATGGGACTGATGTGAGGTCTGTTGGTGGCACCTGCAGTGATTGCTACTTTGGACATTAACCAAATACACAGGGAGGAGGCCTGGGGGCTTCCTGGCACAATTGTGTGGCAGCTCCAGATGCCAGTGGTGGCACGCAGCCTTTCCTTCTCCTTGGAAGCAGCCCCAGTCAGCACAGCCTGCAGTCCCCCCGCACTGACGACCAGTCCCCAGATGTCTAGTGTCGCCTGGCCCAAGACCCAGCTCCTGCGGGCATCGCGGAGCCACCGGCTGGGTTAGAAGCTTGGCCAGCAAGAGAGCAGGGCGGCAAGGGCCGAGCTGGGGAGGGTTGGGAGGGGACAGGGCCCTCCCCCAGCCTCCTCCAGCCTCCCTGGAGATGTCACAGGCTTAGCAGGGGCTGCTTGACACATGTCGGATAAAATAAGGAAAAATAAATAACAATGTTTATAAGAAGATTAGCGAGAAGGCGGCAAAATTTCTCTAGGGAGTCTCCTTGGCTGCATCTGGGAGTGACAGCTCCCATTGCCTTATCAGAGACGTAATGAGTTGCCAGGATTTGGGGTCATTAAAAATCCTCCGCGGCTGGGCCCCCTCCCTCTCCTGTCGCCTTTGATGGTGGAGTCAGGGGGCCTGGTGGCGGCCCGGGCCCCCTGCCCCCACTGTGCTGTCTGCCCCTCGCTGTCCCATTCGCTGGGGGGACAGAGGTGCGATGGTGGGGCCCAGCTTGGCGGAAGTAATGCAACACGACGGCCCAATTTGTGCCCGCGGCCCCTCGGGCAGAGGACCCGTCTCCCTGGTGCGGATTAGACTCTGTTTTATCTCAGCTGCCTTCAGAGACAAAAGAGGGGCTCTGTGTGGACACGTGGACACGACGAGGCCTCTGCAGCTCCAGACTGCCCTGTAGGGAGGGAGCCCCGCCGGCCGTCTAGCACCCCACTTTGAAACTCAAGTCCGGGGATGGGCAGAGGTCAGAGGTGGCTGCGTATCGGGGGCAGAGTGAGGCTTTGAACCCAGGCGTCCAGGCTCCCAGGAAGCTGGGTGTGTTTAGGGGGCTACTGCATCCGTGCATAGGGAACAGAGCGGAGGAAATTCAATTTCATGAGGAAAAAACTGCGCCCCTGTCTCCCACAACGTGCAGGTGGCTGGGCAAGACGCAGGGACCCCAGACGCAGGGACACACGAGTCTGCGGCCCCAGGCGGGCAGGAAGGATGGATGCAGAAGCCGGTGTCCACAGGCCAGCATCTGTCCCACACGCTCACCCAGACTTTCTGATCCATTCCCAAGCCCCTGTCAGGCTCCCGGGAAAGGGCTCCCGCCTTCCATCACCTCCCTCTTTGTCAGAAGCTTATCTTCAAGGAGCTCAAAGCACTTGTAGTGTATTGATTTTCTCAACCACTCACGGGCTCCGCTTCCCTTGAGGGATGGAGGCTTGAAAGAGGAAGGATTACCCTGTGTCTCAGTTCAGGAAACTGAGGCTGGGAGCGGCTCACTCATGGTGCTACTGGCCCGTATGGTACCTTTGTGCCCTGGGCAAATACAGCCACATGCTGAAAGAGGTGCCTTGGTGGGCAGAGTGAGGCTGGATCCCAGTGAACAACCTGCCCAACTGTGTGTGGCAGCCCTGCTATCACATTTAACAGCAGAGGATGGCCATGAGGTCTCTCTCAACTAGATCTCTGGCAAAATAGTAAAGCCTGGAAGGTCCTCCCTATTGTGGAGAAAGCACCTAACTTCTTCAAGCATCAGTTTCCTCATCTAAATAGGGTACAATAAAGGCCTGTAAGGCAGTTGGGCTGATTTGTGAAATACTAGATGTTACTACCATCTTCTGTGAATAACCACATAAACACTGTGGTCATTCATATGGTTGCTCCGTGAAGCTGGTCACCTGCACCCTCCTTCTCAGTCTCACACCTGCCACAACCCAGGGTGTGCCTGCCAGGTTTTCCCCCAGGGAGGGTCTCACCTGTCGGCCCACCAGATCTCCCTGGTGCTCACAGGCCAAGGCCGGAAGCCCTGAGTCACCCCTACCGTGCAGCACACCTGAGGAAAGACTGCAACAGCCCCATGGCCCAGGCAGGACAGCCAAGTCCGGCCAGGCCAGCGGCCTCTGCCCCCAATCTGCAGACCCTCCCGTCTCAGCCTTTGTGGCTACAGCTTCTAGCTGTTTCAGCAGGTGGGGTCTGGAATCCCAGGGGGGCTTTAGTCCAACCTTTCCTTCCAGGGCAGGGGTGATGTGAAACGGACCAGAAGAGGGAGTGTGTCCTCCCCCGCAACAGAGTCCCAGGCTGCTCTTCCTGCGAGCTCCTCCTGGGATCTCCTCGTAGGCTCTGGCCAGTGCAACTTTCCCCAGTGGAAAGCTGTCCGTTTGGCTGTCTTCTGGTCTGATTCCAGAGCCTCAGAGGTTCTCTGCTTACCTGAGCCCAGCCCTAGGCATTGGGGGTCCAGGGCGCTGCCAGAGAATCAAACTCAGTGGTAAGTAGTGGGGTGAGGTGGGGGCACCGCAGGCTCAGAACAGCCCAGTTGCTGGTTGCATCCCAGCTCAGGCCTGGGGTCTCTCCCGGGTGCAGCAGGCTCCATCACAGGCCCACCTGGGGCAGCCAGCACCTGGTGAGGCCACGCAATTCGTAGGACTGTGAATCCCAGGGCCAACGGACAGAGCTTCCTCCCTGCAGCTGTGGCCCGTGACCTGGATGTCTGGTGGCCTGGGACAGCCGGTTGGGCCCTCGGCTCTGCTGCTGGTCCCTCGGCCTGCTCCCTGTCAGCCAGGGGGGCTTTCGGTGCCACATTCGACCAGCAATAACAGAAAAGTAGCCGTTTGCTCACAAATTATATTTGAAAAATAAAGTTGATTCGAGGCTACCCCTGTAATGCTGCCTCGCTCAATCCTGGCATCCTCACACTAAAGGGGGAGATCCTGATAATAACAGTAATAATAACTCGTATTTACAGGGCACCTGCTAGGTACCCGGCGCTGTGAGTGCTGCACTTGGAACAGCCCTGTGGGTCTAGAGGGAAGGGCAGGTGAGAGTCGCAAGCCTGGCTCACCGTGGGGTTCTCTGGGCACTGTCCCCTCCATGATGGAGGCCCTCCCCTCTCCACCGCCTCTCCCTCCAGGAGCTCTTTGACTACTATCTCCCGCCCCCTTCTTCCCCCAGGACGTGATGAGTCATGTCCCACACCATGGGGTTTCAGGATCTGCTCTTGGAGGCCAGCTGACATGTTCTTGGTTTGGGGATCCAAGGCTCATTAGCTTTACAAAACAACATGGCCACATCCAAGCAGCTTGTCCTCTGGGGCAGGGGTGTGCAGAAGGTCTGGGCTTCACCACCCACCTTCCCCTCCCACCCCTACCTGGGCCTCAAAGCACTCTTCTCTTCCCCCAGGCCTCCTCAGAAATTGCTTGCTCTGGTTTGCATGGGGAAACTGAGGCTGCTCTCCCTGCAGCCCAGTGCCTCCTCCCCTCCGTCCCTGAGAGCCTCAGGGAGGTCTCTGGCCCCCCATCTCTGAGGCCTGGGGAGGAGAGGGAGCTTGGAAGCATTTGTTTCTTCTCAACAAAGCAACTCATTTCTTTAGGCAAATGAGCTGGGGAGGAAAGGACGGGGAGCCCAGCAGTGATTAATTAGAAAGGAAATGAGTGGCCTGCACAAAGGGGGCAGGGGTGAGGCAGCAGGAATGGTGGGCTCAGGGCAGGCAGGACGAAGAGCTGAGCCCAGGACACGCACAGGCTGCACCTGGAGTTGGGCCCTGACGGGGAAGAAGGGGGCGCCTGGCTTGGCCTGGGGGAGCTCACGGATCTGCTGGGGAGGCGAGCCGGGGCCAACAGGAGTGAGGTCGAAAAGACACAGGAGGTCACTCAGGAAACCAGGGGGTTGCTGTCTGGCTCCCCGTGAGGCCTGAGTCAACCCAGGAGTGTCCCTTCTAGCATCCCCTGGCTGCCCGCCCCCCAGTGCTCTGGCCGCCCTGCATCTCCCCGGGGTCCTGTCCCATTTGGGCCACTCCTTCACCTTCACAGTGGCCTTGCCCCGTTCAACACTGTCAGCCTAAACCGAACCCCAGTTACTCAGGGCACTATCCGCTGACCGATCATGCTAGAACAGACACAGGGCTCATCAGGATGATGTAAGAACATGGGACAAACGCCCTGTTAGAGCAGTGGGGTTCTCGTGGGCAAAGACAGATGCCTTGGCTCTTCGCAGGCCCTGTGAGGCCTTCGACCAGTTTTGGGTGCCACTCTCAGCTCGGGTCCTTGTCACAGACGTCACAGCAGAGGGACCCTTGAGTTTAACACCTCAGACCTAGACCAGGGGCCAGAGAAGGGCTATGACTTGTCCCCAGCCACACCCATTCGTGGTAGGGATGGGGCTCGATTTGACCCCCTGATTCCTGCCAGGGCTCTTTGCATGTCCTCTTAGGGCAGCCTTCTTCCCACTTGGCTACGGCATCTGTCTGATGGGTGCGCCCTGAGAGTGTCCCTTACAGGATGCCCCTCGCACTCCAGCTCAGAGTCCCAGCCCCCTTCCCTAGCCGCAGTGGGTTTACTCTGCAGTTCTTTGTGGCACCCCAGCCCTTTGGGGTTAAATCCAACAGCTCCTCCCTCCCTCCCCACTAATGACACGCCTGTCTCGCCACGTGATGGGACACTGGCTAAGAATAGAGTTTGCCGCTCTCGGGTTCTGCTCAGCAAAGCTGCCACGACACTAGGGTTTTCTGTGTCTGCCACTCCGTGGTGCTCCAGGCCCGGGCCCCAGGGCCTCCTCTTGCGGCCCCACTAGGCCAGGAGGCTGAGGCCCCAACAGGGTCCGAGAGGACAAGCCCAGGGGAACTGACTGCCCAGGAAGGGCCCGTGGCTCGGGCTGTCTCGCAGGCATGCCCAGCGGCCCCCGTGCATGTGAGTCCCGTCTGACTCCCTCGTCCACCAGGTCTTCATCCAACCCATTTCACAGTGGAGTGACTGAGTCAGACCTGGCGAGTGGCTTGTCTGAGGTGCCACAGCCTCTAAGTTCAGGAGCCAAGATTTGACCCTGGGGCCCCTTTCTTCTGAGGACGCAACACCCCAGGATGACACAAGATCTCCCGTCCCACCAGTTGCAGCCTTCTTACTGCCTTCCTCACCTTAGCCCCAGCCCGATTCCAAATGAAAGACAGGCTTGACGGCAAGAGCAGAGAAGCAGTGTCTGAGATGAGGCTAACTACGACGGTGGTGGCGGTGGCGGCGGTGAGGTGTGCTGGAGGCGGTCAGGGGCACGAATAATAGTGACCCGACACGGGGTTGGAACCCCGGCTCCACCACTTACAGCCGTTCCACATTGAGAGCGTTGCGCTAACCACTCAGCGCCTCAATGTACTCGTCTGTAAAATGGAAACATCAGGGGTTGTAATTATGGACGGGGTTATCACACTGAGAACAGCACCTGGCGCGTGAGAGCCCCAGAGCAGCTTGCTCTACTATCGCCTGCCCCGCAGGGTGAAGGCACGGGGTGCAAGGTGTCTGTGTGCTGTGGTGTGCAGAGAGGGGGCCCTGCCATGAGCAAAAGGGCCTCCTGCCCTGAGCTTCCTGGATGCCTGGGCGGTACCAGCCTGCAGTGTGCGGACGTGGACGTGTGCGTGCGTGTGTGCGCGTGCCTATAGACACGTTGGACCGCTAGACTTCTAGACTTGGAAGGGAGCCACAGGTCATATCCTATCTCCCTCCGCCACACCCGGTTCTGAAATCCCCTCCACCATGTCACTGACCTCTGCCTCCCCGGACCTTGCTCACCTGCCTCCTGTGACAAGAAATGCCTTTTCTCCAAAGGCAGCCTACCACCTTGTGAGAAGTTCCATCAAAGCGGACTTCCCTATGCCTCCCCCTCCTGCCCTTCACCACGGGGACCCCAAGTCAACACAAGCCTCCCTGAAAAGAATGAAGGAGTCTGGCTGCAGCCCCTTCCCTCTCCAGGGGACCTGTCCCAGGTCACCCCAGGCCACTGAATTGCCCCCCCTCTGTCTTCTCTGCTGTTTATAATAGTTCCATGTCTCTTCAGGCCTCTTGTCATATGGGTCCTGTCTCCCCTGCTAGATAAGAGCCTCATGAGGACAGAGGCTGCTCCTTTGTCACACCCTGACTCCAAATGACATGATAAAGAGAAAGCACTTAGGACAGTGGCCCACAAGCTGTGCATGTTAGCTACTGTAATGAGAAGTGCCATCACTATTTTTAGCATTGTCATGGTCTCTCTCACCATCGCCATCCACCATGATCTCACCCCTGGCATAAGGGAGCAAACCACACAGGGACCTTCTATCCCGTGTCCTCACCCGACCAGGTGAGCAATACTAGAACAAAGAGTTATGGGGACCCCACCACATGCCCTGTACTGTGCTAAGAATGATACATGTGATACACCTGGTAATCCTTGCAAGCTCTGATGCTCCCATTTTACAGGTGAGTAAACTGGAGGGGGGGAGCACAGAGCTATAAGACGGTCCCCCTAGGTTTGCACAGCTGTGAGTGGCAGAGCCAGGACTTGCATGTCACTAGTCTGTGCTCCTGCCTGTCTCCCTGCTACACCAAGGGCTCAGTGAGAAAAGTCTGACTTTTCTTCTTAGTGAGAAAGGATGACAGAGGTGCATCCTGGGGACCCGTTCTCTAACACGGAGCCTCCCGGGGCTGGGCCAGGAGTTCAGCTCTCATCTACCTGTCCCCTGTCCCCAAGCCTGGGAGAAGTCCTTGAAGTCCAGAGTGAGCCCTTGCACACGGTGATTTTGTCACACTTCCCCTGTCCTCCTGGGGCGGGATGAGAGGGAGGGGACCGCTGTGAGCAGGAGCACGTCAGCGTCACTCCACGGTGAGGGCCATTCGGACCTCCTGGAGGAGTCAGAGGCAGCCCAGCTCTGGGGACGCGCTGCCCCATCCTGAGTGACAGCAGGCCAGGGCCCGCAGCCACGGCCACCGGTGAGCGCCCCGCGGCCCCCACGAGTGCACACGCTCGCCGCACGTGCGCATGATATTAAAGTCATATTTTTGGTGGCTGGGAAGGCGCGGTTGTCACTTCCTCTGCCCCAGGCTACCCGCCGCCCGGCTCCCCTTCCACTTCCCCGCCCACCGCGAGCGCCATCCGTTTGTATTTATATAGATAAATCGGCCGGCTAATTAAAGTTCTCTTGCCGGAGAGTGAGGGAATTAATAAAAGAACTTGGAACGGAGCCGACGGAAAGCTGGGGCGCTCGGAGCCGGAGCCAGAAGCCGCGGCAACAAAGGAGGCCACAGGGTCCAGCAGGCAGGGCCGCGGGCCCCCCCCCCCCCCCGCCCTCCTGGGGGAGCAGAGGGCACTCTGCGCCCCCGGCCCCGGGAATGAGGGCGCCAGCAGGAGCCCGTGCCCTGCGTGTCCCGTGCTGTGATGCCACACACACACCTTCCTTGACCTCTGGGCCTCTGGATCTGAGGCTGCGGGGAGAGAGGCGGTTGGAAGCCCCGACAGTGACACGCTGCTCGGGCTCGAATTCTAGCTCGGCCGCTACGGCTCGCCGGCCAGCCTCAGGCAGGTTTAGCAGCTCTGTGTCTCCGTTTACTCGTCTGTAAAATGGGAGCATCACAGGTGGCGGGCCTTACCAGGGTTCTCCCGCTTCAACCGCTCAGGACGGCCCCTGGCATTCGAGAAGGGCCCCGTAACTGTGCGTTACTGCTCGCCTGACAGAATGAGGGCACAGGTGCGCAGGATGCAAGGTCGCTGCGTGGCTGTCGTGCTCGGAGAGCAGGCCTTGCCACCAACAAAAGAGCCTCCTTCCCTGGTCTTCTGGACGCGCGCTCAGTGCCAGCCTGCAGGCCTCCTTGTCCGGCCTCCAGCCCCAGTACGCTCCCTGCCGAGGCCCAGGGGACCCCTTGACTGGGATCCTCCCCCTGCCCGGGCTGTGCCCTTGGCCTCCAGGATGGCCCAGGGACTGGCCTGAGAGACGGGTTCTGACTAAGCCCGCAGCTGGCAGTGGAGTCAGCTGTGGCTTCCTAGGATAGGGCAGGCTCTTCGGATTGTATCCCATCCTATTTCCCAGTCTCTTCCCACCTCTCTGCCCTCAAAGACCCTTAATGTGCCCCTGTCCTTGGGTCAAACAGGCCACCGACCCCTCCTGGAGGTGGAGGCATCGTACCCTTCACGACTCCTCCCCTTCCGTTTTCCTGAGTCTCTGCTGGCAGGAGGCAGGGAGCCCCAGGAGCTAGGAGAACTGCGTGGCCCCTGCTCTGCTACCCACCGTCTATGGGACCTGGGCTGCGTCCACATGGCTGGACTCTCCCCCAGGCAGCCTTGTAGCTCAGCCCTCTGCGATTCTGACATAGCCCCAAAGAGCAAAGGGGGAAGAGCCGCCATCACAGGCCTGGACCCCGTGCCCAGAGGAGCCAAATGATACAGGGAGGATGGGGCTCTGTGAAATCTTGGACTTGAGCTTGGATTTCTCCAAAGCTTCTAGGGGCTTTCTCAGCCCCCAGAGAGGGAGATTGATGTAGGCCAAGTTCCTGATCTCCGGGGTGGGCAGCTGGCCCCTTCTGCTAGCCCAGCCCAGCCCCCCTCCCAGGCAGCCAGCAGGTCTTCCTAAGCCGCTTCAGCTCAGATGTCCCCTCCTCCGAGAGACTGTCCCTGACCACCCGCCCAACTCTCAATGCCATTCGCTTCTTACTTTGTCTTCACAGCATTCATCTTTATCTAAAACTTCTCCATTTGGGCATGATTTTATTGTCTGTTTCTTCCAACTGGAAAGAAAGCTCCTCATCCGCTCAAGGTGTATCTCCAGCACTTGGTGCCCACCGAATGTTTTTAAATGAGTAAGTGAGTGCCTGGTGAGTGGATGTGCAGATGGATGACACCCCCCCACCCCCGTCCCACCGCCGAGGAGATGGTCACTGGTACGGCCTGCAGAGGAGTGGCAGTCAGGCCAGCTGGGCTGAGGCCAGGGCACCCTGAGGAAACAGCTGGGCCTGCTGGAGCCAGAGGCCCCAGGCAGGCGCCTCCTGTTTGTCAGCCTGCGTGGGTGTAATGGTGTGGCCCCTGAGCCCCCGGTGAGGAGGGGAGCAGAGGGAGGGCAGCCCGAGGAGGAAGGATGAGCCAGATATAACTTAGGGACAATGAAAAAGCGAGGGCCTCAGGAAGAAACAGAGGAGAGGAAAGGTCTAACAATACGTAGGACCATCACTCATCGGCAGGATAGCCCCTGTCCAGGTGTCCCTCTGGGGCTGGCTCATCCTTCCCGTTATCTCTCAGCACGGTGACGCCAGGAAAGCCCCTCCCGGCCAGCCCTGGGGCCCTCTACCCTGGAAACATCATCTGGAAACCAGTGGAGCTCATCTGAGCCTCCCTTCCTTGTGCCTGGGCTGGAAGGTAAGGCCCAGGGACTTGCCCAAGGTCACAGAGCAGAAGGGTCCAGACCTCAGGTCTCCGGGCTCCCTGGGCAAGGCTCTCCCCACGTCCCAGCCTGTTTCAGGGGTGTGCACATCCACACCCCACCCCTCCCCACTGCCCCTGCTCACCATCAGCCCAGCAGAGCCCCATTTGGGCGTCTGCCACCTATTTCTAGGCAGTGCTTGCTGTCCAGGGCCTGGTGTCTGAGCGTCAAAGCCTAAAAATAAAAAGACAGATTGTCCACTTCGGCTGTAATTACCGCCTAAAAAGACCCAGTGGGGAGAAAAAGAGAGAGGGGGGAGGAATAAAGAGCTGAACATCTATCACAGGCAGACAGGAGAGGGAGGGAGGGTCTCCAGGCACGTCAGTGGGGCTCACAGGCCTGCTGCCCCCCCACCTCCCTCTCAGCTCAGCCATCCATCGGGCCTGAGTCCCATGGGACAAGGTGGACACAGGGCAGGCCGTGTGGGGGACCTGGGCCGGCTCAGCTGCCCCCGGCTGTGTAACCATACCAAATGGCAGGCTTCTTTAGGGACCCTGTTTTCTTAGCAGATTATGCATTCTCTCAACAGATCTGTAGTGAGCGCCCACGACGTGCTGGAGATGTAACTAGAAACAGCGGTGCTCATGGAACGTACATCTGGGCCAGATGCTGCTGGACACAAAGGAAGATGAGGACAGCAGTGGGACGGCTGGCTGGTATCACAGGAGACCTCGACAGGAGCCAAGCTCCCTTGCAGGGGTGGTGGCGGGGTGGGCCGGGGGCCGTGGAGACAGAGGCTGGAGACAGCTGTGTGGCACGCTTGCTATCCTGCCAGCTGAAGGGGGCGGTGGGTCAGTGGAGACCTACTGCCGTGGGGGAGACCTGGAGCACATGGGGAGGCCCATGGGAGTGACACCTCTTGTGAGAAGGACTGCTGGGGCCCAGGGGAGGGCAGTACTGGGGGTGGCCACTGTGAGGCCTGAGAGCCAGGGACGGTGGGGAACCGTGAAGCGCTGCGGCCAGGAGGGATGGAAATGAGCATCTTTGGGGCTAGCACAGAGCCTTGTGACACCCACTGTGCACGGGCCCCCTGTGGAGGTGGCTGGTGGCCGGCGCGGAAGGGGGGCACCCCCGGGATGCACCACCCTGCTAGGACTCTGGGGGCTGAGGGGCTGTGGCTGGCAGGAGGAGCAGAGCCTAGGTGAGGAGGGCAGAGGCAGGGCCCGGGGGCCAGGGGTTGGGGAGCCCAGGTGGGAGCAATGCCGGCCTGAAACAGAGCCTCAGGACCACCTCTTTCCATGGACCTGCGGGAAGTGCCCTGCGCTTGGTGCTCCTGACCTGCCCATTGTCCTTCGGCCCCTCCAGCCCGGGCTACTCCTCCCCTCCCTCTCTACCTTGGGTGGCGTCTCCTCCGTGAGTCCAGCTTCCGCAGGATGTGCCCACGAGGCCCCAGCTCCTCCCTGGTGTCCTGCCTCAGGTGGCAGCAGCCTCGCACCGTCTCGAATGCCTGCACCAGTTAGCACCTCGCAGCTCCTCCACGACCTGGGAAACCAATTCCCGCACCTAATCCCCCTGCTGTAAATATCTGAGGGCCCTTCTCTTCTAGTTAGAGCCTGGCTGCTAGGGCCCGCTTGACAGAGCTTCCGCACCTGTAAAATGCAGACAGTAGCTCCCTGCAAGCTCTCATGGGGATGCAGTGAGGTAATGAATATAAACATGCAGCATGGGCCCGCAGCACGGAGCAGCAACAGGTAGGTCCCGGAGGGAGACAGAAGCTCAATGTTCATTCATCCTACACACTTCTTTAGCTCCTGCTCCGTGCCGTGAGCCGGGATCCTCCCAATCCATACCTGTCCCCTGGCTAATGGGCCTCGGCCCCTGGAGGGACAGACAGACTGGGAGCAGCAATGCAGGGGCGATGGGAACCGGCTCCTAACCTAGTCTCCAGGCTAGGCTGGGCTGGGCTGAGGTCCTCCGGAGGAGGCCACACCTAAGCTGACCTCACCTGAGTGATGGGAAGACGGGCTTTGCGCTCCTGGAGCTGCCCCAGGCCCAGTGCAGGCCAAGCGCTTCTCCTGCACCTCTTCCCATCCTCACGGCGGCCCAGGAGCGGGTGCTACTGCAGCCCTCTTCTCCGTTTGACTGGATGGGGAAATGGTGCTCAGGAGCTGTTAGGATAGCCAGGCCGCGGGATTAGGAGGCCCATGAGAGACGGGGAGGTGGGGGCGTGGAGTTTGCCTTCGCAGGTAGGCTCCTTTGTTCACATGGCATCAAAGCCGGGCGCGAATGGTGATGCATTCACCATTCTGCAGGATGCCCGGTGTGCTGTGCTCTGGACGAGTCCAGGGTGACATTCGCGCCTCGCTGTTGGACACGGGGCTCCTCAGCATTGGGCACGCCCAACCTGCATGGGGTGGGGGGGCACTGCCCCCAGCAGGCCAGGCTGAAAGGGCTCAGGTGGGGGAAGGAGGCAGAGGCACCCAGGGACAGGAGGGATCCAGAGCCTGCCCTTTGGTCTTGGGGCTCAGACAGTCGGAAGGCAGGCTGGGGTTCCCCAGCCAACCCAGCCGGGGTGTCCCCAACTCACTTATCCCACTGCTGGCTCCTGAACAGGCCAGAGGCCCATCCCGGGGCCTGAGCCTGCACTGACAAATTCTGAAAACTCCACAACCTTGGAGGTTGGTCAAATACCAGTAACAAAACCACTCCCTCTTGGAGCTCCAGGGCATTTGAGATATTATCTTTGTGGTTTTCTGTTCATGATTTTCATTAAAAATAAACAGTGTTCAATGAGAGCATTCCACCCAGCGTGGCTCCTCCGGGGGCCTCAATTTCCTCACCTGTGGAAAGGGCCTATTAATTCTCTCTCTTGCCTTCTCCCCCCGGGGCCCTGAATGGGCAGATGGGAGGAGGTGCAGGGAGGCAGAGCCTGTTCCTGACAGTGTGGGGCAGGAGTGCACTTCCTTCCCGTTCTCAAGGTCAGGCTTGGGGCCTCTGTGTACCCTCCCTTCTCAGATCCCCCCAGAACTGCAGTGACTCTCAGTTGAATGCAAGTCACCAGCTGTCTCCACCTCAGTTTCCCCGTCTGAGCACTGGAGAGAAGACCCGGTCTCTATTTCCCTGGACACAGCTAGAATTTAATAATGGGTAGAGCAGAGGAAGAAAACAAGAGGAGATTAGTGGCAGGGGACGGGAGAGGGGAAGGGGGGTTGGCAGGGCCACTCTATTCATAGCATGGGTGGCTCCTCCAGAGCTGTGCAAGGCGACAGTGCTGGGGGCTGGGGGCCCTTCCAGCTGCCTAGAGGGAGAGAGGCTTTTGCTGTAACCCCAGCCCAACTGCAGCAAGATTGCACCCCCCCCACACCCTCCCCACCTCCCCAGCCAAGCGGCCCCCTTCCAGCAAGGGGGAGCTGAGTACAACGCTAGGGCCAGCTCTGAACTAGTGTCCCTGTCCGCAAACCTCCACTGCTCCATCGTGCCATGGATGGGCTGGGCACACAGTGTCAGCAGGGGTGTTCTCAGAGCCGCCAATGCCTGTCGGCCCAGGCTCAGGCCCCAGTCTTGCACAGACCTGCTCCTCCTTGGGGCTGACCCCAACCCCAACCCAGGGCCCCCTCCCTAGCAGCGCCATCCCACCCTCGTCCCATATGAGGTTTGTAGAGCGAAGCGCCCCTGCACGTCGGGAGGATGGACCGGAAAGTGCCGCAGAGCTGGCCTGGCCTTTCCCTCCAGGTTTTCCCTCCTCTTGCTGCTTCTGCACACCCAGCCCTGGGTCACCTTCCAGTAGTCACGGCTGCTGTTGTTTAGATGTCACCCACTGTATAAGTGCTTAATAATGAAAGCAAAGGTAACACACACACACACACACACACTC
The DNA here is from genome assembly GCF_048164855.1 of Canis lupus baileyi. Classification (NCBI taxonomy): domain Eukaryota; kingdom Metazoa; phylum Chordata; class Mammalia; order Carnivora; family Canidae; genus Canis; species Canis lupus. The sequence continues at coordinate 22,593,394 of NC_132841.1, forward strand.
ACACACACTCACACACACCGCCATTTCCGGCACACTTCTGTGCTAAGTGCCTCGCTTAGCTCTCTGAGCCTGGTGTCTCATTTAACCCTCAGTGCCCTGGGAGCAGCTCTATTGGCCCCGTTCCACAGGTGAAGATGTAGAGGCTCTGGGAGATTAAGTAATTTGCCCAAGGACACAGCAAGTAAGTGACCCAGCCAGCCCACATCTGCTGGACCCCACGACACCACTCTGCAGCCAGGGCATTGAAACTTCGGGGCTGGGGCCACGGGTGCCGCTGGGTCTCATCTTCTTCAATAACCACTTTGAGAGGCACCTACTCTGTACCAGCCTCACACCACCCCCTGGAGATACAGATGAATAAAACCCAATCCCACCAGTCTCAGGGACATAAGAGTCTCGGGGGGCAAGGCCTGCTAGGCTTGGTTTGGGACAAAACCATGTGGTTAACCTTTAATGTGTCACTTCGTGGGTCCCTCCCCCTCCCCCATCTGTGAAATGGGCCTCAGAGGTTTGAGCTAATGAGCTAACAACGTCTGGGCCCTGGCTCTGGGAAGTGTGTTAAGTGCTCTGCGTGTGAGGCCCCATTAAAGCCATTATCTGGCCGGGCATCACTCTGCAAGCAGCCTCCAGATGACCACAGATCTGGTCTCCAGATCCACCTCCACGGACTGTGGCTGCCGGAGGGGGGCACCCCCCTTTCGAAGCAGCTCTCACCTGGGGGCACACCTCCCTGGCAGGTCTAAGGTTAAGCTCCCCAGCCCCTGCCTGCCCACCCCCCTCCTCGCCCCGGCACCAGGGAGGCAGCAAGGGAAGGGGGTGCGCCTCTGCTCAGGCCCCTCCAGTTGCTTCACTAATGCCCCCTAATGGGCCCATTTAGCCACCCTGTCTCGGCTGTCACTGCAGCCGCTAATTGCTGCTCCTCCTCCAGCCCCACGCAGGCCTCTGCCATCAGCTGGCATTAGCTGCCACAGCGGACACGATTCTGCAGGCCCGGGCCCTCGCTCAGCCAGGGACGAGCCTCTCCAAACCCCCATGCTCTTGACATCCTCATGGTTCCCACCTGCACTGAGCGAGTCCAAGGGGCAGAAAGGGAAGCGGAGGGGGGTGGACGTGGGGGTGCTGGAGGCAACGGGCACAGAGCTCCTGGCAGGCAGGGGCGAGGAGAGAAGTCTCAGTGGCCCTGAGGAGGAATGAAGGTCACGTCCTCACCCCGGGCCTATGGCAGGGTCCTCCCAGAGTCGGCTCTGGGGAAGGATTGGAGCACAAAGGGGTTTTCTTAGGCGATGACTCCAGAGGCCCAGAAGCCCTGTGAGGAGGATAGAGGGAGGCAGGAAAGGGAGGAGGGACACCACGAAACAGGGGACTGCCCTGGGCAACTCAAGGTCCCTCTGAGACTGTGGGGGAGGCACCTGGATCTTCTCCCGGAGAAGCCAGGGGGCTGGATGGCGGGGGAGCCCTGTGGAGAGATGCAGGGAGCCAACAGCACAGAGTAGGGACTCCAGGGAAGCCCAAGGGACAGCTCTGCCATGGCCTCCCCCCGCCCCCCGTCTTCTGTACAAATTCTAGGGTAGCCCCTAGGCGCATGGGAACCAACCCTGAGCCGAGGCCACCAGCCCTGCTCTCTGGCTGCGACAAAATAATCCCAGCACCCAAATCCAGGAAGATGATGACACCAGGGAGCACCAAGCTCCTCTCATCCCTGGTCTCTGCTTCAGTCTGTCCCCTCTGCTGGATGACATCCTCCCTGAGCCCCTCCCCTTGCTCTGTGCTGGTTCCACCTACATCCTCACTGGGCCAGTGAGAAGACTCAGTGGGACTCCCTGGTACCAGGGGTTCCATCTGGGGTGGGTGGGGTGCAGAGGCACATGAACCAGCCCCTGGTTGGGACAGTCCCAGGAGCCCCCCTGAAGGAGGGACGTCCCGCTTGGGTCCTAGTGCAGCAGGGCTTGTCCAACTGCATGGCTGGCCGAGACTTTTCAGACTCCTTCTCTTTCTGCTCACCCGTCTGTTGCTTTTTCTTGGGACTTTGGCTGCCTTTTCCCCGGCCCTCTCCCTTGGCAAGGTTCCTGCCCCCACGGCCTCCCCAGCCATCGTACTGGTGTCTTTGAAGCTTCCACCTGCAGCTCAGGCCCCTCTCCTCAGCTTTAGAGCCGGTATATTTGGTGATGGGTAAACGCTTCTACCTGGAGGGCCCTCAGGAACCCCAACCCCAGCCCATCCCAGAGTGACCAAGCTTCTCCCTGTCTGGAGCAGGCCAACTTCAGGCTCCACTCATCTGCTACCCACAGTGGGTCCTAGAGGTCAACCTTGACTTTCCCTGCCAAGCAAGCATGCAGGGCACATGTCACCTGTTAAATGTCTGTCCTCAGCTGTCACCTCCACGGCTGCTCCCCTGGGGCAGGTTCTTGCCACCTTCACCTGCATGAATGCCTGCTAGCTCCAGCCTCACCCCTGCTCCCATCCTCTTTCAACCCATGCGGCACTCCAGAGGTAAAGAGGGCTTGTCCAAAATGTTGGCCCGGCTATGCCACCTTCTTATTTAAAACCCTTTGATGCCATCCATTGACCAAGGGTGAAGTCCAAGCTCCTCGCTGGGGCTGGAAGTCTCTGTAGCCTCCTCATCACCTCCTGCCTCTGACTCAGGGCTCCCACTATACACAGCACCTTCCTTTCTCTGATGGCTGGTGCTGCCTCTCCCCTATGGGCCTTTGCACGTAGGCTTCCTTCTCTTCAAACGCTGGGGCATCAGGCCTCCAACAACCCCCCAGATTCGAATGTACAGTCAGCCTTGAGTACATGTGGAACGGATATTAAGAAATGTCTATTTAATGAATGAGAGCATGGAAGAGTAGATAAGAGGACAGGCTCTAGAATCAGCCAGAGGGGGATTCCAACAGGACCAATCGTGGCCCTTCCCATTCCAGGTTTGCCAACTTGGACAAACAGGTCTCCATCGCCTCATATAAGGTGGGGCAGATAATGTTTACCTTTTGGGGGGTGCTTGTGAGGATTAGACGAGATGATCCAGATGCCCTGGTGCCACATTGGCATAGAGTAAGGGTGGCTGTGATGGGCATCATCTCCTGGCCCAGCCCCCTCCCTAGCCACTGGGAGACAGGGCTGCCCCCTCCCCTGTCCCCTTGGCAGACTCCTTCCCTCCCAGCAGCCAGGTGGATCTGACCATCACACAGGCTCTGCATGAGGACAACGGGGAGGACCAACTGTCCTGGGGACCCCATAAAAGGACAGGAGGGGCCCTGGGGAGTGCAGGCCGAGCAAGGAGAGGTCTGTCTGCTGCCACAGGCAGGTTGCCCAGGTTCACAAGAACATACAATGCAATGCAGGGAGTAAATGCAAGCACTTCTCCTGGTGTTGTGCTGCTGTGCCCGGTAGTGACAGTCCTGGGGATGGAGCTGAAGCGTCCTGACAACCCCTTCACTTCTGGAATTCTGGAAGCAAGGGTGTTGAGTATGTGAGGGCTTGCCAGCTCCAGAAATACCCCTCGCCCTCCCAAGAGGACAAACTGACTTGAATGTTGACTGGGAGGGGACCTTCCGGGATTGACCAGGCTCTACTGCCCCCTCCCACCTCCACCTCTGTCCCTAGGGTGGCTGCTGTGTCATGCTGGCCCTCGGGCTCAGAATTGGGATGTGAGCAAGACTAAAGAGGCTGACAATCACTTGTCCCCACCCCCACCTCCAACATTGCAGAGGCCCAGAGAGACAGACAAAGGATTGGCCTAGGTCATGCCACAAGGTCACAGACTAGCTCAGGTATGTAGATTCCCCAGGCCAGGGTGATGGAACACCATCTGGGGGAAGCCTGGGTGTCCCAGACCAGACCCCACCCTAAGCTCACTTGCTTTCCATTGCCCCATGTTCTGCTGACATCAGGCCAGGGCTGCCCAACTTGAAGACCCCATGAGGCAGGGCCAGGCTCCAACTACTCCGGACCCTATGGTCCTGAAGCAGAAACAACCCCCAACACCCTGTCCTCACCGATGGCCAAGGCACTGTCCCCAGGGCCATATCCTCATGTCTCACCAGGCAGAGCCTGACAAGGGCCCCAGGTTCCTGGACAATGTCATGTTGCCACAAGAGCCCACTCTGCGCCCAGCCGGGACCTGAGCAGACAGTTCTCCTTCATGTGCTCCGGCCTCTCCCTTTCCTCACATCCCCTTGAGGCAGATCTTGTCTCTTCGTGTATCAATTATTAATTTGCTCCAGCTACATTAAGCCTGGGTCAGTCTGTTGGCTCCTTTGTCATTCTCCCTGGGGTGCGGGTGGGGCTGGAGGAGACTGGAGCACACAGCCCAAGAGGAGTCAGGATTCCTTCTGCACTGCAGATGCTCAAGCACACAAAGCCTGAACTGGATGACGCTTCAAACTCATCCAATCTAACAGGTGGGGAAACTAAGGCCCAGGGAGGGAAGGTGCTTGCCAAGGACACACAATGGTCTGCACTCGGCTGATCCCAGTGTGGCTCTGGTCCTTTCTTTTCTGCTTGCCACTCTCTGTCCTGGGCTCCAGCTGACCCAAATACACCCAGGGATGCTCTCTAAGTCATGAGAGATCAAGTAGGGTTTCCAAAGTCACAATGAGTGATGCAGAAAGTGGAGACTGTACCCTGAAGCCCAAGAAACAGCCCTCCCACCAGACCACTGTTAACATGAGCATGTTATAGGGGTTCCTTCCTCCCCACACTCTCCTGATCAATAAATTAGGAAACACTTGAAACCTTATACCTTCTCACAGAGCAGTAACAAGCCTCGTGGTGTAAAAAGGCTCTGAGAAGGTCTGCAGGGGAGGAAACAGTGTAGCTATAACTGACCTCCAAACTACTTGATGGCAGAATGATCTGGGTTCACTGTGTTCTGCAAACTTCAGGCCTCTCTGGGTTTTCTGCAACCTGTGGAGAGACAAGATGAGATGCCCCATCCCCCCACACCACATACAGTAAAGCCAGTGAGCAGGAAGGTAAAAGAGATGCCTGGATAATGACCCCAGGGGGAGAAAAGCTGAAAGCACAAGGCTGGGCTCCCTGGTGCTGCCCTCCCTGGCTCTTGGGCTTGAGTAAGTCACTCAACTCAATTGGCAGGCTGATGGTGTGGAAAGTTCTGGAGCTTTGAGGCCCTACACACCTGGTTACAAATCTACCACGAGCTTTACCAACCATAATAATCCCAATACTGTGTATTGCATCTTCCCGAAAGCTCATCTCACACGTTATCTCACGTAATTTCTATTCTTTTTCAGTTCAGTCACATGTGTCACTGCTCTAGAGTCCAACTGCTAACCGTTATGCTGTGCTGTCTCCGGGAATAAACCAATACATCTTTCTGGGCCTCAACTTCCCCAGCTGTCAATGGGGGGATAAGGGTGTTTCTTTCTCAGGCTTATTACAGGAGAACATACCTCCACACGGGGCTGGTACCAAGGAGGCCAGTAAATGGTAGATTCCTTTCATCCTTCTTTTGCATCTTACTCTTAAAAATAAATGAAGTTTTTACCCAGCATAATGGACTGAGCGTCTTTGGGTCCCACTGTCGGGGGTGTGGGGGTAAGTGAAGGGGGCGACTGGGGGTGTCAATCTATCCTCAGGTCTGTAGGCCACAGGCTGACCCCCTGCAGCCGAGGGCAGCTGGCTCTAAAACATATTTTTTAGATCCTTTTCTCTTCCCTACGTGAGAAACCAAGTTTTGAAATGCGAGTGGTCAGATTGCAATAAATATCATTGCAATCCACAGCACGTAATGGTTTATAGATTGTGACTCATAATTCAACTGGTGCCTGGGTCGCCCGCTCTCTCCCTGCCACCAACTCTCCAGCCCTGCAGCCTGCATGAGTCCCTGGTGAAGTAATAAATCGGGAATAAGGGGCGCCCTGCTAACTAAATTTCACTTGTCAGCTTTAAGCTTCCATGCTGTGTGTTAAGTTGGCACAAATATCACAAAGCATATACACACGCACACACACTCACACACACACATGTATATTCTTGCATATATTCGTGTATATAAATAAGCTACCCTGCTGGTTTGCAATTCCCTCAGGATAGAAAAACCTTTTCTGGCAAGAGCCTCAGTTTTCCAGCCTCATAGAGGCTGTGGCAGGTAAACCCTTGCCTCCCTCTCCAGCCTCCCTTCCCCCCAAATTTAGGACTTTCTTATGGTTTTAGGTCCAGGGGCTCGGCCCAGTGCAGTCAGAGACACTCGTATGAGCTTCCCCAGGTGAGTTACAGTGCCTTAGAGTGATGGAGAGCCTGAGCAGGGGAGGGAGGTCCCTCGGGCCGTCTAGTCCTGCTTCTCTTCCAGCTACTCTGTGACGCTTCCAGGCACCAAAGTGTAGCTGATGGACTAGAAACAGAAACCAAGACCTGTCTGCGCCAGGCTGCCTGGAGCCCCCACGCAGAGCCTGCAGCTTAGGAGCCCTGGCTGGCCCTCATCTCCACCCTGTGCTGGACTGACTTGGCCTCTCATGAATGATCTCGTGACAGATTCAGAGAGCAAGAATCAGGTTTTTTGGCTTTCCTTTTGCATCTGGTTGTAAAACTGGGGGTTTTCAAATTTTTTACAGGGCTTTTGTAGGGAGAAGGGCTTGGTGGTGGAGCCTAGATTTGTTTTCACACAGCAGCTTTGTGAACTCAGGAAAGTAGTTTATTTTCTCTGAGCCTTCATTTCCTTGTGGTGAAGAAAGGGGGGGATGGCTGTGTGGGTTCGATGTGGGGGTGCCAAGCACAGTGCCCTGCCCTCAGAGGAGGAGAAAGCCCGTGCCGCAGGATGAAGCATCCGGTGACAAGAGCAGCTGTCTTAAGGCCAAGGGGAGGGAGGTACCAGTCCCAACCTGGCCCATCAATCCCACCGACATGAGGAACAGCCCTGCCTGGGCAGTGGGGAGGGAACAAGGCTGCGTTCATTCTAGGTAATGAAAAGTGTCATCAGTAAATGAAGAATCTTGTAATTACCCAGACGTCCCTGGGAGGATTTGTGAGGCCACAGGCGGTGGCTGAGGTCCTGGTGCCGAGGGGCAGGCAGGGAGAGGGCGGTGGGCTAGATCGAGGGGAGTAGGCTCTGATCCCTGCAGACAGAGCCCCTGCTCCAGGGGAAAGTTGCAAGCCACTGGTCCAGGGCTGGATCTGGGTGCCTGGGGTACCTCATCTGCAAAGTGGGGGTTAGGCTCCAGGCGAGACTGGACTCAGGGTGAAGGACTGACGAACTTTCTCTGCCTCACAGGACAAATGGCCCCCACGCATCACCTTTTCCTCTGTGAGCCTCAGTTTCTCTACTTGCCAGCAGGCATAATGATGACAACCACCTTATTGACTTGAGGGGTGGGCAGGGCCCAAAGAGACATGGACTCTTTCAAACAGCAAAGGACACAGAGTCAGGCCAAGGGATGCCAGTTTTCCCAGACAGCCCCTCCGAGTGACTCAACTCAAGTATTAGTTCTCCGATTGCCAGGGGGCCTTTGTTTTGCCCAGGGGGGATTTGGAAGCTTCGAGATCATCTCTGAAGTCTCCTCTGAACCTCCTGAGCCCCTTCAGAGCAAGGCTGGAGCTGCCCATATCCTATGGCTGCCCATGTGTAACTGTGGATTTTCATTAGTGTGTCTCCAAGGGGCCTCTGTAGGGAACAGGGTGAGGAAAGACACTGGTGGAGGCCTCCTACATGAGAGCTCACTTGAAAACATGTGGCTGTAGGGCCATTTAAGACAATATTGTAAATGACACATTCTGTACGATGGTCATCATCACTGTCCCCATTTGCCAGGTGAGAAAACTGAAGCACAGAAAGGTCAATGGCTCACCCAAGGTCACACAGCAGTGCCCATATCTCTGACTCCTCTTTTGAGCCCTATGGCTCCACCTTCTAGATCTACCATCAGTTTCTCCTCTCTCCTATTCTATGGATGTCAGAGTAAAGAATCTTCACTGATATGCCCCTCCCTCATTTTATGGCCAGGGAAACTGAGGCACAGAGCAGGACTTTCTTAGGTAAGACATGGACTAAGATGGGCGTGGGCCTCTGTGGTCACCGCTCCTCTGTGCACCCATGCCCAAAGGTCTCCCCATCCATGCCCTGCCGTGCTCCCCCAGCTTCATCTCCCCTGCCCGGGTGGGGTGGTCCAGAAGACCTAGTGCAGAGAAAGAGCAATGACAAACGACTGCCCGGGAGAGATAATCCACTATTAAAACACGCCTGCTGTTCTAATTATAAAGGAGACCAAATTGGGTTTAAATTGGAATTAATTGAATGCCCCCTTATCCACGCCATCTATCTTGCACTCACCAGCCCTTCTGGTCGGGTGGGATGGAAGGAAGTGGAATCTCATCTTCTCCCCGACTGAACACACATCCCTGAAGGCAACCGGGGCCCAGCCCCCAGCCCCTAATCCCTTTAAACGTTTCAAGGAGCACAGACAATGGGAGCCCGGGTGCCTGGAGCCCTTCTCTGCCCACCTCGCCAGAGGGGGATGAAAAGGGATTAGGTGATTCTGGGAGGTGGGGCGAGGGGGGTCACACCCAGAGGACCAAGGCCTAAGGAAGCAGGCAGGCCTGAGTCAGCTCCGAAATGCACGCTGGAGTCTTGTAATGGGCCAGGAGATGATGCTCTGTACACAAAGCAAGGCCAGTCTGGGAGATATTTGGGGAAGGGGGCTTTGCCGAGGGGTCCTTAGGTCGGAAGGCTTTGATGGAGAAGGAATGAGGTCATCTAGCAAGCAAATTATGGGTCTGAGGCCAAGTGTGCTGAGTTTACAATAAACTGTTAGCTTCTTGTGAGGGAAGAAGGGTGAGGAAGGCTCCATCCAGGAAGCACTGCTGCCCTGTGGTCCTTGGCAGTTAGGCTTTGTTGTAGAATGTTCTTCTTCAGCTGGGCTGGGCATCCAAGGCCTTTGCCATACACCCTTAGTCAGCCAAAGCCCTTGCTACTCTCTTGGGGTTTCAAACTGATGGTCCATGGGCCAGATTTCATTCGGCCTGCCACCCCGTGTATCATTTTATTGTTTTGTCTTGAAGGTCCTTAGCTATTTGGGGCATGTTCTCCATTTGTCCATCCCCACGTTTCTTAAATTCATTTTGTACCTGGCCTGCTTCACTCATTTATATCACCTGCCTAGCTCCTTCAGACATCTGAGCTTATAATCCCCTCAGGATCATCCAAACCATTTACTGTGGCTGATTTCACTTCTCTACTGCCCCCCAAACCCCATCTCAGCCTCCTCACTCCTCACTGCTTTGCTATAATATATACCCTAAACCCAAATCTTTCTGGTCCTTTAAAGCACATTTCAGGGAGGCCATCCTCTTTGAACCCCAGGCCAGGGTTCCTATCCTCTCTAGTCCCATCAGCAATGTTCCTGGGGTACTTGCTGCTCCTCCCAGGCTCCCCTTGGGTTCTCTTGGGGTCTAGACATTTTGTTAGAAATTTCGGTTTCTGGAACACATTCTGGAAAGGACTTACTCTATATCCCAATATAGCAAGGAGCGAGAGTCAGGACACAGCATGAGTGGAGAGACTGCCTGGTGCCCAGCTGGTAGAGGTTGAAGGGGCCACTGTATACAGAGCCATGGACGGGGCTCTGAGAGCAATGTGGGTAGGGAGCTAACCCAGATGATCTCAAGCTCTCAGGGCGGTAGAGTTCTGCCGTGAGCTCTACCTCCTGCCCTGTCTTAAACCCTTCCCATCTTAGCTCTTACTTGCTTTAGCATTTTACCAGCCTACTTCCTGGTCTGTGAGCCTCAAACCACACAGAAGCATACATCCTTCCCCCTCCCCACAGCGACACGCAAATACAGGCATAATGCCCTTGTACTCCCATTCAACACACCTAGGATTCTGCCCTCTCCAAAGTTATCCCCCATCTAAAACTGTATTCTTGATACATAATACCAGAATGCTCCCCTTCATCCACACCTAAAACTCCTACCCTACATCTAAAACCTTCTGTTCTCCTATGTGTACCCTGAGCCCTTTGACTCATCTCACTACCTTTCCATTGCTTTGGAACACCTCTTTTCTCACATCTGGAGTTATGTACCCTACTCCTAGAACATTTTCTTCTCCCTCTATTATATCCACAACTGGCCTTACACCATCCAGAGTCCCCATCTCAAATTCCAAATTCATAACACTTGGAATACTACCATTCTGAGCCAGGCAGCTCAGAATTCTGAGCCCCCACTATCTGCCTGCCTCCCACCCTTAGCAATGACTCCTATAGACCTTCAACATCCCTCCTCTGCCCTAGGGCAAAAGTGCTTTCAGGCTCAAGAGTTCTATGGCCTGAGTGAATGAGATATACCTATAGGAACATATCAGGACTCATTTCTAACATATCTGACTCCATTCCTTCTCCCCTATGCATTAGGTAAATATTTGCTAATCCTGAGCTTGGTTCATGGAGCATTTTAGGCAGGCTGAGGGTTGGGCACATGCTGGGGAGATCTTAGCTCCTGGCTGCCAGGAGGAGAGATGAGAGGGGATCAGAGTATAGGCCAGGACAAGACTATTTCCAGCTTCCTGGCCTTGGGAACTGAATGGGTATCTCACTCACTCTGGCCACAGACTCCTATATTCTAACAAATTTGAATTCTTAAATATGGTAATCTATGAGAAAGCAAAAGGGATTGGAATGCTTTTACTCAGAGAGAGAAACCAAATGGAGTTAGGGGGTGATATCAACACAAGTTTCAGTCTTCTGAAAGCCAGAGGATGAGCGGTGAGTGCCAGTTGCAATGTGCTCTTGAAGAAATGAATTACTGTGAAAGGGAGTGAGGCAAGGAGGAGTTTCCAATGTGGTTCATAGATAGAGATGGAAGAGGTTGATCCCTGAGACAGGTTCAATTGATGAGACAGACATAATCTACCAGTAACTATGTTTCCAGCAAATTCTTTTTGAGCATCCATCATTGTTGGACCTAGTGTGAATAGGGTAGAAAGATGAGACTATCATAATCCTGCTCCAGAACTGAGAGAGAAGGACAGAGAATCTGTAGGGGGATGGCTGGGGTAGGGAGTTGCGGACCTGTGTGGGGCCCAGGGATGCACTGGTCAGTAAAGGCTCCAGGAAAGAGAGCCTTTTGAGCTGGGTGTAGAAGAATGTGGAGTTTGCTAAACAGAGGAGTGAAGGGAGTAAGGCAGGAGGTACAGCACAGACAAACACATAAAGGAAGGACGTGGTTGGCAAGAGTTCATGGTAAAGAGTTAGATTTGACTTTTAAGTACAATGGGGAGCCTTCTGGCTTGTGTGGAGAGTTGATTAGCAGGTGTGATGTGGAGACAGGAGACCCAGGAGAAGCTGTGGCTATGATTTAGAGCTAAGGGTCTGCTCAAAGACACAGTGGTAGGATGGGGGAAGAGTGAATGAACACCCTTATGAACTAGCGGACTGTGGGGGGAGGGCAGATGGAAGGGGTGATGACTCAGAGGCCTCTAGTTAAGGCAACCAAGGGGACAGATTATACTCAGCATCTAGCAAAAGAAAATGAATGAAATTAGCCAGGCTTCATACTGACCAAGTTCACACTCCCTCCCCCATCCACATCTCAGCATCTCTCTCAAATCTAGTGATACTCATGAACAGGGTGCACAAGGGGCAGGGGCCTCAACCCTCCCCTAACTTCCCAGAAGGAAAATTTTAGATGGAATTGCCCAGAGTACAAGAATCAGCTACATACCTTAGGAAGTGAGAGGCCTGATTCTATTTATGCTGCAACAGGTTTTTAAAAGATCTTTCACTTAAGAAAGAAAATAATAAAAGGTGTGAGTCTTGGGAAAGATTGCATAGAAGTGAAACGATAGGAGAGACCATCTCACCTTTGAGCCTGATGATACTTCAGCACCACGGACAGCAGCACACCAGGGAAGGTGCCAAAAAATGTAGTCGTGAGACACAATGGGGCTTGAAGATATCTGTGAACCACCTACAGTTATATGCAAATGTAGCAGATTGAGTCATTAAGAATTCAATACTGTAGATGCTTTAATATTATTCTATCCATCCTTAGGAGAAGATAACCTTGATAGCAGGAAGCTTACTCTGCCACCATGCAGGAAGGGAAAAACTAACTGCTGCATTGCTGTACCACTCACAAACTGCCCCCCGACCCCAAGTAACAGAAAGCAAGTTCTTTTGCCATTCTAGGTTTTGAATATGACTCCTGGGATCACCAGATCATTTAAGAAGGAAAAGGGGAGTGTGCGTTGGAACTGAGAAGGCCAAAGCAACCTGACACCTGAGTATTTCTGAGCCTCTGAAGCTTTTGAAGAGAACAGCATTTCAGGGTTCTTGGGAAGGAAGGGTGTATGGACCTGAGCCCATTTCCAGGAAAAGGACTCCCAGTGGGCTGGCTGTTTAGAGGGCAGTGAGGACTAGCCACTGAATGGCCAGGTGACGGTCCCTGTGGGACCAGCTGGCAGGGAGAAGTAGGGACTCTGTTAGAGCCATGAACCTTGGAATGGATTATACAATCAAGGCTGAGCAAGAAGGAACAGGGAGGAGTGACTTCCTCCACCCAGCAAACAACAGTGCCTGGCTTGCTGTTGCAGGATTCTGTAAGCCTGAGGCATTTGGCATTTGTTCAGACTGAAGCTTGGGAGGAGTCTTGAAAGTTACTGATATTGGTTGGAGAATGCTGAAGCCAGGTTTAATTTGTTTGAAACGAATACAGAAATGTGGTGTTATATATACCTTGAACATTGTGGAATAATTATACTTTAATTTATTCATTCATTTCCTCAACAAATATTGAATGCCTATGATGTGTGCCTTGCACTAGGTGTGGCCTTGAGGATAACTAAGGAGCAAAAATTAACAGTCTCTATCCCCCTGACGCTTATCATCTAATGAGGGAGACAGACATTAGTTATATAATAACACAAATAAAAGGAAAACTTCAAGCCAAAGTAACATTTCTGATAAGGAAAGTTATCCAAAGTCATGCTAGAAGAATGCATGGGGTGGTGGTGGGGTGTTACCTGGTTTGTAGGTAAGGGAGGTCCTTGAGGAAATGATGCTTGAGTTGAGAGCTGAGGAATAAGCTGGAGTCAGAAGAGGAGCAGGGAAGAAAGAGCTCCAAGAAGGACCAGCTCCTGAAAAGTCTTGAGGAGAGAGAAATTTCAGAGAGGAGAGGAGACTTAAAGGTGGCCCAGTGAGGCTGGGATGGGAAGTGGAAAGGCGGATGGGGAAAATGGTACTGGAGAGTCAAGTAGAGACCAAACTTTTTGGGCCCTTGTCAGGCACAGAAAGAACTTTGCAATTAGCACAAGACCATTGAGGAGCTATTGAAAGGTTTTGAGCAAGGAAGGAGGGCCCTGGAATCACAGTCAGATTTGTGACTGTAAACCAGTTCACTGGTTTATCCTGGGTTCCCCTCAAAAGCAGGACCTGAGGTAAAGACTCATGGGCAGGCAGTTTTTCTAGAAAGTGATCCCAGGTATCACTGAAGGACCAGGGAGAGCAAAAGAGGTAAAGAGAAAAAGCCAATACAAATATACATTACTGAGTTGTTCCCTGCCATATAAAACCAGAGCTTATCTCATTGAAACTTTCTCAGAAGGACATGGAATACTTCTCAGAATTTTCCACATGATGGGCCACAGAGAGAAGCATTTCTACATCAACTCCCATCTCCCTATGGGCCCAGCAGTGTTGACGCTCCCCTGCCATGCTTCCAGGCTGCACATGCCCTGTGCAGTGAAGATCTCTGCCGGTGTTTCACACTAGGCATCAGAGAAGCCCTAGTGTAGTAAGCAAAGAAATCACACATCACGTACTTGAGCTCAGACACTCTCAGGGGAAACTTTCCTGGAAATGTTCATTGCAATGGTGGCTGGGACCAGAGAGAGGCTGAGAGGATAGTCAGCAGGCAGCTGGAGCTTCTGATACCTTCCTTTGGTCACAGAATCTATTTTGGGTGACGGAGAAGGGTGGCATGGACCACAAAGGTGGTGGTCCTGCAAATAGAAGTGAGCTGGGGAGAAGAGAGGTTGGAAGACCCGGGCTACAGTTTAGAGACTGTCTGATGGGCTGGCAGTGGAAGGGTATGGGGGGAAAGTGCAAGCAAAAATGCCTCATGTGTTTTCAGCCTGAGAAACTGAGTGGATGGTAGAAATCCTGTTAAAAGAATCTTACAAAGGCAAGTGAAAAGGAGGGGCCAATGAAGGAGGAAATGACATGGAAGCCAAGAGAATAAGCAGCTTCAAAGACAGTGGTTAACCACTGAGTAAGATGGGGTGGCAGGCTAAGTTATGCTCCCCACCACCACCACCAAATATGTCCACACTCTAATCTCTGGAACCTGTGAATGTTACCTTACACTGAAAAGAAAGAAAAAAAAAAAAAAAAAGGAGGGGATTGCACTTTGCAGATGCGACTGAATCCAGGATCTTGAGATGGGTTGATTATCCTAGATTATTTAGGTGGGACCTAAATGCACGTATCCTCATAAGAGCGAAGCAGAGGGAGACTTGACACAGACAGAAGAGGAGGCAACGTGGCCAGGGAGGCTGAGATTGGGGTGCCACGGCCACGAGCCAGGGAACGCCAGCAACCACCAGACACTGTAAGAGGCAAGGAAGTAGCTCTCCCCTAGAGCCTCTAGAGAGGGTATGGCCCTGCTGACATATTGATTTGGGCCCAGAGAAATTGATTTCAGACTACTGGCCTCTAGAACTGAGAGAGGATGTATTTCTAGCATTTTAATCCACCAAGATGGTAGTCATTTGTTACAGCAGCCACAAGAAGCTAACACAGACTTGTATAGAAAAATGATCACTGAATTTGGAAACATGGAGGTCATTGGGGGATGGACGAGCAGGCTTGGATGTGGGGAATGAAGGAAAGGGAAGGATCAAGATCGGTACCTTAATTTTTGGCTTAAGAAAGTAAGTGAGTAGGTAACATTGCCACTTACTGAGATGGGGAGCAGGATCAAAAGTTCTGTTTTGACTATGTTAGGCCTGAGAGCAGTACAGACATTCCTACTGCTAAGAACAGTACGAGTAGATGAAATCAATCCCAGTTGCTCCTGCAGGACCTTGCAAAAGGCAGGGAGACAATGCCTCCTAGTTCACACATAGAATGACAACCAGAAAAGATGCTTTAGCCCTCATCCAGTGCATAGTGTGTGAGCATGCCCATGACCGGAGAATTCTTCGCTACGCCAGAATGAGTGCCAGCTCATGCCTGTGGTGTCCCCAGGCACTCCAGAAATAGCAGTTAGTGCCAGGGAGTCGCAATGAATGCAAGGCAAGTTAAGTTGATGCTGTGGAAGTAGGAATGGATGCCAGGAAGAGAGATAATATAGGCAGGAGGGATTAGCAACATGTTCCAAAGGGATAACATTGGTATATTGAGGGAGGAAGATGAATGCAGGCAGTGACTGTGTGTGCCAGGGGAATCACATGGCGTGCGGCAGAACCATAGGGGCCAAGGATTAAACATGTTGTGGGCCGTATGCTGTTGGACTAGCCATTCTTTAGCAGGAATGAGATCCGACTGCCAGCGCCAGGTAGGGGCCTGCCAGCACTCAGGCTCCAAGAGCC
The DNA here is from genome assembly GCF_048164855.1 of Canis lupus baileyi. Lineage (NCBI taxonomy): Eukaryota > Metazoa > Chordata > Mammalia > Carnivora > Canidae > Canis > Canis lupus. The sequence goes on from NC_132841.1 coordinate 22,608,938, forward strand.
CAGGGCTGCTGCAATTTTGCCTTACACCTGAGTCCTCCTCTTCAAGGGAAGCTGGAATGGAAAGGACCCTCCTCCTGTCTCTGGAACCATTGCCATGTACAAGTAGAACAGTCTCCTATTAAAATGATCCGCTATCCCAGGAACCCACTACCGGAAGTCTCAGGAGGTTCAGGGCCAGAGGCTGTAAGGCCCCAGGAATATGCACTCCTGAGCAGCCTCCCACAGGCTATACTTGTTTGTAACCCTTCCCCTCCACTAGGCATACCTGGGATGGGGCGTATTGCTTGCTCATATCCACCTTCAGGAACCAGTAAGGAGAGCAACATGAAAGGGAGACCAGATGGCCGTAAAACTGCCATCAGGCCCTGAGAAATTACTGAGTTCCAACTGTGGGTCTGGGCCTCAGCTGGGAGCTGAGAAGGTCAGTGTGTGCCAGGAATGGAAACCAGCATATTACATAGCACAGGCCGAGGGAGACAGGGCGGTGTGGCGAGTGTGCCAGCAGCCAACAGCCTCCATGGTGATTTCACACCTGCCTTTTCCTTTCTTCTATATGGCAGGTATGCTGAGCAGGAATTCTCCATATGCTCGTTCTATAGATAAGAACACTAAAGCTCAGGAAAAGGAAGTGACCTGCCCAAGGTGACTGGTTCTTGATTCCTACTCCTCCCCCTGGTCCTGCACTCTTCTCTGTATAGTTTGCTGCCTCTGGAGAAAAATCAGACAAGAACACTGGCCCTGGTCTCTCCCCCAGGCTCCAAAGTTTTGCAAAGTCCTCTACTGGTACTTCTTAAATTTTAAAAACTAGACTCGAATTCAGTGGTCTCGGGTGAGCCCTGAGATTCGCACTTTTAAGAAGCTCCCAAGTGATGCTCATGCTGCTGATCCTTGGATCCCACTCTGAGTATCCAGGCTCCATTCCAATTTACCAATCCTAGTCCATCTACCCCATCTCAAACGCATTCTGTCTTGGGACCTGAAGCTTGATAGGGAAGGTCAGAGGTAATTAAGCCTGCCATATCTGAGCCCATCGCTTCCGATCTCAACCTGTCTTGTGGAAAAGCCTCACACGTTGTCTCTGAGACTGCTCTGACCCCTGTACTTTCCTTGTCTCCATTAAGACCCAATTCTCAAATTTTCCTTAATTCTGATGCAAGGGGGAAAGATCTGGGTGCAAAAAGACACGATTTCTAGGATTTGATCTGCCATAACCTCACTCAGTCAAATTATTCATCAGTTCATTTTCTACTCATCCACCCACTCACCGCATAGACATTGACTCAGTGTCTCTAGAATGCTTTCCTTCCCTGGGCATTGGTGTATCCCCATCAATAAAATAAGGTTGTGAGCTTGAGCCAATGGTCTCCACCCTGGCTGTATATCAGAATTACCCAGGTAGCTGATTGGTTCTATTGAGATATGATTTACACATACTAAGATTCACCGATTTTACGTATACAATTTGATGGACCTTGGCAAATATATACAGTCATGTAGCCACCACTACAATCAACATATAACATTTCCATCCCTCAAAAAAACTCCCTCATAACCTCTTACAGTCAAACATCCACCTCCAACCCCTGGTCCCTGATAACCATTGCTCAGCTTTCTGACATTATAATTTTAAACTTTCTGACATTTCCTATCAGTGAAATCATACAAAATTACTCTTGTGGGTCTGATTTAACCCACCAGAATGCATTTGAGATTTATCCATGTTGTTGTGTCTTTTTTTTTTTATTTATTCATCATAGTCACAGACTGAGAGAGAGAGAGGCAGAGACACAGGCAGAGGGAGAAGCAGGCTCCATGCAGGGAGCCTGACGTGGGATTCGATCCCGGGTCTCCAGGATTGCACCCTGGGCCAAAGGCAGGCGCCAAACCGCTGCGCACCCAGGGATCCCATGTTGTTGTGTCTTTTGTATTGCTGACCAATACTTCATTGTATGGATATACCACAGTTTGTTTATCCATTTATCAGTTGATGGACACCTGGGTTGCTTCCATTTGACCATTATGAACAAAACTGTTATGACTATTCAAGTAAATTCTTCCTATAAATATGTTTTCCTTGGGTAAATATCTTGGAGTGGGGTTGCTAGTTAGGCTGGGTGTATGTTTAGCTTACAAGTAACTGTAAACCGGCTCCTCCAAAGTAGCTGTGCCATCTTACATTCCCATCAGCAGTGAATGAGAGTTCTAGTTCCACATTCTTGTCAACATTGGATATTGGCAGACTGTATCATTTTAGCTATTCTAGTGAGTACGTAGAAGTATCTCGTTATGGTGTGAGTTGTATTTCTCTGATGAGTAATGACACTAAGCATCTTTTCATGTGTTTATTTTCCATTCTTTTATCTTTGCTAAAGAATCTATTCAAATCTTTACCCATGTTTTATTGAATAATTTAACTTTTTATTATGAAGTTGTAAGAGTTTGTTATAAATTCTGGATACATATTTTTCTCCCAGTCTATAGCATGCCTTTTTATTTTATCATTAAATTTTGAAGAACAAAGGATTTTTTTAAACTTGGAATAAGTCCACATTATTAACTTTTATTTTATGGTTTGTGCTGTTTTTTAATCAGAGATTTAAATTTCTAATAAACCCAAGGTCATAGTGATTTTCTCCTGTGTTTTGTCATAAAAGTTTAGAGCTTTAGCTCACACGTCTTCAGGCTTATGATCCATCTTGAGTGACTTCTTTTGTGTGGTGTGTAATATAAATCGAGATTCATTTTTTGCCCAAGAACATCTAATTGCTTCAGTATCATCTGTTGAGAAGATTATTCTCTCCCCACTAGATTACCCTAGCACATTCATCAAAAATCGATTGACCATATATGTTTGGGTCTATTTCTGGACTCCATTGAGCTAAATACCTATAATTATGCCAATGCAAGGCTGTCTTAATTGTTATAATCTAATAGTAAGTAGGTCCTGAAATCTAGTATAGCAATATTTCCAAGTAATCTGGTACAGTAAAGTCTCCAAGTTTGTTTTGCTTTTCAAAATTGTTTTGGCTATTCTAGATCCTTTGTATTTCCATATAAATTTTCGAATGGGCTTATCAATTTCTCCAGATACCCATATAGGATTTTGATAGCAAGTGCACCAAATCTTTTAACACTGTTGAGTCTCCTGATTCATGAACATAGTATGTCTCTCCCTTTGTTTAGATCATTTTTAATTTCTCTGAGCAGTGTTTTATAGTTTTTAGTGTACAGGAATAGCACATATTTTATTAAATTGACTTCAAAGTATTTCATATTTTTCATGCTATCATAGTGACATTTTTTTTTTAATTTTTTTTTTTTAAATTTTTATTTATTTATGATAGTCACAGAGAGAGAGAGAGAGAGAGGCAGAGACACAGGCAGAGGGAGAAGCAGGCTCCATGCACCGGGAGCCCGACGTGGGAATCGATCCAGGGTCTCCCGGATCCGGCCCTGGGCCAAAGGCAGGCGCCAAACCGCTGCGCCACCCAGGGATCCCTCATAGTGACATTTTATTTGAATTTTCATCTATTCACATTTAGTATACAGGCTTTTAAAATTGAACCTTGAATCTTGTTACCTTGCTAACCTCACTAATCAATTCTAGTAGCCTTTTTTAAATTGAACCCTTAGCATTTTCTATATAGGCCAATGGTCATATTATTTGCAAAAAAATATAGGTTTAATTTTTTTCTAATATATAAACCTTCTAATTTCTTTTTCTTGTCTGTTTCACTGGCCTAAGACCTCTATTACATTGTTCCACTGCAATGATGAGAGTGGGAATTCTTACCTTGTTTCCAATATTAGGGATAAACATTCAGTCTTTTGCCATCAAGTGTCATGTTAACTGTCGATTTTTCATAGATGCTCTTTCTTAGGTGTGGAAGTTCCCTTATATTCCTAGTGTACTGAATTTCTTTTGTTTTGTTTTTAAATCATGAATGAGTATTAAATTTTCTCAAAATTTTTTTTCTCTATCTATTAAGGTAATCATGTGTTGTTTTTTTAACTCTTTTAAGCTGGTGAAATACATTAATTTTTGAATGTTAAGACAGCCTTGCATTCTTGAGATAAACTACACTTGGTCATGATACAACAAATTTTTTCAGATATTGTAGATTCAATTGACTAATATTTTTTTAAGGTATTTTGCTTTTTATTGACATGGGATGTTGGGCTGACTGTGACTTTCCTTTCTTACAATATCTTTGGTTTTGTTATTAGAGTAATGTTTACATAATAAAAGGAATTGGGAAGTGTTCCCTCCTCTTCTATTTTCTGAAAGATTTTCTGTAGAACTGGTTTGTTCTAATAACTATTTTGTCCTTAAATGTCTGATATAATTAATCAATTGAGTCATCTGAAGCCCAGGAATTTTCTTTAAGGGAATGCTTTTAACTATAGAATCAATTAAAAAAAGCAGATACAATCTCTAAAATCAGAACAAGACAAGAATGTCCACTTCTATCACTTCTTTTTAAACATTGTACTGGAGGTTCTAGCCAGAGGAATTAGGTCATATAAAGAAATAAAAGGCATCCAGATTGGAAAAGAAGATGTAAAACTATCTCTATTTACAGATGACATGATTGCATATACAGAAAACACTAAAGAACACACACACACACAGACACACACACACAAACAATTAAAATTGGTGAATGACTTTAGCAAAGACAAAAGACACAAGACTCATATACACAAATCAACTGTATTTCTGTATAACAGCAAATAATAACCAGAAAATGAAATTAGGAAAACAATTCCATGTATATTAATATATATAAAAAAAATACTTAGGACTAAGCCTAGCCAAAGAAATGCAATACTTGTTTGCTCACCAAAAATGACAAAACATTATTGAAAGAAATTAAAGAAGACCTAATTAATGGAAAGACATCCCACGTTCATGAATCAGAAGACTTGATTGTTGTTAGGATGGCAATACTCCCAAAATTGATCTGCAGATTCAACGCAATTTCTGTCAAAATTCAAACTGTTTTGGTTTTTATTTACAGAGATAGACAAGCTGATCCTAAAGTTATTATAGAAATGTAAGAGACCCAGAATAATCAGGACAAAGTTGATAAAAAGGAACAAAATTGGAGGACTCACACTTCCTGATTTCAAAACTTACTATGAAGCTACCATCAAGACAGTGTAGTACTGGCATAAGGCTAGACATATAGATCAGTGAAATGTAATGGAGAGTTCAGAAATAAGCCCATACATCTATGGCCAGTTGATTTCCAACAATGGTGTAAATATCATTCAGTGGGGAAAGAATAGCCTTTTTAAACGGTACTGGGACACCCAGATATCCACATGCAAAATAATGAATGTACCCCGTCTTGTGCCATAAGCAAAAATTAATCCAAAATGCATCAAAGACCTAAATGTGAGAGCTAAAACTCTAACACTTTTTGAAGGAAACATAGTTGTGAATTTTCTTGCTCTTAGTTTAGGCAATAGTTTCTTAGATATGACTCCAAATGTACAAACAACCAAAGATAAAATAAATTGAACTTCCTCAGAATGAGAAACTTTTGTGCATCAGAAGACACTATCAAGAAGGTGAAAAAATAATCCATAGAATGGAAGGATGTATTTATATATCTGACAAGGGCCTATAATTGGGGAAATATAAAGAACTATTACTACTCAATGATAGAAAAAAAAGATCTAATTTTTAAAATAATCAAAGGATTTGAATAGACATCACTCTAAAGACATACATGTGGTCAATAAGCATGTGAAAATATACTCAACATTATTAGTAATTAGAGAAATGCAGATCTAAACCACAATGAGATACCATATCACACTCACTAGCATGGCTATTTTTTTAAAAAAAGAAAAACATACCTTGGTAAAGATGTAGATAAATTGGAAGCCTGGTACATTGTGGGTGGGGATGTTTAAAATGGTACAGCCTCCATTGAAATAGTTTGGCAGTTCCTCAAAAAGTTAAAAATGGGTTGCCATTTGAATTCCACTTTTAGGTATATAACTAAGAGACATAAAAATATACATTCACACAAAAACTTATAAAGGAATTTTCATAGAAACATTATTCACAATGGCCAAAAAGTGGAAACAATCTAAATGTCTATTAACAAAATGTAGTATGTCTATACAAGGGAATTTTTTTAGCCATGAAAAGGAATAAAGTATTGATACATTGTAAAACTTGGATGAATCCTGAAAACTTGTGCTAAGTGAAAGAAACCAGACACAAAAGTTATATATTGTACAGTTCCACTTATATGGAGTGTTCAGTATAGGCAACTCCATAGAGATGAAAAGTAGATAAGTAGTGTCAGGGAGTGGGGAAAGGAGGAAATAAGGAGTGATTACTAGTGGGCACAGGGTTTCTTTTTAGGGTGATGAAATGTTCAGAAATTGGATAGAGGTGATAGTGACACAACCTTGTGAATATGCTAATAACCACTGAATCATATACTTTAAGATAGTGAATTTTGTGTTACATTAAATTTTATGTTATATAAATTATATCTCAACTTAAAAATAGGTAAAAGGCTATCCAGAATTTTTATTTCTTCTGAAGTGAGCTTTGGTAGTTTGTACATTTCAAGCATTTTCTCTATTTTATCTAGGTTGTCAAATTTATTGGCCAGAGTTTGTCTATAATATTCTCATATTACCCTCTCAATATCTATAGTATCTCTGATGGTCTCCCTTTTGTTCTGTATTTTGATAATTTGCTTCTTCTTTTAACTGCTCCTCTTTTTTTTCCATGATAGTATTTGTCTTTATATATATATATATATATATATATATATTTTTTTTTTTAAAAGAACCAGCTTTAGAACTCTCTTTCACTCATACATCACCATCTTTCTACCTTTTTTAAAATAAAGATTTTATTTGAGAGAGAAGAGTAAGAGAGCACAAGCAAGGGGAGTGACAGATGGAGAGAAAGAAGTAGACTCCCAGCTGAGCAGGGAACCCAATGCGGGGCTCAATCCTAAGACCCTGGGATCATAACCTGAGCCAAAGGCAGATGTTTAACTGGCTGAGCCACACAGGCACCCCACCATCTTTCTACTTTTAAAAATTTCTATTGTCTTTACTATTTCTTTTCTCTTGGTAGCTTTTAATGTTCTCTTTTTCTAGTTTCTTGAAATAAAACGTAATATATTGATTTAAGACCTTTCTTCCTATTCCAATACAACCATTTAATGCTATAAATTTCCCTCTAAGCACTGCTTGAGATGCGCCCTATGCATCTTAAAATATATTGTTTTCATTTTCAACCAATGCAAAATATCTTCTGATTTCCCTTGTGATTTCTTATATGGTCCATCGCTTATTTAAAGATATTTTATGTAATTACCACATATTGGGAACTTTTCCGGATATCTTTCTGTTGTTGATTTCAAATTTATTTCTGTTGTGTTCAAAGAACATGCTCTGTTTGAGTCCAATCTTCTTGATTCCGTTTTATGATCCAGAATATGCTGCTTCTTGGTAAGTGTTCCATGAGCACTTGAGAAGAATATACATCCTGCTGTTGAGTGGAGTGTTCCATAAATGTCAATTAGGTCAAGTTGATTGATAGTGTTGTTAACTTCTTTTCTATTCTTACTGATTTTTTTGTGTGTACTTGTTCTGTCAATTACTGAGAGAGGGATGTTGAAATTTCCAACTATGACTGTAAATTTGTCTATCTCCTTTTTTAGTTCTGTAAGTTTTTGTTTCATACATTTTGACCTCTATGCTCAGTGTGTACGTATTTAGGATTATAATGACCTTTTGATTAATTGACCTATTTATCATGATGAAATGTCTTTCTCCATCCCTGGTAATATTCCTTATTCTGAAGGTTACTTTGTGTAATTTAATCATACTAGATTTCTTTGGATTAAGGTTTCAGTTGTATATATTTGTTCATCTTTTTAGTTTTAACCTGTGTCTTCATATATAGAATAGGCTTTTTATAGATGATGTATAGTTGTGTTTTGCCTTTTTACCCTATTTTAAAAGTTCTGCCTTCTAACTGGAATGTTTAGATCATTTTATGTTCAATGTAATTATATATATTGCTGGTTTATACTTGCCATCCTGCTATTTGTTTCTCATTTATCTTATGGTTCTTTGTTGTTTTCATTCGCTTTAATTAGACTTGGGGTGTTTTTTTTTTTCTTTGTTGCTCTAGAGTCTGCATTATACATGTTAAATTTAACACAGTCTACCCTTAAGTAATATTATACCACTTCATAGATACTGTAAAAACCTTACAATATATACTTCCATTTCTCTTCTTCCATTTTTGTAGATTGTCACCATACATGTTACTTCTACATAGGTTTTATTTTATTTTTATAAGAGTAAGAGAGGAGGTAGAGAGGGAGAGAAATAATCTTAAGCAAGCTCCATGCCCAGTGTGGAATCCCATGTGGGGGTTGATCTCACTACCCTGAGCTCATGATTCGAGACAAAATTGAGTCAGATGCTTAACCAACTGAGCCAACTAGGCATCAAATTTCTACATAGGTTTTAAACCTTAAATGCACTATTATTATTTTATCTTGAAATAGTCAATTATAGGCCTATGAAAAGAGTAACAGTGACCACATTTACCCTCCCATTCAACACAATTTTTTTAAAAAAACAGACCCAATATGAGAAGCAATACTTCTATTTATTTATTACCATTAGTGTATTTATTTTTTACTGAGGTAAAATTCACATATCACAGAATTAGCCATTATAAAGTGTACAGTTTAGTGGCATTTAGAGTGTGCACAATGTCATATAACGACCAATTCTCTAGTTTCAATACTTTATCATAGGTACCCAAAACTAATATAATAATGTATGTTAATTATATTGGAATTAAGAAAGTAAAAATTAAAAAAAAATTATTCTAAGAAAAAAGCCAGATGCTAAAGGTTATATAATTGAATGATTCCTTTATATGATATATCCAGAATTGGCAAATCTACAAATACAGAAAGCATACTAGTGGTTACCAGGGGATGAGGAGTGGGGGCTATGATCATTTAAATGTGTGGGTGATTATGGTTTTTATGATGAAGAAACAGCACTTTTAAAGACACCAGACATCAAGCAATAAAGGAGAATAATCTCTGAGAAATGAAATGAACCAAGCCAACCCTGCAATTGCTGTGGCTTATTTCCTTGAAAGAGTTTTCAGGTCTTGGTACAAGAAGGGAGAATCCAGGTGGAGCCTAGTGGATTCTTTGAATGGAGGAGACAAAGACAAGCATCCAGTGAGATGAAGGCAGCTAGAATTCTCAAGTCAGAATAGTAAAGAGAATAAAATATTGCACAGAGAGAGAACCCTGAGATATGCAGAGGTGGCCCCTTACATGTTCCGAGAGTCCTGAGCAGTATATGTATGCATGCATATTTCACAATATGAAAAGATTAGAGAATAGTGCCCAAAGTCACACAGAGCCAGAGTTAGTGCCTCTTCCCAGGTGCCAGACTGGAAAAACTGATAATTCATGAGTAGAATACTCAGGAAGCTTTTACCTTAGTAAAAGGGAATAATAATTAGCCCTCATTGGAATGTGACTTCAGATCTGCCTACCAAATCATAAAAGAAAGATTCAAAAGGATCAAACTCTTTCCAAGTATTTTAGCTGCATAGTCTCAGAAAAAAATAACATTATTGGAATATAAAAATATCCAGGACTTAACACTTAACTTAAAATTCATAATGTCTGGGACCACCATCAAACATCGCTAGGTAGAAAAAAAAATTACTAAGCACATACAAAAGCAGAAAAACACAATCCATATTGAAGAGAGTAATCAACTAACTGAAACAGACCTAGAATTGACAACAGATGTTACGATTAGCAGACAAGGACATTAAAAAAATATATATATATAAAATATATATATTATATATATTATATATTATAACCATATCCCATATATTCAAAAGAGTTAAGTAGATCTACGAATCATAGTTTGTTAAAAATGGAATATGAAGAAATTAAGACTACAGTATCTGAGATGAAAAATGTCAGTGTCTGAGATGAGATTAACGACAGGTTAGGCACAGTAGAAGAAATAATAGTGAATTTGAAAGCATAGCAATAGAAACCATCCAAAATGAAAACTATAAAAAATAGCAAGAGTATTATTGAACTGTGGAACTTCAGGCAGCCTAATATATAAGTAACTGGAAACCACAAAGAAGAGGAGAAATAGGGGTGGAAGGAACAGAAAATATATCTGAAGATATAATAGCCAAAAAAAAAAAAGAAAAATCAAATGTGATGAAAAATATTGAGCCACAAATCCAAGAAACCTAATGAATTCCAAGAACATAAAGAAAACAAAAAACAAGATATATTTTAATCAAATTGCTCAAAACTGATGATAAAGAAGACATCTTAAAAATAGCCAAAAGGAAAAAAAAACACTTTAAATACAGAGGAAAAAAGACAAAGATAATATTGTAGATCTATCACCAGAATACTGAAAGCAAAAAGGCACTGGAATACAACTTTTAAATTGCTGGAAAAAATTATCAACTTAGAATTCTGTGCCCAGTGAAAATACCTTTTAAAAAGGAAAGCAAAATGAAGATGTTTGCACACGTGCAAAATGGTCTAAACACCCTAATTAAATGGCAGAAATCATCAATTTGAATGAAAAAGCAAAATCCAGTTATATGCTGCCTATAAGAAATGCACCTTAACTATAAAGACATAATTAGATCAAAAGTAAAAGGATGGGAAAAGATACAACATGCTAACATGAAACAAGAGAAAGCTAGAGTGGCTATTTTAATATCAGACAAAGAAAATTTCAGAGCAAAAAGAAAACCCTCTCTGTACTATCTTCTCAATTTTTCTGTAAAAATAAAGTCTAATTTTAAAAAAGGGACAGTATTTTTGACATGACAGCATGTTCAACAGTATTTGATAGTATATCAGAATTTGTGGGATGCTACTAAAGCAGTTCTTGGGAAGTATATAACAATAAGTGCCCGTGTTGGAAAAGGATAAAGTTCTCAAGTTAATGAATTCAAAACTAGAAAAAGAAGAGCAAGTAAACCCCAAAGTAGGCAGAAAAAAGAAAATAATAAAGATCAAAGTGTAAATTAATGAAACAAACAAACAAAAACGGAAAAAGAATAGAAAAATTTGATGAAACCCAAAGTTGTTCTTTTGGATCGATGAAATTGCTAGATTCTAGCAAGACTAATCGGAAAAAAAAATAGATAATACATAAATGACCAATATCAATAACTTGAGAGGTGATATCACTACAAATTATATGACATAAAAAGGATAGTAAAGTAATGCTATTTTTAAAGATTTTATTTATTTATTTAAGAGAGAGCAAGAGAGCACAAGCAGGGAGTGGCAGAGGGAGAAAGAGAAGTAGTAGTCTCCACGCCGAGCAGGGAGCCTGACACAAGGCCCAGTCCCAGGATGCTGGGATCACGACTGGAGCTGAAGGCAGATGCTTAACTGACTGAGCCTCCCAGGCACCCTAAGGAATGCTATTTTTAAAACAACTGTATGACTATAAATTCAACAACTTAGATGAAATAGATAAATTCCTTCAAAGACACAAATCACTAAAGTTCACTCAAGAAGAAATTGATATCCTGGTCACCTTATATCTATGAAAGAAATGGAAAAATGAGATTTTCTTTTTTTTTTTTAAGATTTTATTTATTTATTTGACAGAGAGAGAGAAAGTGAGTGAGAGAGAACAAAAGCAGGGGGAGGGGCAGAAGGAGAGGGAGAAGCAGACTCCTCACTGAGTAGGAAGCCTGATGCGGGGCTCAATCCCAGGATTCTGGGATCACAACCTGAGCCAAAGGCAGATGCTTAAGCAACTGCACCACCCAGGTGCCCCCCCAAAATGAGATTTTCTAAGAGTAACAAATAAATGAGAGCAGATATTTAAAAAGAAATTAACTCCAGGCCTAGATGGATTCACTGGTAAATTCTACAAGGCATTTATGGACAAGATAATGTCAATTCTATGGAAACCCTTCCACAAAATAAAGGGGGAATACTTATCAATTCTTTTTATGAGGCAAGCATTATCCTGATATCAAAATCAGAGACATTAGAATAAATGTAACCTATAGTCCAATACCCCCACGTCAATCAAAATAAAAATACCTTAACAAAATATTATTGAAATGAATCTAGCAACATATGGGAAAGGTAGTACACCATGACTAGTAGAGTTTATCCCCCAAATGTAAGGTCCTCTTAATACTCAAAAATCAATGTATTTCACCAGCTTGATAGACTAAAAAAGAAAAATTATAAAATCTTAATTGATATAGAAAAAGTATTTTTGAAAATTGAATACTTATTCATGATTTCAAAAAGAAGACTCTCAGCACACTAGGAATAAATGGGAACTTCTTCAACCTGAAAAGTCATCTATAAAAAGCTGAAAACTAACATCTAATTTAATGGTCAAAAATTTAATGTTTCTCCCCTAATACTGGAAACAAGGCAAGAATTTTTAGTCTTGCCACTATTATTGAACATTGTAATGAAAGTCCTAGCCAGTGCAAGCAAGCAAGGGAGAAGAAAGGCATATAGATTGTAAAGATCATCTTCTTTACAGACGATCATGTCTAGGTAGAAAATCCTAAAAGATTTTTTTAAAAGACACTAGAATTAATAAATAACATGGTGACAGGATATAAAAAAATCTATTACATGTCTGCATACTGGGAATGAAAATTGCAAATTCAAATTTCTATTTTTATTTTATTTTTATTTCTAGACCTTTATTTGTCTGTGAAAAAGGAAAAAAAGGAATAAAATAGAGATGGCACATTTGACGCACACACACACACACACACACACACACACACACACACACACCACTGAGAAAAACCATTACTCAGCCATTAGAAATGACGAATACTCACCATTTGCTTCAACGTGGATGGAACTGGAGGGTATTATGCTGAGTGAAGTAAGTCAGTTGGAGAAGGACAATCATCACATAGTTTCACTCATATGGGGAATATAAGAAATAGTGAAAGGGATTATAGGGGAAAGGAGAGAAAATGAGTGGGAAAAATCAGAGAGGGTGACAAAACATGAGAGACTCCTAACTCTGGGAAACGAACAAGGGGTAGTGGAAGGGGAGGTGGACACGGGGATGGGGTGACTGGGTGACGGGCACTGAGTGGGGCACTTGACGGGATGAGCATTGGGTGTTATACTATATGTTGGCAAATCGAACTCCAATAAAAAAATATACATATAAAAAATACTCTTAAGAGAATGAATAGACAAGACACAGACTTGGAGAAAATCTTTCCAAAGCATTTATCTAATAAAGAATTTGTATCCAGAAGAGTTAAAGAGATCTTGAAATTCAATAATATGAAAACAAACAATACAATGTTTAATTTGGAAAAAATATTTGTGAAATAGCTATTTCATTTAAGAAGATGTATGGATAGGAGATAAGCACATGAAAAAAATGTTCAAAATCATTTGTCTTTAGGGAAATGCAAATTAAAACTACAACTAAGTACTGCTACATGTTTACTAGAATGTCCAAAGTGTAAGACTGACTATATCAATTGTTGATGAGGATTTGGAGGAAGTGGGATGCTCATACATTGTGGGTGGTAATGTAAAATGTACAACCATTTGGAAAAGACTTTGGCAGACTTTTGACAGTTAAACACATACTTCAGTTAGGCAAAGATTTACTAGACATGACACCAAAAGCATGACCCATAAAAAAACAAACTGATATATTGAACTTCATTAGAATTTGAAATGGTCATTCTTCAAAAAAATACTCTTAAGAGGATGAATATACAAAGTACAGTCTTGGAGAAAATATATCCCAGCCATTCCACTATTGAGTATTTACCCAAGACATTGCTTATGTCCATACAAAGACTTATACATAAATGTTTATAGCAGATTTGAATGTGGGTTCAAATCTTAAGCTTCATGATTCTGGGGGTATATAGTTTTCATCAACTTTGGAAAGTTTCTGGCCATTATTTGTTTTAAAAATATTCCACGGCATTTGTATTTTTTCTACTTTTTTTCCTCCCTGGGTGCTTCATTTTGTATTGTTTTATTGCTATGTCTTCCATACCATCTTTCTTTAGTAGCATCTACTCTGTGGTTAATCACATCTAGTATTATTTCAAATATTAAAAATACAGTGAAATTTCAGATATTGAATTTTCATTTCTATAACTTCCACTTGGAGATATATATAATTTCTTTTTTAAAAAAGATTTACCTATTCTAGAGAGTGCACGAGTGCAAGAGTGGGGGGAGGAGCAGAGGGAGAGGGAGAGAGAAACCCAAGCATACTCCATGGTGAGCACAGAGCCTGATGTGGGGCTCAATCTCGCTACCCTGAGATCACAACCTGAGCCAAAACCAAGAGTCTGACGCTTAATTGACTATGCCACCCAGGCACCTCTATTTCTCTCTTCATAGCCATGTTTTCCTCTGTCTTCTTAAAGGTTATGCAACATATTCACAATAGCTATTTTAATATCCTTTTCCACTAATTTGTTCTCTCATTTCTGGTCTATTTCTAACGTTTGGTTTTTTCACCTGGGATGGATCATATTTCCTTGCTTTATTTAATATCTGGCAGAATTATGGCCTCCAAAAAGATTCCATGCTCTACTCCAAGGAGCTGTGGATATATTAACTTATATGGGAAAAGGTGCTTTGCAGATGTAATTAAGCTTACTAATTGCCTGACCTTAAAATAGGAAGATTATACTGGGTTATCTGAGTGAGCTCAACATCCCATGAGTCCTCAAAAGCAGAAGCAGAAGCGGAAGTCAGGGAGATTCGGAGCACGAGTAGAACTTAATGCACCATTGCTGGTTTGAAGACAGAGAGGGCCTCAGAAGACGAAGTGTGCGAAGCCTCAAGGAGCTGAGGGCAGCCCCTAGCTGACATGAAGCAGGGACCTCAGTCCTACAACCACTAGAACTCAGGTTAAGCTGGGAAGATATTCCCAAGCTCCAGAGAACTAAGCAAACTGACATTTTTATCTCAGTCATGTGAGACCATCAGCAGAGTACCCACTTCTGATCCCCAGATGGCATGAGAAAATAAGTGACTGCTATTTGAAGTCACTATGTTTGTGGTAATTTTGTTATGGCAGCAATAGAAAACTAACGCACCTGGTAATTTTTGGTTGGATGCCAGACATTGTTAATGGAACCTTGCTGGGGGCTGGATACTTATGTATTCCCATAAGTATTCCTAAATTATATTCTAGAACACAAGTAAGCTACTTGAAAATGGTGGAATCCTTTCAAGGGCTATTTTATCTCCTTTAGGGTAATTCCAGAGCACCCTTTATTCTAGTGTTAATTTAGCCCTACAACTAAGGGGATACCTTTCTGGGTACTCGAGCTGATGTCTTCTGTATTATAAGGATTTCCCACTCTGGATGGCGGGGGAAGGGGAGAACAATTCCCAGCCCCGTCTCAGCTCTGGAAATTGTTTGGTCCATTCCATTCTAGTGGTTCCTTTCCTGGTAACTTTCTGTCACAGGGACTCAGATGAGTTCTTAGCCAAAGACCCAAGGAGCCCTTGCCATGCCTGACAGCTTTCTTTGCAGGCCTCACCCCTCGAGTACTCTGCCCCACAAATTCTAGCCACCTTGGTCTCTCTGAACTTCAATTCCTGTTTCCTTAAGGTGGAATAGTAAGTTGATGAAATTGTCAGGCTCACCTTCTTTGTTTCCTCTCTCTAAGCAATTATAGTCCTGTCATGCCTGTTGTTCAAGGTCTGAAAACCATCATATCCTGCATTTTGTCCAGATTTCTAGTTGTTTAAGATGGAGAGGTAAATTCAGTTCCTATTATTCCCTTAGGCTAGAAACAGAAGTCCCTGGGGGAACGTTTTAAATATTGAAGGATGGATCCCATCCCTGGGTGCCCTGGGGGCAGGCCTGGGCATTTTTTTAAAAGCTCCTTTAGTCATTGTAATGTGCAACCACAATTGAGAACTGTTGACCTGGATGATCTATAAAAACACTTTTTAATACAAAGTATGCCATTTGGTAAGTACTTACCATGCATCAGGCATTCTTCTAGGGACTTACTTACTATCTCCTCTCATCTTCACAGCCACCCTGTGCAGCGGGCTTTCTTATCATTGTTCTACAGTTGAGGAGTCTGGGGCTCAGGGACCTGCCCCTAGTCACACCACCAGGAAGCAAAAGAGCAGGAAAAAGAAACCAGCCTGACTCCACAGGCTCTTCCCATCCCGTGGCACAGCTGTGCCTCCCTGATCAGACCATCGGATTCTGAATTGCCTCGTGTGGGGTTCTGTGCAGGTTGGACAGATCCACGGACACGCTTCCCTGGACAGAGGGTGGGTACTCCTCTTGACTTGCCAGTAGCCCTACTGAAAGGGCTGTGGGGTGAGGGAGCCCTTCTCGCCTTCTCCTCAGCTCAGAGCTCCTCCTGACATTTCAATTCCCATCTTTGTTCCTGCTTCAAGCTGCTGAGAAAAACAGTTGGCCTTTTGGACTCCGTACTCCCCAAAGATGGAGAAGCCTTGGTCATTATGAGGATGGCCCAGTGGGAGTGATTAGGGGCAGGTTGGCAAGCAGAATGGCTGGCTTGTGTCCTTCATTCTGCTCACACCTTGGGCCGGGGGGGCGGGGTTGGAGGTAGGGGGTCTCAATGTGACAGGAGAGGGGAGTTCTTTCAGGAGGAAGGCATAGAACCACAGGGTTCCTTAGAGACTCTTTGTCCAGTGCTTTCATTGTACCAATGGGGAAGCAACACCCAGAGAGGCAAAGGTAGGATCCCCAGGTCGTTCAGAGACCTGGGCAGGGCGTAGGGGGAGATAGCCAACCAAGTTCCCTAGCCACCAGCCCGACTCCTCCGAGGACCAGGGGTCTGCTGAGGGACTGTAGCCGCTCCTGGCATCCTTGCCAGTGAAAATTCAGCCTGGAAGGAAATGACCTGCCCAGGGTCCCTCCGCAGGCCAGATGTAGCAGTGCTCAGGGCTCTGCTGCTCAGAGTGCTGCTCTGAGGGGTGGAAGGGCTGCTTCATCTCGGCTTTCCCTCCCTTTCAGGGGCCTTGATTGAGCCATGTGGTTCCCTTGGAAACAGAGCTGCTTGTCTCCTGGGGTCAGCAGCACTTAATCTGCGATTACTGCAATTTTGAAGCTGGTGGGGGAAGGGACCTTGGACTCTCCCCACATTCCTACATCACCCTCTCTACCCGCTGCTTCATGAGAGCATGCACACTTTCCTTCGTTCTCACACTCAGGTTCCCCACATGTGGGGACACAGACACACACGCGCACACACAGGCATGCACACACACTTTCTCCCAAGCTCAGAGAGCTTTGAATCACTCTGTTTTCTAACCCCCAACCGAAAAAGAACAATCATGTCCCTACCAATTACCCTCTCCTTGTGCCCTGAGTTTGCCCAAGCACCAGAATGGGAACACCCTTTCCTTTCAAACTATCTCTACAGCATTACAATCAGATGAAGAGTGGGATGGGGGGAAGCAGGCCAGATGATCCATTTTCCTTGCCTCCCCACAGGAGATTTCAATGTCTGCAAGGAAAGTCAAGGGTGTGTTGGAGCATTACCGTGGACAATGAAATTTTAAATAATCTACATTATAATTCATCAGCATACACTCTGCTTCTGGTGAAGTCCTTTGAGGGCTGGCTTTCCTCTAATCCCCACTGTGGCTCCCTAGTACCCTGGCGCCTGATGGGTTTGTGCTGAATAAAGATATCCTGCACTTCAAGAGGGCAGAGATGAAAACTTCCTGAGCAAAGATGGATATGGTCCCACATCCCGTGCCCTGATTCCAACCCAGGAAAACAGTTGATATCAAACAAGAAATGGAGAGACTTCTAAAATATCAATTAAGTTTTACCAGAGACCCAGGGAGAGGATGGAAGGAGAGATATAGCTAACATCGAGAAACAAAAACTTTGAAGTGACCCTAGAGTTTGGAGGATCGTGCCCAGAATGAGGAGAGATTGAAGAGAAAAAAATTCACCGAAACAATAGAAAAACGAATGGAGGCGACAATAGGACTTTCGACCACATTCAGAGCCCAGAGTCACTAGAAGGTCTGGGTGGTGCCGAGTTCAACTAGGACAGAGAAAGAAGGAACCTTGAGTCCTGTCTGGGGTTCTTCTCCGTCAAAGACAATGGCCGGGAGCTTGCCACACGTGGTCTTGGTGAACACCTGAATGGTAGGGACAGCCAGAGACAAAGCAGCAATTTTTAAAAACTATAAAACAAATGCATGCACTTGGTATCAGTAAAGAAATTATAATCATATACAGAGATATAATACAAAGGTAAAATTTCTCTTCCCTTCTCCAAGCCCCCGTTGTACTCTCCAGAGATATTTGTAGTCTCTTACATATCCTTCAAGATACTTCCATAAATAAATATATATATATATATTTCTATATGTGTGTGTGTATACATATATATGAGTGTGTGTGTGTATTTACACATTTTTACACAAATAGAATCATGCATCCAGACAGCTCTGCACCTTTCATTCATTTACTGTGTCAAAGCTCTTTCCCAATCAGCCCAGGAGGGTCTACTTCATCCTGTCTGATGGCTGAACAGTTCATTTTCTGGCTGTGTCCATGTGACCAGCTGCCTAGTGGCAAACCTTTGTTTCTATTGCTTTTACGATCTTGCAATAAATATCCTAGTACCTATGTGTTTGAGATATGTGATCAAATCCCTAAAGACGAAACCACAGGCATTTAAATTTTTGATAGGTATTATCAAACTGCCCTTTAAATAGATTGCAGTGATTTATGCACTGATTAACCATATATGTACGTGCCCATTTCTCCGTGTCCTTGCTGGCACTAGGTTTTATCAAATGTTGATTTTTGCTAATCTGATGTACAGATTTAGCCTTGTCCCTTTGCGTTGTGTTAGATTAAGCATATTTTCATATGTTTATTGGCCTTTGGTATTTCTTGTTTCTATAGAATGTTTATTCATATCCTCTACTCATTTTCTACTCCTTTTTATTGATTTTTAAAAGCTGCTTGTATGATAGAAAAATTAGTTTTGTGTCATATTTGTGGCAAATGTATTTGTAATTGGTTTTTATTTTGGAGAGGTATTTTTTCATAGATATGATGTTTATATAGCCAAACACAAAGACGTTTTTTTCTTTACGGTGTTCAGGCAGCGAGCAGCTTTAAACAAGTTCGCCTGAGAGCATGAGAAAGTTATTTTTGAAGCTTCTAGAAGAACCAGGAGATATGTTTCCAGAACCTGAAATGGAAATTCTTAACAAATCAGGGAAAACTAAAGACGGACAAAAGGAAGTCAATAAACATCCCAGTTTTCCAAAGAAAAGAAAGATTCCAGAAATGTTAGACAAATTAATTTTATGCTAGTTCCAACCGAACACTGGTCACTAAGCAGCTGATTTGGAAACAATTATCAAAAGGCACACAGGTATCAGGAACCAGCCTGGATTGGCCAGGAGAAGGTCATGCCTACACCCTCTCAGTGCCCACCTTTGTTGGGTCCGGGACAGATAAATCAGAGGACTGCTATATTCCTAGAATTTCTGGGTTCGAGGAGGACACTTGATAAAGACTCAGACTTCCCTGTGGATGATGCCAGCCAGATCCATAGCTGCTTGAACAACTATGTCCAAGGAGACTAATTAATGAATCAATATCAAATTGGAGGGCTCTCTAGAGGCTAGTGGGCTTTCTCTGAACTTGACCACGTCTTGTTTAATGCTCTTATCAGTGGCTTGGATAAAGGCACAGAAGGCTACTTATCAGATTTACAGAAGACATAGGCTAGGAGACAAAGCTAATACAATGGGATGTTGGAATCGAGATACAAAAAGATACCAGCAGCTTATAACCGGGTTAAGAGGGTAAATGTAAAATCCTGCACTTTGCGGGGAGGGGTATTGAATAAGCAGAGCTTGGGAGAAATACTGGTTAAAAGCAGTAGTCTAAGGGGAAAAAGACACGCAAATTCCAGATGTGCCTGGTTGTGGAAGAAGAGTCTGAGCTGTTTCTGCTCTGCTCCATGCTGTCCTCATTGCGAGCAGGACATTCACCTGGAGCAGACCCCAGGGGACACACTACGGATGCTAACTGTGGCAGGGCTGTCCTGAGGACAGACAGCAGATGGATGCCTTTTGGCTCCAGCTGGCCCAACGAGATCCAGCTGGTACAATTACAAAGAGGAAAACTGAGCTCACAGAGAATTTTCTAGACAGCAGACTGCCCAGGAGTCAAAGACCATGCCCAGGTGGGAAGCTGCCCAGCCACTTCTGGCCCCAGAGCAAGGCTGGAACAGATCACCTGGCTGTAGCTTTGGACTCTATGAAACTTCAAGGTCACCTTCAAATGCAAATGCAGCCTCAGGATGAGGCCTGGGCTCCTTCCCTGACACCTTGCTGCCCCTAAATAGAAATCCTGGATCCCCCATTGTGCTTCTCAGACACATCCTCTCGTCCTTACCCACCATCCGGGAGTCGCAAAGTCATTTTGGGACCTGATACGAGCACAGAGAAGAGGTCCCCAGCATCAGGGACCTTCAGATCTCCTTAGGGGGACCAAGGCGCAGAGCTCCCTCGAGCAGTCTGGACTGGGGATGTGTTGGGGTAGGGCTGGCTGGGAGAGGAGCTGACTTCTGGGAAAAAACAAAAAACAAAAAAACTCCCATCTTCTGTCCCTTCAGGCCTCATTCATATCATGCGACACACCCAGGGCCGCAGAGCACACTGGTGTTCAGGATGCGTCGGGACCTCAGAATTCACTTGTCATGGGAACTACACACCACACACCCTAGTCCCCAGCAGGCACAGCCTAGCTGCGGCACAGTCACCACGCAGCCCTAGGGCTCTGGATACCCACTGCCCTCAGGAATACCTCTGAGGGTACGGTCACCCAGGAAGGTCTGTTCGCCCAGCCAGCTTCCAGGCCTACAGCCAGCGGCCTGACACATGACACCTCCAGCCGCTTCCTGCCTCACAGACGCTTCCTGTCCCACGTTCCGCTCTGAAGCCCAGAGCAGCGCCCTTTGAATGGAGGGGGCAACCCAGCTACCTCCTCTCCCACCACAGCTTCCACCCTCCCCCGGCATCTGCTTCCTGCTTCCCGCTCTCCTCCCTTCCACCACTGTCCCAGGGGCCCAGACCTGCCCTGCCTCTGAAGTCACTCCCCAGGATCCCTGTCCCCCCCCACCCCGTTTGCTGGGGGGAGGAGGACTGAGAAGCACTTTGTGGCCTTTTCTCAGGCTCCTTTGTCTCTGGCTTTCAGAACCTGCTTTCTCTGTACGAGATGGAGGTGATCTTTCAGATTCCTTCTGTGTCCAGCAACTAGCATCCCAGCATGTTATAAACGCTTGCAGCACCAAAATGTGGAGGCTGAGAAAACTAAGGCCATTCCACCTGTAGTTTAGCATTAGCACAAGTACAGCCATCTTAGGCCCCTGGGAATAAGAGCTGAACTTTACAGGAAAAACTGCAGAATGTCCTCAGCAGGGAATCCCATATCAGAAAGACAACAGAGCTCAGAATGCCCTCGGCAGAGAATCCCATATCAGATCTTAAGAAACTCCCCCCACCCTTTCCCCCATATTGGAATGGAAAAAATCCCTCCACCCCTTCTGAAGATCCCCTAGACCAGCCCATAAAAAACCCAGCTGTAACCCACTTCGGGGTCCAAGCCCCTGCTCTGCTGTGTGGAGTACACTTGGACCCAAGCTCGAGCTTGTAAATAAACCCTCATGTACTTGCATGGGTGTCAGCTCCTGGTGGTTTCTCAGATTCGCAATCTTGGGCACAACAGAAATCCAGATCCCAAATGGCCTGCATGTGTCAACTGCCTCTCGCGTGCCAGGCTCCATGTCTACATAGGCAGGGTGCTTTTCATGCCTCCGGGGAAAAGCTGAGAGGGGGTAGTGTCAGCAGTCCCGTTTCACCCCGGGTGAGACTGAGACAGCAGTGAGAGGTTCTGTAACTCACCCAGGATGAGCCGGGCTGGCCTGTGGAAAGCCAGGACCCAAGCCAGGCCGGGTGGCTTGGGGCACACATTTAGTGCTCCCGGGTCCCAGCTTGGCCCAGGCTCCCTGAAGAGCCAGAGCTCTGGGCTTCCGCTCTGTTGATCAGGATTTAGGGCCGAGGAGCCCACAGGACCCGCTTCTGCCACAGTGGCCACAAGCTCAGGGGAGGAACAACATGCCCCACTGTCATCAGCCATGGGAGACTCAGAGGAACCCTCCCAAACCATCGCCCACCCCGTGTGTCCCAAGGACAGCATGCCAGGAGACGGCCTTCCAGTATGATGGGAAGGATTTGTTAAAAAGCAATTTTTTCATTTTTGGAGTAAAAAAAATCACCACTGACAGGCTTTAATGAGAGTGGCCTCCTTCCCGGAGCCCCCCGCCCCCCCTATGTGCAGCTGCCTGGATGCTGCCCGTGTAGTGCTTTTAGCTGTTCCTGCAGGTAGCTCATCTTTCTAAGTGATACACTTTTGCTGCTAGCTCTTACCCACTAATGTTAGCCATTTCCTGTGGGCTTGGACTGTGGCTCTCTGGCCAGATCTGTGCAGGTGGCCCAGACGAGGCAGGGGAGGACCACTGCCTTTTCTGGAAGAGGGTGGCCGAGGGCCAGGGCATAGGGACAAGGCATAGCCCATTTGCATCAGCAATAGAGGGATAGCCCTGCTGAGGGGCAGCTGCCAGCCCAGCCCCCCAAGCCTGAGGTCCCCGAGATCCCAGGGCTTGAAGAACAGCCTCTCCCCTTTCAGCTCTGAGAGCATACTTCTACTTCCAGGCGAGCTGGGACAATGTGCTTGCTTCCCCCACTCCCACCTGGAGCCCCCTCTTCATCCCTCCAGCCCTAGCTCAGTGCTCCCTCCTCCAGGAAGATGTCTTGGCCTCCCTGCCCTTCCCTTTCTAGAGTTTCTAGAGGCTGGGTGCTCAGAACAGCACAACTCACCCTTCTAGGTTCTCTGCAAACTCAAAGGTGTGTTGCTGGCCTCTCGGGTTAGGCCCAGGGCCCCAGGAGGGAGGAGCCTGTGTGGCCGCTCAGGGGCATCCCCAGTCCTGAGCGTGGCCTCCGTGTGAGGGCTGGGCCCAGGGCCTTGGTGATTATCGCAGGCTCTGCTGGAGGCCCTGCAGCAGGGAGGAGATGAGCCAACTAGATTCTAGGGGAGGCCCTGGCTCCGCTGCCTCAGGTTCTGAAAAGAATGAAATGCCCAAATCCCACTGTACAGTGTGTCATTTCTGAAGCACTTTTATAAGCACCCCGCACGCTATGCGTCATCAACATCCCAGCTTGAAGGATGAATTAAATGAATATCAGAAGAGCTTTCTAGAAGTCCCACAGCTAGAGGAAGAACTGGTCTAGAGGTCATCAGACTCACTCCTCTGGCCCAACATAGGAGGCAACGCTGCTCAGAGCAGCTGCCAGATTGTGGAGGGGGGGAGGTCACCTCGCCTTCAGATGGACTCGAGGCAGGGGGCCAGCTGCTTCCTCCTCGTGCACTGGGAGCTGCATCAGTGACTCCCTGCCTCACCCCACAGCTTGCACTGCCAGGCACTGGGATCCGGCTGGGCCTGCTCACCTGTGGGCAACACCCTCACAGGCCCCTACCTGTCAGGGACACACCTGTAAACGAATGGTGGTCCGTCAGCACGGACGTCTTCACGGGTGGGGAAGCTGAGGCTAGAATGGGGGAGCAGCTTGCCCAATGCCAAACTGCCAGTTGGTGGCAGAGTTAGAAGAATTTGGGCTCCTGATGACCCCCAGAGGGGTTCTTCCCACACGCGCAGGGCCTGAACGATGGATGAGCAGAGAGAGGAGTCATGTCCGAACAAGGAGGGCAAAAGTACAGCGTGTGCTCCTGGGGGGTGTGAGATGCATGTGCCCAGAGCACAAGGGGTGTTTGTGCATGTGGCTTTCTCCTCACTGTAAGACAACCAGCAGAGTGAGTGATGCCTACAAGCTCCTAGCACCTCAACAGCAAGATACAGGGTAACACACGATCCTGTTTACACACACACACACTATTGTCTTAGATCAGGCTGCCATGACAACATACTATAGGCCAGGTGGTCTAAACAACAGACCTTTATTTTCTCCCACTTCTGGATGCTGGAAGTCTGAGCTCAAGGCGTTGCTGAGTCGGTTCCTGGTGAGCGCTCCTCCTGGCTTGCACGTGCCCCCTTTCTGCACGTGTTCTCACCGCAGCCTTTCCTCACTACGTGCGTGCAAGGAGCTGTGGGGGCAGGACCCAAGTTCTCTGGCATCTTTTCTTGTAAGGACACTAGTTCTCCATAGGATCGGGGCCCCAGCCTTATGAAACCATTTCACCTTTAATTTCTTCCCTAGAAACCCCAGCTCCAAATACAGCCATGTTGGGGGTGAGGACTTAGGAAGTGGGAAGGAGTGGGGACACCTGGGTGGCTCAGAGGCTCAGCACCTGCCTTCAGCCCAGGGCGTGATCCTGGAGACCCAGGATTGAGTCCCACATCGGGCTCCTTGAATGGGGCCTGCCTCTCTCCCTGTATCTCTCATGAATAAATAAATTTTAAAAATCTTTAAAATTTTGTTTTAAAAATAAAAGGAAGTGCGAAGGAGGGGACCACAGACAATCAATCCATAACAAATGTATAATGAACCTGTGTATCAAATCATACCAACTGCTCCCTTTATCATTGCATGGTTTCATCTGTGACAACAACCTATTTGTTACAAACTTTGAAGCTTGAGGAAGGACAAATTGACCACCACAAAGCTGGTAGGGGAGCTGGGGCGGGGGGTGGGGGGGGTGGGGAGGAAGGACAGAACGTGACATCTTAAAGGCCCTCCCTCCCACGTCTGACCAGCCCCCTGGTCTCCAGGCTCACAGGCAGCAACCACAGACACCTGTTTAAAAAATGAACACGTGGATGTGCCTAAATGACCATGAGGCACTGGGCACAGCAAACAGCTGAAGGGCCCAAATACCCCATCCCCGTGGCTGGGGTACAGCCCCCCTCGACCTCGACCTGTCCTCTACCACGTTCTGCACAAGAACCCGGATGGAGGGCTCCGTTTGGCTCCGTCGGGGCCCAGCAGGGCAGCGACAACGTAGCACTTGCTCTTGGCTCGTCCTCGAGGCCCGGGCAGCAGCAGGCACCTGGGCAGCAGGCACTTCCAGAGCGATGAAGGAAAATCAATGCCCCATTTATCCGAGGACTCGGACCTGGCATCTGGGAGATGAGCAGCCCATAAGCACTGCTCCCTTGGCCGGAGGGAGCCTGGGGACCCACAGAGGGAAAATCCCTGGCTCGGGACAGAGCCTGACAGTCCCCACCTCCCTTCCCGCTCCCGGCTCTGGGGACGGAGCCTGGAACACAGAGGATAATTTCCGCCACCGTGTCCCCCTCCCCGACCCCCGCGGCTCCAGACGCGCTTGGCAGCTGGAGTCCCAGGGAGCACGGAATCCATCGCCGGGGTCAAAGACGGGGCCTGCGGGACGTGTTAAGACAAGAAAACCAATCAGAGCTGAAAATGAAAGGCAGTGGAGGTGTGAAGCGAGGATGGAAACCGCCAGACGGGACACGGGGTGGCTGGCTGCCCACGTGGCTGGGCCCGCACACCTGCCCGCGGTCTGCTCGGGCCCTCCTGGGTGCCCGGCCACCCCCGGGAGCAGGGGCCCCTGGGAACCACGGGCCTGCCCCCTCCACCTAGAGAGCAGGGCCCCAGGCCGAAGTCACAGGATGCGGGAGTATTTCTGTATTTAGCAGCCTGTCAATCCTCAAACGCCGCTCACGGTTGGTGCAGAGGTAACACCTATTGTGACGCCCAGGATGAGCAGATCCCCCCGCATCAGGAGTGGCCTGGGGTCCTCAGAGGAGGGAGCCTGGGTGACCTCTGGATTCCAGGCTCCAGAGCCCTCTCCTGTCAGCCCCGGGAACACGGGGCTGATACCCACCAAGCATGTGTCCAGGTCCCGGCCCATTTCCCATTTCACTGAATCCAGGGTCACCCCTGCGAGACAGACTACTTTTGTGCCCACACACAAACTCTGAGGACTGAAGTGACTTGCCCAAGGTCACAGAGCCACGGAGGGTGGAGCCCTCAGTGGACTTGCTAAGACTGGACTCTCCCTTCCAAGGCAGCCAGTCTCCTCTGGGCTGTGACCACAGGCTGGGTCTTCCTGGGGGGCCCACAGGCCTCCACATTCAGTCCCGGGGCAGAGGAAGCATCTATTTAATATCACGGAGCACCTACTCTGTGCTAGGCACACGGCCATGGCAAAGCCAGCAAGGTGCCTGTCCTCAGAGTTCCCTGCCCATGAGAGTACAAAGGACAGAGTCCTTACCCTGGTGTCCCCTCATTACTGATCACCCTCAGTGGGATCCTGTGGCAGGAGGCAGTGTCAGAGGAGTGCAGATCAGTGGCCCCAGTGGCTGGCTGCCCATCAGGATTGCCACTTGTCCAAGCCCTCCTCTTACAGAATGGGAAGATGGGGTTTACTGTCACTCTAAACTGGACAGCTGAGCAGGGGCACCACGTCCCATAGGCCCTCCTTGGCTGTGCTCCCATTTCGTGACTGAGGTTAAAGCCCACACAGGGGCAGGTAGGACACAGCCCAGCAGAAGGCACAGGCCAGCGCTGGTGGGGGTGGCACCAATATGGGCCAGTGCACTTGAAACTAATGACACTGTGTGGAATTAAAATCTTAGAAGAATGGGGCCAGATTTAGGGGGGTTGCAGTGGGCTCTGGGCCCTCACCCTGCTTGGAGCTCTAGACAAGAGAGCAGAGCCAGGGGGCAGTCAGGCTGACAAGGTGACTGCCTGCTTTCGGAAGAGGAGGGCCGGCCCCGGCTGAGCCCCCACTTCCCTCTGCCGGACCACCTCTGCTGACAAGCCCAATTGCTCCGCTGGCCTTGGGCTGCCAGCAAAGCCCGGGAGAGGGCCAGCAGCCGCTCTATTAACACGCAAACGGGTAGCCCAGCAGCTGCTGACACCAGGGTTAATTAAATCTATCTCCCCATCAATTCTCATTCAACTACTATCGATGGTCATTGGATGGGTGACAGAGTGACAAGGAAACAGTAATAGACTTGTCTTAACCCTCACGCTGCGTGGAGAGGGGCGCCGCGCTAGGGTGTCTCAAGAGAAGCACCCCCCTCCTGCTGCAGTCCCCGGCTCCCTCCCAGGTAGAGCTGGTTTGGCAGAGAGGCTGCTCTCTGCACGCCTCCCCCTTTCCCCCCAGCTCACTTCACCCTTTGTTCACACATTCTTCCTGGGGGCTCCTCTATGCCAAGCCAACAGGCACGGAAGACCAGCATGGGGCTTGGGGGTACCTCCTTCTCCATCTAGTCCTTCCTCCAAGTCCATCCTAGGCTGTCGCCTCCCAAAAACCTCAGGGCCAAGCCTAGCTCCATTGCCCTGACAGTCCCTGCCCCCCAGTGCCCCTCCAAAGAGGTCCTTATCCTGATCCCTGGGACCATGATGGTGTCACCTCACTTGGCCAAAGGCACTTTGCAGATGCGATTAAGGATCTTGAGGTGGGGGAGAATATCGGGATTATCCGGGTGAGCCCAACGTCATCGCTAGGGTCCTTAGAAGTGAAGGAGGGAGAGAAGTCAGAAGTGACAATGGAGGCAGTATCAGAGACAGGCACGCAAGAAAGACAGCCCAGCCACTGCCAGCCTTCAAGACTGAGAGGCACCCCTTGCCCCGGGATGCAGGAAGCCCACAGATGCAGGAGGCGGCCAGGCAAGAGGGTCTCTGTTAGAGAGACTGCCCGTCAACACTACATTTTAGCCCAGTCACACCTGTTACTGACTTCTGACCTCTAGGGCCACAAGAAAATAGCATTTTAAGCCACTAAGTTTGTGATTTGTTATAGTGATGAAAAATCCATTTTATGTGCTCATCACAGCTGGCCACCTGCAGCTGTGTGAGGCACCCTGGTTCACATCTCCCTGCTTTTGCACAGGCTGGGAGGCATAGGTGCCCCCCTCCCCGCCGACTGAGGACCCAGCAAGAACAGGGTTGATTGGACGACCTTAGAGGACAGGCTGGGCCAGCAGGTCACTCCACCTGAGGGACCCATCCTCACTAGTTGCCAGTCTTTAAAACTCTACCCAACACCTCCTCTGTGAAGCCTTCCCCGATACCCCCCCCCCCCACCCTTGTGGGTGGATTCATTCTCCGGCTTCCACTGTACTTGCATGCTCCTGAGTGTTGCTCAGTTTTGTGCTCAGCGAATTCTTTTAGTGTGTGTGTTGGAGGCAGGGCAGGGGGGGGAAGAGGCTCTCTTGGGACTGGGGACACAGGAAAGTAACCATCTGCATAACCCCAAAACCTCCCATTCAGCAAATGTTTGCAAAACAACTGCTTAGTCTGTTTTGTGCTACCTGTATGCAGAAAGAGCCTGGCTCAGGTCAATTTTACATCAAAAGAATATTAAATTCTAGTTAATATTTAGGGGAAGTGTACAAACATCTACAACTTATCCCTAAATGCATCAAAACAAGACTGAGGGAGGTGGGGGGGGGGCACATGGCTACATGATCAAACAAGCTTGAAACGTTACTACACGGGTATTCACTGTAAAATTCTATCAACAGGGCTAGATGTTTGAATTCATATTGGAGGAAGTAGATGCCCATGATAGCTGGTTTTATGCCAGCTTGCCTGGGCTAAGGGATGCCTAGATAGCTGGTGAAACATTTCCGGGTGTGCCCATGAGGTGGTTTCCAGGATAGGTCAGCCTTTGAAATCTGTAGACTAAAGGCTGTCACCCTCACCAATGGGCATCATTCAACCCCTCAAGGTCTGAGAAGAAAAAGGCAGAGGAAGGGTAAGCTTTCTGTCTGCTTCACCTAGCAATGGCCGTCTCCTGGCCTTGGACAGTAGGCACTCCTGGTTCTTAGGCCTTTAGACTCTGAGCAGGACTAGCAACCATCTACTCCCCCAGGTCTCGGGCCCTCAGCTATACAGAGTCCCCAGTTGGCAAGCCATGGGACTGTCCCATCCCCATAATTGTGTGCACTAGTCCCTCAAAATAAAGGGACTATATATATCCTATTGGTTCTGCTTCTCCAAGAGCACTAATAACTAGAACTAAGCCATCTGAAATCCGATCTTGGCACTATCACTCCTCAGCTATATAGAGGATTTAAGTTGCTTAACCTCTCCAGGCCTGTTTCCTCGTTTATGAGACCATAGTACTTCCCATGGTGCTGTCGGGAGGATAGGATGGGTTAGTGCATGGGTTAGTGCATAAGCAGTTAGGAGCACCCTAAGTGTCAGATGATTTGTAGTCACCTTGGGGCCCTTCTCTTGATTAAGGGCATTTTATTCCTCGCCACCCTCAGGAGTCTCCATGAGCATAGTAGACACTTGGGAGCCTGAGAAGCTCTCTCAAGACTGGGGCCACAGGGAAGGCTTTGCCAGTTGGCTTCCTCAATCTGAAGGAGGGGATTTGGTCTTCCTAAACTCCACACGCAACCGAGGGTAGGCATTGCCGTTCCTACCTCCTTGGGATCAGGGCTTCCCTGGGTTCTAGGCAGAAAGGACAGCCCAACAAGGCACAGAGGCAGGAGAGAGGTTTGAGAGAACTAGTTACTGGAAGGTAACCAGGGCCTTTCTGAACACGGCAACTGCGTCCCACCGGGGGCCACAGGTTCCACCAGGGAGAGCCACAGTGGTGTTTAGAAGAACTATGCTGGAAATATGGCCAACAGCTAGCAGGTATTGAGAGTGGGAACCAATGAGACCAGTTAGGGAGCTCTTGCAGTAACCTAGGGTAGACTTAAGGGCAAGCAGTGAGAATTTGTGCAGGACTTTCCCTACCTCTGGGTCTACAAGACAGCTATTATTCAGCATTCTAACTTAAGCCTTTATTCCAAGTCTGGCACATCAAGTTCACACCAGCTCTTGAATTCACTTGGTGATCTTTTACCCCACCTAGCATTCAAAGTCATCAATAGGAGTGGTCAAATCCAGCCATACCCCACAGAGGTGGTTGTTAGTTTGAAAGAATAAGACCCCAGCGTAAAGGGAGAAGTCAGTCTGGCAGGATCCCAGTGCTCCTGGGAAGGAGGGGGGGGGGGGGAAACACACACACACAACCTGAATTCTTAGTGCTTGGGCTGCCCACAGCTCCCAGGAGCCCTGGAAAGGGCGAAGGGTCAGACTAAACTATCTCTCCCATTCTGGGTTAGGAGACGGGCTCAGCATCTACCAGCCAGGATTTGAGCCATCCGGTAGATGCACAGGAAATAAGGCCCCTGGGTCCAGAAACCCAGAACCATCAGGGACAAAGGGATATCCACTTCATGTACACCCCAGTGTGCTTTCTCCAGGTGAAAGGTGAAGGACAATTAGGGTTCTGAGCCCAGTGGTCAGGAGGGGTTCTGAACACCTTGTACCTTGGGTACAAGATCAGGACAGGAGACTCTGAAGGTAGCCTTCCTGTTTCAAGACCAAGTAAGGTCAAATACCCATAGGAGAAGGTTTACAAACAGGCATAACCCTGATCCTACAGATGTGGCCCATGTGTAGGCATCCAGGTTAGATAGCCGATGAAGGGGAGCTGGTGTTGGAGGTAAGAGCCAGTGGGTACACAGGCTTGAAGGGGCAGGCTCGCCTGCAGCCCGTTTAGAGAACGGAGCCAGTGCTTAGTCAAAGCCAGAGAACACCTAGCAGGAGCATCTTAAGTGTTGTTCCATATTAGCTATATCAACCAGAAACAGATGGATTTAAGCACAGAATTTATTAGGGACCTATGTAAGCCCAAATAATCACTCAGCATCAGAGAACAAGGCTTAGCCAGAAATATCATCCAAAAATCCCAGCCTAGAACTGCTTTTAAGATCCCACTGCTACCACCACCGAGCATGAACTGCAAGGTTAGCTGAGACAAAGCAAGTTTAAGATACTTTCATCTCTGGGTGGGAAGATGTGGATGCATCTGGAAGGGAGATACCCAGATGGAGGTTTAAATTCACAGCAGATAGTAAGTGTTCACTAAGTCTAGCCCTTTTACCACCCAACATCAATATCCACTTTCCTCCCATACTTCAAGTAGGAGGCCATTGTTACCCCAAATGCCACCCCCCAGTCCCAGAACAGCCATGTTGGCTACACACTCTGCTATAATCCAATGTAAGAGGAGCTCTATCCTGTCAGATGTTGTGACTTATGGACTAGACTGTACAGTCCATATCCATCACACCACCTATAAGAGGTAGACACTGGTCCCACACTAAGGGGGATAAATGCAGATCCTTGTTCAGGACCTTTATGAGAAAGGCTACAAGGCTAAGGTTATTTGGATCCATCTTCTAAAACCAACTCCATTGTTTCCCTTACTCTAAAACTCCAGCTGACTGCATCACTTAGATGACAGTGATGGTGGAATGATCCAAACAGGATTATACCCTTGGTAGCACTCCTAGTGTAAGGCTGCTGGAGCCTGCTACCCCACCTGAGCACTTAGTTTTGTCAGGAAGTTCCCTCGGTTGGATTTTGCTTTCCCCCCACCCCTCCTGCACTGACTGGATGGGGATCTTGTTTTAACACTCGGCTACCCCAGCCAACGTTAGAAACCAGCCCCCACCACCCTTTATTTGTCCACTCCAAGTAGCAAGGTAACGCCAGAGGCTGTTCACCTCAACTTCCATTGAGAAAGGACACTCTTCTGGTAGAGTCCATCTTTCTTCTAATCGCTCAGGCCTCTATACGAGCAGCCCAGAAACCCAGGCAGGGCATTCAAGTTTTAGGAGTAGAACCTTGGATGGTTCTATGGTGACAAGTGCCACGTTTGCTTCTACCACATTGCATCTGAATCCAAATAGTCCAGCAACTTGGGAAACACCATCTTCATCGCTGGTTTAGAACACATATTACACCCTCTAGGACAGTATTCTAGCCCCTCAGGCAATGACTCTTATGGTACTATGATGGGCGTTTTCAACAGGTTATTCCAAGGTCTTAAAGGCCAGCTACTGCTGGAAGACCACACATGCTGAAGTCGGAGGATTCCAGGGGCTTCAGCTTATCAATTTAGGCTGAGAAACAAGTTCCTTCGTCAAGTGCTATGCAGCACGAGGACAAAGTTGGATGTTACATCCAAATTCATGAGTAGTTTAAATGTACCTTCTTGTGTGTGTGTGTGGGGGGGGGGGTGAAGAGTAGAAATACAACACTATCTGTGTTCTGGCAGAAGCAAATAGCCACCCTGCTCTGTGGTAGGATTCCAGTGAAGGAACCCACCATCACGTAGCTGGCTGCCTTCCCGGGATTAAGGGTTTTTTTCCCCAGGGGTCCAGGATTACGGTCACTGGCAAGCTGGTCTCTTAGCTGCCAGTTCAGCCTTTGTGAGAAGCTCAGTAGTCCTCTACATGGCCTTGACCTTGTCCCCATAGCACTTCAGGAGTCCATTAAGCTGGCACTGGAGCACCCGGCAGTGGGGGCAGGAAGGGAGGCTGACCTGTATAAGGTCAGACTACCTAGCTCACCTGATGGAGAGCTTCCTCCAAAGTGGTGCTTGAATCCTTAGAATGGACCCAATAGACTCTTCCCTTAAACTTCTGGTCACCAATCATAGTCTTGCTGCCTTTTAGGTCCATGACCAGTCAGGCACATGCTTAGCATCTGACAACAGATCCAAATAGATCTTTTAGACCATGTGCCTTCCTAGGCAAGAAAAAAAAAGAAAAAAAGAGAAGTGTCCTGCCCAAAGTCCTACTTGTTCTGAAGATGCCCCCACAGGGTCCTTCATGGTCACCTTGAGTGAGGCTAGAATGCTATAGTCCATACCCATTTGATACCAGATTTTTCTGGCACTACTTGTAGGATTTAGGTTTTCTCCAGGAGTTACAAGTACAGATTGAAGGATAAGTGAGTATTATCCATTTCAGTCCTGCTCTGGTAGCCAACTGTTCATGTAGTTTATAGGTTTTCTTAGGATCTACTTGGGTCCTAGATCTTAAGACTTCTATTTGATGGACCACTGGACATGCTCAGTGGTGGCTGGGTACAGTTACCACCTGGCTCACATAGGCAGTATTCCCTTTCCACCAGGGACCAACGAAGCAGGTCAAATGCCAGTTCAAAAGCAGTCGCTTGCAGAAGGCAGCACAGATTTGTTCAAACCCTAGGGGCCTCCAGAAATTCTGATTAGGGCTTTTCAGGAATTCCATAGAGCATCCCAACTCACCACAGACACTTGGACACCAATATTCTTCTAAGATGGGAGCCAAGGGCTAGAGCTGCCCAACCACACCCTGTTCTGGCAACTCATGCTCTGGGTGCCACTCAAAAACGAGCTTCTCCTGTCCTCACCAAAGCTGTAGCAAACCTAGAACATGCTGTCAGGGAGGGGAAAGAAAAAGGTAGAAGCAGTCCACCAAGAACTGTGCTTCTTACTGATAGTAGCCCTAAGTATGGCCCAGCAAGAGCGCATCCACTACAACATGGCTTTGGGTAACAAACCGCTTCCTTTGAACAGCATGACAAGTCAAGATGGAGCTGGAATGGTCACTGGACAGCTTTAAGGAGGTCTCATTCTCCTTAACTATTTTGTTTCCACGAGCCACTGGCTGAGATTCAGTCCTTTGTACCAGCCAGACTATCCTTGCCTTTAGCCCCAATGGGCCCAGCATGCTGCTGTACTCCCCTCAAGGTCTGGTGCCTGCAGCCAGCCCAGCTTGGGATTTTCTCAGGCAGCGTCCTTGGTCACAACAATGAAACCAAACCTGGCTATTTAAGCAGAAAGATGGACCCTGAGGAGACTGGAGGTAGCTTGCATACTCCTCAGGAGAGCTGGAGGATAGGGCTCCAAGGTCCCCCAGCAGACTGGTCTCACGAGGACACCTCCACCCCCACCACGGAACACCAGATGCTATAGCCAGGACTGCTGACGGGACATAGACGTGGCCGCTTCCCCTGCTGCCGGGACCTGAGCCCCTTGCGATGGTCAGCTCGCGGAGAGAAGTCATCCTCTGAAGTCCTGGAAACCTTGCCTCGTTGCTTCTATTCCAAATCCAGGCAAGACCCATCTGACCAACGGAGCCTGTGCCGCATGTCTGCAGCCTACATGGAGACATCAGGAAAGGCTCACCCAGATAACGGTTTCTGTGGTGGCACATGGGTGCTGCCTCCCACTAGGACTGAAGGGGCAGTGCTTTCCCCAGCCACTGGCAGAGGGACTCACCAGGCCGTATCTGTTCACGCAGGATAGATACAATAGAGCTGGGGAGGAGCATCTAAGGGAGGACAACAGTCCAAGCGTCCTGGTAGATGCTTACTGGCTTGGTGCCCTTGGGAAAACCTTTGCCTCAGACACGGAGAACATTCTCAAGGCCACGTCAGGACCACCACGAAAAGGCCAGCTTACTTCCATGCTAGGCCCAAGCTGCAAGGTTCACCACGAGGGTGCCAGGGCATGCTGGTTCTGAGCAGAGAACAGAGTGAGGGGACAGAAAGGCTTTTCATAGCCTTGTCAGAGGACACCCAGGGATCCACACTGCTACTCTCAGCACCATTCCACCCTTCTCCTTCATGACCTAGCTCTTCCGGTTCATTTGCAATCCCCCTGCCTCAGAGGGCTCCTGGGCTAGTCCAGAAGCAGGGATGTGTGACAGGTTATGTGCCACCACCCCCTTTTTAGGGGATGGGCTCATGCATAAACCTCCTTCAGCTAGAGACTACGGTGTGAGGGCTTCCGCCCTCCAGGCATACCTTCACAGCTGGGGAGTGGGTGGCACACATAGTCCGGGGCCCGGTCTACTTACTCTTGGCCTCTGACACTTTTGTCCTTTCCATTGGCTCTGGCCCAAGTGTTCCTTCTACGTTTCCTCAAGGGTTCAGGAACCTAGAGACAAAAAAAGCAGAGGTCTTTGGTACCAAGCCAGTCTCCCACCACGGTGA
Source organism: Canis lupus baileyi (assembly GCF_048164855.1). Taxonomy (NCBI): domain Eukaryota; kingdom Metazoa; phylum Chordata; class Mammalia; order Carnivora; family Canidae; genus Canis; species Canis lupus. The sequence continues at coordinate 22,643,878 of NC_132841.1, forward strand.
TGGTCTTCTACATTCAGACCAAGGCTGTAGTACCCGGTGACCCTGCTGGGTTCCATCAAGGCAGAGCCTAGCTACTGACCCAGCCTCCCTGAAGGGAGTGCCCTCGGCACTGCACGTGGAGAAGATACTATTGAATGTAGGTCTGGGCCTACTAATTAGGTACATGCAGAAACCCAGATCCCACAGCAGATACCGGGGCGTTTTTACCTGAATAGACATCCATGGGCTGTGACGACGTATGGGAAGGGTCTCCAGCCAGAGAGGAAAAGCCGCTTCCAACAGCAGGAATCTGAGGCTTCTAGACTGAAGTTTTGTTCTAGGACACTGTTTAGTCTCTGAAGCAACTAGGAGTTCTGAGAGATCAGGAGCTCAGTGTGTAGAACTGGGCTGCCGGTCCACACCCAGGCCTGGAAGCAGAGGTGGCTTAACCTTCCCAGCACATCTGTCTGGGGCCAGAAGGCCATCACGTGGGCCAGCCTGGTCAGACAGGCAGAGTTTGCTCAGTCACCTGCTTGTCCTGGATTCCATCAGAAGGACGAATCAGTTGCCACGCACAGGAGAGAACTAGGGATCTTTCCCGCTGTGCATGTTCAGGCCTGCTGGGAGGATCTTTTGGCTGTTCCATAGCAAGGACTGCTGTGGAATGTACTACTTGTCCATTCTGCTCAGTGTCCCGATGTGACAGCTGCAAGGCCACCACTGACCAAAGTGATACACTGTGCTTTGCCTCCAAATGGACCAGGGGCCTCTATCCAAGCCCAGTGGTCTCCAGCTTAGCACCCCCAAACAAGTTCTGGTTCAAAAAGGGACATAGACTATTGCTCTGAAATGCCCTCTAAAACACTTTGGAAGATTTCTAGCAGCTTCTCAGAGTCGCCAATGCCTCAAGGTCAGACTAGCCTACCCAGTGATCTTTGCTTGGCTCCGAGCAATGTCCAGGAGTTGGGGGTGGGGGTGGGGGCAGGAGTAGAGAACCTAAATGGCAGCACTTCCCTCCACCATCCAGGTCACCTCCTTCAACTCTGGCTATCATAGAGTGTTGGTTTTCCTTCCTGCCTACCCTCCTTTACATTACCCACATTTCTCTGAAAGGGTCAGGTTGGGGAGAAAAGGTACCCCCTGTGTTTGAGGGGTATTGCACCTGTGGCTTCAGCCCAATCTCAGGTGGAATGGAGGGCAGGATGGTCTGGACAGACTTCACTCAGCTGCCTATTGCCAGAGACGCAGGTCCCACTCTAACCCTGCTGCTAGGATTTCACTGGATCAGAGTGGTCTCTGCTTTGCAGTAGCACCGATCTCCCCATGGAGAAGTAGAAAGGTTGGCAGTCCATGGAACCCAGGAGAATGGCCCTGAAACTTATCTCTACAGACAAGGGTCTGGCACTGGGAGCCCCCACCCCTCAGGCAAGGACACTGCAGTGCTTGGAAGCATGATTGGGACACTAGCGTTTCAACAAACCTCAGGGCTGGGGATCACGAGAGAGGTTTAGACAGACCCAGCTGTCCTAGTCTTGTCCACAAGCCTCCTGAGACTAGTTTCCTTGTAGCAACCATGGTTCAGGTCACAGTTCTACATTCCATCCTGTTCCAGGCCAGGGGTCTAAGAACTCAACCTCTAATGCATCGATAGCATATTGGTTCATCTTCCCCTTTCCCCCAGTTTCTGCCCCCTGTGAATAACTGCCACCATCCCCAGAAATACTACCTGGGTCCAGGCAGTCAGATCCCATGAGATGCCAGGCCTTTCCTCCTTGTCAGCTATACTTCACTGATGTCCTCTGCATCAGTCATGGTTTCTACCTCAATGTATCCTAGCACAGGGATCAGAAGTAGCTTCAGTGGAGGTCCTGTCTCCCCAGAACTCTCTGGGCCTGTAATGCTGGTTTCCTGGAGATGCCAGTTTAGAAGGCTATAGACAAGCTGCCTTCTACCTGGAAATACCTACTCCGTTATCTATTCTCTATGGTATACTCATGGCTCCTTTGAGGGTATGGAAAGTGTAGGGAGGGCCCAAGACAAAGGGATGCCAGTCTGTCTCTACCTCCCACCCCCCTGCAGAATATGGTAAAGACCCCTTCAGCCCTGATTAAGATTAACCAACCATACCTACTCTGTACCTTCTGCATCTGGCCTATGTCCTTCCTGGCCAGTCCAGGCTAACGACCCAGCTGCTGGGGCTCCAGGCACTGCCTAACCTAGTGCCTCTGGAAAGAGTCATGTTCCACCTAGAAAACCAGTGTTCCCAGAAAGGCTGTAAGCTTAGGAAACCCCAGTTTCAACTCCTTGATAGAAGGAAAGACTGCCCCAGATGTGAAATGGGTACATTGACTTGATGCCATGAGAAAGAGCCTAGTTCTCCATGAGGAATTCAGATCTTGATCACAGGAGAGGTACTGGCAGTAAAGCCAGAGAGGTGAGCTGCCAGTAAAGAGGGCCAAGGGAGCCCAAGGGGGTAGCAGCAGCCAGGCCTAGGAAGTTAGAGACCCCAGAGGCAACAGGTAGGACATGGTCAAGAGTTTAGACAGAAGAGTGTCAAGTCAGAGGACCTCAGAGCTCCTAGAAAGATCAAGGGGTCCTAGAGAATACTTTACAGGTGCATCAAGGAATCCGGATGGGCTTTGGGGGTAGGGAGAATGCTCAGGTATAGGAAGCCAGACACTTGGTCCCAGGACCATGGCTCCAAGCTGAAACAGGCAGAGCAGTCAGGAACCCCAAGCCCAAACTGGCAGGAGCCTTGAGCAACCTGAGGGCAAGATCAAAGGGAGACACTTATGAGAATGGAGGGGAACCAGGAAGACTGAACAGAAGACGAAAGCCTAAACTCCCTGTTCCCTGAAGGGGGACACTGCCATAGACAATGTTAGGTTGCAGAGCCAGGTGTTCTCAATGGGTGCCTAAGTATTATTGCTTCAAATCCAAACCTCACCTGGGGATACCTGGCATTGAACAGCACCCCCCACAGCCTAGAAGGCTGCTGTGCAGGATGCTGGCAGCCCCACCTCCTACATGAGGCCTCTGCTAAGCTGTTCTTTCCCGAGGAAAAGAAAGCCTCAAGTTTGAACTCTGATTCAGAGGTGTAACTCTCAAGCTAGTTTACAGCCCAAAGCAGTCACATGCTACCTGTGGCCTGTCCCTTGTTACACCAGCCTCTCTAAAGGCAGACTGGACTGTCTATACTACAGGCCATGACAGCCAGTGTCCAAGCACACAAAGTTTTTGCAGAAGGTAGACTACCTAGAAGGTCTCAGGTAGTAGACAAGCAAGCCCCTAGGTGATATGCTCTAGGGTAACCGACTCAGGTCCATGGGACCAACTTACAAAGTCATGACTGGTCATGGCTACTGATAAGCTGAGTGAGGCCAGACGGAACAGCTCCTGGAAGACTGGAATGGAATAGCACGGGTGCAGGCCAGGGGCTGCTGCTGGCCTCTGCCCAAGTGAGTATCAAATGTTTATCTGCTGTGACCTTGCAGGAGCTCCCTGTTCAGGGGGAATCCTTGAGGCCCCATCTGCTCTGATAGTGCCAAGTAGCAGCAATAGCATTAAGGAGACTTTGGCCTCATGGTTTTTCCACTAACTCTAAGCATGCCAAGTGGACCATCTACCATTTAGGCTGTACACTAGACATATGCAGCTGCAGGGCCAATATGCCAGGGTCTCCATATGTAGTTCTAAAGCGGCTCCTGGGGTCCAGAGTTCTCAGGAATGATAGTGTTGGAGGAAAGGCAGTGAGATGATGCTTGGATAGAGTAGTCCAGCCAGGAGGTAGCTATGACAAGCTCTAGCCACATCTCTCCCCACCTTCTAGAACCTGGCCCATGGGATTAGGGGATGGGGAAGGAAGACTGGACAGATCTGGCCTATGATGCCTCATCCTGTGGGTTAGGAGCAAACCACAACTGTTAAGAATCAGGGCTCAGAAGGAAGGACAGGAAGAAGAGCTCCAAAGAGAAGCCCACCCCCAACCGGCATCGATAAGGACCTCAAAGAAAGGCCAGTCCCAGCATCTGGTATAGGAGGAGACCACATAAGCAGGCAGGGTGTCCTGATGCCAAGGGCGACAGCCACCACCAGCCTGGTCTCCACAGCTACTGGCACAGAGGTCCCAGCTAGAAAGGAAGCTGAACAGGTTCAAGAGGATCAGGAAAAAGGTCCTGAGAACAAAGTTCCACATACAGCACTGAGCAGGCCAGGAGCCAGGATGTTCACAGCCGGGGTCCCTAGATGCTACCACCTGCCGCAGTTAACTCTGAAGGGGGAAGGAAGTGACAGGAACCATGAGATTAAGTCCTGGGAACCACAGCTGGAATGAAGCCCTGCTGTCCATCCAGGTTCTAGAACAAGTAAGCTAGCCCACCTCGGCTCTTGGCAAGTCACTACCCACCTAAGACATAGGCTGAGGGAACATCCAAGGTGGCTCCTGGGGATGCCGGAGGAGCCATTCCCAGATATCCACCCGAGTCTCTGGCTGGGTGTCCACTGAGGCAGATACTAGGAGGTCTCCAGAGAGGCCAGCAGCCAGCTTCTAGCCACTGCCTCTAGCTTTAGGGCAGAAGAGGGAACTGGAGGACAACCAGCTGAGAGGCTAAAGCCACCCTTCCTGCTCTTGGGAGAGGCACCCTAGCCCAATATCCTTCTCCCCTCCAACTTGCTTGCCACTAGATACTGCCCATCTATAGGTAAAGAGTCTGGTTTTTCTAGACTATACCCTATAATCTTTTCCAGTTGAGACTTTATAGCTAAGCAGCCCATACTTCTCTAATCTCAACATTTTTACCTGCCCCACGCTGATACCACCCCCAGGCTTGATATTCTTCCTAAGATCCCCGGTAAGTCCATAAGTAGCAAGTCCCCAAGGACATTCCTGTTTTATCTTTGCTCTTCAACTTTCAGCTGTAAACTCTGGCCAGAAGACTTATCCATGTATAGGGTTCATGGGCCAAACTCCGCCTCTCAGGTCTTCAGTTACCGTCAGTACACCAAGCACTGAGCTCTATCTGCCTGCTGAACATACTCATTTGGGACAATCAGGCAACCCAGACCAAGATGGTGTAACACTGAATGTTTATGGCCTAAGGAACTCTAGGAAGACCAGGTCTCTGCCAAGGTCATGCTGTAGACCAGAAAGAACACCAGGTGACCGAAAGCTTTTTCCTGCTTTTCTCCCTTAATATTGTTCAATTCCATCTCCTAAGCATCTCTTGAACCCATCTATTTCACTCCACCTCAATTCTCCTGCTTAAAAGGGACTAGAATTTTCCTAACCAGTCATTCAATAAACCTTCATGCCAACCTCCTGGCTAGTCCCTGGTGTAGAAGCCTGAATGATTATCTTAAGCCTCATTGGGTTACCTGTCACTCATCCTTGTAAATCTCTTCTAGGGCTTTCTAGCATTCTAAGGGTATACAGCAAGATCTACAACTTGGCCTCAAAGTCCTAATGCAGTCTGACCCTGGTCTAAGCCCCCAGTGTCAACTGTGGCCCCTTTCTATGTTTGAGTCATAACAGCTTTCTTATCTGGCATCCACATCCCTAGATACTTTTGCCCTTAGGAGAAATGGAAAACAATTAGCATAATTTTAACAAGTCACTGAGTAAGGAACACCCTAGAAAACTAGGATATTTTGTAGTAATTCCAGATGGATTTCTTCAAAGAAATTAGCACCAGACACTCTAGCATCTAGACCGGCTTCTGGAGAGTCATGTGGTCTGGGAAGGAGGAGACTGGTTCCTTCTCCCTTACTAGCTCTATTCCCTGCATCTAGATGGTGCTGTGCCTGGACTGTGGAGATGTCCTATCACTTGGGTGAGCTGTGGCCTCAGAGCTAGGAGTGTCTTATGGACACCCAGCCTAGCGGTACCAGAATGTGGCCACACGAACTATTCACACATGTCGATATATTCTGCTTCGTTGGTTTGGGGCCATCTTTAGGCCTCAGACACTAGGGATCTCCAAAGCTCATTCTTTCCTGACCACCTTTCTACCTCCCCTCCCCACACAGCAAGTTAACTACAAATTGGCCACTCAAGATTAAGATGTACTCCTTGCATTTATACACCAGGTCTAGTCCCTGAGTAGTCAGGCCAGCAGGTCATGCCCTCCCCTGCAGCCAGGCCAAGTCCTGTTTCCATAGACATGGCAGCTAAGGCATCAGGTGTGTATGAAAATGGCAGGCGAAGTAGGTGGTGATGCCTGAGTATTGAGTCCTTGTCCTGGGCCAGCCTGGAATCTCTTCTTTATATCCCCCATGCCATCTTTTGCTATGAAGGCTGTAACACCCTCAGGCTTCCGCATGCCGCTGACTTAAGTTTTGGCTAAGATTAGTCCCAGCTGCTCTCCTGCTCACTTGCAACCCTGGGGCAGGATCCTGTTATTTTAGGTTAGAAGGATCTGTCCCAGAGGCCACTTCCCAGAGTCCTTAAGCTGCCATTTAACTTCCAGGTAGATCCATCTGATCTCGACCTGAATCACCATTTCCAAGTGCTATGAAAGTTCTGACAACTTCATAAGACCCTTGTTTTCATGGGTCAGAGCTCCCAGGCCAAGGGAGCCGGGCATCCTAGACGCTCAGGGCTCAAAAAGCCTGAGGCCCCCGAATACACAAGGCCAAGAACAAAAGAATAGTCCTGTAGTTCTTGCTGAGAATCGTGCCGGAGGACTCCCATGGCCCTTTGAATGCAGGCACTGAGGATTTAGTGTCTTCAGCTAGGGCAGCTCAGGAGGATGGCCAGCCACCAGCCCCTCCCAGGCTGTCACAGACCAGACTCCTCAGTCTGCAGGCTCAGAGGCAACTCCTAAGAAGTGTCTCTGACATACCCCAGTCTCCAGCCCATCGCTGCTCAGCACTTTAAGATCAGTCCTCAGTTGATCTTGCAATACTCCGTAGGAGGTGCTGTTCCTAAAATGGCAACACCTTTCTGGAAGGAGGACCAGTGGCAACTGACAAGTAGATGGGAGATCCTGGATGACTGCTTCCTGTCTGGCATCCACCTCGTCCCACTAGAGGCCCTCCATTCGGTTTGTCAGTACCATGTGACTAAGCCCCTGAGAACAGAGCCTGTGGGTTTTATCTCCACAGGCTAAATGCCCAGCAGAGTGGGAAGGTCATTGCAGCTACCCAAGGGAATGGGGCTCAGAAGAAACAGATGCCCCAATCCCTGAGCACAGCCTGGACTCCAGGGGGACAGCCCCAGAGAACATCTGAGTTGGTCACCAAAGCAGCAGTGGTGGCCACAGTGGAGGCCTCAGGGGGCAAGGGTGGAGTGGGTACCCTTAAGTGGAGAACACTGTCCAGTCCACAGGGGACCTGGGTCAGTCCAAGGAACACCAAGCTATGGTCTCGTAACAAATCCATTCTAGGTAGCTTAACGAAGGTTTACTTCTGGCACAAGTCTTGAGGGCAAAAGGCAGTTTGTACAAGACTCTTCCCAGTGCTGACCTGGAAATGGTCTTCTCTAGCTCTCCCAGCTCTGATGCAGAGCCTACAGGGGGAATATGGGGAAGGTACGCCTACCCTCTATGGTTTTAGACCAGAAGTGATGTGGTTTCCACTTATATCGGTGGGAGTTCAGTTATGGGACCCAGGATACATGGAAACTGGGAAGTAAAGGGCCTGTAGATGGGTACTGAGCATTAATGGACAGCAAGATGTCCAAATTCTTGTTGCAGCCACTACAGGTTCTGCTTCTAACAAGCAACAGCATCATTGTTCCACACTAGTTAAGGATTTGAGGGAAAAACCATTCTTGGCTTTGCATGGAAGTACGTATGCCTGAGGCAGCCTCACACATGTCCAATTTCACTGTCACCCTTAGTGCTAGGAAGGATCTCTGATGCCAGTGACATTCAGAGATGGCCTTGAATACAGATGGACCCAAAAGCCACAGTCTCTCCCTTAGACACAAAGACGACCTGTCAGGGCACAGCCTATTGGAGCATGTCACGCTGTGCCAAAGCCTACGCATCCTCTGAGAGTTTGCTTCTCCACAACCTGACTCAAGTGAGCCATACAACATCAGAACTAGAAGTCAGAAGTGCCAGCCTCAGATGTCCCAGGGGTTACACTTAGCAGTGGCCCCACATGAGCCACAGTAGGTTTGAATAGTCTGAGGCCACCTCCAGGCCCTGACCCAAGTCTCTCATGGCACACTTGTCCTAGGAGGTCTGCAAAGCCATGCATTCTCTACCTACAGGCAGAGGACCTCCTACCATCTGTTGCCACAAGCACTGCCCGAAGTAGTGCTACAGCATGGACGCCTGTGCACATTTAGAGGGTGGGCACTAGCACTGTCAATTGTAAGCTCACTCAGAGTTCAAAGTGGCTGCTTTCCCCAGGATAGCACCCTTGGGAACCTAGGTGAGAATATAGACAATTGCTGAAGTGCTCTTTAATAAGCAGCAATCGGACATTACCCAGGTGCTCCAGCTAGTGGACAGTAAATCTGAGCAAATTCACTGTTGAGACAAGAGGACCACCATGTGAAATAGCCATTCACCTAGAAAAGATGAAAGGATGGAAGCAGTCCTCACCAGCCCCTTCCCAAGAACCAAGATGAAGCTCCTCCTGCAGGTAGGGCAAACCTTCTGCAAAGAATCCTGGGAGCCAGTATTGCCTCTGAATATAGCACTGTAGATCCAGGCAAGTATGGTCCATTTATGTGAAGATAGCTAGTAGATGGGGGCAGGACACTGGATGTTTGTATAACGCAGAAGTGAGGACGCTGAATTTCTTAATCATAGGGAGATAATGATTAAGGAGACTGCCACCTTAATACGTTAGAAGTTTCATAGTTTAATGAGGTCTTTTGATGTAATGAAATATTAACGTTACCTAGAAGTTCAACATTTGGCTGGACTAAAACCTTTAGATGCAGATGCCAGACTCCAGGATATACAAAGAGGGACAAGCTAGACAACACTAGGAAACACCAACCAAGCAGATCTAGAAGGTGGTATACTCTGCAGGACTTCCCTGGTCTCTCACAGAATCAGAAGGGACTATACTGGATATAAGCAGACAAATCTTGGTATTGGATTGAGAAGTGTTTAGATGAACTATAGAAGAAGTCTTGGCATTAGTAGAAAAGCCCGAGATATAAATTAGAGGAGCTCTAAAATAAGTGGCAGAAGAAACAGGTGAGGACAGAAGTAGGTACACTTTGGTCTCATTTCATATGTAGAGAAATATCTGGAAAGGACAGTACTAGACCATTGCAGTAGCAATCTCTGGTAATCAGAGTGATGTTCTTGTCTACTGTCTGTAGTAAAAGTGTACTATTTCTATAACAAATGTTACTGTAAACACAAGAATCTGGAAGAGTCTGGTATACCTTATTTGACTAAAGCTGAAGACTTGATGTCAAGTTCTTGGAAAGGATCCCGCTAGTTCAAACCTTTGCTATACTTGTGAACACAACGAACTTATCTGGTTCTCTGGAGGTGATATTAGATGCTCACTGGCAAGACAACTCCCAAAGTGGCTCCAGGAGAACTGACTTGGGCATTTCCCCTTCTATTTGTAAAAAACCCACCATGATGGGCAAATGCCTCTGGGCCTGCTTGTAGGAAGAGTTAGAAAACCACCTTCCCAGGTTTGGGTATATTCTAGGGCATCCTAAAAGATGTAACCTATATCAGAACACTTTCTAGGGGATCCCTGGGTGGCTCAGCGGTTTTGCGCCTGCCTTTGGCCTGGGGCGCGATCCTGGAGTCCCGGGATAGAGTCCCACGTCGGGCTCCCGGCATGGAGCCTACTTCTCCCTCTGCCTATGTCTCTCTATGTCTATCATAAATAAATAAAAATAAATCTAAAAAAAAAAAAAAACACTTTCTAGCAGAGGATCACTTCACTTCTACAGAAGGTCAGATTTAGTTCCCAAATGGAGTCCTACATCCATTCCATTTAGAAATATGGATGCAAGACTGAAAAAATTAATGGAATCCAATACTATATTTAAGATGACTGCATGATAATAGGTTTCATCCCAGGAAAAAAGGAGAGTTCAAATTAAGAATCTGAAGGGTTTTTTCCCCTGTATATCGATATAAATGGAGTTTACTTGTTTAGAACTTAGTTTACCAAGGAAAAAGGAATGTCCTTAAGTTTCTAGGAGTTTCCTCAAGAAGGTTCTACAATTCTGAATGAGTGAATAGTCCAAGAATTAAAGACTTTTGTTCTCTAAATTAGTTCATAAATTCAAAGTAATCCCCTAAATCCTTGCTTAATTTTAAGAACTCAAGTTTACTTTGAAAACCTATAAAGAGGTCCTTAAATAGCTAAGTCAACCGCCAAGTATAAATGACTTGTCCAAGCAACAGTGCTATAATGAGGGGCAGTATGTATAGTATTTGCACAAAAACAGACAAAGCAGCAAGACCCAAGCATGCATAGGAACTATGAAAAAAAGAACTACCACAGACCAGTGGTAAGGGATGAACTGGTCTGTGTGCGGGGAACACCAGCTTACTGTGGAGAATAGCTAAATACCATACCACGGTTTCTAATCTTTTAGAAATGCTCTTTAGCCATGGTTTTTTAGAGAAGCCTAGATTTATTGGAGACTTAATAGGGAAAAAACAGATTATGTGGCCTGATAGGAAGTGACTTTTTAAGACCCTACTATAGCACAAACCATAAGGGCAAAGTTTTAATGTGATCAAAGTTAAGTTTCTGTTCAATGAAGGATGCCATGAACATGTTTATATCAAACAGACTGAGTGCAATATAAAATTGATGAGGGACTATTTGAATAAGAATCCTTAAATAAGACAGATGGGAACCCCAAAAGAAAAGACCAAGTCAAGGATATCTAAAATGCAATCCTAAGAATCTAAACTCAAACGCAAATGACACAAACCCCTTCATGTCCATTAAGCTGGCAAGTGCTAGAAAGCTGGTATATGAAGTATTGATAGTATACAGGGATACAGGAATACTGTAGTACCATAGGACCATGTACTGGGACAGCCATTCTGGAAAAATCTGGTATCACTTAGTGAAATTAAGCAATTCTATTCCTGGGGGTAGAACACAAGATGTTTGTCCTACAGGTAGATAGGGGTATATGTGTAAGAATGTTCTTTGCAGTGTTGTGGTGACTGATGGAGGCAATGGTATGTCCATTCCTGGGAGAGCAGCTAGGAAAGGTGTAGTGGCCACAGGCCATATAGGATCACTTAACAGAAACAGACCGGTTATACACAGAACTGGAGTATCAGACCTAATGGGGAAGAGACAGTGTGAGCCATTAATATATATAGGAAACCTTTTATAATCACAGAGAATCATTCAGATATCTTACACATTGGGTTGGTTGCCTATGGGTGGCAGACAAGAATGGGTGTGGAGATAAAGGATCCCTGTACAGGACAATGGTGCTTGTATGCCACGACTTAATGGGTTTCATTAACTCCCCAGTCTCTTCCCCCCACACATACCCCAAAAGTTTTAACTAAGATATCTTGGAAGAGTATTGGACTTATAAAGGGCCATGGCAAGATAGGAGGCTAAGACCCGTTTTTCTTGTACTAAAGATACCCAAGAGTCTAAGAGTTCTTGCCTTACTTTGTAATCTGTCCAGCTTCTTCTGCTTAAACAAGGATTCTTGGTATGGACACTTTGGGCATGCTTCCTATTGTGCATGATTCTAACGACCACATCCTGTTTTCTGAAAACCTACCCTGTCCCATTCTAGTTTTTCAGTAGCATAGGCAAAAAATAGAAGTTCAATCCTCCCTTGAGAAACCCTTGGTCTCCTCTTGCCCATTTATGTCAACTTAACCAGCCTGTTCTCCCATCGCCCCTGAGTAAGATTGCAGTAGCAATAGAAGTTCAAAGGGAGCACACTTGGTGGGAAGTGATGGGACCACCTTAACCTAAGGGCGTAAGGGGCTAGAAGCAGTAAGGAGGAAGATTTAGAAGACAGAGGTACAAGAACCTAGAAGGTGTGCAGTCTCTCGGGGGGGGGGGGGTAGTTTGAAGAGAAACCTTTTAGGAAACTGGTACAAATGCCAACCTATATTGCTGAAGGATCCAGCCTCAAGATCCTGCTCTTAAGCTAGCTCTGGAAGATAAAGCATTCAAATCAGGAAGAAAGCCATTAGTACAATTACGGATGTCTACAAGGGTACACTTGCTTCATTCCATGTTCTTCTAGGTCTGGATGTTTTGACAATCACTGTCATGTACCTACTCATACTGCCATGTGAAGTTGAACTCTATCTCCTTCACATCAGGCAGGACCACTAGATGCCCCTTCTCATCTGCCTTAATCTAGATTTCAGGGTTATCCTGAAGGAGTTTCTAGCCCCTTCTGTATTATCCCCCATGGATATCCCCCATTTCCCCCCTCACTCCCATGGGCCATCCTGTCTATACTGACCAGTAGACACATTGCCTATGATAGGAAAGGTATCCAGAATTGGGAATCCCACAGGTTTAGGGCAAAGTCAGTCTTGGATGAGGAAGGGGTTTTGTATACATTTATACATTAACTCCCATCAGGGAGATTAAGTTCAAGAACCCCTGTTCTTTACCATGAACTGGCCTTTGCTGCAGGAGCTCAGGTCCCACCCTAGGGCTCACTGGATACAACTGAGCCTCCTGGTTTCTTCAGTTGGCATGAATTCCCTCTGAGGGTCAGTGCCAGCTTCTCTTAGCAGCCTTTATACCTTTCTCTTAGAAGCCAAAGTAAGATCTTCAGTTCATCATGTTCTCACAAATATAAGCCTGATCCAAACTATGCCCAGAATTCTAGTGCCTCTACTTCAGTTTTCATATGTTATTCATGGTAAAATCTAAATGTGATTCACCCACTGTGAAGTTCAATTCCTCTGTATCAAGTGACCAGGCACAATGACTTAGTTGGCAGCAAAAAGCTTTTGCATACCCATACAGCCTAAGGTCCTGACTACCTGCTATAGAAAAATATGGGTCAGTTCATGAGCCACCCAGACTATGCTAGGCAGACTTCAAACTCTGCCAGAGACCAGTAATTATTTTTATTTCCTTGCTCTAGGAGCCCAGAAAAATCAAAAGCTAAGTTTTGGCTTAGAGCAGAACCAGAAGAGATTAGAGTTAACCAGATGACACAAGGGCAGGTCATTTTTTTTTTTTTTTAACCTCTAGGCCATTAGTCAGGTCTAGAGGTCTCTACCAGACCTGTGACTCAATTCAATGAAAAGGGATGGGAGCTTGCAAACATGCTGGGACTGAGTAAGGACAACACCTAGTCAAATAGGAGAAAGTGACCATGGCAGCAAGGGATAAAGGTTTATTCGTGTCATTTGTCAGCCAGAAATGTCAAATCCAGATGCCATATGCAACAGCCTTCCTGGCCAAGGAAGGCTATTCTTTACATATAGGATAAGAGTTTAGACTGAGTCCCAGAACCTAAGGGTATATAAAATGCCATGTTTAAAAGGCCTAGAGAGGGGATCCCTGGGTGGCGCAGCGGTTTGGCACCTGCCTTTGGCCCAGGGCGCGATCCTGGAGACCCGGGATCGAGTCCCACATCAGGCTCCCGGTGCATGGAGCCTGCTTCTCCTTCTCCCTCTCCCTCTGCCTATGTCTCTGCGCCTCTCTCTCTCTCTCTCTCTCTCTCTCTCTCTCTCTCTCTCTCTATCATAAATAAAAGTTGAAAAATTTTAAAAGGCCTAGAGAGATCAATCAGCTCCAAGAGAAGGGCAAGGTCCCATGCCCAGCTGAACAAAATGTAGCTGCCAGTCTTTGTGAATGCCTGCAGCTACTATTTCTATTCTCCTTTGTTGGCAACTAAGGGCTTAGGTAGCAAAGAGTGAGGTCAGGAAAGACAACCCTGTAGAGAAAGTCCATGGAGAAGAACAAGGCACTAGAACATAAGCAGCAAGGATGCCCAGACTCTGGCTTCTGCATTGGTAGATATTCTTGCACAAGATAGTTCTTCTTAGAAAAAGAGAAGCCCCTTAAAGTGAAAGAAAATTCACATACCCAAGTATATCCTAGAGGTCAAAGTTTTTACAAAAAGCAATCTGAAGAAAAGCCTTTTTGGTGCTCAACTAAATCCTAGGTATCTTCCAGCACAAGAGGCCTATGGCCTCTAAGTCAGGCCATCCCTCCAAGTCACGGACAATGGTCAAAGCAGATAAAGCCAATAAACAGCTTATTTATAAGCATGTTTATCCCATCATTGGGACCAGTGCCGGTGGACAATATGTCACCTGGCAACTCAAGAGGAATTCACATGGCTAATATGTAGGTACACTACCATAGTATTACAAGTTATGATTCCAATTGAAGAGATTAGGTGTACGAATTAAAAGCTTAGGACTAGATCTGGAATGATCTATCCTCAGAAGTCATCAGGTACTGTTTTCTTTCATTGTAATAGCATATTATTGAAAGCCTATAGTAACCAATACATTCTTGAAATTAATGAACCATTGATAATGTTGGTCATGTGGGAAGAGGTTTCTAGCAGGGGAAAAGTTATTCATTCTGTTCTTGAGATAGTGGTCAAAAACCTCTGGAAAAGTTAGACCCTTGAATTACACCAGAAGCAATCAAAGAAAGCTCTATACAACTAAAAGGACTGCTGCTCTTTTGGAAGATGGAGAGCTCAGCCTTACCATATATGCAGATGCAGCAGAAAAATGGTCCCAAGGTGCAATGGTGGAAACAGGGTCTCAGAACAGACTCAGTAAGAATCTACCAGCTTAAAGACCCAAGCCAGGGGAGAACAAGGGACTCCAATTTGACCCTGTTGGAGAGTCCCATCCAGAGTGCTGGGGGGTGGGGGAAGGGGCATTAGGCAGGACCAAGGACAGTCCTACTAAACTAACCTGGCCAAGAGGCCACAGACAACTTACAGAAAGCAGGGATAGGACTGCTTAATTGAATATGTAAGCATTAACAAGGGGTAGTACCAAGATAAAAGTACCCCAAACCAGCCTGATTTGCAGGAATCAGACTGAATCTAAGAAAACCAGGAAAGAAGGAGTCCAAATAAGCCTATTTCATAGGATGGCAGAGAACATGAGTAGAGGGGCCCCAGAATGAAGAAAATACCCTGAGACCTAGGCAAAGAACAGAGCCTCCCAGCAAGAACACAGCCATCATCTGCTGAGAGACTCTAAGTGACAGCATCTGTGACAAAAGAAAGCAGCAGCCCAGAAGGGATACTGTAGACCTCATGACCCTGCTAGAGCTGATATACTACTGGTTATGAGCCAGTCGCTTAGCCCCACATAGCCACATATCCAAGTATATGGTTCCAGCTCAAGGACAGGGAGGAGTCTTTCAAAGATTCCTCCCACCCCCGCAAAAAAAAAAAAAAAAAAAAATAGGATTGGACTTTAAGGATCCCAAGGACACCTATATCCTCCCCCAGATGCCGATTCTAGAAATAGTCTTTCAGGTGTTACAGAGGAAACTTCTAGGATATTCTACTTAGGTTGACCAATAAACCCAACAGCCAAGTTTAAAAGGATTCTAAAAATAGTTTTTTCCTTATAGACTCCGTTCTTGTATAGATCTGCACATTATGCCCCGGTGAACGGGACAGTTCTAGATCTTATTTCTGACTACAACCCAAGCCTTGCCACATGAGCAACTCTTCTCTGGTCTCCCTACATAGCTGACTTGAGAACATGGGATTCTTACCTCATTTAGCTTCAGTCCCCTCTAGTGACTATCAGCCTTTGTCCCGTTAGTCCTGAAAGGACAGAGCAAAAGTCTAGGTTTTTTCCTAGTTACCGATTTACCTAGATGCCCACTCCCCACCAGAATTCCCGTTCTGTTGCCTGCCTGCTAATGTGTGTTCTATCTTAGCTTTCAGGCAATATCTATAAAGGTGAAGTCTGTCCCTGATGGGAAGGAGAAGTCTTCCAAGGGAAGCCCAAGGAAGCCAGCCTCCCAGCAGGGTCAATCCTTCAGCATCAACTGACTTGCCAGCACAATCCAAGAGGCCATTTCCCATGAACCATTTGAGCCATGCTCAGGGTCACCAGAAGCTGTGCTGCTTGGCACCCCTAGGCTCTGCCAGAGAGGGAGATCTGTCAGGAAAGGCCCTGTGCTCCCTAGGACTCCTTGCTACTTACCCCTAGGACTATGAAATCAGAGTTTAAGGACTAGAGATGCCTAGGAAAGTACATGCTGGCACATCCAGACCTCTGGCCTGGTGGTACCAGCCATTTCTGAACAACTTATGACCCAATAGGTCTATCGTGTCCAAGTTCAGCTTTGGAGAGAAGTGGTCCAGGGATGTACCTATGTCCTGAATTTTAATCTCCTGATGTGAATACTATACTTCTACCTAGATCTACCAGTCCAGACACTGGCTACCTAAAGAAACTAAGCACCTTTACCAACAGTCTATCCTGACAGACTCTGCCAAGCACCCATTGTATACATATTGTGAAACACTGTGGAAAGGTACCCTATAAAAAAGCAAAATCCTATGTTTAGAATCTCAGAACAGTCCTATAGGACTTAAATTCTCATTAAATGATCAGACCGGTGTTCAAAAGGGCAGAGATAAGCAATACAAGCTATACACCATCCTAATGCCACAGGACCCAGGGACAGGAGCCTGGGGGGGCGGGGGGCGGTGGGTAGGGACACAGAAGTCTTGGGCCATACAGATAAGCCAGGCCACAGGAAAGGACTCCATGGAGATCTGATTTCCAGTGTCTAGTTGTATTGAGCCTGTGGGGACATGCCCAGGGAGCAAAACTGGAAGGTGAAAACGTCAGGCACAGTAAGCAACCTGACCCAGACAGGTCCCTAGCCAGAGGCAAAGCCAGGTGATGGCTGACATCTCTAGGGGACACAGGGATCTAAGTGACATCTTATGACTGCAAGGCTTTCAAAGTCTATTCAGGCCCAGGACACTAACTCATCTCCCAGTCAGGACTCTGGGCTGAAACTCAACTTCCTCCTAGAGATAGAAGATGTAACTAGATACACAGGACATCTTTCTTACAGAGCCTCACACTCAGGAGTTGTCTATATTTCTACCTTCCTGAAGACTACTTCCATTGGAAGTTAGGGGTCCCAGAGGTACTGGGAACTCAAGCTTAGGCATCCCAATGATACTCCAACACAGCCAGCTGACTTCCACATTTTTACTTTAGCAAGGTATACTAGAAGACAGATGGGGCTCCTGAAGTCCCATCCTCCCTTCAGTTAGTACACTCAGGGCCTTGGATAGCAGAATGTCCCTCACACCCTACATCCAGTATGCCATTTTTGACTTGTGAGAGCAGCACCTTAGCTCCCCAGCCCAATTTTACAACCAGTCTTATTCCCATAGACCTCAGATTCCAGGGGTAAGAGGGAAAAATGGCAAGATAGGCTCCTGGTCTCACCTATACAATTCTTAAAGAATTCCAATAGCCTTCAATGACCATGAAGGTAGTGGAGATACTAATGTCTGGCTCTGGGAGAAGGCCATGATTACAACAGTGAGTGAACAGTTGTAGAGACCACCACTCCAGAACAAGCCAATAAAAGACCTCAAAGTAGATAACAAACATGTAGAGCCCATAGCCAGGACAGGAAAGCACAGCTTGGGGAATATGCCAACCTAACAAAGGACCACAGCTGGACTGATCCAGGCAGAGCTAAGTAGAGACAGGATCAGAGGCTTCAGAAGTAACAGCCTACAGGACCTGCCTGGGTAGGACAGCCTAAGGCCAGTCCAACTGAGGAAGTACCAAGCAGCCTCAGCATCTCTGGGCCACTTAGGCATGGAAAGTGGAGAACAGAAGTGCATGCTGCCCAAAGGTGCCATAGGCTGAGAAGAGTCTGACAGGATGGACCTTCAAGTCAGTGGAGGAAGGTCAGGGGAAAATGCTATGGAATTAGAGCCGGAGATCTGCTCTCAGCAAATTCAGTGTGCAATGCAGGATTATGTTGATCATGCTAATTATCTCTGGGTATATCAAGTCCTGTCCTATACTTTAAATATTCAATTCAGTCAATTTCTAGGAGCTTTGAGTGTAAAGTAGATGTCACATGAAGGCAAATCTCTAGGAAGTTGTCATGATAAAAGGGAAAGTAGTTACTAAGAGGAAAGGGAGATTTTTTAGGCCATGTGATGCTTCTTAGACTTGAATGTAGAACTTGCCACCATGAGCCACATGCCCGGGTTCCCACAGCCATTAGGATAACCTGTCTGCTTTTAGCAATAAGGGTAGTGCTTAAATTGAAGCTCTGAAAGCTTTATAATGTAGGTCTTATGAAATGGGCAAGGAGGAACATACCCCCAAAAAACACTGGATTCCCTCACAAACTGTTAGGAAAGCATATTCAACTTCTAGTTCCTGATTCCCGTGTGTTGAGCTTGGAAGTTGCCATTGTATCCTAAAAGTTAAAGAGCTAAAATATACCACCTCTAAGAGTTCCCCTGAAAGGGGGGAGGACACAAGTTAAAGTACAGTCTCAAAGATTGGAGAGACAGGCAAACAGTCCATTGCAGTTTACCAAAGCAGAGACTCAGGAGCTGAAATAAACTGGCGTAGAAAAACCTGTTGGAAATGGTGAGCTGCTGTAGCTTCAGTGTGGACAACCCTGGGACAAACTCTAGGGGGACCGACTTCTGGGGTAGTTGTGTGTAGTATGGTAAGGCCTCCAGGAGCATGCCAAGTTCCTGCAGTAAACCTAAGAATTCCTGGCTCCAGCAAGAAGGGAAAAGGACCCATTTTGAAATATGCCAGAATATACACCTGCCCCAAGGGGGAGCTAGTTCACTAGGCCCTAAGCCTGCCTGCCTAGCTGGGTATCAGAGCCTAACTGGCTTGGGGAAACACTCAACCGTAGACATTGTGCTCCACTTAAGGAGTGGGAGTACAGGGGTGAGCAGACTGAGAGACACTTGTGAACCTCAGTCCAGAGGTACAGGTTCTACTAAGAGACTGAGACCTAATTAGGACTACAGAAAATTTGGCCTACCTCCCTCACATTACTAAAAGCCTATTTACACAGTTCCTTTGTACCTTGTACGTCATGCCTGGCTATCAAGAAAAAGTTGCAAGACCTACAAGGAGAAACCACACATTTTAAAGAGACAAAGCAGACGTTAGAACTAGACCTGGCAGGAATGTTGGAATTACCAGATCAATCTGCCAAGGACTCCAATGGACAAGGTAGACAGCATGTGAGAACAGACGGGCAGTGTAGTCAAAGATGGAAATCTTAAGAACCAAGTTAGTGGAGGAGTGGGGGTGAGGGGACATGTTCTAGAGAAACAGTTGAGAATTACATCCTACTTTTCAGAAACCACGCAAAGAAAATAGAGGGAAATATTTGAGATGTTGAGAAAAGCTGACCTAGGGTTCTATACCCCACGGTTATCCTTTAACGAAAGGAAATACTCATTTTTTTTGCCGATAGACCTGCATTGCAAGAAGAGTGCTTTCAAAAGATGCAGGGTCAGAAACCCAGATCTACAAAAACAAAGGTGAAAATTTGTTCTTAATTGTTCTAGCAGATGACAGATGGCTCAAAATAACGATGTATCCAGTTATGCAAGGTATGGATACACATGCTTATAGGTCAGAGACCAGTGATACAAGGCAAAAGAGGGAGAAATTACAGTATTCTGGTACAAGGTTCTCATACTACCTGTGAAGCACTATAGTGTTATTTGGGAGTGGACTTAGGTTACCTGTAAATGTGAATTTAAAAGACAAGCTATACAGGGCAACCACTAAAATATGATTGATGTAAATAAGGAGAGAACAGAAAATGCTCAGTTGAGAACAGAGGGCCCAAGATAAAAACAGGGATGAAGAACAAGAGCAACAGATAGGAAACCATGAAGAATACAGTAGATATTAATGCAGTCATTACGTTGATGATCAATGGTCTAAAAGGTACCAATTAAGAGGAAAATTGCCACAGTAGATCAAAACATGTGACCCAACTGTTACCTGAAAGAAATCCACTTTGGAGACAGATTAGAAGTGGGTGGAAAGCTATACCATGCTAACACTAGTCAGAAGAAAGCAGGAGTAACCACTAATTTCAGTTGGAGCAGATATCAAAGAGGTATTAAGGGTAAAGAAAGGCATTGCAGAATACTAACGCGGTCCATTCTCCAAGACCATACTTCTTACATGTACACTTTGGTGTCAAACTACATAAGGCAAGAAACTGGTGGAGCAGGAGAAACAGGTGAATCCATTATAGCCGGAGGTGTGAACACCTCGCTCAGAAACGGAGAAATCCAGCAGGTAGTCAGGATAATTGAACTCAAGCACTACTCAACTGGATACTAGAGACCCCTACAAACTGTGTCTGACCTTAGAATAGGTTTTTCCCCCTCAAACTCAGGGAGCATTGAGATAGACCACAATCTTGGTCACAAGACACACCTTAACAGATTTTCTTAAAAAAAAAAAAAAAAAAAAAAAAAAAAAGTCAGTGTCTACTCTCAGATCACCATGGAATCTAGTTAGAAGTCAGTATCAGACACTTAGCTGAAGGTCCCAACATACTTGATTAAAAACCTAGTTCTGACATGGGTCAAAGAAAATTATTTTGATCTAGATGAAAACGAAAAGTTAGAGTGGGATATAATGAAAGCAGTAGTTAGAGGGAACTTCATAGCGCTGAAGGTATGTATTAGAGAAAGATCTAAAGTCATCGGAGTTTCTACCTCTGGAAACTAGAAAGAGCAAATTAAATTCAAAGAAGATTAGAGCAGAGATCAATGAAATTGAGAACAGTAAGTCAATGGGGCGGGGGTATTGAAAAATCCAATAAAAAAGGTGGTTCTTTGAAGAAATCAATAAGATTGATAAAGCTTCTAAGCCAGGCTAACTAGAAGGCACAAGTTAATACTAGGAATGAGAAAGGAAAGGAAAAGGCTATCAATTCTCTAGTCTTTCAAAGGATAGAATCAGAATATTTCCCGATTCCTGTGAGGCCATCCCTGCCCTAATATCCAGACGAGCCAGACTTCTTCCCAGATGCCACTTCCTCTAAGAGCTGCTGGTGACCAGGCTGAATGGTCCAGTCCCCAAGTTGGGGAAGGTATATAGGATTAAGCTTGTTTTCAGTTAACTGGTTGCTATGGAGCAGAGGTAGGGAGAGGGATCCTGATGCAGGAGAGCCCAGAGATCTGTTCTTGGCTAGTAAGCAAGCTTGGTAGGAGCCCTTGATCCTGCCCTGGTCTCTCTGTAACCGGCTCACTTAATTACAACTACTCTTGATTTTAGTTTGGGGCTCCCTGGGAGGATCACCAGCTCCAGCTCCTCTTTGCCAGCCATCCACTGCTATCTCCTGGGAAGGACATTCTTAGAGCTGAATCCTTGGGTTTCCTCTTTCCACGTTGAAGTGACTCAGTCCTCCAGTATCCTAGTTCTGCTGCTCTTCTGGCACATTCTACCAACCTGCCTGGTTGAGCAACAGAAATTGTGGGAATGTAGTTTAGTTCCAGCTGGCCCTTTGAGAAGTTCTTTAATCCCTCTGGGAATCCTGTTAGAGACCAGCCACCGTAGCTTAGCAGTCTTTCGGCACCTTCCAAGTTCAAGCTCAGGCTCTTTCCGGACAGCACAGCCTCACAGGTTTGAGTCACCTTCTTTGAGAACTCGGAGCCCCGCCTAGGCCACCAGTCTCTGCAACTTGACAGACCTCTGGCTCTGCTAGGGGTGCCTTTGGACCTACCCTTTTCTAGGATCATGTGCCACCTCTTCCAGGAGGGTAAAGCCAAACAGCTTTAAAAAAAATAAAATAGACTACCATAGACCAGAGTTAAGCTGACTGGTCAGCTGGCCTGGGTCACTGTCTTAGTGTAACATTTCCTAAGTGAGGGGGAAGCTGTCAGCCTACTACTAGACCTATGCTCAACTCTGAGGTCAAGTTAGACTTCGTAGACCTTTAGGCCTTAGGCTAAAGGCTATTGCAGGGTTGGGAGTTAGATTATGCCCATCTCAAATTCATATTTTGGAGTCCTACATCCCAATTACCTCAGAACAAGACTATTTGTAGATGGGGGGGGGGTCTTTATAAAGGTAATAAGGAGGTGATTAAGGTAGGCCCTAATACAATAGGACTGATGTCCTTACAAAGGAAAGTTTTAGATACAGGGAAAAAGCCATGTGAAGATGATGACAAATCCTTGTGATCTAAACTAAGGAACCCTAGAGTGCCAGCAGCCCAGCTGAAGCTGGGAAAGAAATCCGTAATAGTCTCCCTGTCATCAGAAGATAAATACTTTGATATTTGACTTCTAGCCTCCAGAATGGAGATGAGGATCTTCTGTTCATTGAGTCACCCAGTTTGTGGTACTTTATTATGGCAGTCCTAGTAAAATAATACATACAGGAAGAAGATGACCCCCCCCCCCCCAAAAAAAAAAAAAAAAAAAAGACTTTGTCCTGCTCAGCCAGGAAGATGACCTCGACAGCAAGTAAAAGCTCTGATACCGATTTCCTTCATGGGCTTCAAGCCCATGAAGCCCCAGCATGGACTTTGTATTCTTCCCAGAGCTTCTATGCCTAGGGCTTCCAAGATGGTAGCTGGCTTCAAGGAGAAGCCAGCTGCTAGGTTCCAGTAATCCACCAGGGTGGGGGAGACCCTCAGCACCTTCTAAGGATTCCCATTGAGCCCTGGGCAACCCTCAAAGGAGAGGCCATGTAGAGAGAAGAGTCTAAGAATCTATGCTATTTATAGGGCCAGGGAGTAGGGCATCAGGTTGTAGTAGACTAGACCCATACTATGGGTCATGAACCTTCATACTGGACTTTCAGCCTCTGTGGTCCAGACGTTACTCTCAACCAAGAGCACGGGCCATATGCCTAGAAGTGGAAAGTGGAAAGAACTGAGCACCATGCCTCATGGCCAGTGCTATTCAAACCCAGGTGTCCTCAACCATTCTATATGTATGGTGAAACACAGCTGGCCCTCTCAGAACCCCATGTCCAAAAAAAATAGAATGGTTAGATCAGAAAGAAATCTTCACTGGAAGACCCAACTCTGGACACAGCAGGCAGCCACATGTAGCATTCTCTAACAAAAATAGCCATCCTAGGTATGAGGGAGTGATAAAAGATCTTAGACCAAGACAGACATGAGGATAAGCTTTAATCAGGACAAGGAACCAGAATGATCAGTAAGACTATCCATCTATCTTTTGTAGTCACTGAGTAGAAGGGAGAGAGAAGTGGTCCCATAAGGCCTTCGAAAATGGAGAACAAGTGCTAGCAAAGTCAACCATGAGCTATGACAAGAGCCCAGTGCGGCATATGCCTGCATCCTAAGGGCCACTGGTACCCAGGATAGAGGCCCCCAGTATAGATCAGTCTCCAGCTACATGCTTCTCTTAAAGTTTATTACACTTGAGCCTCCTGAATAGTCCACTTCAGGCAGACTAAGAACCAAATTCCAGCATCATTCAGCACAAAGGAGAGATGCACAGCCAGCTGGCTCCCAGGCATCCAGCTAGCATGAATAGTGTTTGGAGATGGCACCAAAGTAATTCCACCAAGACCAACATAACAAGTGGCAACTGGAACCTTGAGATTCACTCAAGAGACCATCAGATGATCAGGTCCAATTTAAGAGAAGGCATGTACTTGGGTGTCCTAGGACTAAGTCTGAGAGCATATAGTTTTGTTTTTTGTTTTTTTGTTTTTTTTTTTTAACAGGCTTTTCTAAAACTTCTGAAGTTAAAGCAGAACTAGTAGTTTTTGTGTTTTGTGGTGATGTAAGTAGGAAAGACCTGGATTCTCATTATATACAAGCTTGTGTAAGACATGAAGTCTTTAGTCTCAAGATGCCACAAAGTTTGTATTATGGCCTATGTTCTCTAACAGGTAAGCAATTTCCTTCTCTATACATGTGGGGATACAAGACAGTATGGAATCGTTATGGGACTCTCCCATACCAGAGGATATAGGGCGTTAAGTTATCCAAATTCAAGCTCCTCTCAATGGAAAAGGATGCCTCTACAGGATATTTCCTATATAGCCCTGAACTAGGACCTTCTTTCTACCTGCTTCTCTGAGAATGCTAGAGATGAAGATCACCCATAAGGTAGAACTGTACCTCAGGAACAGGTTATCAGACTTGTGGGAATCCTCAGACATCATGCCCCAAGAGATCAGCACAGCCCTGGGTCACGTTCAAATGTGGTTTTGAACATTGCCTTGCAGAAGTAGGTTATTCTTTCAAAGTTGATGGGCCTCTGTGTCCCCTCAGTTCAAGATTTAATATAGATACCAGGAGGAAAGGATCTGGTCTTATCCCACTAGCCTCCCCATAATTCCCAGGTGCCAACTCCAACCAAATGTAGTCACTCCAAAAGCAAAGAACTGCAGCCCACCCATATCATGCCTTATGACCTTATTAGGACTTCTCAGCACTCAGCAACAGAAATCTTGCCTGGTGACTGGGGGCTAACTTGTGTCATTCCCATGAGCTAGGAATATACTACCTTGGTTGGAGGAGGAGGGTGGCAGGGAGTGGGTCTTTGACATTTCAGTCCTATCATTAAGGCCAGGTTCAAACTTAAGGCCAAGAATAAGGTCTAGAAATGATGGTATAAGGCAGCTGGATATCCGGGACATTGAGAGTTTCATTCTGGAATAAGTTTATGACTGACAAGGGAAAGTAGACAGCAACCAGCTGTAGAGAAGGATATAGCCCTAGGACAGAAAGGATATGGGGGAGCAAGATTCTAAAACTATATCCTAAGAATAGAAACCTGGTGACTAGATAGAGGGAAGACCACTTGAGGACATTCTGATCAAGGAAGGCAGTAGATAGAGCAGCAGAGGGAGACAGAACTGGAGACTGAAGGCAACAGGTAGGAGGGATGGAAAGGCAGAGGCTGAGCCAAGACGCATTGATCCCAAACCAAGTTGGGCTCCAGAAGTCAGACCCAGAGGAGGAGGATACCTTGAATGGAGGAGACCCAAGGGACAGAGGGGGGAAGGATCCCAAGATGAAAGTTACTAGACTACAGACTAGAAGCCATCCTCTTCCTGGGGCAAGTGCTCCCATAGAAAGCTAGGCAGGTGGCCTGGATTCCTGAAGCCCACATCTGCACAAGGGTGCCCCTGCCAGAGGGGAGACTAAGATATTGTATGGGTAAGAACAGGAAAGGAAGCAAGTGGCCCTGAGGCAAGTGGAACACAGTAGGCCACATAAATCCCTGCAGAACAGTTACTGCCACACAGTGAGAAAGTGCCCAGGCCACATGTGCTGTATCCAAGACTGTGGGTGCACCCAGCCAGGGAATCAAAATGTTTTACT
The DNA here is from genome assembly GCF_048164855.1 of Canis lupus baileyi. NCBI lineage: Eukaryota > Metazoa > Chordata > Mammalia > Carnivora > Canidae > Canis > Canis lupus. The sequence continues at coordinate 22,669,117 of NC_132841.1, forward strand.
GACCTACTCACACGCCCTTGCCACATGGACCCTAGAAGGGAATAGGGCAGAACTCAGGGAAACCAGGACTACCCCAACATGGCTAGAGGCCAGTAGATAGAAGAGGGCTCCTACCAAGGTACCTGTGCAGAGGAAAGCTTGAAGGACATGGTCATCACCAGCTGCAACCAAGGATTAGGCTAGATCAAGTTCCAGGTAGAAGTGCTAAAAGGGCTACAGTTGTCCCACAGCAAGAAAGTGGCTTGGATTCTCTAAGCCCGAGTCCCAGCAGGAACATCAGCCCACCTGGAGAAAGTTAGCACCAAGCCCGTTTTACCACCAGACCCAGGCCCTGGACATTAAGGGTCTGCAGCATAATGCTAAGTGGATACAAGTAGCCAGAAGCAGAGCTTGATCTATCCCAACCCAGTAAGACTCTTCACTAACCAGCTGATCCACTGGCTCAGGCTAGTCACCAGCCCACAGACCAACCTAATACTATGGGATGTAGCTGCAACTCCAGTTACTTCAGCGTCAAGGAAGTCCGACAGTCCCACTAGAAAAGGAGAGTCTAGGAATGAAGGGACAGTTACCCAGCAGACAGGATTCACAGCCACAGAGGAGCTGGGGTGGGGGGCATCAAGGGCCTCTCAAGGCAGGCTGAACCAAGCCACGGGAAGAGAACAATTCTGACAGCAACAGGACATCTGGGGAGAGGAACCCACCTGCCTGGCCATTAGAGATCAGTCTGTTTGCAGCATATACACAGGAGCCAGACAGGCCACCACTGAGCCATAGACCTCAGAGGCCACCCTCTGATCAAGGTCCTGTCTCATACCTGTTCTTCCCTAGATTACTAGAACACCTCTACCTCCCTTCCGTCCAGTCCCCACCATTTCCTGTAATCGCCCCAAATAGGGAACTCAGTAGTCCAATAAATTGAGCCATCGATGATTCATAGGGCTGTGGAGTCCTCTAGAGCAGTGGATGTGAACAATGACAGTTATTCGTACCACAGCTAAAGTCGCCAGTGTGAAGAGTTAAGTACCGAGGTTTTTGTAAGCTCAGAGGCAAGACTGAACAAGCTAGGTTTTCTTTGTAGCAACTGAGCTGTTCTTCTGAGCATGAAGGGCTCAGACAAGAGGAACAAGCCTCCAGAAGCATCAAGAAAAATTCTCCACAGACCCCAATCCATCACAGAACCTGAAGGTCGCAGTAAGCACAGAGCTGGCCAAGTATACCTTTTATTGTATTTTGCAGATTTAAAAAAAAAAAAAAGGGGGGGGGGGGGGGAGTTTGTGGCAACCCTGCACCAAGTCTACTGGTGCCATTTTCCTGACATTTGCTCATTTCTTGTTGGTCACATTTGTGGGGTTTTTTTTTTTTTTATAGGAGTTCAAATTTTTATTACTGTATTTGGTATAGTGATCCATGATCTTTGATGTTACTATTGTAATTGTTTCAGGGTGCCATGAACCACATCCATATAAGACAGTGACCCTCATCAATATATGTAGAGGTTCTGACTTCTCCGTCCACTGGCTAGTCCCTCACTCCCTTCTCAATCCTCCCTATTCAAGACAAAACTGAAGTTAGAGGACACTAGCAGGTCATTAACTGGCCTAAGTGTTCATATGAAGAGTCACACGTCTCTCACTTTAGATCAAGAGCTACAGAGTAAACACTCTTAAATTCTTATTTTCGCAGGTTAGAAGAATACAAAGAAGCCTTGTTGGGGAAATCAAGTGAAACAATAACCTTTCCCCCTAGGAAGAAAATATTGATGCCCAGATCACCTCAGCTGCGGTAGGGGATACATCTTGGGAGAATTTCAATTAATGATAATTTGTTGAAGAAATCACTTAGCACTTCAGATATGGATAACGATGCCTGTTATTTATGCCTATCGTTAGAAGAGATTTTTGCTAAGAGATCTGAAGCTCTTCGTTACCTTGGTGGTTACAAGGTGAAAAGATCACTTGATTATTTTACTAGATCACCAAAGAACCTTTTGCTCTCATGAGAAAATCTGACATCAAGTAATTTGGAAAAAGAAAAGGACTCTTAACCAGAATATATTTCCAGGAGACTTAACACAGACAAATGGAGAAGTTACATTTCAGGGTGAAGAACTAGAGAGCATTTCACAAGTGCATATCAGGTCCCTGGTATCAAGTCCTACAGTAGGCTCCCTATGGGGAGCCTGCTTCCCTCTCTGCCTAGGTTTTTGCTTCCCCTGTATCCCTCACAAAACCTAAAAAGCATTAAAAAAAAAAAACCCTACAGATTAAGGTTAGCAAAAAAGGCATGTCCAAAGCCAAAGTGGGCTGAGAGCCAGCCCTCTTGCATCAGTCAGCCAAGTTGTGAAGGCAAAGTTCTTGAAGCTAGAAGTTGCTACTCCAAGCATGAATGCTATGGCAAAAAAGCCTTCTTGCCTGATATGGAGAAAGTCTGAGTAGTCTGGGTGGAAGATGAAACCAGCCACAACATTCCCATGGACCTAATCCTGAGCGAGGCCTAGTGCTCTTCAATTCCACAAAGGCAGAGACTGGGGAAGCTGAAGAAAAATCTAAAGCTAGCAGACCTTGGTCCTTGAGGTTTAAGGAAAGCCATCTCCTTAACAGACATGCGAAGTAAGGCAGGTTATCCAGAAGATCTAGCTAAGATAATTCATGAAGGTGGCTACACTAAGCACATTTTCAATGTAGATAAGGACATTTGTCTGCTGGAAGATGCCATCTAGGACTTTCCTGGCCAGAGAAGTTAATGCCTGGCTTCAAAACTTCAAAAGCCAGGCTGACTCCTGTTAGGGTCTAATGCAGCTGGTGGCTTGAAGTTAAAGCCAGTGTTCCTTTGTTGTTCTGAAAAATCCTAGGGCCCTAGAATTATGCTAGACCTACTCTGCCTCTGCTCTATAAGTGGAAGAAGCCTGGATGACAGGACATTTGTTTAGAACACAATTTACTGAATATTTTGAGCCCACTGTTGAGACTTACTGCCCAAGGGAGATCAGTTCTTTTCAAAATATTGTTCTTCCTTGACAGTGTACCTGGTCACCCCAAGAACTCCAGTGAGGATGTACAAGGTGGCTAATTTCTCATGCCTGCTTCTACAACATCCATTCTGTAGCCCGTGGATCAAGGAGTCACTTATGGCTTTCAAGTCTTAGGAAATGTACTTTTTAAGACCATAGCTACCATAGATCAGTCCATCAGAAGAAGCCCTAAGTAATTGGGCAAAGTAAATTTAAAGCTTTCTGGAAAAGATTCACCATTCTAGATGCCATTAAGAACATTTGTGATTCGTGGGAAGAGTCCATCTTTCAATGTTAAGAGGCCTTTGGAAGGAATGGATCCTGACCCTCATATGGCAGAGGTCATGGGGTTCAAGGCTTCAGTGGAGGCAGTACCTGCAACATGGTAGAGACACCAAGACCACTCAAAGTAGGGCCCAGAGATGGGACTGCACAGCCACAATCTCCTACTAAGACTTAGAAGAGTTGCTTCTCATTGAGCAAAGGATGGTTTCTGGGATGGCATCTACTTCCAGTGAAAACATGGAAGAGGACAAGGGGTTTAGAATATTACATCCACTTAGTCGATAGAGCAGCTGCAGGGTTTAAGAGGATAGACTCCAATTTTGGGAGAAATTCTTGTGTGAGTAAAATGCTATCAAACAGCATCATATGCTACAGAGAAATCATTCATGAAGGAGTCTATCAACATGCTAAACTCCATTGTGGTCTTGTCTTAGCTGTAGTAACCACCACCCTGATCAGTCAGCAGCCATCACCAGGAAGGCATGATTCTCCACCAGCCAAGAGATTAGAACTTCCTGAAAGCTGATGGTTAGCTTTTAAGTAATTTAGTTACGGTATATACATTGCCTGACATCATGCTATTGCAGACTTTGGACTACAGCCTAGTGTGAACTCTTATATGCACTAGGAAACATTCACCTGATTTGCTTCATTGCAGCGGTCTAGAACCAAATCCCCAACATCTCCAAGAAATGCCTATACACCAAATCCACCAAGTAGCTCAGCTTGGGGGCAAGTCAGACAAGATTAGTGCTTCACAGCCTCCAAGAGGGTACAGTTCAAAGATTGCCAAAAACCTAAAGACACGAATACATCTTTTGCCTCCAGCCATTTCTGTATATCAAGATTCCACCCGGGCATGAGATAGCAGCTCAAGCTGAACATCCGTGGTGTGAAGCTAAATATCTAAGCAACTCTACCAGTGTGATTTCCCTAGTCGAAATATTTCTGCCAAGATCTAGATAAAGCATAAGCAGCACATTTCTAGAGTGTTCAAGAGGCACATAGAGACAGAGGGAGAGCTTTCCCCAAAGGGAGTGGATACAATTGTAGTATCTGCTTCAGGAAAAAAAAAAAAAAAAAAACAAAAAACAAAACAAAAAAAAAAAAAAAACCACTTTGTCATCAGGAATTACAGGGAATGCAGGAGGCCAGGGCAGCAGCCATTAATCTTTACTGAGTACTACACAGAAGCTTAGGTGTCTGGTGGGGAGCAGTAATGCAGAAAAAGTCTCCCTGCTAGGACTGCCAGACTTAGGAGGGTGGGGAAGGCTGAAGGTGGAAGTTTCAAATGAATCACATAAGCTTTTAGGCGACTGTGTCCCATACAGACCTCCTGCGTTTTTTCTCTTAACCCTGTCCCCTGAAGACAAAGGTATAGTCAACTGTAGCTTTTATTGCTGGACAAACACAAGAAATCCTGTGCAGGAAGACACCTATCATTACCTGCCCGTAGTCGGCCACAGTCTCCTGTGGAAGAGGAGATGTTCCTTGAACACGTTTGGAAGAAGTTTGAGGACAAGTTTCCAACAAACCCAGGACACTCCACAAGAGGACGACCAGGCTCAAGATGGTAAAGAACCCTAAGGAAGTCTAGGGCCTGTGGCCTCTGCACTCACCCCTCCACCACGGCCTTCTTCTCTGCCAGCCACAGACAGAAGGCACATTCTCTGGGTTCTTGACTTTGAGCTCCCCGGTGGGGACTCTTGTGAGCTGGTATACAGGAGCCACTGAATGGCAAGGTTTGTTAAACTGCACTTAGCCATTCATCCAGTTCAGGCTTGTTGCACAGGCTAGGTCTTAACTGTTCCTCTGAAGAGGCAGATTTAATAGCCCTTCAATAGGAGGATCGCCAGCTGAGCACTGGGGAATTGAGGAAGGAAAGACGCTTCTAGTTTCCCTGTTCAGAAAGCATTCTACTTCAGAAGCTGTTCCTTCTCAACTGACAGTTTGAATCACTAAATTGTTCGATTTTTAAGAAAAAAAAAAAAAAAAAAAAAAAGGAGGGCAAGTGTGTATATACATGCTAATCCCAGTTCTTCGTGTCTAAACCAGCCTCTTCTAGTTTCCTGAACAAACTAAGTTCCGCAAAATTGGCTCCAGGGTCAAAACAGGACTCCCTTTCACAAAGCTAACCGGAACAGAGTAATTCTATTTTCAGCGCCTAAAGTTAAATCCTTGGTTTATTCCAGAGGACTTAATTACTGTATCTAAACTAGGATGTTTGGGTGTCATACTGGCTACATATAAATTCCCAATCCAAAGCAGGACTAAGCCAGCGAACAAGATCTTAGGGTTTTATACCTATCCCGGGTAGCCAGAAAGACACCTGGTTTGCTTATAGGTTTCACTGCTCAGGTTCTCAGGTTCACAGAAGCTTCCTTGCTCAGAGCAGCACAGCTCTACAGGAAAAAGCCAAGTTTCAGATTTCCATGTTAGAGGTAGCAGTACAATGATGGTCACAAGGGAGCCACAGGGCTGGGCCTTTGATATTGGGGGGGGGGGGGGAGGAGGGAGAAGGGGGTGACCTTCAGTAAATAGCCTTTGTATTAGTTTCTTCAGTCAAAAAAAATGCTACGTATGCATATGTTCTGTATCCCTGGAATGTGTTAATTCAGTTCATCTTTAAAACATGCCTGAGACACTTCTGCCTCAGTTCTCACGTGTGAAGTAGTTATAGTATCTACCTTCAAGGGCTTGAGAAGTAGTTAGACATGTGAATTGCTTAGTATTCTCTAGCAGAGAATCTGCATTCAGATGCTAGTGAACACCTGGCATGTGAGAGCTCCATAAGTACTGGTTCCAGGAAGAATATTTCCCCTAACACACCAGGGCATAAGATACCAAAAGGCACTGAGTAGCACTAGTCTATACCCATAGGAGTCTGGATACTATCACCTTGGGGTAGTGACAATCCCTCAGGAAGGGACCTTAGAGGGGGCTTCTGGTGATGCCAGTTTTTTTTTTCTTTGAATGCCAGTTCCTTGAATGTTTACTTCGGCATTCATCTAGCTGTGTGCCTGATTTGTGCGCATTCCCACAGGCCTGTTACTCAGGTGTACAAGGGTGTTCATGACAGCCATATCCAAAGTGAAACCGTAGTTCCTTGCATCTACTGGTGTTCCAGAAAAGTTTCTCTAGGAATCAGGCTGTATGACCACTAAAAAGTGATTAGGATATAGGAAAAGTCTGGGGTCCTGACAGTTCTAGGTTTTTTCCTCTGGTGGTAGTCCAACAAACAGACGTCTAGTGACTCATGAATACTTTTGACAGTAAAGTTCTAATGCTTTTCTGTTTACTAAGGAGCTCTAACTTAGGGATGCCACTGGGCCCTTCATAGGTTACCCACAGTTCTAAGACTGCTTTACACCCAGGCACATCAGGACTAGAAACGGCTAAGGGGTAGAAAATGATCCAGGTCAGATTTTTCTTCCCACTCGAGAAGGCACCAAGCAGCTAAGAATCGCCACCCTTTCTTATGGAAAGCTCTCCTGCAGTAAGTGTGCTAGACCCACTCAGACACTTCTGTATGGATTGATCCAATGCTCCCTTAAGTCACTTAGCCGGTTTAAGGCTTTAAGAGATCTAATTTACTTCTAACAGCTAACATGGAGGTGGTTAGCTTAGAAGAAGCTATTAGCAAAGCTTAGAGGAAAATAAGCATTTTATATTGAACAGTATGGTTGGTTGTATTAGTAATTAATGCTGGCATTTTTAACAGGCCTCAGCCTCCATGGGCTCACTCATGTCACTGTTGGACTGTGGGTACTCCTAGTCACCTGGTTCCTTTGTACCTGTTCAGGGACTGGGGCTTCCTTTGTGTTGTGGATTGACTCCTCAGTTTACCATTAAACCAGCAGATAAGGGATGAAAAAAGATCATGAGAGAAGTACAGGCTTAGGTCCACCTAAGTAGTATGTATTTCTGGTCCTGCTCTACTGGCCAGAACTTAGCACATGACCCTAGATAGATGCAAGGGAGGCTAGAAGCCGTGCACGCCAGGTGCCCAGGAGGTAGTCTGCATGCTGGGAGCTCCAGCAGTCTCCACCACAAGTGTATACCCAAAAGACATGCATTTAAGATAGTCAAGTCGGAGGTCTCCAAAAGCCTAGTATCTTTGATATATCACACCTAAATCCTTTTACTAGAACAAGTTTTGAGAGTCCTTGGTGCCAGGATATTTAGAAGAAACAAGTTTTACGGGTAGGATCAGTAGGATCCTTTTGAACAAACTGCTTGTCTGATCGGATCACTACAAGCACAGAATTAAAGGACTTTAGAAGTCAGGACTACTATGTCCCCAGTGCCCCAGAATTCTCCACATTTTCTTAGCATTGTAATCTTGACACTGGCCTTTCAGGAGTTCCTATTAAAAGAAGTTCTTTAGGTGCGTGTATATATTTTAACCTGACTGCATTCTTTCGGGCAGGTTTCAATCACCTACCTATTCTTTTCTCAAAGGCCAACAATTATGCTCCCAGGCAGCTTTGACCTACACAAGCTAGTACTGCTTTACAGATTTCTATAGGAGTGCTCCACGTTCTTTGCACCTCTAGTTGCTGGACAGTGGTCTCCAGGAGACCATGCTATAGACTTCTCTAACCACCATGAGGAGGTTTGTCTGCTTCCATTACACAAAGTTATTTAAGGAGACTTTTTGTAAAATCTGGGAACTGGTAGGTGAAGGGAGAGAATCCTGATTCCTGCTGATTAATAGGCTAGCTCTTTAGATGGATCTGCTGCCTCACTGCCACATCTACGAAGTGGAACTAGATCATAGCCCACGGCTGTGAGCTCATCATGCGGCAGTACACAGCTCTTGACAGTCCAAAGCTGCATAGGACGTAGTCTTGCCAAGAAGTAAACTTGAATTTTTTAGAGCCAACTACAGACTTCCAGGAAACAGGGGCTGTATTAAGGTACACCAGAGATGCAGTTAGCAAAATCCTGAATGCTGAGGATTCTGCAGGACAAGGGACCCTGATTTAAAGAATTCTAAAAGATGGAAAAAATCTGTACACAGAGACAATACCTCAAGCAGGATAGCATTACAGACCCTACCCGTATCCTAGTTCCCACAAAGAACTACAGTGTAGCAGGTAAAAGATCAACTCCGACTATGATCATCAAGGACCACCTTTTGTTTGGTTGTGTGCATTATTAGGGTTCCCTGCCCAAGCCCTTGTCTGGAACTACAAAGGTATTTCTAGAAGTTTAACAGATACTTTGAGATAGGACTGCTCAGCCATCTGTTTATAGGACACCGGGACATGAAATAGCTGATCCTATATGCTCCCAAGTCCTTTTAGGACTCCTTAGGTTGGTGGGAGGAGAGGGGGTTCCCACAACAGCACCTAGGACATCACAGCCCATCCCTGATCTTCAGAGAAATTCTTAATACCCCTTAGGCCAAGGGAGGGTCAAAGCGGCTGGTTTCAGGCCAGGCTAGCTCAACTAAGTACCTTCTCATTCTGTCTGCCTCCAGCAAGAAGTTCCTACTTCTCCTGAGCAAGACAGGTAAAGGACCACCCAATAGAACATGTGGGAGCCTAAAGCATATGCCCAAGCACCCTGGGAAGAATGTAGCAAAGAGCCTCCCGGACCAAGCACTGTTAGAAGCTAGTACATACTGACCACCTTCTCCCATCCCTGGCACCCACCTCACATTTGTGAGCAATGAATACACTGGAAGGCAGGTGTGAGGACACACTGCACACATGCTGGCCTTCATTCTCAAACTGTTCTTAAGGTAGCAATAAGAACTTGGCCACAAGCCTACAAGCAGACCTATAATCTAGGCCTTCTTACTCCATGTTCTCCTATAAAGGCTAGTTGTCCACCTGCGTCAAACCCTGTGCTTCTCTTTAGAAGAGCCTTAAGTCGTCCGTCTTAAGGATAATGGGGAAGGTGATCCTGTAGATTAAGATAAGGTAGCTCTCATCTTAAGGAGAGTCTCTTATGGAGCTTTTTCCCCTGCCTCTGTTCCCCTGTTGTGTCAGAGTGGTCTCTATTCCAGCTCTACTTCATGTGGTCCAAACTTCTGTTTCTACTGTTTTAACAGTTTCTATGGACACCAAGTTAACCATTTTGATAAGCACAAGACATGATCCCATTCTACTCGCTAAACACACATTTGACTGGTCTTGCTTTCCTTTGATCACCTTGTTTCTGCAATCTTTTTGCTCTTCAGTCTTCATGATCACCTACTTCCCAGTCCCTTCACCTGTGTACCTACCCAACTATTAGGTGCCGAGATCCCTCCAGGGACCCTATCTTGGCACATGGGCAGTTTAGAAGTTGTCAGCTAATTACGTGCTCCTTAGATGAATTCCAGGTTTACCTTCAGGGTACTGCCCTTGCCTTGGGAAGTTCCAACTTTGTTGTCCAATTGCCTGTTAGAGTATAAACCTCAAATGTCTGATAGGCAAGCAACCCACGCTTGCTCACGACCGAGTAACCCCTTCCCCATGAGTCCTCCAGTTAGTACTGTCCTCTAACTCGTTAACACCTCCATATGCTTAATTTTGATTGCCTAGTATTTGACAATCATTCCTTTTTCTCCTAAGTTCACCACAAAGTCCTGTCCTTTCTGCCATTCAAATCTTAAACCCTTTATTTTTTTGTTTCCATTATTTCCAGGTGATACAAGCTAGGAAGCCAGTCCTTATCTGCTCAGCCCCCACAGGGCTTTATCTTGACACAAGAATGACCTTTAATATAACTGAGGACACTGGTCTACTTCAACTAGGTATTCCTACATGGCCTTAAGTCTTAGATGGGAGTCCAGGCTTAAGAAACAACCCATTCTAACTCTTAAGCAAAATTAAGTTTACAAGGTCTTTGACAACTAACAGACTTTAGGTTTCTGAGAAGGAGTGTCAGAATAGCACCGTGGAACCTACACACAAGGAGGGTTGATACCTTTGCCAGGACCTAGAAGGTGAGAAGCTAGAACTACCCAAATTCCTTGATACTACAAAGCTAGTGCTGGTGCTAGAACACCTCTGCAAAGGAGAATATCCTCAGATCCTGGTTTACCAGGAACAGATGGGGACTCAAGTACATCTAGTTAGAATCTGATTGCATCTACAGTCTTAGCTGTAAGATTATGAAAAAGTAATCTAAGAAATCAATTTCCCATTTTCTGTAGGATAGAAAAGTGGGATGTCAGTAAGGGAGATAGATCTACCATGTGTACATATATGCTGACTTTGTCCCTAACCACTTGTAACCTCATTTTATGCTCCTTTGTCCTCAGATGGGTTATGTTGCCTACTACCACTACCCACTCATCTCGAAGACCAAATGGAATTACATTAGCTTTTTTAATTTTATTCATAGAGAGACAGAGGGAGAAGCAAGCTCCACTCAGGGAGCCCGACGTGGGACTTGATCCCAGGTCTCCAGGATCATACCCCAGGCCTCAGGCGGTGCTAAACCCCTGCGCCACCGGGGCTGCCCAAGAGTTTTGTATTTTAATTACATTAGCTTTTGAACTCTGAGTGGAGTAGCCTGGAAGATTGGAAATAGATGTATCTAAGATTTGCCAGATGTCCTTCAGGCCCAATTGAGAGGCTATGTCAAAGAAAAGGTCCTAGCATTGGTCGCCTACATTCTTCTAACCAGCCTATTTGTTCTATGGCCCAGGGCAGATATGGCTGTTACTCCTTAAGGTAGAGGATATCCAGAGACCTCTCCCTCATAATTAGAGACCGATGCTTTCTGTTTACAGAACAATTCTTTAACAGCTATACCAGTCTATAGTTTCACCAGCAGTTAGGAGAGTACTTGGCTCCTACTCATCAGTACTTGTTTCATCATCTTTGTCAACCCAATAAGTTATATTTGTAGATTGACTTAGGCAATCTATTTTGGTCCTTGGGTGGGGTGTATGCACCCATTTCTGCCCCTGTCTTTACTGCCCATATCAAGCATGCCCCTGAACCCTATTCCTCCTTTTCCTAGGATAGTGCAGCTAATGCTCTTATTGGTATAGAGCCAGGCTGATGGAGTACAATCTTATACAGGTCTACTAACAAGATAGAAAAATATTAAATAGAAGGACCTAGCAATATTTGGCAATGTGGAAAGTGATTACTATATATCACTATTGATGAGTCAATCTATGCAAGCAATTGGATGGTGACTGCTAACTTTGAAACTCCATTCTCCAGAGACAAAAAGTTCTATTTTCTTCCTCAGTAAACCTGTACAGATTTTAACTTTAAGTCTTGTGAAGTTCTCATTAGTACCACCATAATAGCCCCAGTTATATTGCTTCTTGTCCCACAAAACCCAATCTATGTTCTAAAGGAAAAGGAACCATTAAAAAAAAAAAAAAACATTTAGCAGATTTATCTAAGTTTTCACTTAGAAAGCAATAGATCTCACCTGACCCCAGACAGGCTGGATATTGCATTTGAAATGTGACCATATGCAAGTCCAACTGGTCTTTGGATTTAACGGACAAGGAACAGAAACCGAACAGCTAATTCAGACCGGAAGGAATGGGGACCCAAACCTCAACATAAATTAACTTGGTTGTTTTTATTTGCGGTAGAATAGTCTCTTACCATTTCTCTAAGCCTCTCCTCCCTATTTCCAAAGTGAAGATTTTGTTAACAGGCTTTGAAGCTACCACGTGTGAACACAGGCATGGGAGACACCACCATCCCACAGCCCCTGCAGCCTTCACTAGAAGAATTTTAAGCTTAGGTATTAATTCCAGAAGTTAGTTGTGGCTAAGTACTCACAGGATTAGTTCACTGGAGAATGGGCAGGTCAAGTGGTAGGAATTAAGGGCTGCATAAACAGACATTCATTTTCTGTCACTAATAGATCTTGAGGACACAGATCGGGCTTTCTCCAGGAGACTGGAGGTTTTGTCTTGATGGCATCGCCTTGATAGCTTGAAAGAGTAAATTCCCTTGCCACCTTCTGCCCTGCCTCCAATTACACTACCAACTGAAGATATTTATAGCACACTATATTCACAGATACTGAATAAGACCGGGCATAAAAATTTACGAACAAGCACTCATTTTTAGGTCTTTGGACACCGTGAAGTATAATCTAACAGCAAGCATTTTTGAAAAGTCCGATTTATGCATCCCTCCCTACAAGTGGAATACATGTCTAATTGAACTCCTACTTGACATGATACTTTCTAGAAAAGCTCCTAAGTCCTGAAGCTCGAGGATACTAAGTTCTTAAAGTTCAGAAACTGAAGCAAATCTTTACCTCAAACGGGACATTTCAGGAAAATCACGGAAGCATAGATTTGGTGTGCTTGAGACAGAACCCTGGAAAGTCTGAGATTGTTGACACATACCCCAGGCCTCTGAAACTGGGTGATGAGAAGCCCAGCACTGACCACAGCATTGGTCATGGACCCAGGATGGGGGTAGGACCACCAGGAGTAGCCATTCCACGAGAACTGCAAAGTTGGTGTGATATCCTACTTTTGTAGGCATTGGAGATTCTGTACTAGTGTTAAAGCTACCAGAAAAAAAATTTGGCCTTGAGGGTAATAAATCCCCCATTAACACCAAAAATCCTAAGTCATGAGAGGATGGAACAAGAATATAAAGATTAGACTGGTGACTGGAAAAAGATACACAGCATTTAAAGAAGTGACAAGGGAGATCTAGAAGGTACAGGGAACTCCTACCCAGGGAGAGGAGAATGCTAATAGAAATTAAGTATAGCAATAGGTCAAAAAAAATATTAGATAGGGCAGCCTGTTTTACTACTCAGATACAAATTTCTAGTGGCCATCTTTTACTGATAAAGTGTTCTGGTGAAGATATGGAGGTAGGAATACCTTCCTAGGATGAGTGGTAGCCCCTAGTGACACTGAGTACATCTATGCCTGGGCATTCCAAGGTTAGGTACATACCTCAGATCTCAAACACATAAGGCATTTAGAAGCCCTCCATTCCTCACAGCAGAGTTAAGCAACCAAACAGGTGATCTGCACTGAATGGCATGCTAGACTATTAGCACTTACCACCTGGACTTCTATAGCAATAGCATGAATAAGTCGCAGGAGTGACTAGAAGAGACAGGTGCATGATAGCACTTATGTAGATCTATAATCTAACCACTCTCCAGGCTAAGCTCACACTCCCCCAGCATAGATATTTCCCCACAGATGTGGGCTTCTAATTATTTCCCACCCCAGCAGAGGAAGGCAGGAAACCCTGCTGCTCCAAGGTGTCAAGGACACAAGCCTCAGACGCTGCTGGGGTTGCTCAAGACCAACATACAAGGCAAGAGATGGCCATGCTCGTTGATTGGGTTCTGAACTGGGAAAGGTATCCAAGCTCTACAGATCTAGACCCAGCTTTCTAGGACCACAGGTCATCAGATCACTTGTTTGGTATCTGAGGTTCTCCTCATGGTTCTAGATTCCTGAAGCTTCCACAGGAGTCTAGGAAGAACTAGACATTTTAAGTTGACATAGCTGAAGTAATACTAGGCAATACTGCTTTGTTCCCAGGAGCAAGACCCCAAACCCAACTCACGTGCACCATGGGCATGGGTTAGCCCTATATTTAGCAGCTCACTTATCTTTAAATTCATCTAGAGTCACTGAGTCCTTGGGGTTACTAGTTTATCATTTTGTTTAGGGACTCCTCTGGAATTCAGGAAAACACAGTCCACAAGGAAGAACAGTCCCTCTGAAGAAACCGAACAAAGCAGCCAACTCTACCCAAGCCAGAGAACATTCTTCCCCATTGTCCTGAGATATTAGAACCCCAAACACAGGGTCATAGAGAAGAGACCATAACTGAGGGCCTATTAAATTTAAGTTTAAAAGAAAAAAAAAAGATGGCCAAGGAGCTGGGTACCTGGCAGAGCCAGAGTGGGAAGGGCACAGCTTACTTCCCCCAGGGAGCAACCTCTTAGGAAGGAGCCAGGAGAGTACTGTGAGGGCACCATGGTCTACAGTATGCTGTACTGAGGCAAAGCCCCAAACTATACCAGGGTGTAGGGAAGGGAACCCCACCTCCTAGCTGCACTTAGCTTCTACTACAGATCCTGCCACAATTATGGCTTCATCCCAGCCCTGGGTGGCCAGCTCCACCCACGAGCTGCCAGAAACAGCTGGGTCCTTTTGCTGCCTGAGCCCTTTGCAATCAAGGGGATAACTGCATGCCAGGTTCTGTGACCAGCAGAGATTGATATTCAGATGAAAACCAGTTCTAGCATGTGAGGAGCTTGGAAGTCACCACTGGTCACACAAGACATGGAACAAAGTCGACTCCTTAGATCCATTAGAGAATTGGGGCCATAAGGCAAACTGCCACCCTAAGACAAGACAGATACACAGAATCCTAGCCAAGATCAACTTCCCTGCAGAAGCCCCTGGAACTGGTGGAAGCACTTTGGCAGCTTACTGGAAGCCAAGTCGCTGGACTAGCTTGAAGGGAGAAATTCTAGGGGCTGTAATAGTAAGGGGACCAGGTGGGGGAGGCATGGTTGGTCTTGGACTTTTATGGAGTTTTACTTCCAGAAATCCCAGTGGGTTCTCATGAAGGTCAGACCCAAAAAAAAAAAAAAAAAAAAAAAAAAAAAAAAAAAAAAAGTCATTTCTGGCATTTTGGGATATGCCCGAAACATCCTCCACCACAGAGGCCCGTCTGCCAAGGACAACTCCATTATCAGTCTTACCTGGCCCAAAAGGCAGCTAGTTGGCCAGCTTGAGCCCTTCTAGCCTTCCCCTCTGAGGGGGGCCCACTAGGAGTTCTGAAGCTTAATCCTGGGAGGACACAATGCTCCCCGCCCCCATACCTTACCCTATACCCACAGGGCTCTAGCATGGAGTAGCTTACAACTGGAAGCCACAGGACAGAGACCCTATTTAAGGGTGAGTTTGTAGGAAAACTGAACAGTAGATGAAGTTCTCTGGTCCCCACAGCTATCCCCATACTTAGCCCTGCCTAGTTACATCAGCTCCTGCTTTCAACACCACCCCCGCCTTTACACGGCAGCCAAAGGGGCAAGCAACACAACCTGGAGCGTGAGCATTAGTATCAGATTCAGATAGATTTGGAGTTCAGATCCAGAGGGCAAGATAACTGGCTAATAGGTTAGGGACTCAAACGGAAAGAGGCAACCTGCCAGAGCAGAGGAATAGTATACACAGAGCTGAAGCTTCTAAGGATTAAAAGGAAACACTAGCGATCAAGAGCAGGAACAGAAAAAGGGGTTCGCTGGGCTTGTCAGTAGAGCAGACACCGAGGAAAGGAGTGAACTCGAAATTAGGTAGAAGTAGAAGCCTTTGTATTCAAAGAAGGGGAAAAAAATGGACCCAAATTCCTGACTAGCAGGTGTTCAGAGTTAGTCCTCTTCCCCACAGGTTCAGGAACAAAGGGTTCCCAGAGTGAAGGGGCTCCTAGACCAGCCTCACATCGGGTGCTGGATCCTCAGGTCCTGTACACAGCCCACAGACAGAGCTCCAGAGGTTTCTCCGTGCTCCATCCAGGAGTGCTTCTCGGGCTGCACACGGGGACCAGCCAGGCTTCCCTGCCAAGCCTTAGCTTCTGGCTTGCATCCGCGCTGGCCCCTTTCCTGCCAGCCCGCTTGCTCAGAAGCAGTAGGGAGCATGCAGGCCCTGCATCCCTGTACTTCTTTCTCCACCCCCCCCCCCCCCCCCATAGTTGCAGGGTGTTCTTGAGCTCTCAGAACCGTAGGTCTACTGCCTAGGGTCTACCAATGTCCTAAGTTCAAGGCAAGGAGAAATTAGGGCTACAGATCAGCCACTCTCCTTCATAAGGACTTACACGAGAGCTATTCTAAATGGCCAGCTTCCCTAGCCTTGTTAGGCCCTTCCAGAAGCTTCCCCCCCTGCAAGGGGAGACATGGGAGGCCCAGCTGCTCTCTCCAAGGCCAGTCAAGTTAGCAGGTAAACCAGATACTCTTGCCCCAAGCCCTGCCTGCTCAAGATGGTCCCAGGGACACCGACTTCTTCCCATAGCCTCTGGTCAGAGTAAGGGAGGCCTAGACAGTCCAGAATCACAAGGAGTTCCTAACATCTTACCTAACCACCTAACCTGGGCTCCTTTCCCCATACCTATACTTGGCCACAGGCATTCACCTTCCTGTCAGGAGGGTAGCATCTTACACTTAGGAGCAGACTTTAAAAACTAGGAATTCTTGAGAAAATTCAAGAGAAACCAGGCAAGCATTAGTTCCAGCACACTGGAGGTTAAGTAAACCCAGCCTTTCCCCAACAGAAAAGTCAGCTTCCTGTAGGTATTAAGAGCAAGAGACGCTGACAGAGGGCGAGGGACCGGGGCCTACCGAATAGGCATTAGGTGGCTGGGACTTGGGGGTTAGGGATAGAACTAGGAGCTACAGGTAGTGCTGGGATGTTTGTGAGCATGTGGGTTAGTCCCTAACGTAGCCAGAGGTTCAGAGGGACATGCGAGCAGGAACATATGATGTGTACAGACATCGACAGATGGAAACTAGGGTGTTCACCTAGCTTATATTTCACTGAATTAGCAACCCACCCTGACTCGATCTAGGATACTTTTCTGATCTTGGTAACTACTATTGCCCTCTAGCCTCCTTCCCTAGGAAAGGGGCCACAAGGGTCTGGCTGAATGACCTTGATCTTTCTTCAGGTCAAGACTCCAAGTCCCCCAAAGGACATGGCCTTTGTCCCACCTGTTCCTTTAAAGTGCTCTAAAGCAGAAACTGGCAGATAAGGGACCAGCCCTTCCAGTCTCTAGAGCTACTGGCACCCAGCCTAGAGCCAGTGTGGTTTTTCCTTCACGCCCTCCCACAGTGAGAGAGACCTGCCAGGTAACTGGACCCTCCAGGTTCCAAAGCAGCTCTCCCAGCTCAAGGCAAAGCTTCACACCTGTTGTCTGTAGTATTGGAAACTTCACTGCCTCCTGCTCAGGAGGCAGAGGACCACTTTCCTTCAGGGGGAGTGATTCAGCTTACGACTCCTGTAGCCTGTTGCCTAGAGCAGGGATTTGTGAAATCTTATCAAGTATATTCAGACTCGGAAGAGAAAAGTTTGAGAGTGGCCAAGAACTGAGCTTCGAGTAGAATAAAAGGGTAGACACCTCAATTTTGATAATCACGGAGATGAATCTCAAAAGCAATCAAAAAGGAAGAGACCGTGAAGGCTCATGGCCGATTTCTCAAAACAGGAAAAAACGGAAGGCCAGAATGACCCCTTTACCGTCTAGAGGGAAAAGTCAACCTAGAACTCAAAGCTCCTTCAAAATTCGAGATGAACTAAAGATCTTTAGATGACAGCTGAGAAAGTCAGCTGTACTAAGTACTATAGCCAGTTAAGCCAAAAAGACCAGGGATTTCAGATAGAATCCCAAGCTTCTGGAAACGTGAAGTGCACAGAAAAGGTCTAGAGTCAGAAGGAAGGGTCACAATTCAGAGGAATTAGGACCATGAAACCAAAGCAGGAAGGGAAAAAACCACAAAAAAGTGCATGAACACAGCAATCCTCGAGTTCCTTCTTCAAATAGCCAGGAGGGCGAGAGAAGGAAGACCCAAGCCCAAGAGGAGGGGGCTAGGATACTCTTACTAGGAAGTCAGAAGCAAGAGGAAGGCAGATCAGAGGCAGAGGAACAGACTCCCACTGGTAGCTTTGGGTGGAGGGATGAGGCCAGGCAGCCTGGAGGAGACCTTCCAGAGAACAGAACCAAGAGGCAGCTCCCCGGGTCCACACACAGCCGTGCCTGCCAGAGGCCATGCCTCTCAAGTCCAGGGAACAGTCAAGACCCCATCCGGACACCTGAGCGAGGACTCCTCACAGCAATGCTGTGGTCAGAGGGCCTGGTCCTGGGCCAAGGCACGAGCACCCTGACTCCCCTTAGCAGTTCCAGAGATAGTCAGGGGTGGTGGGAGGAGAGCTGCCTGGCTCGTGGGGGCCCAGCTGCAGGCCTGAGCCTGGGAAGGCCAGGGCAGCCCAGCTGAGGGGTCTGCTTAGCCGGCGAGGGTGGGGCATCCTCGAGGCATTTGATACCCCTGAACCAGCAGCTTGCACTTTGTTGGGGTCCAGCTCACTCTGGCCCTCCTAGTAACTCATCCTGCACATGATCTACCCACTCCTAGCTTTTAGCTACTTGCTACTCTAGACAGACCCCAGGCTTCTCGGGTCCTACAGCCACCACCGCCTGGCTGCTTCCCCACAGAGGGGAGGGGCCTTAGCACCCTTCACAGCTGCCAGGAAGAGAACGTGCTTTCCCCACCTGCAGGTCCTATTCCTGCGGTTGCCAGCCTCCCCTCTATGCAGAGTGGAGGGCACCTGGGCCTTCCCTCCCTCAACAGTCAGCTAGCATCGGGCCTCTCTGCTCACAGGGGCTTCCCTTGCTACACTAAGGACCTCATGGCCAAGCAGGCTAGTACCGTTCATCTTCCACCCTGATACCCATATCCCAGGGCCAGGATCACACTTCCTGGAGGAGGAAGCCTTTGAGGCCCAAAGGGATGGCTGGAGGCTGTTCCTACCACAGGACCTTCGCTGTCGGGGTCAGGGGGTGGAAGGCATGAGGAGGGAGGGGAGAGGAGAGAGACTGCAACCAGGTGGTCATCTCAGGAGCTCCGTCCAGGATCCCAGGCCCAGCTTGTGAGCTTTCCTAGAGCACAGTCCACCGAAACACCCCTGCAGCGCATGGTGTGGCCAGGGAACCCAGAGCCAGTCTTTCCTTCTCAACAGTCAGAGGGTCTGCCCTGAGCTAGACACTAGAGGCACAGGGAAGAGGGAAGAGCGCAGGGCCAGGATCCCACCCAGCCCTTGAGGGCTCTCCCGCCAAGGAGGCCCATACGTTTGGGCAGCATGGCCTAGGGCTAGCCCCGGCATGCTGAAGACGACAGTAAACCTCAGCGCTAGGGACCCTGTGGCCCAGCCTCCTCTGTCAAGCCCTCTGGTTCTAGATCTGAGCCATTCCTTCAGTTGAAGCCGCGGCTCAAAGAGGTCCTCAGTAGACCCACCTGAGGTCACTTTTCCTGGCCTCAGTTCTAGAGTAGGAAATCTTCAGGCTACTGATCTCGACTTCTAAGCTTCAGGACCTCCCTGGCCTCAAGCTCATCTTCTCCAGCTGGCCTGCAGCTGGACCCCCACGAGCCAGGCTGGACCCCAACAAGTTGGGGCACTTGGCTGACCCCAACGAACTGAGCCCACCCAGCTAAGCATGGATGTCGGGGCAGCACATAGTACAAGGTGACTCCCCCATAGGGGAGGTATACCCAGGACTTGGGTCTCCACATAGCCCCCTTCATTCCAAGCACAGGGGCCTCGTGCCCACAGGTGTGCCGAGTTTTTGCTTATCTGCCCCTTCCTGAGCCACAGACCAAGCCAGATTGATGCCAGATGGGGGTCTTCAGGACACACCCTGGGGGTTCAGGTGGGGAATTCCATGACCACCTGACCATCGGCTCCTAACAAGCCAGGTAGCTGCTCAAAGATACTGCTCTCCTCTCCCAAGCCCAGCCGAGGGCAGGTTTAGTTCCAACAGCCAGGCCCAAAGCGTGTGACCCCAGGTACGACAGCAGCATCCTCTGGGGTCCTACCTGTGACGTTACTCAGACATCGGAGGCAGCAGGTAAACGGCAGCCCTCTAAGGAGCAGGAATGCAGGGCCTGGCACCAGTCTCATTGCAGCAGCCAACGTCAGGACTGCCGCTCTTCCCCGGCCAGCTAGCTAAGGTCTGCCCAACTCAGGGGCTCAGACCGGCCCACACCCCCGGAGTCCAGAGCCGGCCGGGGACCGTGGCCAGCAGCCACCCCCTCCACTTCTGGGGGCCTCTTCCAGCCTCGGGCCCCCTTCCCGCCCAAGCTCCAACTTGCTTTCTCCTTCCTATCTCCGCCTTCATCAAGTTGGGGCCCGGCTGTGCAGGGCTCCCTCACCTCTACGGTGCTTCCTTCCAGGGTGCCTGCTGGGCTGGGCACCATCTCCACCTCCTCTCCTCGGAGCAGGGGGTGCCTCAGAGCCCCTCTCCTGAGGGCGGCTGCCAGGTCCCGTCCAACTGGAGCAGCGCAGAGGGAGGGCAGGGGGCGGGGGCAGAGGCAGGACCCACACCCCCTCAGCACCTGTGCCGGGCCGGCAACCTCCCACCCCGAGCGATGGCCACCAGGTGACAGCACGGAGGGCAGGCAGTCCCCAGGGCTCCCAAGTGGTCCTTCTCCCCAGCCCAGCTCAGAGAGGCACAGCCGGTCACCAGGCCAAGGGGTACTCCCAGCCCAGAGCAAGCACGTCACTCCCGGGCTGTCAGGATACCATGGCCCACAGTCTGAGACCTCGGCCTCGCCTTCCTCGGTCACCGGTGTGCGTGTACGCCCAAGGTCGTGGCAGTCCCAGAGCCAGGCGTCCCCTTCAGCCCCAGCAGGGCAGTGTTCCTCACCCATTGGCCATGGTGCACAGGGTTCATCGTCGTCACCCGGACACAACACTTCGGTCCCCCACTGGAGATCTGCTTCAGTCTGGCACGGCGGTGGGGACAAACGGGTCTCAGAGGGGCCTGCCTGACCCGCAGGACAGCAAGCTCATCCGCCAGAGTCTGCTCTGCCTGAGGGTTTTTATAGGGCTCTGATCCTGCCTCTTCTAGAACAGTGGTTCTCATGCCCTTTAATATATATTAGAATCACCTGGAAGGCTTGTTGAAACGAGACGGCTGGGCCCCATCCCCAGGGGTTCTGATTTAGTAGGCCTGGGATAAGACTCGAGGATTTGCATTTCAAACATGTTTCCAAGTGGTACCAATGTTTCGAGTGGGAGGCGCACACATTGAAAACTTCTGTTCTGGAGTTTCCAGAGATGTAAAGGGCCTGTGCCTCCCCCTTTCAGGAAGACACAGTGGGGGGCTGGATTTATAGGAATCAGTTTGAAGGCTTTGGGGTTGATTCCCGCAGGGTTGGGTAAGGAGAGTGGCCTGCCTTAGGTTTAAAGGGCCTTGGGGCCCCTACCTCCACAAACCCCCAGGGGCCACTGAAGGGAGGCGGCTGTAAAAGATGCTGCTCTTTGTCACCTGGAGGGAATGACAGGAAAATGGGTGAATACAGGCAGTAGTGGGGAGCCCATCCTGTTGCCCTCTGTGGGTCCTTCCACCCCAGGACCTGACAAGGAAAGGCAACCGGAGGGGAAAGCTAGCCCCACTCCTTTTGGGGCAAGCATCGCCCCAGTTCAGCACATCAGCTTTCCGGGGTGGGGGTGGGGGTGGGGGTGACTCTTAGATGCAAAATGCAGCTTTAAAACCTTATTCTCCCTACCCCAGCTAGGTCGTCCTGAGGCAAATTGCAGAATGTGTGTTTTATTATTTATACCGAGCTTACAGCTGGCCAAGAGTCACAGAGGTGAGGACAGTGATGCCCAGGCTCCATCCCAGACCAGCGCAAGCAGACTCTCTGGGGGCAGGATCTTGGTTGGTTGCCTGGAGAATCGCTGGTCTAGATCAGAAGGAAAAAGTTTTCCAAAGAGACCGGCAGAGATGGGCAGATCCAGTGAGGGGGAGAGGCAGGGGAAGACAGCGGTCCTGGAAAGGTGAGACCCCCCCATGTGACTACTGGCAGAGCAGGAGTGACAGAGAGTAGAAATGTGGGTCAGGGCCAGTTTTGCAGAAGGCCTTCCTTGCCAAGCCGAGGAACTTAGCTTTATCTTCATGGCCAGTGGGGAGCCACTGAAGGTCTCTGAAGAAGGGCACTCGATGTCAAAGCCGAGTACCAGCGGCAGCAGCCTCAGCTTCCTCCTGCCTCTTTTCTCCCTCCTAAAGATTATTGTCTGTATCATGTAATAAAAAAAAAAAAAAGAAAAGAAAAGAAAAAGGACTTGGTCTCAGGAGCCCATCCTGGCTGAGAAGACGTTGCTTTAAGAGGACAAGAAGGTCAGAGGACGACAAGGGTCAGCGCTGACTCCTGCCCCTTTGAAACCATTAAAAATTTCCAGTGTGTCCTTGAGTAAGTGGGTTAGCGTCTCTGAGCCCCGTGGTCAAAAATGGGTCTTCCTGCCTGCCCAGGACTACAGGGCCCACGAGTGGGCTTTGGAGAATGAAAGCGGGGCCCGGAATAAGATGCATTCAGTATCCTTTGCAGGAGGTACTGAGGGGCCAAGGAATCCGACGATTGGGAGAACATTTGAGCAAGATCACCTCCTGTTAAGTCCCAAACCTGGGGAAGAGCGTCAGGGCGGGTAGAGTAAACACATCTATTTTTCATGATCCCGAGCTCAAATGTGAGAAGACGGTGGTAGCAGGGGTGATGTGGGATGGAAAGCAGATGAAACATTGATAAGAGCCAGATTAATATTGCAGGAGGGGCAGGCCGCAGGTGTGTAGGCAGGACCCTGGGGTGCCCCTCCCGGGCGAGGCTTACCTGAAAAAATGCTATTGCACACGTGGCTGCCAGGAGAACTACCTGAGGACTAGGGGGCCGGGCTGGGGCAGGGCAGGGTGGGGTGATGAGGGGTTTACTCCAGATTTCAAGGCTCCATTTTGCTGTGTGACCTGAACATGCAGCGTCACCTCTCTGGGGCTCATTAGTGCTAATTCACTGGCTCCCCCTAATTAAGCTAGAACTTGAACCTTCACTTGGGTTATGAACACATTGATCAAGTTGGCATCGGTAAAGGACCACATGGTATAAAGTGGTAAGAAGAGTCTAAAATGAGTGATGAGAAATAAAAGAGCAATTTAAATAACCAGAAGCCTTCAAAGTGAGTCCCTTAGGCTCCCAGCCCCACCTCAGGCTCAGGCCTAGAGACTCAGCCAGCAGGGTGCTCCCCAGGCAGCCAGCCCCAGGGCACACCCCTCACCCCACCCCACCCCTCTGCGTACCCATCCTGCCTGACCTACCAGAGCCTAGCTCCTGGCCTGGGATGATCCCTCTGAGGCCTAGTTCTGGAAACTGGCTGCCCCCAGGTAAAAGTCTTGTTCCCAGAAGGGGCTCACGGGTAATGGTACAGCCTGGGATGAGCCAGCAGCCCCACCAGGAGGCCCCTCCCCTGGGAGACCTCAGTCCCCTCCACCCCTCCCCACCCCACCCGACCCCCACCCTCAGTTCCCTTGCTGAGAGTCTGGGAACCAGAGCCTCACCTTAGCTTTCTTGTTCTTTCTGTCTTCTTTTCTAACACGGGTTTTTTTGTGTTTTTTTTCAAGCCAGTATGTCACATCAAACAGCCTAGCAGGTCACCTTATTTTAACAACTGCCATGTTTCTGTCCCCAGCCAAGACATCAGGGAAATGGATTGGCAATCAAGAAACTTGTCTTCTCTTTCTACTTTCTCCTTTGCACAAATGCTTGCTGAGAACCTAACATGAGCCAGGCTCTTCTCGAATGCCATCTGCCTGAATTGTGGCAACAGCCCTACCAGGAGGAAGAGAGCCGGCTCTGAGGGTCATGATGCTGGCGGAGCCATGACCCTCATCCAGGCTGTGCTCTTCCCCAGTGGCTCCACCACTATGGAAGCAAAGCTCCACTATGGCCTCAAAATCCCCCTCTGGACAAGGGCTACGGTTTGCTCTGCCCTGCCCCCACCAGGGTGGTCTTGAGGAACTCAGGAGGCAGTGACCTTGAGAGCCCCAGCAGCCCTGCTTGTCTCCATCCCAGCTTTGCAGATGGTGGGCAGGCTTCCCTCCACAGAAATAACACTGTTCCTCTCCAACCCATGGAAGTGAGTCTCACTCCAGACAGGATAAGAAGCCATAAACCAGGGATCTAAAACCTACTTTGGGGAGGAAGAATGCAGTGAGGGATTGGGATTTGGAACTCCATACACTTAGGTTTGAATTATGGCTTTCACATTCACCATCTCACTGTCTGTGTGACCTTGGGTACGTTGCTCCACTGCTCTGAGCTTTAGGACTTTTTGCTTATTATTATTTTTTCCCTCTTGAGTAGGAATCTCTCTTGCTTGTTTTTGCTGTCACAGGATCGTAGGAAGGCTTCAACATGACGGTGAAATAACAAGCTCGGCAGGTGGAAGACACACCACTAATGCTAGTGTTAGCAGTGTCCTTTTTCCAGAGAGAATTGAGCCTGTCTGCAGGGCCTGATTACCAAAGACCAAAGAGGCTCAGGGGGCCTCACCGGTGAGGGGCTTCCCAAGAGTGAACCCACTCAAAGAGTGGCCTACAGACACTGGAGAGACCTGCATGTGTGTGTGTGTTCTCCTGGGAGGGACGTCTGAGCCCTCTCTTCCCCAGCCCCAAACTGTCTGGCTTGACACCTGCTGAAAGCCAAGCCCCTAAAGTCTGCTACCCCATCTGGAACTTTGGAATGTTTCCACACTAGCCACAGAACCGGCAGGAGCCTCACCAAGCACGGAGTCCAGCACTCCCATCACTCAGAGGGGAGATGGAAGTCGGAGAAGAGAAATCACACAATTCAAACAACCCGGCAGGGCCGGGACAGCCCAGGGTCCCCAGCTTCCATTCTAAAGCTCCTTTGGTTGCTCTGTGCTGGCCGGAATTGTTCTTTTCTTAAAAAAACACAGAGAAAGTAACCACTTTGTAGGCCAAACTAGTAGCTGGGGCCAGATTTGACCCACTGATGGACTTGTTTTGCCAGCACCCCTCCTTTCGATATTTTAAATTTTAACCTATGTTTAGAAGTCAGAGATTTTTCATAGAAAGCCACAGTCCCACATCTCCTTGATAGCTAAGTGGATATGGTGACACTAGACCCATCTACCTACGTGGCGTCATTTGTGGTCATTGAGTGGTAGCCACCTGTTTGAGATGGGATGTGCGTCTCCACTACTCCACAATCCCCACTACTCCCTATAGCCTCACGCCAGCCAGCTTCCTTCACCATACATTACTTGCCTGTCCCCCAGACGAGGGCTTTTGAGGGCAGGATCTGTGAGTTCCTGTCTTCTCTCCCCATCTCTATCCAGCCTCCAAGGTGTCTGGCCAGTGCAACAGTGCCCACCCTCAGACATGTGTCTTGTCTATAGAATGCTTGCAAAATCTTTCCCAGCTTTCCAAGGCAATAGCACCCCTGGCCCCCAAACTAAGCAAAGCCCGGTGGGAAAGGGAGCAGTGGTATCAGACCCATATTGCAGATGAGGAAACTTATTGGAAAATGGCTTTGGGATTGGAGCTGAATAAGCTGGTAGGTGCCCGCTGGGGCAACTTTGGGAGGGGTGGTCCCTACCTGTTGGGATATTAGAACTGAGAGGCAGGCCCTGCCTGGAGGGGCTGGGCTGAGACCTGGTCTGGCCGCAGGATCTGGAAGAGGCAGCTCTGTGAGGCAGGGAGAGCCGGCCTTCCAGCCTGACACCGTCCCTTCCCACCCTGGCCAGCCCAGCTCTTCTCTTGAGCCACTGGGGGTCCAGCTGGGGGAGGAAGGGTGAGCTGCTCAGGCCAGGACCCAGCCCCGCATACATTAGGAGTAACACAATTGTGTGAGAGCTGTAGGACATTATTGCCTGTGCATTATTGATAGTTATTGTACCCTGCAAGCCATAAATTATTGATGGGCCGAGAGAATGGTGAGGTGGGGGCTGCGGCCCGGCAGGGGGCGGGGGAGCGGGGCCAGAACCTGCACAAGGCCTGCCTCGGTGAGGTGAGGGGTGGTGGGTTGGGGTGGAGGGCCCAAGCTGGGGGGAAGATACACCTATGTTCACCCCCAGGCAGGAAAGTAATACATGTGTCTCGCTCTCTACTTCACTATTCACCCGTCTTTCCTCGATTTCCCCTTCCTGGGTGCCTTCACTTCTCTCCTGCCCCTTCGTCCTTCTCCTTGTGCTCCTCCTTCTCGTCCTCCTCCTCCTGCTCTCTGGCCTGCTGTTTCTGGTAGACAGTTGACATCTAAAAGAGGCCTCAAGGGCAATTCCAAGTGCTGGCCACCCAAGTGTTGGGGGCACCGTGGCCAGAGATGGGGAACAGCTAGGGAATAGACATTTGGGTGGGGTGAAACACGGAGTCCCATTCTGGCCAGGTTAAGTTGGAGAACACTGTCAACCATCCAGGTGGAGGTGGAGAGGGGCTTCATTACCATGACCACATCTGTCAGGCGCTTTAGGGATGTTCCCTTCTTCCCAGCAATAATGGGAAGGAACCACAGAGGGGTTAAGGCACTCATCCGAGGTCACATCGCTGCTGAGTAGCAGAACCAGAGGTGAAGCCCAGGTAGTTAGACCCCAGGCCTGGGCTCTTAACCGTCACACTGGGTATGTGAGTGACTGTCCCTGTATGAGGAGATTAGGAGAGGGGTTTTTATTTGCTTTTTGTGCTTATCTCTATTTTCCAAATTTTCTACAATGAATATGCATTGGTGTGTAATCAGAAAAAACACACACAACAAATTACATTTTTAATAGCATCTCCTCTCCTCCCAAGTCCCTTGATGCCTCTAACCTCTCCCCTCCCCAACTGCTCGGCAGCCCCAGTGGCAACCTCCAAGTAGGCAGGAGGAGGGGGAAGGATGCAGCTGACCCCATGCAGAACCGCTCCTACGGGCTGCAGCCAGGAGGTCAACACCACTGCCACCTCTGTCAACCTCATCTACGTCCAGGGCTGGGGTATGGGGTATGGGGTATGGGGCACCTCGGGCCTCCCTGCCAGGCCTGGCAGCTTCTTCTTTGGCTCCTCAAGGACTGAGGGTCAGCCCTAACCTCAGCTCTATCTGCCTGCAGCAGCTGGGCTGGCAGCTGGGCCCAGGGCCAGGCCAGTACCGCAGAAGGGACTCTCAGCCATTCCTAGCCCTGACTATGCCTCCGAGAACACCATTCTCATCTCTCGGTACCAAGTGCCCTGGATTAATTAGTTTTCCCAGACTGGGAGGGCAGGGGCTTTACTCTCATCCACACAGCTCCAGGAAGGAGAGTCTCCTCTGTCTCACTAGTCCTGGCTCTCCCTGGAGAGGCGACGGTCATCCAGGAGGGAGTGAGAGCCTGGGGCCGAGGCTGCTGCCCGTGCGCCCACCGTGCCTGCCCACCTTCCCAGCAGTGGCCACGAGGCCTGGCACCAGCCACACTCTCACTCGGCCTCCAGCCACACTCTCACTTGGGCCTCTAGGTGGACCTTGCAAAGAGTTGCAATTGAGTTGCATTGGCCTCAAAGAATAATCAGTGTGGTGACATTAAGTGGAAAAACAAATTGCATCCCTATATAAAGCGTAACCCCATTTTGGTTTTACAAATAGATATTTTAGTCATGTTGATATAAATGACATGTCTGCATGATCTTCAGATTTGGTTGAGAGGCGCCCCCTGAAACGGCTCGCAGAGGTGAGGAGGTTGGGTGTCTGCAGTGGCTGGCTGGCAGGGGACAACACTAAGAGAGAATGAACGAATCTTGTTTTACATAATCCAAAAAAAGAAGTGATGACATTATGGGTTATTTTTTCCCACCCAGAATAAATAAAACTTTAAAAAGAACTAAATATGGTGGGCACCCTTATGCCTCCAGACTCTAGCAAGCCTAGTGGCTGGAGAATGACCGCTCTGGTGCTCCCTCCTGGGAGCAGTGTCCCTGTCAGGGAGTGTCGGCCACACCATAGGCAATGGCTAGGCAGCCGTCACCAGGGTCACATGGTTCTGGGCTCCGTGGCAGGACCGGCCTTGGCTCTGGGAAGATTCAGTGACTCATTCAACAACAATGTCAGAGACACCACCTAGGTTCCTGCCTCCCTTGCTGGATCCCTCTGTCACATGGCCACCCAGTGCCTCAAAGACCCATGCTGAGGACAGAGACCTCTGGCCTACTCATAGGACACTGAGTCTCTGCCCTCCTCCCACTTATCCAGCCCCGGATACGTGCCAGGCATTATGCTGGGTGCCTCCATCTCTCTCATCTAAACATGCTTATGTCACTGTTTTCTGGGAGGAAGGATGAAGTAGACCTGTCCAGTTTGGAAACGCACAAGTAACATATCTATTGTTACAGATATGTCCGTCTTCCCACGGAGGACAGAGGGAGAGTGAGTGTTTTCTTGAAAGGCTTGGAGACAATGATCCATCCACTCAATGTCTGAAGCTGGTAGGACACCGTGTAAGCTCATAAGCCAGAAAGAGGCCAAATGTCCCCCAAGGGGAGGAAATGGAAGGAGAGAGTTGGTCCTTTTTGGATGGGGAATGGACAGAGAGGGAGCTGATGGTGTTGAGGGGTGTATACACCACAAAAGGGCCTCATCTTCCCTCTGGGTTGAATGGGACGTCTGTAGGAATGGCACTGGGGTTGGCTGAGCTCCACGTGTTTAAGGAGGCAGCTGCAGGCGAGTCCTGGATTTGGCAAGCTCACCCTGCTGTCCCCAGGCAGGTCACCATCTGCAAAGCATGAGAAAATCCCATTGGCAAACGGAAAGACTGAAGACTGGACAGGCTGTGCTGGGGGAAGTACTACACCTCTCTGGGTGAGCCTCATGCCTCCTGTGACCCTCTCCCCCAACACACCCCCCTCAGTTCCCCTCCCTGCTCCTGGGTTGAGCCTTCTGAAGGAGGGGGGAGCAACTGTGTGGGCCATCCCCCTCTGCAGGCAAAGCTGGAAAGCCCTAGAGAAGGGAGTCTGGGAGGGTGCCCCGCGCTAGGCCTTAGCTGTACCTGCCTCCCCTTGTCTGGCCCAGCTCCAGGAGGTGCAGGAGGTGGGGCGTGGGATGAGATCTGGGAAAAGGAAAGGGAACTCTTGGTCCCAGCTCTGCTGCCAACTTTCCATGTGGTGACAGAGGGCTCTGACAGGCTGTCGGGACAGGAAATGACAGGCCACAGTGAGAGTCAGGGACTGTCAGGGTGGAGGTGCACATGCCATGCCCCCTGCTGGTGGGGGCGACCAAGGTGGGATCTGGGAAGGGGGCCAGGCTTACCCATGTGGAAGGGCAGAGAAGGAGCATCATCTGTGTGAAGGGACAGGGGGGCTGGTACCCAGGCACATCCAGGGGAGCCGAAGGGAAGGGGAAGGGGAGTGTGAGCACCCAGCCGGAGGCACACTTTGTGTCCTCCCACATGGCAGCCACTGGCCACCAGTGGCCACGGAGCACTGGAAACGTGGCTACAGTGACTGAGGAACTGAAACTTCAGTTTCAGTTTTAACTCATTTTTAAAATTTTAATTAATTTTAATTTTAAAACTGATACTTTATTCGCTTATTGGAAAACTTTTTAGTATGTTTAAAACAACATGAGTACTTTGCCGCAGTAAATTGTATGAGCTATAACCACTGATCCAGCATTTCAGTTGAAAAATGTAGAGTTTGGGACGCCTGGATGGCTCAGTGGTTGAGCATCTGCCTTTGGTTCAGGGCATGATCCCGGGGTCCTGGGATCCAGTCCCACACCAGGAGCCTGCTTCTCACTCTGCCTGTGTCTCTTCTTCTCTCTCTATCTCTCTCATGAATAAATAAATAAATAAAATCTTTAAAAAAAGAAAAGAAAATGTAGAGTTCAAACTGAGATAGCCTTTAAGTGTAAAATACATGCTGGATTTTGAAGAGTTGGTATTAAAAAAAAAGAATGTAATAACTATTAACAATTTTTGTATTGGTTACACGTTGAAACAAAAATGTGTCAGGCATCTTGAGTTCAATAAAATATATCAAATTAATTCCACTTGTTTCTTTTTCCTTTTGAAAATGTAGCTGCTGGGAAATTTTAAATTACCTATGTGACTGGCGTTATATTTTAGCTGGACGGAGCTGAAAGTCTTGAATGCTGGCCTAAATTTAGCATGAGAGTATGCATTATCCATTATGTGGCTCTGATGTGAGTAGCCCTGGGAAGTCATCCTTGCTCTCTAAGAGTGAGTAGGGCCCCTCTGTGTGCTTCCAGAGTATCCCATATGCATCTCAACATTAAGGAGAAAAAAAAAAAAAAGCACTATGACTCTAAGGCATGATAAGTATATTTTATTCAAGATGCACATGGTTTGTGACTACAGTGTGTGAGTTGGGGTTCTGCATCTGGGCTCCGGGGCCCCACACCACCAGCCTGAGCTGTCAGCAGGCCCTGTGCCCAGAGTGTCCTAAATCCAGCCAGGCGTGAAAAGCAGGCATCATCTACCTCTCCCACCTCCTCGCACAGACAGGGCCAGGGCAGGCGTCATCAACCTGGGCCTCTGGACGCCTCCTGTGGCCGGGTGCTGGCGGGGCGGGGCGGGGGGGTCCCAGGAGAGCATATCATGACACACGTCAGACCTGTCAGCTCTGATGCTGTAGAAGGGACATACAGGCCAGTGAAATAGGACCCCGATTCCTGTTTTGTAATATCTGGGCTTGGGTCACCAGCGTGTAGGGCCCACTCAGGCTTTTAAGCCCGCCACAAACTCCCTAGCTCATCACAGATTAGCCAGAGGGGAGAGGACCCTGAGGGGTGAGGAAGCTGGGCCCATGTCCTCCCCAGGCCCAGGGAGGAACCAGATCGACTTGCCTGTCTAGTTACATTTCTCTCTAGCCCTAGTTCCTCTGGACCCTTTTCATGGGGCAGGTTTTTACACAGCACTTGAAACCGCCTTTGACCTGGTTTTTCTCACAGCGAGAGAATATAAAGGCCGACATTCCAGACGAGGCAGTTTCTAGGGGCTGTGATGCAAGACAAGAATTGCTGCGTGGCCTTGGGAGAGTCACTTTGCTTCTCTGCACCTGTTTTCCCAAGTGGGAAGACAATCCTGGCATCCCTTCTTATGTGGACCAGACCTCTATGGAGGAGAGACATGCTGGGGAGGACGTTCTGCAGGTGCAAGTGTGTGCAGATAGACCTGAGCCCGCGGTCGACGACCCGGTCCCAGACCCAATACCCAAAGGAAACAGATGCTCTGTGGAGAGCTGGTTTTGCAAAGCAAGGTGTTATGTGAAAGCTTACAAACAACCTGCTTCCCACTTCTCTTCAAAGACCCTTCTCTCGCCTCTCTCTCTCTCTCTCCCTCTCTCTCTGCTCGCTTCCAGCTCTTACCTGCTTCTCTGTACAGGAATAGACTCATCCTTTCATTTATTCAGTCAACTAATATCAGTTTAATATTTATTGTTATGAAAATCGCCTGGTACAACGTCAAGAGCACACTAGATTTCTTAATTATCGTAATCATCATCTTCTATGCCAGGTGCTGTGCACGCTCTTCCCTTGTAGACCGAGCGCTTCCCAGAGGGCTCTCACCTACTAAATATTCTCTCCGTGGACCTAACCATCCCAGGGATGACGCAGGTGATGCCTGCACGGCCTCACAGAGGGGCCCCTCCTGTCTCCTCTATCTTTTCAAAGTTTCCACCCATGCATGCCCCCTAACAGGATCACTGTGGTTTCCAAACTTCTTTTTGGAAGAAAGCGGGACGCTTTCTTTAAACAGACCGCCTCCTGTGTAAAGCAGCTCCTGGGGAAGGGCTGGGGTTCTGGAATGCTCCTACTCAACACCTGCCCCCATCCCACCCTGTGGCAGCTTCTTCAATACCTCTGCAGAACCCTGTGGCTCCCCAGAACACAGATGGAAACTACTGGGGTGAGCAAAGACTGGAAGTCAGAAAGATAGGGCTACAGAGCACAGGCCGTTGTCGTGCTGTGCAACTTCAAGCGAGCTACTGCCCTCTCTGAGCTCCGGGCCCATTTTGGTCCAACGAGGAGGTTGGGATGGGTGAGTCAAAAGAGATGACCAGGATCCTACAATGGGGAGAAAGGAGAGGGTAACCACTGGTCTGGGTGAGACAGCTGCCCCGCCCTTCCTGAAACTGGTGACCAGGGAGCCGCTATATCTCTTCCCCATCTAGAGTGAGTCCTCCTCTGGAGTGAGTCACTGCACACCAGGAAGGCTTTGAGGTCCTGCTTAGACACTAACTGCCCCAAAATATGTCTCCTCGTGTCTTTCACAACGTCTAAAATTCCACCATTAGCACCGCATCCCTTTGGATCCCCGGTACTTTATGTTCCACTCAGATCTCATGAAAATACGGATGGCTATATTTAAGAAACAGAAATAGCTCATCAGATAAGACCTTGGCGAAAATAAGCTGGCAGAGATGGGCTTGGTCTGGCCGTCAAGGGGGGCAGCCCAAGAACCAAAGCCCAACTTTACCAACTTCATCATGACAATCGGGCAGACCAGCCTGGCCTTCTGACCCACTTCAACACCCACCCAGGGCGGCCAAGCTCGCCCTGTAAACTCGCCTCCCGCCCCAGCCACCACACTGTGCTGATCGAACCCCAGCAGCAACCACTGCCCAAGCATTGAGAGCCCATCCAGCACCCTTCTCCGTGCCGGGGACTGAGCTGTGAGAGGATAGCAGAGCCCCTGCCCTCAGGGAAAGACACTTGATAAACAAGACTGCACAGGTTGTGCAAATGGTATGATCACGTTTATGCTTTCAAGGGTCATGGGTCACCAGATGAATAAGGGATTTTTAGGGGGACAAGGGTAGAGCCGTTTGTCTAGAAAGCTGGAAAAGGGCCTGATAGCCACCTAGTCCAATCCCCCATTTCACAACTGGGGAGACTAGGACACAGAGAGGGAAGGGGCAGCAGCATGGTATAGTGAAAACAGTCTGGGCAGATTTGCCTCATCTTACCCCCCAGCCTTGATGTTATTCACTGGGTGGCCTCATTGGAGTTCTTCAGCCTCTCTGAGCACCACCTCCTCCCGTGTCTGCTAGTGGGGCTCCTGCCCCATAGAGGGGCCCGTGAGCATGGGTGAGAGGACTCGTGCATAGAGCCCAGAGCATACTAGGTGCTGTTGAGCAAACAGGGCTGTTGCATTGCCACTGGCATCAGAGGGACCCGCCCAAGGTCACACAGGGAGTGAGTGGACAAGCCAGGACTGGACCCCTGACCTCCCAGTGCCCTGTCCAGCCCAGTGAGATCAGCCATCAGCGCAGTTTCCAGGGAAGGTGATAGAGGGTGGAAAAAATTAATAGGATGTTATGCAATTAACTAACATGAGGATAAGCGATTTTTTAAAAGGGGGGCGGGGAGGAAAGTGCCTCAGAGGACACACTGTCTTCACAAGCTGCTACTCTCTGTTTCCCAGCATGTTTTTCCCTGAGGTGAGCTCAGTGAGAAACACAGTAAATTACTGTTCAACAGGAAAAGACCATCCCAGCCCGGGGGGAGCCCTCCTCCCTGAGCAGAGCCACCAGGAAGGGACTCGCTTCTCTAGGCACAAAGCCTGAAGACAGCGGGAGAGTCCAGGCAGGACTGCAGGCCAGCTGGGACAGCCTCGGGGAGGACACAGGTCCAGTGGATGGGCCAGCTTGCACCCCTGGCACCTGCCCGGGGCAGTGCAGAGAGGACAGTGTGGAGTGACCGCAGAGCCTGGCCCCCGACACCCTCCCTTCAGGAGCCAGCTGTCTTTAGCTGGTTCCCCAACTGCTGTGAGCCTCAGGGTCTCCATCCACAACTCCTGGGCTTACAGTATCATGCAATAGGCGCAAGGAGCTGCAAGATCCCCTGGGACCATGTCTTGAGGCACCCAGGAGCCCAGGAGGGACTCAAGGCTTGTTTGCCTCCCTGTGGAGAGCCCCCTTTGGAGAGTGAGGGGACACATGGTTCCTGGGAGGTGAGAGCAGGATGGAACTGGGGAGTGGGAGCAAAAGGAGTGGGATGGGGGGAACTGATAGCTGCTTCTCTGGGTGACCCAGGGTGGGGGCCCGGCTGCAGAGCCCCTACTCCAAGGGACTCAGGGAGCAGAAGCTCGGATATTGAGGGAGCACAGAGACGGAAGGAGGAAGGGACTTGTGCTTGGTCGTATGTTGGGATTAATAAAGTAGAACTTTCTCAAGGCGCTTGGATTAGTGTCCTGGGGCCACCACAATGAGGTGTCATGGACTGGGGAGCTTAAAATGACACTTAATGTCCCATAATTCTGGAAGCTGGAAGTCTGAGACCAACATGTAGGCAGAGTGGTACTCCCTCTGAGACTGGGTAGAAACACTTGTAGGCTCTTCTTTGTTTCTGGGGGCGGGGGGGCAGCAGTCCTCGGACTTCTCGGCTTGTGGCTGCATGTCCCCACATCCTCACAAGGTGTGTTCGCAGCATCTGCCCTCCAGGTGCATCCGTGTCCAGATTCCTCCTTGTAAGGACACTGGTCATTCTGGATTAGGGCCCACCCAAATGACCTCATCTTAACTCGGTTACATCTGTAAAGACCCTATTTCCAAATAAGATCACACTCTGAGATAATGGCAGTTAGGGCTTTAATATACCTTTTATCGAGGCTGGAAGGACACGATGCAACCCACAACAATACTCTTAGACATGCTTATCTATAAGCTTGGGGGGAAATGCCAATTGTCCATATCACACAATATTATTTGGGTGATAGCTTAGAAGAGGGGCAGGTAGCTACTATGGGGGGACTAAAGGCCCTCCAAGGCCTCCCCGCCTTGTTTTTGCCACTGCTTAGAGATGGGATGAAGGCAGGCCCTCCAGGAGAGATGGGTACTCTAACCCTGGAGGCCTAAAATAATTCAGATTGAAAGGAGTTACTGTGTGTCAGGCCCCCTGCTCGGCATAACACAAAGCTCATCTCATTTCCTTCTTGGAATGACCCCACAAGGCAGGCATCATGCCCGCCTCCTGGATAGGGAATTGAGGGTAAGACAGGTCTTGTTCAAAGTCACACAAGCGTCCGTCTTGATGAGCACTGAGTGGTGCATGCAAGCGTTGAATCACTGTATTGTACACCTGAAACTAATATAACACCGTATATTGACTTGACTGGAATTAAAATGAAATGAAATGAAATTTTTTTTTAGAAAAATCAGCCCAAGAGTCAAGGAGAAGAGCTCGACTCTCAGCCCAAACAGCCTGGCTCTACACCTCTGGGTCTCACCCCTGAGCACACAGCCTTCCCACAGGAGGAGCACGTGGTGTGGTGCTTCTTCTCGCACTTCAAGGTCAAGGCTATGCCAGGCCCCAATCTAAAGGTGAGCCAAAGGCCATCGGAAACAGCAGCCAAACCTTTTCCCAGCTCAATAGCAGGATCAAAAAGCTGCTCGTGGCACCTGAGGTTGAGGAGAGCACTAATCACAGGTGAACTTGATCTAATTAACACCAAAACCCAGCACCAGTCAACTCACCTCGGGAAGAGGCTGCCCCTCACCCCAAGGTGGAGGAGAGTGTTTACCGGCTCTGTGAAAGATATAAGCAAACAAAGTAAAATTATATTTCCGTCCTCACATTTTTCCTAGATAGTATTCATAAAAAGGAAAGAAATATTTTAATTAATACATATGAAGAAGTAGGAAAATATGCAGCCGTGTGTTGGAACCAGCTGTGCTCATGAGAGCCAGTTGAGCACATCTTTTCATAATTCCACTCCGTTATGTTACTCTGTTATGCTGATATCTTGAACTCAGCTATGGTGGGAGTATTTACACAACCGACATTGGCAAACACTGCCAGATAGAGCTGCTGGGGCTGTTTGTTCTTTTTCTTTTTTCTTCTCCTTCTGAGAGCTGGCTTTAGGCTATTGTAAATTATATTTTTGAAAATTTTGATTTACACTTGTTCATTGCCAGTATATAGACATACAACTGATTTCTAAACATACTGATCTTATGTCTGGCAACCTTGCTAAATTACTTCTTAATTCTTGTAGCTTTTTGTTTTTGTGTGAGAGAGAGAGAGGTGAGCGGGGGAGAGGCGAAGGAGAAAATCTCAAGCAGGCTCCACACCCGGTGCAGAGGATGACACAGCATTCAACCTCACAACCCTGAGATCACGATCTGAGCTGAAATCAAAGCAGGTGCTTAACTGACTGAGCCAGCCAGGTGCCTCTATTCTTGTAGCTTTTTTAGATTCCATCAGGTTTTTTACATAGACCATCATGTTGTTTGCAAATAAAGACAGTTGTATTTATTTCTTACCAATTGGCCTGCCTTTTATTTCTTTTCCTTGCCTAATTTTAATGGCTAGAACCTATATAATTTATTTAGTTTCACTGAGATGTAATTGACATACAACATTGTGAAAGTTTAAGGTGTACAGCCTGTTGATTTGATGCGCTCCTACATTGCAAAATGATTACCACCTCCGTCATGTCACTTAATTAATATTTGTTTATGGTGAGAACATTTAGAATCTACTCTCTTAACAACTTTCAAGTATATAATATAGTACTATTAGCTGTAATCACCATGGTGTACATTAGATCCCCAGAGCTTATTCATCTTGTAACTGGATATTTGTGCCCTTTGACCACCATTTCCCTGTTCCTCACACCCTGCACACCCTGGCAACCACCACTCTCCTGTTTGTATGAGTCGACTTTTATAGATTCTCCATATAAGTGAGATCATGCAGTATTTGTCTTTCTCCGTCTGACTTATTTTACTTAGCATAATGGTCTTAAATTTCATCCTTGTTGCAAATGGCAGGATTTCCTTTTTTTTTTAGCCGGTGTATATATCATATATATAGAGAGAGATATATCATACTATATATTTGAGATATATATATATACATATATATATCTCAAATGTGTATATATATTTCAATTATATAAATATTTATCTCTCTCAAATCTCAATAGTGGGTTAAAAGCCAATTAAAAGAATGGATTTTTTTTACTAGGTATGTTTCAACATACCTTGTAGAATGGCTACAATTACAAAAAGACTGTACCAAACATTGGCAAAAATGTGGGGAAAACGGAACATTCATACACTACTGGCGGGAATAGAAAATGGTATAGCCACTTTGGAAACAGTTGATCAGTTTCTATAAATATACACCTAGTGTATAACCCAGGTAATCCCTTCCTATATATTTACCCAAGAGAAATGAAAGCACATATCCATATAAAGACTTGCACACAGGGGCGCCTGGTTGGCTCAGTCAGGAGAGCATGCAACTCTTTCTTGGGGTCATGAGTTTGAGACCTACACTCTACACTGAGTGTAGAGATGACTTTATTTATTTTTTTAATAAATTTATTTTTTATTGGTGTTCAATTTGTCAACATACAGAATAACATCCAGTGCTCATCCCGTTAAGTGCCCACCTCAGTGCCTGCCACCCAGTCACCCCCACCCCCCACCCACCTCCCCTTCCACCACCCCTTGTTCGTTTCCCAGAGTTAGGCATCTTTCATGTTCTGTCTCCCTTTCTGATATTTCCCACTTGTTTTTTCTCCTTTCCCCTTTATTCCCTTTCACTATTTTTTATATTCCCCAAATGAATGAGACCATATAATGTTTGTCCTATTGTCAATGAAATAATTGATTTATTTCACTCAGCATAATACCCTCCAGTTCCATCCATGTCGAAGCAAATGGTGGGTATTTGTCGTTTCTAATGGCTGAGTAATATTCCATTGTGTACATAAACCACATCTTCTTTATCTATTCATCTTTCGATGGACACTGAGGCTCCTTCCACAGTTTGGCTATTATGGACATTGGGGCTATAAACATTGGGGTGCAGGTGTCCCGGCATTTCATTGCATCTGTATAGAGATGACTTTAAAAACAAAAACAAAAAAGACTTGCACACAAATGCTCATGGTAATTTTATTTGTAATAATTAGAAACAACCCACACATCCTGTGACAGGTGATTGAATAAACAAATTGTGGTATATCCACATAATATGTTACTGCTCAGTAACAAAAGGAAATAGACTACTGATACACTTAACACATGGATGAATCTCAAAATTAGTATACTGAGAGAAAGAAACAGAACAAAAAAGAGTACATTTTATGTAATTCCGTGTTTAGAAGATGCAAACTAACCCACAGTGAAAGAAAGCAGGTCAGTGTTTGCTTGGGAGGGCAGGGAAGACAGAGGGGCAGGAGGGAGGGATTACAAAGGAGCATCAGGAAACCTGCAGGAATGATAGATAGAGTCACAATCTTGATGAGGTCATGGTTCCATGGTGTATAAGGGTCTAAACTTACAAGATATACATATCAAATAGATGCAGATTATATTATACATTAACATATATGTATACTTTAATACAACTGTTCAAATTGTTCAGAGTATACGGTATGGTCCATAGGTACAACAATGATGTAAAGTTTATATTGATTAATTTGATAGATTTGCTTGCCTTTTCTCTTATTGCTCAAGGCAACTATATTTTCTATTTATAATATTGTGCTGTAACATATAAAACAAGTTTTTCTTATCATGTAAGAAAAAGTTGTTGCTATGGTAATTTCAGGCAAAGCAGCCTCAAAACAAAGTGTTACCAGCAATAGAGACATAACGCCATGATAAATGGTCAATTTATCAAGAAGACTTGACCTTCCTAAAAGTCTATGTTCTCAATAATGGAGCTTCAAAGTACATGAAGTGAGTACTCAGGAAATTAAAGGAAGAAGTAGAGAAATTATATCTGAACATTTTAACATTATTCTTTCCACATTCGAATAAGTAGATTACAAAGGATTTGAATAAACAAAATAGATTTGAAAAAAGCTATCAATTTGCTAGTTGCTTTCAATAAACTACCTGAAATTTATAGAATGTTACATTTAACAATCACAGAGTATACATTATTTATATATGCACACAGAATATTCATCAAGATATATATGTTATAGGTATTCATGTAGAAAACAAATTATAATAAATTTTAAAGGGCTGAAGTCATAAAAAGTTTGTTCTGTGACCATATTTGGATAAATCAAATATCAATAACAAAAAGGTATCTGGAAAATACCACATATTTGGAAATTAAACAGCACACTCCTAAATAACTCATTGATCAAAGAATAATGCCCCAGGAAATGAGATAATATTTTGAAGTAAGTGAAAATGATTTGAGATATTTTCCTCTTTTCCAATGTAAGTTTTCAGTGTTATAAATTTACCTCTCCATGCTCCTTTAGCTGCATCTCACAATTATGTTGTACTTTCATTATAATTCAGTTCCAAGTATTTTTTTTTTTTTAGTGTTAGGAGATTCTCTTGTTATTTTTCTGTTATTGAATTCCAGTTTGATTCTCCTTGTGGTCAGACTACATTATTTCAATTCTTTTAAGTTGTTAGAATTTGTTTCAAAATCCAGGATATGATATACTTTTCTACATTTTCCGTAAGCACCTGAAAATAATGTATATCTTACTATTTGAGTAGAGTGTTTTTATAAATACCTATTAGATCTGTTGGCTGATGCTATTGCTCAGTTTTTCTATATCCTTGTTGATTTTCTGTCTGGTAGAGAGAAAGGGATGTTAAAGTCTCCAACTGTAATTGCAGGTAAGTCTATTTCCATTTCTCCTTCCAGTTTTGTCATTTTTTACTTAGCTTTGTTGTCTGATGCATATACATTAAGGATTTCTATATATTCTTGGAATGTTGTCCTTTTTATCAATATTTAATGTCCTTCTTTGTCTCTGGTAATTTCCTTTGCTCTGAAGTCCACTTGATCTTATTAATATATACACTCTGCTTTTTTTTTAAAAAAAGATTTTATTCATTTATTTATTGAGAGGGAGTGCACGTGCATGCACAGGTGAGGGGAGAGGCAGAGGCAGAGGGAGAAAGAAAATTGTGAGCAGACTCCATGCAGAGTACAGAGCCTAATGTAGGGCTCCAATCCAATACCCTGAGATCATGACCTGAGCCAAAATCGAGTCAGATACTTAACTGACTGAGCCACCCAGGTGCCCCACCACTCTGCTTTTTTTAAATTAGTTTTGTAGAGTATATTTTTCCCTCTTTTCACTTTCAGCCTACCTATATAGCTACATGTGAACTGGGTTTCTTGTAGACACCATATAATTAGGTAATTTTTTATCCACTGTGCAAATCTCTGTCTTTTAATTGATGTATTTAGATGACTTACATTTAATGTGATTATTGACATGTTATGGTTTACATCTACCACTTTATTATTTGTTGTTTGCTCATTCTGTTTCTTATTCCTCTGTTCCCTCCCCCTATTTTCCTTCCTTGAAGGTTATTTGAACAAACTAAGTGAAATTGTAAAGAAAACATGTTAAAATTAATGGAATGCAAATAAAGTGCTGCTAAAATAAAGTATAGCTTTAACTGCTTATGTTACATAGGAATAAAACTAAATATCAATGATCTAAGCATCCACATTAAGAAGAAAAGAGCGTGTTCCATAGTAAGCATAAGGAAAGAATTAATAGAGTGAAAAGCATTAAAAAATAGATAAATGAAAAATTCATCAAAAACAAATATGATCACTTGAAAGATTGAAAATGATCTTATCAAAAGGTTGACAACCCTCTAGCTGGAATGAAAAAGAATAAAAAGGGAGAGCCAGAGGACACTCAAATTACCAATACCAAAAGCCAAAAGGGGATATCATTATATATCATTATCCATCTTAAAATCCCACACAAATAAATATGACAATTCAGATGAAGTGAAAAAAATTCCAGCAAAGTACAGCTTACCAAAACTAGCCCAAGAAGAAATAGAAAATAGTAATGGGCCTAAGTCTGTTAAAGAATTGGGTTAACGTTAAAACCTTCAACAAAGAAAATACTGGTCTCAAGCGGCTTCCCTGGTGAAATCTTTCAACTGTTAAAGAAAGAAATGGTACCAATCTCACACAAACTTTTTTCCAAAACTAGAAAAGGAAGAAATGCTTTCCTACTCATTTTACAATACCAACATGACCCTCCACTGAAACCCCACAAAAATATTACAAAAAATAAAAGTATAGAGCAACATCCCTCATGAACGTCAATGCAAACATTCCTTAATCAAATATTGGCAAGTTGAATTCAGGATATCAAAAGGAAAACATATGATGACAAAATGTGATTTATCCCAGGAATGAAAGACTAATTTCTCACTTGAAAATAAATTGCTATAATTCACATTAACAGAAGAGAGAAGAGAAAAATTACAATCATCTCCATCTATGCAGATAAAGCATTTGACAAAATCTAATACCCATTCATGATACTTAAAAAACTTAGCAAAGTAGCAATAAAATAGAAGGGAATTTCCTCAATATGGCAACAGATAGCTACAGAAAGCTGACAGTCAACATCCTACATAATGATGAAATATGAAGGCCTTTCCCCTATGATCCAGAACATGTGAAGAACGTCTGTTCTCACCACTTCTGTTCCACATCGTCCTGGAGATCTTAGCCAGTACAATAAGGCATGAGGAATAAACACGATTCATAACAATTGGAATGGAATGAGTAAAATGCTTTTTATCCACAGATAATATGTTTGTGTATGAGCAGAATCCAGAAGAATTGAGAATAAAACAACTAGTATTAATTACTGAATTTAGTAACTCACAGTATACAAGGTCATTATACAAAATCAATTGTATCTTTATACAGTTAGAAAATGAGACTAAAATCATTTTAACAGCATAAAAGCCTGCAAGATTTATAGGAATAAATATACAAAGCCTCTATAATGAAAATGATAGATTGATGCTCAGAGAAATTAAGAAAGTGAAGGGATATCTTTGCTTGCAGATTGGAAAACTTACCATTAGGATGTCAGTTCTCCCCAAATTGATCTATACATTTGATGACATTTTATCAAAATCTTAACTTTTTAAATGGAAATTAACAAGTTGATTCTAAAGGTAGTGGAAACGATAATGCTCTAGAAGATGCAAAATAATATTGAAAAAAGAAAAAAAAAGAGGGTTAGAGAGCTAACAAATTAACTGTAAACCTGTGGTGGTGGAGATGGTGTGGTACTGGTGTAAGAATAGACAAATGGATTAATGAAACAGAACAGAGGATCCAGAAATAGATTCACACTTACACAGTTCATTGATTTTTGATAAAGGGGGCCAAAGCAATTCAATGGGGAGAAGAAAGTCTTTTCAAAAACATGATGTTGAAACAAGTGGATAAAGAGATGGGGAAAGAAATGACCCTCGACCTCCACCTCACACTAAACATTAAAAATAATTAGCGACAGATAATAGACTTAAACATAAATGCTAATTACAATAACCTTTCTGGAAGGAAACAGGAGTATATCTCTATGACACAAAAAGCATTAGCCATAAAAGAAGAAATGTAAACCATTGATCTTTATCAAATTGGAAAATGTTGGCTTTTTTCAAACACTCAGTTAATGAAATGAAAAAGCAAACTACAGATGACAGGAAGGAAATATTCACAGAACACCTCTCTGACAAAGGGTGTGCATTCAGAATGTTCAAGGAAGTCCTATAAATCAACATTAAAACACGAGAAACATCCCAGTAAACATTGGGCAATAGGATTGAATGGATCCTTCATAAAAGAAGACATATGAGTGGCTAATAAGCACATGAAAAGGTGACCAGCATCACTAGTCATCAGAGAAGCGCCAATTAAAACTAAATTGAGATACCACTTCACACCCACTGGCTTCATTAAAAACACTGACGATATCAAATGCTGGTGAAGATTGTGCAACTGGAGCTCTCATACACGGAAGGTGGGAGTACAAAGTGAAACAATCACTTTGGAGAAACAGCTTTGGCAGTTTTCTATAAAATTAAATATATACTTACCTGAGGACCCAGCAGTTTCACTCCTATTTACTGCAGAAAATGGAAACATAGGTTTCCAAAAAGAAAAAAGTTGTTCAAGAATATTCACAGAAGCCTTATTCATACTGGACTAAAATGGGAAACAATCCAAATGTCCATTACAAGAGAATGAATAAACAAATTATGGTGTGTTCAAATAATTAATACTATTTAGTAATAATAAGGAACAAACTTCTGTTACCACAACAACCTGGAATGGATCTCAGTCATTATGGTGAGCAAAAGGAGCCAGTCGCAGAAGGCTACCACAAATTATCTGATTCCATGCATGTGGCACTCAGGAATAAGCAAAATTAACCTACACTGTTAGAAATCGGAACAGTGGTTGCCTCTGCAGGGTGAGGATTGACTGGGAAGGGGACAAGGGAATTTCGAGATGATGAAAATGTTCAGATCTTGATTGGGATTGTGGTTACTAGGTGTGTTCACCTGTCGAATGTCATAGAACTTTACACTCAACACCTGTGCATTTCATTGTATATAAATTACGCTTCAATCAAATTCCTAACAAGACAGAAGAGGAAGCAGTGGGCAGGAACGTGGGTGTAACTTCTAGTTCTTGAACCTTCCTTTCCTTGACCTTGATCTTCTCCACCATTTGGGATCTCCTGGCTCCCACAGGTCACCCCAACCAGGCAACACTGGTCGGAGTCCTGACTTCTGTGCGGGCCCTTGAGTGATGGTAATCTGGGTAGCAATCACTGGAATATTGTACAGCCCTCTTAACTGGGAGCAGAAGTTTTGACTTGTTTAAAAAAATCTCTCACCCTACAACTTACCTAACTACTTGAAAAGCTCAGCCATTTTAAGAAAGAATATGTATACACATGCACACCGACAGAGCCTGCTTAAAAGATGCCAGCAGTGGATAAAGAGTCATCAGGAATAGCAGATCTAGAAGCAACCAATGAAAAGCTACATCAGTCCAAATTCATAGCTCATGGTAGAATTGATTTTACGGCAAAAGAGTGGAACAAAGAGAAATCTAAATATCCAGAACCAGATGAGCTGACTGCTGATATTACAAGAAAGATAGAGCAGAGGAAGTGATGAGGGGCGCTCCCCATATGGCCCTTCACTGTAGAGTCAGCCTTCAACAGAAAGGAGAGGTCTCCGCTATCTGTTGCCCCAAACACCCCCCCCACACACACACACACAGAGTCTACTGGGATTCTTGCCTCTCCATCTTCCTCCAATTAAGATCTTTGTGGCCCATGCATCCAGTTCATGTGAGGACCACCTCAAGAATACCTTCCACGGAAGAATTTCTTTGCCATTTATCCTGTAAAAATCAAAGCGAGTCACCTTCAAAAGAACCTGCTACCGAAAATTCAGAAGCATGGAATCCCCAAACACATGGGAATCTTGTCTCCCTTACAAATTCACTTTGAATTCTCTCTCATTTTTGGTTTAAGTGACTGCTAGAACTTGAGCGATTCTACTTTTGCCCAAATGAAAACTTTGCAGAGTTATAATTATCAAGATAGTGATTTGTAAATAAAGTTGATTTAAATATTAATCTCAGGGAGTGAATTATCTTGTCCTCTCTGGATAGTATAAATATAGCATTCAATTCGATTAGCAGCCCATTATTACATGAACAATACAGGAAGCATCACACGAGCAGTTCTGAAATGGCACTATGTGAAATGGCAAAAGGCATTTCTACACACCAAGCACTGTATTGTTATAGTTTGAAGACAAATGTCAAGTGCCTGGATGTTTGCATTAGACCAAGTAACTTGGTGTTACCTGAACACATTTCAACTGGGATGTTTAAAAGAGCACAAGAGAGTTTACAGGGTCTATCATGCTATTTGAATCGTGTCCTTGTTACACTGCACCCTCTCCTCCCTCTCCAGAGATAATTCCCCACTCCTAACTCCAG
Organism: Canis lupus baileyi; assembly: GCF_048164855.1. NCBI lineage: Eukaryota > Metazoa > Chordata > Mammalia > Carnivora > Canidae > Canis > Canis lupus. Next base: position 22,713,698 of record NC_132841.1, read on the forward strand.
ACAGGATCAGAAGAGGCTGGTAGAATAGGGTTGGAAAGCTCAGAGTCAGTCCTGACCAGTTGTCCCTGGTTCTCCCCCAGCCTCAGTTTCCATTTGAAGGACGCCAGGATCAACACTGACCTCCAAGAACAACAGAGAGGATGGACAGGAAATCACTCTGTTAAAAGAACTACCCAGGGAACTTAGGCAGGCGGTCGGTCCCCTGTGTGTGACAACTGTGCGGGCTCTGAAACCAGACTGCCACGGTTTCGATCTGGCCTCCGTCTCCCACTAAGCAGGGAAATCTGAGTCACAGTTTTCTCATTTTTAAAATGAAGATAAGCATAGCATCCACTTCATGGGTTATCGTGGAGATTGAAGGAACTGATTTGTGTACAGCTGTTGGCCCGGCGTCTGGCTCGCGGTAATTGCTTAGTGTATGTTAGCTGGCTTTGTTCGCTTTTAAGACAGTGGCCACTCCTCTAAGCCCAGGTCCGTCCTCCGTTCACACAGGTATGTCGGGAAGTCCACAGGCACCTTTAACTCACCCTGTCCAAACCCAGATTCTCCACCTTCTCCCCAGTCCACCCCTCCTCCTCTTTTCACTACTCCTCCTATTGCAACCCTGCCTTCCCCTGCTGGGCTCTTGCAGCCCCCATCCTTTCCCCTACCCCCAGATTCCCACACTCCATGAGGCTCAGAGTCCAGAGTTTTCTTTCTCCTTCTGGGTCCCCACCCCCTGCAGTTCCAGGCCTGGTCTCATTGCCTCAGGAGCAAACCCGACTGGTTCCCTGCCCTGGGCTGTCCTCCTCAATCCGCCCCTACACCCCAGCCTAAAATATGCTCCCACAGCTGGACTCCCTACAGGTAGCACCCAGGCCTCCCCATTTCCGAGCAGAATCAGTCTCTAGCACAGCAGCCCCTGCCTTAGCTGGAAGATTTCCCCTCCTGCCTTCTCTGCCCTTTTGTCCCCTGGTGGAGAGACTAGGGCCTGGCCACACCCTGACCATACACCATCCACATTCCTGGCCCTACATCTTTCTCACACTGTTCCCTGGAATGCAATCTTCTAGCAGGTTTATGGTTTCCTTCCCACCCTGGGTCTGGAGTCCAGCACTCCCTCTTCAGAGCTGTTAAAGCCCCTCTGGGCAGTACTGAGACTCACCAGCCAGACTAGGGCATATCCCAGGCCCCGCTCCAGGGCCTTTGCCCTGTGCTATAGACAGGACAGGTTACCTAATTTGTAGGACCAAGTGCAAAATTATTTTGAACAGGGCTCCTTGTTCAAAAATCATTAAGAATTTTGGGGCACCTGAGTGGCTCAGTTGGCTAAGCATCTGGCCTCAGCTCAGATCTCTCCCAAATAAATAAAATCTTTTCAAAAATTTATTAAGAATTTTAAGATGGACAAATCCCAGCTGAAGGACATTCTACAAAATACCTAATCAATAATCCTCAAAAACATCAACATTATAGAAAACAAAGAAAACCTAAGAGACTATCACAGCCAAAAGAAGTCTTCGAGGTCATGATCACTATGTGTAATGTGGCATGCTGGACAGGATTCTAGCACAGAAAGAAAAGGATATTAGGTAAAAATTAAGAAAATATGAATGTAGTTCATAATAACATATCAATATTGGTTCACTAATCGTAGCAAATATAGTACATACTAATGTAAGATATTAATGGTAGGGGAAACTGGATGAGGGGTATATAGGAACTTGCTATATTTGCAATTTTTCTGTATATCTAAAACCGTTTAAAATTCAAAGTTTTTTTTAAATTAACAGTAGCAACAACAAAGAATTTTGAGAAGGCAACAGCAGAGAAAATGAATAAATTGTCCAAGACAGAGCCAGGATTTAAACCCAAATCGGCCTGACCCCAAGGCTTTTGTGACTAACTGCTTCTGTTGCCTGAACCCCAGGGAGAGGACCCTCCCCGGGGGGACCACAGAAAAGATGTGTGTCCGGGATGGGAGTGGGAGGAGGGCTGTCACAGTATTTATCCGAGGTTAAGAGCCCAAGCCTGATGGTCACGTAGTGTTGTGATTCCATTTATATGAATTTCCCAGAATAGGCAAATGCACAGAAACAAGAAAGTAGACTCGTGGTTGCCAGGGGCTAGACGAAGGGAAGAATGCGCAAGGGAAGCAGGGGAGGTAACTGTTTCATGGTGTGGGATTTCTTTTAGGGGTGATGGCAATGCTATTGAATTAGATAGTTGTGATGACCGTACAACATCCTGGATATACTAGAAAACGCAGGGTCATACATTTTCATTTATTTATGTTTTAGTAAACTTGACGCCCAATAGGGAGCGTGAACTGACAGCCCCGAGATCAAGAGTTGCACGATCGGCTGGCTGAGCCAGGCAGGCGCCCTGATAGGTTATGTGCATTTAATCTCAATTGAAAAAGAAGAGTACACACTTGAGACCATTCTGTCCAGATCTGCATCTCCACTGCACCGTTCCCGAGCTGTAGGGGACCCTGGGCAGGTGACCCGTCTGGGCTGCAGTGCTTTACCTGGCAAATAGAGGTAGTAACCAGTACCTATCTCAGAAGGCTGTGGTCCGCACATAAAGAACCCAGGACAGTACCTGGCATCTAGAAAGCACCCCGCATTAGCTATAATGATCTTACTACAAAGACATGGTAGTGCTTTAAGGGGCCTTGGGGCCCTGGGGCCTCCCTCCCCACAGTACAGGTGTTTGGGGCATCGGACTGGATGGATCAGGGGAGGGATTCTGAACTCATTCTCAAACCTCACCTCCCAAGATCCTCCAAACCGAGTCGTCTGAGAGCCCGCTCCCCTAGACAAGCCAGGGTCCCAGGAACCACTCCTGGGCGCCCCCCATCCCCTGGGGGTCTGGCCTTAGGCTGGAGGCCGCGGCGGCCTCGGTGGCGATGCGAGCTGCAGCGCGCCCCCTAGTGGCACCTGCGCGCACACGGGGCCTGGCCGCCGCGGGAGGTGCCAACCCAGCCCGGCGCCGCCGCAACCCGCAGCTGCTTTTCAATCAGCTCGTACCCAACCAGATAAGGGGCTTTCTGTATGTTCTTTTCAATTCTAGGAGGTACGTAGTGTTTCCATTTTACAAGCGAGGAAACCGATGCTAGGAAAAGGCTCAGCAGCCAGCCCACCTTCTCCCAGCAGGTCAGAGCTGGCCCTGGTCCATCAAACATCAGCTCAACTCCAGATTCCAGAACTCTCGTCTGCCACATGCTCTTCAGGTTTGGGGGAAATGAGGGTAGCCCACGGAAGCATCTGCAGACTCCAGTAAGTGTCAGAACTGGCTCTGTGTTGTAGGAAGGCAGCCCCACCTCCTGCCCCTGGCCCCAGGCTCCCAGGAAATGGAGGGGGAGGTCAGAGGCTCCTTCTAGGGCCCATTTGACAAGGCTGTGGGTGCTTTGCTCAGTAACCCCTCTTTTTCCAGTCTCACTGATGTTCTGACTCAACCAATATTGATTGTAGGCCTACCTTGGATGCTGTCTTCCAAGCTGGATGTATAATGGTAAACGGGAAAGGAGGTGCCCTGCCTCCAAGCAGCTCACCACCTCCTCCTCCTTCTTAACTCACAGCAGAACACCTTTGCTGGGTTTGGGAACACTTTAGTAATTTGTAATCCCATTACTCCAATGAGTCATCCCGGGGCCCCGGGCCTTGCCCATTCACCTATCCAAGGGACAGGTATGGGCTCTGGGTATTATGACTCCCCCTGCAATCCTTTCCCTGGCTGGAGCCGAGGGCCAGCACGCACACCATGACAGCATGGGAGGGGATGCAGGGGAATTATGGAGGGATCCCCCATGTAGTAAGTTCCCCACCCTGATGTTGGAGTCATGGAGGGAAAACAGGGCCCAGGACCCTCCCCCCATGCCCCATAGGCATATTTTAAGAATTGAAAGAGTTTTTAGGCTGGGGAGGGAAGTGGGGCAGACACCTGCAGGAGAGAGGGAAATAAATAACCACTCTTCTTTTGCTTGCCCTCTCATCCCCCCTTCCCTGCTGCTGGGAGTTAAACAAAGCCCTGAAACCTGACATTGGGCTAGAAGGGCCTACCTGGTACAATTCCTGCCTGAACAGCAAGTCCAGAGGACTGGAAGCTTTCAGAAGTCTCCAATTCCCACTGGCCTTCTGATGAAGAGAGAGAGAGGGAGAGAGGCGGAGGCTGGGGAGAGAACACCAGCCCTGTAGTCCCTGCATGCTCTGTTTCTGCTGAGCTCCCAGCTGAGTTATGCAGCATAGTGTCCTTGACCATGTGCCCACACCCAGGGGATGACAGTCAGTAGTGGGTCTGGGTACCTGTGTTCCTATATGTGCTTCTTTGGGGTAGCTAGGTATCTAAGTATCAATTTGTCTCTTCTTATGAGTCCATTTGTGCTTTTGGAGATGTCTGTGTGTGAGTCTGTGTCTGTGGCATGGGGAATGTGTGCGCTTTTTTTTGGCCTCATGTCTTGGGTTTGTGGTTGTCTCTGCAATGGGGAACCTGTTTGTAAGTGTTTCTAAGAGGGTCATTTTGCACCTGTGGATCTTTGCTGCATGTTTACTTGTGTGTACTTTTATAGGTGTCTATGGGCCATGTGTGCTTATAACTGTGCTTGGGGTTTGTGTATGTATGTGTGCTTGTAATTGTGAGGATGGGTGGAGTTGGCCACTACACTTGCCTGGGCTGTCCTGGGCCAAGCTAAAGATAACCTAACTACCTTTGCCCACAGGGACCTTTCTCAGTTGGCCAAAGTTCTTCCCAGGTATTTCTGCTCCACCTATATCCACCCTCCAGATCCTGAATACCCAGCCAGAGAGGGCAGGGGAAGTGGCTGACTACAAGCACCATGCTCCAGATGCTCCAGGCCCCACCTGTGCAGGGAGAGTGTGTGGAGGAGGATATTGGGGAGTACTTATTGCTTTTCTGCCCCCACCAGGTCCCCTTCCAGCCTGCTAGATTGGTCCCCAAGTCCTTTTTCCTCCAATCTAGGAATTGGAGTGTCACTGGGACAGGTATCACATGTGGGAACATGTGTCACTGGGGACACTTTGCCTGATTCCAGCCCATCCCCTACTGGCTCCCGGGCCTGGCTGGACCAACCTCTGACTTCCTTCACCCCTTCCTGAAGTAGCCCACTGCACTTGTATTTGAGGAACGATTCTAGATCCGTGCTCCAGAAAAATCCCAAGTAGAGACAGATCAGAGCTAGGGGACACAGGCATTCCTGCTGGCTGCCAGCATCCTTCTCTTTGAGTCCAGCCCCAGAGGAGGTGTGGGGTGGAGGCTCCCCAGCTCAGAGTTTCTTTCCAACTCCATCTCCCCTGTCCCCTTCACTCACTTATTCTCTCAAAGCTGTGTGTGATCTTGATCAAATGACCTTACATCTCTGTGCCTCCATTCCATCATCTATAAAATGGGGATATAACTGGTACAACTCAGAGTTGTTGTGAAGACTAACTCGGGGGCACAGGTCTCTGCCAGTGCAGCTGGTCCACCGCTTCTGGTATCACTGTGTTTCAGTCTCAAGACACTACCATCCCTCCAGCTCCACCTAGTTCCATATGCCTTTTGGCCCACTCTTGGGTAGCCAGGACTTTCCCCCACAAATCAGACTGGCAAGGAGAGGAGATCTTGGAAAGAGAGATTAGTGACATTTATGCAGTTTCCATACATATTTTTTTCATTCAACTCTACACCCCCTTATGAGATAATTATAATTTTTCTCTATTTTAGATGATGATGAAGGAAGCATCAGAATGGTTAAGTAACTTGCTCAAGGTCACACAGAGGGTGAGGAGCAGAGCCCAAGGGCTGTACCTCTCCCCTCTGCCCTACTGTTACCTTGGAGGGCAGCTTTTTAACAGTAGCACCTAAGGTGGTACAGGAGGTTTAGAGGGGTCTGGTGAACAGTTCTGCCTAAGGTCACACAGAGAAGCCGAGCCATCCAGGATGATCCGCATCTATACCTACATTCACATAGCTGTAAGCCCCGGCTCAACCGGGCCTGAAGTGTTTGAGATTTTTCCCATTTAGGGAGTCTTTTTCTTTCTTTTCTTCTTTCTTTCTTTCTTTCCTTTCCTTTCTTCTTTTCTTTTTTCTTTTTTTTTTCTTTTTCTTTTTCTTTTTCTTTTTCTTTTTCTTTTTCTTCTTTTTCTTTTTCTCTTTTTCTTTTTCTTTTTCTTTTTCTTTTTCTTTTTCTTTTCTTTTTCTTTTTCTTTTTCTTTTTCTTTTTCTTTTTCTTTTCTTTTCTTTCTTTTTCTTCTTTCTTTTTCGAAACATCCCCACACTTTGAAGGCACAGGTAATAAGGACCAAGGCAGCCAAAAGCGAGAGGCCTCAATTCAATCAGAGGAGAAAGCTGACGCAGCCAAGCCAAGGAGAGCTGAGATACATCTCCCTGGTTTTTGAAAAAGGAAAACTGGGCAGCCTGCGCCTGCAGCCACGTTCCCGCGGCCGGGTTTTCCAGCTCGCCGGGCCGAGCGTCTCGCGAGCGCCCCCCTGAAGGGCCCCCAGCCTCGGCGGAGGCCGCGCCGCGCCGCGCCGGCCGTCGCTGCCCCCCTCCGGGGCCCCGCCCGGCCCCGCCCCCGCCGCCCCGGCCCCGCCCCCGCCCCCGCCGCCCCCGCCCCGCCGCGCGCGGTCCTCCCGGGCTCGCGGACCGACTCGGGCGAGCGGGCGGCGGCGCTCGGCATTGTGGCAGGCGGCGGGGGCCGGCGAGGGCGCCGGGGCCGCGGGCGGCGGCGGGGCGCGGGGAGGCGCGGGGCCGGCCTCCGCGGGGCCGCTCGGGGCGCTCACCTGCCGGCGCGTAACTTCGGAGCCGGGGCGCGCGAGCCCGCGGAGCGCTCGGAGCGCCGGGGCGCCGGGAGCGCAGAGGGGCGCGCGGGAGCCCGGCCGGGAGAGCGGGCGCCGGGCCCCACGGACCGCACGGGCTGGCGCGGCCGGGCGCCGGGAGGACGGCGAGGCGGCGGCGGCGGCGGCGGCGGCGGGGCCGGGGCCGGGGCCGGGGAGCGCGCCCCGCGGGAGAGGCGCCCGAGCCTGGCCGCGGGAGCATGTGGGCCCGGAGCGGAGCGCGGGGCGCGCTGCTGCTGGCGCTGCTGCTCTGCTGGGACCCGAGGCTGAGCCGAGCAGGTAGGGAGCGACCGGGCACGCGGGCGGGGGTCGGGGCCCGCTGCGCCCGGCTGCGCGAAGTTGGAGCGGTCGAGCGCCGCGTCCGCCCGCACGGGGAGGCGCAGGGGCCGCGAGTGGGAAGGTGGGAAGGTGGGAAGGTGGGAAGGCAGGTCTCCCCGCCCCACCAGCCACCCCCGGGGGCGCGGCCGGGTGCCCCAGAGGAAGCTCCCCGCTCCGCCGCCCGGGAGGACCCGGCCAGGAAGGCTGGCCTCCGGGGGACCCCGGGCTCCCCGCACACGGCGGCGGCAGAGGAGGAAAAGACGGGGCTCCGGCTGCTCGGGCCAGGTGTGCGCTGGCTCGCGGTGCGCCGGCAACTTCCCAGCCGTGCGGGCGGCTCGTGCAAGCTCCTACGCGCTGCGCCCCCGAGACCCGCAGACGGGAAGGAGCGAGAGACCCGCGGGGCGCCCCGCTACCCAGGGAGGCCGGCTGTAGAAGGGGGAAGGGCCGAGCACTGCTCCTGGCGTGGCCCGCGACCGCAGGATCCGCAGGTCGGGAAGGAGTCTTTTTTTTTTTTTTTTTTTTTCTCTTCTTTCTGGGGTTTGGTGTGTGTTGGGGTGGGGGCAGAGTACGTAGCGATCCTGCCAAGTTTCCTTGTAAATGGGTCACTGACATCCCCCCACCCCCACCCCCACCCCCCGTCCGGGGAGCCGGCGCGAGATGCGCTTGCCTACAGTGGGCCTGCAAGATGCGTTAAGGGGGTTGGTAGGCTCCTAAAATAAAGTCCCTACCGCCACGGCACCACCCCCTCGCCCTGGCTGTGCACACCTCTCGCTCGCCTGGAGCTGGGCCCCGCGCCGCCGACTGGGCTGCGACTCCTAAGGCGAGCGGGAGGACGCACGGGAGCCCACCTGCCTTGGGTGCGGGAACCCGAGGAGCTGGACGCCGCGGCTCCTGGGGCGGGGCTGGGGCAGGGGGTCGTCCCGCGTGGAGCCCTCCGAGTTGGGGCTGAGAATGGGGCAGGAAAGCTGGCGCAGAAAGTGGACGAGGTGACGCAGCCCCCCCCCCCCACTACACCCCGATGGCCAAAGACTCCTCGCTCTGGAATTAATGATTCCCACGGCCTGGGAGCGAGGGCTTGGTTTTAGCACATCCTCCACTTTTTCCCCCCCCAGCCCTCTGTTGTAAAGTTACGACACAATCATTTGATCCGAGTTAATTACGATTTGGGCAGACTCAGGTATTTAAAGCAGTGTTTTGAAGTTGGAAGGTAATGATGGGGGAGGGGGCAGGCTGCTGAATGACCAACCTTGTTTTAAAGAGCGCAGTTGAAGGTGGGAGTTGCTGGGCTGGGGTGTTGGTTTCTGGTTTGAGGGTGTTTGAGGGGAGGTGATTGAAGGGTAGGGTGAAGCCTCTGTAAACGCCACTTGGGCAGCATCGGGGCTTGGGAAACTGTTTTAGAACCAGCCGCGCAATGGGATCAGGGATAAATACTGAGGTTACAGGGGAGGGGAAGGAAGGGGAGAGGAGGGGAGGGGGGAGGGCCTCCGCTGGGCAGGAAAAAGGCAAGACTGGTTGGCCTAGAGTTGGGCTGGGGAGGCTGGGGGTGGCCTGCCTTTCCTGCTTAACAAAGCATCCAGCCCCCACCTTCCCCAGAGGAAACCCCAGGCCCAGGGCTTTGATGGATTTGGGCACAAACGGAGCCCAGCCAGAAGTGGCCTCTAATACCGGGCTTTGATTTCTCACTAGTGAGCAGAACCGGTGTTGGAATTGTGCTCATTACTTAGCGCGGCAGGGGCTGCCTGCCCACCAGCCTACAGTGGGCCCAACTGGTGGGGTCCGCGTGCAGTCCCCCCTCTGCCCAGAATCTGAAGCCCTTAGAAAATCTGCCTTCAAGGAGGGGAGAACATGCCCCCTCCTCCCACGCAGCCCGTTTCTCCGATGCCACAGGCACAGAACATCTGTCGGAATGTTCTTGGGGTCTGCCCGGTGGATCCGTCACGAGTCCCATTTCACTGCTGGGGAAAAGCAAGGCCAGAGTGTTGGCTCTTCTCAATCTTGCTTGACCACAGATGGCGGACTTGCGTGCAGGACTGCTCCTCTCTAATAGCCAGGCTGCTTCAGGTCACACTGGACGCCTCCTCGTGGCCCCATCCACCTCTGCCTGAAGGCATATATCAAGCTGATGGAGATAAGGCTGTCTCCACAGAGCAGGGCTCTCTCTGGGAGGTGTCCAAGCTCCGTCAGGTGGCAGGCACTTTGTCTCTTTTCCCTCACCCCCCTTCCCAGTGGATATGGGGATGAGCTCCCTTTACAGCACTAAGGGATTTTTAAGCCATAAAGTTTGATGGTGGAAAAATCAAACCCGGAACCATAAAATACAGACCCTTAGAAGGAGGAGGTGTCAGCAAGTGACTGGCCAGCAGAGGCCACTTCAAAAGCCCCTGTTGGCCCTCAGGATCTCCTCTCACCGTACCGTTAGCCTTTCCAGGAGTTTTTAAAGAGTCTTGCCTTGGCTTCTGGCTGGGATGGTTGAGAAGGGACCGTGGAATCATGATAACACATCTTTTTAAGATGCAATTAAAGTCAGAGTTTTCCCAGTCTCTGCTGTGTGTGCATGTGTGTGCATGTGGGTGGGTGTGTGCATGTGGGTGGGTGTGGTGCGGTGGCCCATTTTGCGTCACCCTCTACACTGTAGCAAACACCCATCTCAAACAAATGGAAAATCAAGAGTGTCTTAATGTGCTTTCTCATTAAAGTGAAAGTATCACTGCAGGGGAAGAAATTCGGAGGTAATTTCTCTCCTTCCTCCTCTCTCCACCCCCACCCCAAACTGGGAATTCCAGAGGACAAAACAGTTCCCCTCTTTTCCCACCCCTTTCCTTAACTGCTGAAGCTTTGGGACAGGCCCTGACTTGCCCTGGGGAGGGGGGGAAGAGGGGTATATATGGGGACTCAGGGATAGATCTGGAATCTGAACTCAGGCCTCACAAACCTCAGGCTAGTTCTGGCTCCTTCTTTCCACCTGGCTGCATGGGTCTGGGACTGAGCTGTTGAATTGAGGCCCTAGGGAAGGCAGGCTGCTAAAGATAAGGTTTGTTTGGTAGTTAGGTCAGACTGAGACTTGTAGTGGGATGGGGAAAAGAGGTGGAGTCAGGAATGCTGACCCCAGACAGGTGTAAAGGGCTGGGCCAGAGGTCAGGCCCTGAGACTAGCCAGGTGCCCAAAGGTAGCTCCACCCCTGATCCCTAACCCATCCCAGGTGAGATAAACCACTGGCCACGCTCCCTTGGAGTGTGGGACTAGCTGGCTCTACATTTTAAAACTCTGCCTTCATTTGTATAGATGGGACAAAATATATTTTTAGTTTTTATTTTGAAGCTTTGGGGAGCCCATCTCCTCCCCACCCACTCTGTTGAGTTTCTGGCTGTCAGGCCTGAGATGAGATCTTCCCATCTCCCCTTCCCTTCCTCCCCACACTCTTCTAAAGAGGGTGTGGGCTGCTTAGGACTTTGGGGATGAGGGTAGAGAAGGACTCCCTCATTCCAAGTGCTTAAGAGAGTAAGGTTAGTGATTTTAAAGGGTCCGTCCTGGATCCCCCCTCCCTCTAAGTGTGTTCTTCTGACCCTCAGCCCTGGGGTGGGGTCGCAGAGAGACATCCATCCGGGAGCCCACCTAGCAAGGCCTGTAGGAAAGGAAGGGAGGCGGGGTCACGGGACTTAGGGAGTAAAGAGAACCTGCCACCAAGGCCGAGTGGCCCCCAGCAGAGAAGGGAGGGTGCGGGCATCCGAGGCCACAGCCGAGCCTCTCAGGGCCTCCTCTTCCTTCTCCTCCTCACCAGTTTCCTAAACAGCTTCCACAAATGGAGTCATTAAAACTGTGAAGGCAAAATGAAACCAAACAAGTGCCTTCTGTGCTTTTCTGTTTCTTGTCTTTATTTTTTTTTAAAGGGAAAATTAAAATTCCGTAATTAGAATAATAGGAGGAAGGGCAGTTTCAGGAAGGTCGAGGGAATCAGGTGCACTGGCCCCTTTGATTTGCTTCCCGAGTTGGGGCTGGGGCCCCAGCTGCCCGGGGGATGTCTCCCCACCCTCGTTATGGGGAGCCGCGGGCGCCCCGGAGCTGGCCAGGGCTCCCGGCTGTGAGCTGGGCGCGTGGCGGATTCGCACTCAGCCCCGCGCCCCCACCAGCCGGCCTGTGCAGGTCCCGCGGTGCCCCTTCCTCTGCGCAGCTTTTTCTCGATACTGGCAGCAAAAACACATGCTGGAGTGCGCGCATACAGCAGCCGCGTCCCCGCTCCCCAGCCCTTTCCTTCCCTCCCTTCTCTCCGAAAGCGCCCCGACCTGATCAGCGCCTCCTGGCCCGGCACGGAGTGGGCTCGGGGTGGGCTCCTTGCCTCCATAGTGCCGCTTACCTGGGGCCACGCATCTGGGCGCCCCGCCCCTCCACCCTGCGCCCCCTGCTCCGCGTCCCCCTCTCCTTCTCACCCTCTCCTTGCATCCCCTTACCTCCCCTCCCCTGCCGAGCTGAGTCCTGGGAGAGGTGGGGGGAGAGGGGGAGCCTCCTGGAGCTCCAAGCCACCTGAGCAGGTGAGGGTACCCAGCCCAGCCTCCATCCTCACCTCCCAGAACCGCCGGGCTGCCCCCAGCGCCTCATAACTTTCCCTGCGGGGCGAGGCCCGGTTTTCCGGGAAGGCAGGCTGTGGGTGTGAGAGTGTGTATCAAGGACTGTCGGTGTTGTAGGGGTGAGAACGTGTATTGCGGAGGTGGGAGTGTGCAGTGGGAAGGGAGAGTAGGTGTGGTGTTGCGTTGGGGTGTTGGGGAATGGAGATGAACGTGCGGGACCAATAGATGTGCCGATGAGGGTTGTGCCTTTTGTATATGGGTGCGTGCGATGGAGGTGACTACGTGTGTTTGGGGGTGTGGGGGTGTGTGCATATGGGCACAGCTGTGGTGTGTTTGTGTATAAATAGGTATGTGTGGTGTGGGGACAGTGAGTCACCACCAGGCATGAGAAGCTCCATCCATTGTATTCTGTTGGGGATGTCTCTTCCTGATGGGACCCAGGCCATTTGCCCTTTAGCACTATGGAGATCTTATTTTGCCCTGCACTGGGGGTTGTGAGCAGGATTTGGTCCAACTGCCAAGTTCTGGAGTTGGAAGGCAGAGGCCAGCTTCCCCTGCCCCCCACTACACACACACACACTCTTGAGGGCAGATAGGTCAGGTAGGTCCTGCTGCTCCAGAGGGAGGAAGGTCAACCATAGATAAGTCCTAAAACCAGTCCAGGAACTTGATCGATGGCCCCCAGGACGAGGGTCTGAGTCCTTGGGTCACCTTCAGTTGACTTGCAGCTTACCAAGAACAGTGGCAGCACCCGTGGTTTGGAGATCTGCTCTCTGACCTGGCTCAGCCTCATGCTGCAGCCCTCTGGAGACAATGAGGTCTCCTCTGGAATTTGCTAGAGTAGAGGCAGGCAGAGAGCTTGAGTGAGTGGCATCCCTACATAAGCAGGCATGGCTGGGGCTGGGGCTCTCAGTGGAGGCAATTGAAACAGGACACTTGCACACAGACACACACAAGAGCCGTACTCCACTGTCCTCACCACTTCCTTGGTCACCAAGAGTCCCTCTGCTTTCCCACTTCTGCCTATATTGATTGACTGCCATCCTCAGCTCTAGGGTCAAAGATGGGCCCTTGTGCAGCAGGGGGACCTATAGGAAAGTCGCAGCCCCGCTGCTGGTGCATATTGGTTTAGTTTATAAAAAAAAAACCCAAACTCTCTTATAGATGGGACCTCACTTGGTCCTTGTAAGAACTCCACCGGCCAGGAGGATGGTCACCTAAGAAGCTGACCTGGATCCCAGGTTGGAACCAGAGCAGCCCTGGTGCCAACCCTCAGGGTGGTCACTGGGCTGGATGCTCATGTCCACTTCAAAACTGTTAGGACATTCAGAGAGTCTCAGATGCCAGGTGAGGGCGGTGATGGTATATGTAGGGAGAGCACAGCAAAGAGTAAACTTTCCTAGCCTTGGGGCTTCCTGGAGGGGGTGACGTGAGCCAGACCTTGACTCTCTTTTTCAGGTCTTTCTAAGAGCATGTCCTGAAAAGACGGGGTGGGGGCCTGCTAGCTGGAGCACCTGGGCAGGGGGGCCTGGCCCCAGGCCTCTCCCACTCTCAGAAAATTGGCCCTATCGGCACCTGCTCAGCCACCATCTTGGGCCAGCCCAGTCCTTGGTGGGGCAACCCCTGGTCGTATGTCCACTCCTGGGCCTCTCAGCCTCATCTGAAGGGGTGCGCCTTGGGAAACTGACCCTCAGCTACCTCTGACTGCAGGCTGGGACCTGGGGCGGAAGATTGAGAGGAAAAGCTATCTTATTCCTTGATTCTCTCCCTGTGGCTCTTTTTATTTAAAAAAATTTTTTTAAAGATTTTATTTATTTATGCGTGAGAGACACAGAGAGAGAGAGGCAGAGACACAGGGAGAGGGAGCCCGATGTGGGACTTGATCTCAGGTCTCCAGCATCAGGCCCTGGGCCGAAGGGGGCGCTAAACTGCTGCGCCACCTGGGCTGCCCCTCCCTGTGGCTCTTGAGGATGAGTGAGTCCAGGAAACACTTCTTAACCACTGGTCAGCTGACTTTCTAGAGGGGCCTCACTGGCCTTGGCAGCTCACCTTGCTGTGCTGTGCCTCAATTGCCTCATCTGTAAAATGGGGGTAATAACACCATCCTCATGGGGTGGTTTTAAGAATCACACAACCTGATTATGATAAAGCACTTAGCATGGGGCCTGGCACATAGCGAGTATGGACAGCCCTGTGATGCCAGAGTCAGCTTCCTCTAGGGGCATGCGAGGAGGAGAAAGGCCTAGGCCTAGCAGCTCCTGGCCTAGGAGTTAGGAGACTCTAGTGTTTGCTCTTATGCTGCTGTGTGATGGGGGCCTTTTACTCTCTGGGTTCTGGTTGGTCTCCCCTTCTGGAAGTTTGGGGTGGGGAGAAATGGAAGGATGACCTTTAAGGGCCTTGGGGTTTGGCTTTTGTTTTGCCTAGTTCCATCTGAAGAGGCCCCAGCAGCCAGCAAGAGGCAGAGGTAGCTGAGGCCCAGAAGCACTTGTGTTTACACAGGCCCCTCTAGAAAGTCAATATATCGACTGGAATGCCCTTGTGAACATTATGTGGCCCTGGGTCTCTCTCTCTCTCTTCTCTCTCAAGCCATAAATCACCCGTCGGGACTTCAGTCCCATGTTCCTGCTCCATGAGCGTCTCCTGTCTCAGAGGCCAAGAGCCCCAGATGCCAAGCAGGGCCCAGGGGCAGAAAAGGACCCTACAGGCAGAGGCAGCGTGAATATGCAAGAGAAGAGGCACTTGTTCCCACACACACACACCCTCCCACCCCCATCAAGGCTCAGGGGGCGCTGTGGAGGAGGTGGGGGGAACACACTCTCAGACCCAGCCAGACCATTCACTGTTTCATTTTGCAGGGGTAGAGGCTGGTCCTGCGGTTGGGGAAGGAGGGATCCTGTCCCCACATCCTGTTGGAACACCAGCCCAGCCCTGAAACTCAGGTGCATGTGCATATTCATCCAAATAGAGCAAGCACTGGGCGATACAGTCCAAGTGGGGCAGAGCAGGGGCCTGACCCTTGAATGGATTTGTGTCGCTTTTTGAGGCCTGAGCCATGTGCCCAATGTGTGCTGCTGGGGTGCAAGAGTGGGAGATGGTGCAGCAGAGAGGAGCTCACTCAGGTGAGCTGAGCCACACGCACGGCCCGGGAGGGATCCAGTGCAGTGCTTGGACGGCAGGCTGTGCAGTCAGACCACTTGGGGTCAGGTCCTGGCTGGGGTCCCATCTGGCTCCAGGTCCGGGAGCAAGTCGTCTACCCTCTCTGAGCTTCAGTGTCTTCATTTGTAAAATGGGACTGCTAATAATGCCACACTCATCAGATTGTCATGGGGAACAATGAGGGAACATAGACAAGTACATTGCACCTTCTCGAGTGCTCAGTTGCATTCACGGTCCTCAGCAGCAATCATCATTACCGATGCCATGTATTGGGTGGTACAACAGGAAGTGCTGAGGCTGTTGAGAGAAGCTTCCTGCGGGAGGAGGAAGGTGGTGTTTGGCCTTTGAAGGAAGGACAGAGTTTGGGTAGGCAGAGAGGGCGTTCCTAGTAAGGGGGTGCGTTTGTAAGGGGGTGGGGGTGGGAACGTCTGGCTCATCAACCCAGGAAACAAATTCCTAATTCAGCCCCTGACTTGTATCTGATCATCTGGTACAACAGGAATTCTGGGCCCAGGGGTCCCTTGATACTTTGAAAGAGCCAGGCTTTGGAATTAAAAGCACTCACTCACTGAGAGCCTGGGCCAGGTGGCTCAGTGCTCTGGACCTGTCTGGAAGGTGACCTGCCACCTTCACTGGGCAGTGGTGTGCTGTGAGATGGCAAAGGTAATCCTGGCATGGAGTAGGTTCTCTTGATTTCTATTGCCTTCCCTCCTTCCTGCCTCCCCCCCCACCCCCCAGCCTGATCTATCTGGCTAACACCTGGGGTGAGGGTGCTGAGCCTTGCTTTTCTCTGTGCATCTCTGGGCAAGAGAGCAAGAAGACGGAGTGGAAGCTTCCAGGTTGACCTGAGAGCCAGGGAGAGGGGCAGGATGAGGGAGGCTGCCTGCCTTTTCTGGCCCCTGGTGTTCACCGAAGCCTGGCGGGTACCAGGAGGCATCCCCAAGGTCTGGGAGGCACATCTTCTGAGATCACCCAGGAGCCTGCAACCCCCAGGGGCCTCCAGTGGCGTCTTGAGGCATTACCGGGGTCAGGAGACAGGAGCTGAAGGAAAGCAGCTCTGTAATGCAATCAGAGGCGCCCGCCTGCCCAGCCTGGGGCCTGAGCACCCATGGAGGATGGAGAGCTTACAAGAAATTGAGTCAGAAATTCCAGGAAAGTTGTTCCTGGTTCCTTCTCCCATCCTACCTTTGGGCATTCTGTGACACAGCAGGGCAGAGCGAGACTCAACACAATGAGCAGTGGCCTGGGACCAGGTGGCAAATGTTGCAAGGGGCAGCCTCCTGCCCTTCCCTTCCCTTCCCTTCCCTTCCCTTCCCTTCCCCCTCCCCCTCCCCTCCCCTCCCCCTCCCCCTCCCCTCCCCGAGCCAGGGCCCTGGGGACCTGGGTGGAGGCAGGATGGGGTTGAACAACTAGGTCATGAAAGAGCAGCTGTGATGCTAGGTGATGAGGGGACTGGGTCTGATTTTGTTCCCTCGCATGTCCCTGGTGCCAAGCACAGTCCCTGGCCCATAGAAGGTGCTGGATAAACACTTGTAGAATGAATGAATGAGAACTCACGGTCAGGCCTCACTCACGCAGGTAGTCTCTATGATTCAGTCCCTACCGTGCTGTGGACTTGCTGCTTGAATGTAACCAAAGAATCAAGAGATCCTAGTTGCTTCGCTTGCAGCCTCCCTCTTTGCCTACCTCTCTCCCTTCATTCTCTTCTGCTTCTATCTTGGAGCATTTACTAGGTACCAGCCCTGATGAAAGTCAGAGCCAAGTCTTCAGTGCTCGGAGCCCCTAGCTATGAGAGAGTTTAGTCACTAGGTCCAGGGGAGCTGCAGAGAATTAACCAAGCATCGTAGCCAAGTGCCTTCAGGCCCCTGTGTGCAGAAAGTGGCCTGGCAGGCATTTGCCAGGCTGGTTAACTTTGTACTTACCTGCAAGGTGGCCTTCACATGGGATAGCTGGCCCAGCCCCTTGCAAAATGTTTGTTTCCTACTTATATTCCCAACCCTATGGATCATTCGCCCCCAGCTTGCCTCTTGGGGCTCAACAGAATGTCCATTGCATGCGCAGGGACTCTGGGGCCTGGGATTACATGTGGGCTGAGAGGGTATTTCTTGAAAGCCCATGGGCAGGGTCTGACCACAGCTCTCAGCCCTCCATAGCAACTGCCACCAAGGATCTGGGTTTGGTGCAGGGGAACAGTTTTGGCTGCAGGGTCTGATGGAGCCAAATTCTCCCTGGCACTGTGTTCAGTGCCAACATTCAGGGAGCTTCCCTGGGAGATTGATCAACCCCCTCGGGTCCTTGGCCGAGGCAGCAGTAGGCCTGGCCAGTACCATGCTCGCAGCTGGGCACCCACTGGTTCTTGCCAGGAGCCCCGATCCCAGGCTGAGCTGGAATTACTGCCTGGTAGCCAGATAGCCTGGGGCTGCTGGGCATGATGACCCCTGCTGCAAATCTGATCTGGCCCCATATTTTCCTGCTGGCACGCCCCACTTCTGTACACAAACACACATACACTCACGCAGAAGAGACAACAGCAGAAAGAGCCCTGAGCTAAGGATTGGGAGGCCTCCTGGATTCTAGTCCTGTCCACACAGCTAATCTATGGTATGGCATTGAGGTAGGCCCTCTCCCTCTCTGGGCTTCAGTGTCCTCATCTGTCCAAATGAAGAGGGTCTGGCCTAGAATTAGAAAACTGCATTCAAGTCCGATATATCTGAGTCACAAACTGTAATTTCCTGAGCCTGTACCTCCTCACTGTAAAAAAGGAGCCCTGATTAGTTGTTGGGGAGACCAAATGAGATGGGGCATGGTCAGTAAATGTTGGTTTTCTTTTCTTTCTAGCCAGAAAGAAATGAATCTGCTAATTGCTGGTTTTAGCCCTCGCTTCTTTCTAGTAGTCCCCTTTTGGCATGAGAAATATCAGACATAAGATTCAGCGTGGCCCGCAGGGCGACTTGGTGATCCACCTGTGGTTACAGCAAGGGAAGAAGCCTGCATGTCATATGCATTTGGAAAGAGCACTGGACAAGACATCTAGAAGCTTCAGCTCTAAGGCCAACTCTATGACCAAGAAATCACTCCCCGTCTTTGAGCTTGAGTTTACCCATCAGCAAAAGGAATCAAAGCAGCTGCATGTCAGATAGGGTCAAAGGAGAATACACCCAGAGAGATGCTTTGGAAACTTCTGCAAACCCAAGGAGCTGATCTGAGGTGGAAGGAGGCGGGCAGAGCAGGATCTGTTGTGCCAGGGACTACGCAGTTCATCCGAGAGCTGTTTGCTGTGGGGCAGAGAGGGCCTACCTAGGTTTCCTTCCCTGGCTGGAACCCCCTGCCTGTTGGTGGGGCCTGGCTTCTCCCCTCACCTGGCTGGCCATGGCTCTTGAGCTAGATGACAGAGTTTGGGTCTCTTCCCATCCCTTACCATGCTGCACACCCCAGAGCAGAGGAGGCCGGGGTGCCACGTCAGGGAAGGTTAGTGTCAGAGCTGGCTTTGATGTGTCTGAGCCAGCACACCATCTGCCATGCCCACCAGAACTTACATAATCCCTCGGCCAGCTGCCCGTTCTTAGAAAACGGGGCAGGCAGGACCAGCAGGGAGTGAAGGGGCAGGGTTTTCTTCTCTCCCCTTTATTTCCTGGCAGCCCACACCTCCTCAGACTAGCATTCATTCTCTGAGCTGCTCCTACACTGTCTGGAGCCTGAGACATAAATGCAAAGTCAGAGTAAGGCCCAGGCTGGATGGGGTCATGGCAGGCCTCAAGGGCTGCTCGCTGCCTGGCCTCGCAGGCTTCAGGGGCATCTACAGGCTGCTTTCTGATAGCACTTGGCTAGTGTGCTGGCCAGCCTCCTCTCATCATTCCTCTGTGGGGCTCCAGTGGGGTGGGGCCAAGGGGGCAGCTCAAGCTTCTGGGAAGTAAAAGCAGATCCTCCCCCACTTCCTACAGAGATGTTCCCTTTCCCACATTTTATCATGTAATGAGCATTTTTAATATGTCAGAATAATAGCCAAATAACACCGCCCATTTATGACTAAGACCCAAGATCCAGTCATATCTTTTATTTGCTGACTGTGTGATGTTGGCCAGGGTGCTTCCACACTGTTGGTCTCCATTTCCTCATCTGGGAAATGAGAATAATAAAGCCTGCTTCCATAGCTGTCTTGAGGATTGAATCAGTTAATAATGCATGTAGAGGACAGAGAAGGGGTTCCACGAATGCTAGCCGTCATCCTTGGTACTCAGTTCCATATTCTCTCTCTCTCTTTCTCTCTCTCTCTCTTTTTTTCCCCTAAGAAAGTGATACAGAATGACCAACTCTGGGTCATTCTAGGAATGCAAGGTTGGTTCAAAATCCATTAATGTTCATGACATATGCCAAATTAGTATTACACACCAGAGTAATGAATCTAGGGAAACAAATTCATATGATTATCTCTAGAAATGCTGAAAAAGCCTTCATCAAAATTCAACATCCATTCATCATATAAACCCTCAAAAAATACCAATTAAGGGGTTCTTTTTAAAATTTTTTTTTTTATTTATTTATGATAGTTACAGAGAGAGAGAGAGAGAGGCAGAGACACAGGCAGAGGGAGAAGCAGGCTCCATGCACCGGGAGCCCGATGTGGGATTCGATCCCAGGTCTCCAGGATCGCGCCCTGGGCCAAAGGCAGGCGCCAAACCGCTGCGCCACCCAGGGATCCCTTAGCATGATAAAATATATACATGCCCTAATCCTAAAGCCAGTATCTTATCTAATGGGGAAACACTAAAGGCCTTTCCTTTAAGATCACTAATGAAGCATGGTTACCCACCATCTCTTTTCTTCAGCACTGTGCTAGAAGCATTCGCCAATGAGATTAAATGAGAAATCACTTAGAGGCACAAAAATGGGAAAAAATGAGGTAAAACTACCTTACCAGATGCTAAAACATACTGTAGCGCCTCCATAATTAAAACCGAGGCATAGGTGTGTGAATTGTCGGACAGACCAGTCAAACCTAATAAAAGTCCAGAACGAGACCCAAGTGCATAAAGAAATGCAGTATATGGCAAAGATGCTATCTTGGCCCACTGGGACAGAGACAGACTTTGAAATAAATAGTGCTGGGATAATTGGGTAGCTAGCCATTGGAAAAAGGTATAAGCTTTGATTCACATTTCACACCATAGAGGGAAAAAACAAACTCCAAATGAATTAGAGATCCAGACTTAAGTACTAGATGAAACCATGGGTGAATTTCTCCTTAACATTGGGGCGGGAAAGGCTTTCTAGCTATGATTCGGAATCCAGAGGCAATAAAATAAAAAATTGATCAAGTTTATTACATAAAGACTAAAATTTTTTTTGACAATAAAGCACCCTACACTAGTCAAAAGATGAAATATTTGACAAACCAGGAGGAGATGTTTGTGATATATTCCTCAGGCAAAGAACTAATACCCCAATTCAGAAAGCACTCTAAACTACTGAGGAACAAAGGACCAAAAGCCTGGTAAAAAGAAAAAGGAAGAAAAGAGACAGACAATTCACAAGACAAGATATATAAGTGACCCTCATACACGTGACTTCTAGAACTCTTCCCTTCAGGTACACCTTTATTGATACAAAAATACATACGCCCCCCCCCCCCAAAAAAAATAACGCTCATCATTTGTAATTGCAAAATATTGGAAATCACTTGAGTGCCCTGAAATTCAATCAGCTATGGCACAAGCACTCATCACAGCTCTTCAGGAGCTGACAGGGTATGTGACTCCCAAGACATACTGACGAGCAAAGGAGGCACGAAATAGTATCTATAGGATGTTGTCTTTCATGAAAGAGAGAAGTGGGTGTGACACCAGGCCAGATCCAGATATCTCTCTCTCTCTCTTAAAGATTTTTATGTATTTATTCACAAGAGACACAGAGAGAGAGGCAGAGACCTAGGGAGAGGGAAAAGCAGGGTCCCTGCAGGGAGCCTGATACGGGACTGGATCCCTGGACCCTGGGATCACACCCTGAGCCAAAGGCAGGTGCTCAGCCCCTGAGCCACCCATGTGCCCCTGGACCTCTCTTCTCATTTTGTTTTCATGGCTGCTTGAATGCTTTCTGCTTCCTCATACACGCACCTCCTACTTTGCTCATAGGTCCAAACGGTGGGCCCCGCAGGGGAGAGAGGTTCCCCGTGCTATTCCCAGGGAAGATGGAGAGGGCAGGACCCACCAGTGCTGTCCCTGCCCTGTCTTGAATTGTGACTCCTGGCTCCGTGTGGGCCTGAGCAGACCCCTTCAGCCCCCTGGGACTCGATTTCCTCTGTAAAATGGGTAATGAATCCTACAGCACTTGCCTCACAGAGAGGAGGTGGGATCATCATCACAGTTCATGTGTGTGCAAAGGGCTTTATTTATTATTTACCTACAGGATCTGCAAGTTGCTATTTGGGCCTCAGATAAGCCTTGGATCTTCCTTTTCCAGTCCCTCGACACACACAGGCACGCACACACACGCACAACTCCCATTCTTTACAGAGCTGTACAACATGCTGACGTGGCTGCTTCGTTTGCTTTTACTTTGATTAGTGAGGGTCCCATCCACACGCAGTCCATCTGTGTGCCAGGTGTGTTGTAGGCCCCCCAAGGCCCCGGCCACCCTCCTACTCTGGGCCTGTCCTCTTGCCCACATTCCGTTTCATAACTTGTAATCACTCTGGGAAGAAGGTCTCAGACAACCAGATGAGGGCTTGGAGAGGTGAGGTGACCCACCCCAATCTTCCAGATTTTATGTCAGAACCGGGTCTGGGTGTTACCCAGCCTCTAGGCTCCGAATTTAGTATTCCTTCCAGGACCCCACTCTGCATCCACTCCCCGGGCTGGGACCGGGTCTCACCCCCATACACCTCCCTGGACATCCCCCTGAGAGCTGGCTGCGCAGTGATGACTTGGGGAGTCATTGTGTGGTGAGTGCACAGAAGCCCCACAGCAGCTTTGTCAAAGGCAGCAGCCCCACCAGTGTGCCTCCGGTCATCTCAGTAAAGAGCTGATGGTCGGAACTGGGCTTTTCCCTGGGACCAGTCCGGGCCAGCAGGGCAGCCTTCTCATTCCAGCCTCTGCCTTTATAAAGGTTGGTCAGAGAGGGTGCGTATTCCTGTGGGAGGCTGGGAAGGAAGGGTAGCAGCCCCGAGGGCAGCTTGTCTGCATGCCTCAGGCCCCTGAAGGACAGGCATGGTCTGGGGGGAAGCGTCCCCCCCAGACCTGAGTCTCCCCAGAGAGGGAGGGGCCTTGGGCAGGCAGCGGAGGGCATAATTGCCGGAAGGTCATGCTCCAAGCCCTGAAAACTCTGCTAACCAGTCAATAAGTCGTTTATTACACCCTTGACAGCATCCTTCTTTGCCTCCGCCCTGGGTCCTGTGCAGTTTGCAGAGGGAAGGGCCGGGCCAGCTGAGGGTCTGGCCTCTCCAGGGAGAGGGGCCTCTGGAAGCCTGAAGTCAGTTGTCCTCCCCACCTTCCCACCACAGCCCACCGATCGCAGTGCTCGCAGAAGCCCCCCGGGCTGGGGGGAGCCCCGATCACTGCTGAAAAAAGCCAGCTAAACAAGTTTCCAAGTGCTTGAGCATCTCCACCTCCCTACCCTGGACTTCCTTTCCAAGGCTCCTTCTAGGGAATCCTAGTGCTTATCGCGCAGGGTCAGTGTGCGGAGCTTGGCAGGAGCCATGGCCTGAGAGAGCTTCTGAAGGGGCACGTGAGGGCCCATTTTTTGGCTTTTCTGCCCCTCACATGTCAAGGTGATGCCCATTGCTCATAGGCAGGGAGCACTTCGAGCAAAGAGCATCTTCACATGTGAATCTCAGCTGCTTAACGGCCCGGGAGGTCGTCAGGGTGATAGTTTGCACTTCCTTCTTGCCAGTGGGGGAACTGAGGCAGAGAGAGAGGGATGACTTACCCAAGTTTTTAAGGGACTTGCTTTGTGGCTGGCTGAGTTTTCACCCTTGCCAGACCTTTTCCACCCCAGCACAGCTGAGAAAGATTAAGAAAAGAAGCATTTTAGACTATTCTAGATTGTCTTTCCAGGGCCCCCATGTCTTACCTCTAGGACTTACCTCCAGGGAAGTCAACAGGAGATTGAGAGGAGCTGTCCGGGCTTTAGCTCTGAGTGTTC
Organism: Canis lupus baileyi; assembly: GCF_048164855.1. Classification (NCBI taxonomy): domain Eukaryota; kingdom Metazoa; phylum Chordata; class Mammalia; order Carnivora; family Canidae; genus Canis; species Canis lupus. The sequence goes on from NC_132841.1 coordinate 22,736,685, forward strand.
TGAGAGGGTAGGGGTGTATGCCCACTCATGAGCAGGCAAGCTGGTGGCCCTACAACAGGCAGTGCCTGGCCTCAGCCCTCCTGGCTATACCACATTCAAAGGCAGAAATCAGGCTTGAGCAAGAGCAAGCCAGCGGCCACTTCCAGCGGTCTGTCCACACAGAGTGACCTGGTTGACCCAGATGGCTCCTGGGCAGGGATGCTCCAGAGATAGCCATCACCCTTCTCTCTGCCCACTCTGCCCTCCCTGCCACATCAGGCCTCTGCCTTGGGGCACCTGGGCCACCTGTCCCCTCCCCAGAATATGTCCTACCCTTCCCTGGGCCGCTCACCATGGGTGGACAGCTGGGACCAGCTTTCCTATAAGGGAAATTCCAGATCCCACTAAATTCCAAATTCCATGGCCTTATCTGGCACCATTCTGTCTGGCCTGCGATGGGCTTCCTGGTGTGGGAGGAAGAACCTCCCTAACAGAGCAACTATTGGGGGGTGCCCACACTTTCCCACCACCCAAGCTCCCTGGGTGTGTCCTGCTAGTTTAGACCATGGCTGGAACACGCAGGTCGCCTATATGGAGAGCAACAAGCAGCAGTTTGGGGAAAAGGGGAGGGGCGGACAGTGGGCTTGGAATGGCAAGCAGGCCCCATAGAGGAGTCCTTGTCTCACATGTAACCCTTTTCGGAGCTGAGATGCCCATCAAAGCAAATCACAGCCTCTTGCTAAGCCTCGGTTTTCCCATCTGATAACTGTAGGGTGGGGGTTAAACTAGTGAACTCTGAGGCCCCTTAAAGCTTTCAGCTACACATTTTCTAAAATCCCTCTTAGCCCATCAGCCTGTAGAATTTCCCGAGGTCCCAAGAGGGCAGTTGCGACACTGGCTCTTTCCCAGTACTTCCTGTCTAGCCAGGACCCTGTAAACAGCTGACAAGAGTGGGTCCTGCAGCTGCAGGAATGTGCAGCCCCCATGTCAGCAGACATGCCTCTGCACGGAGTGACCCCCCTCACAAGCCACTGGATTTGCCATTGCTGGCTCCTTCCTGTCATCCTCATCCAGGTCTTGGCCCAGATATCCCTTCCTCAGAGAGTCCTTCCCTGATCCCCTGTCCCTTTTACTTTTCTTCTAGCACCTACTACAGACTGAGATGATTATTTGTGCACGTACTTCTGTGCTAGCTGGCTTATTATCTGTTATGCTGTGGCCTGTAAACTCCATGCAGGCAGGACGTGTCACTCACCCAGTAATATACCCACAGGGCCTGGAACAGTGCCTGGCACAGAGTGGGCCCTCGATGGGCAGGTGCTTGGTGAATGAATAATCAAGGTTGTACATGTGAATCTCTTAGAGTTTTTTCAAGATTCAAAATTTTTTCAAAATGCCTGGCCTTCACCCCTAGCGGTTCTGGTTTAGGAAGTCTATGCATATATGAACCCTTGTTAAAGAAAGACCCGCTCAGTGGTTCTCACCCTTGGCTGAATGACGGACTCACCTCTGTCTGGGTTCCCCCCAGAGATTCTGACTTAATTGGTCTTCGGGTCTGACCTGGGCATGGGAAGCCTTCAGAGCGCCCCAGGTGATCCTGCTGTGCTTCTAAGGTAGAGGACCCCAAGATCCAATTCTCTCCAAGGCCTTTCTGACCCAAAGTTCTGCATTCTTGGAAAGCCCTGCAAGTTTAAACCACCCTGTGTTCCACATGGCAAACCCAAACCTCCAGTGGGGTAACCTCCTTGCCCTCCCCCCTCCTGCACAGATAAAGAGTGGCTTGCTATGACCCTCGTGGGCAATCAGGGGCATGCCCAGAGCCCTGTGGCCCTTCTCCAAGTGACTTCCCAGGAGCGCTGGTGGCTCTGTGCATAGCCCAGCACCTCCTTTTCCTGGCAAAAGGGCTGAGCTCTGTTGGAACCTGTCTCTTCCCCTCCCTTGATAGCACACAGTTTTAAATAAGATCTTCATTTACCAGAAGTTCACACCACAGCTTATGTGTTATATGAGAAGCAGCAATCTTGTGCGCATGGGGAAGTGCGCTGAGCCACAGTCAGGGGGGCTGGAGGAGAAGCAGTGGCAGAGGGGGTGCGGGAGGAAGGAGGAACCCGTGGAATCCGAGCTGGCACCCTGCCCCGGCCCTGGCAGTGCCATGCTCCTCTTGGCTCAGCGCGTGGCGGGTGGGGGAGGTGCCCTCGCTCTGCCAGCTGACCTCACGGCTGCTGGAAAGCTTGGGGCTGGGTGGGAGTGTGATGTCACCGCCAGCTCTGCCAACTGCCCTCCCCTGCCCCCCACTGTGCTGCTCTGGATCATTTACATGTCTTCAGTTGCTTGAGAAGGGGCTCTTGCCCTTGACCTGCTTGCTAGGTGCCACTTGCCTTGCCTTGGAGGCTGTGATAAGGAAGGGATTTGGTGGCTGTGGACAGATGCCACTCCTCCCCCACGGTGTCCTGCCTCACTTCTTCCCACCTGGCCTGTGCAGCATCAAGATCAATAAACAAATTCCAGTTGTACAGGACTCGACAGTTTCCAGGGTGTCGTCATGCATTCCTCCCAGCTGATGTGGGTATGATTACCTTGCTTGTGCAGAGGGAGAAACTGAGGCTCGAGGGGTAAAGACTCTTGGGGCAAAGCTGCAGCCTTGTGCCAAGATCTCTGTTGGCCCTGCCTGTGTCCAGTGGGGGACTGGAGGGCAGGTCGCATCAGGTCTCTCAGTATGGTCTGCACTGTTTTTACTCTAGTGGTGTTTGTCTCTCCTGGTGACCTGAAAGCCAAGAGATCAAGGATCGAGTATCAGAGTGCCTATGACCTTGAGCCAGGCTGCTTCTCTCTTTAGGCCTCAGTTTCCCCAAAGGTAAACCAAAAGAGTTGGATTAGGTGGTTTTTTGGGAAGGTACTACCCTTCAGGTCCTCCTTGCAAGTTGTCAAATGTGCCCTCAAATTGAGGAGATGGGGTAAGAGGGTCTTGCAATGGCCCTGTCATGAGATCCGTGGTACTAGGCCGATGTGCATGTAATAAATATTGAGCCAACAAATGCTAAGCCGCATCCCCAGCCTCTGAATAAATAAAAAGTTGCCCAGAATAACAGCCCGGAAAATGCTCGGGCTCCAGCCAGCACTCACCTTCGCCCCTCCCACTGGCCATGCCTTTGTGCCTCCTCCTCTGGCTGCCTCCCATCCCCCTCCCTTCTGGTCCCCTCTCCATCACTCACTCCAGCCCCAAAGGCAGGCCCTGTCCCAGACTGGCCTTAGTTCATGGCTCTGCAGATGACAGCTGGAGGACAGGCCAGCCAGGCCCTCATGGGGCTAGGGGTGGGGCTGGGGGATGTACTTTTAATCCCCACTGCCAACCAGAAATCTTTCCTTCTTTGTAGGACCCTCACTAGCATTTCCAGCCCCTTCCCTGGGAGATCTGCTAGCCAACTCCAGCAGAGGCCTTCGACTCTGACTGCCCCTGGCTGAGGCCAGCAGGAAATGAGGGCCAGGGTACCAGAGGTGGCCCCAGAACGCTCTAGGATATACTGATCACACTTAGTTTGATACTGCTTTGATGTGTATAGGAGTGTGTGTTTCCTGTCTCTTGCTGTTACAGTCAAGGTTTATAGGGGCAGGGACCCAAGTGTCAGGTCAAGCATAAAGGCACAGAATGCTAGAGCTGAAAAGGTATCTCTCTTTTCACAGTCAGGGAAACTGAGGCCCCAGGTAGGCAGGTGGAGGGTGAGAACACTTGCCTGGGGTCACACAGCTAGAAAGGGGCAGAGCCTGGATTTGAACCAACATCCAGGGCCTGTGCCCTTAGCCCACACTGACAGTGCTCTCCTCCCAAGGCCCATAGGTGACCCGCTCATCCTCGAGATTCAGTTTAGGTGCAGAGGAGCAGTCCAAGCCAGGGGGACCCAGGCTCCTTGGTTCTGTTCTTGGTTTATGGACCACCCTGGGAAGACAGTGCCTCATCAGAAAGCCTGCTTTCTGCTTCATAAAAGGAACCACTGTCATGTTATAGGGTTTCACTGAAAGTGTAGGGCTAGTCCCAAGAAGTAGCGCCCCTCCACGGCTTTCCTGTGGGCCTCCAAGCTGTGTGAGAAGTAGCTGGCAGCCTCTTGGAGTGGAAGGCTCTGAACATCAGGTGGAACACGCACCCCCTTTCCATGACCCTTCCTAGTCTTCACAGACAGGGTCTCTGTGGAGGATTCTAGTAGTTCAGTGCAAGAGGCAGTGGGGGTTTTCATCCCCATTCTACAGGTGAGAGCGCCAAGGCATGGCTAGTCAGGGAACAGCCGCAGTTGGAGGCTAAGACCCCGGCCCAGCCAGTTCAGTCTGGGTCTGGGTACCCTGCTGTCCTGCTGGGAATTTGGGGGACTCCCTTAGCCCCTCCTCCTCGTCCTCTTGTGGAGGTCCTGGTGCCAATCTAAAACTTGTGGGGCCTGTGAGCTGGCCTGGAGACTGGGTCATCTAGAACCCCTCCTGGGCAGGGCCAGATTCCCATTGGTCCTCAGGTTCGCGGAACAGACCACACTGTCCCCCTTCCTCCCCAGCACCCAGGGCAGGTCCCCTCCTCCCCCCCTGGCTGCGAATGCAGGGCCTCTGTTGCAGGACTCTTGCCCTGTTACTGCCTCTGACATTCCGCCCCAGTAGATAAGGATCCTGTCTGGCGCCTGAGTGCTTTTTTCCTCCTTCTTTCCGAATCTGTTCCCTGATTATCTGCAGACAGCCCCTCACTAGGGGGCCACTGGGGAGAGGGCCCAGCCCACAGAGAAAGACAGGAGGGGGTGGCGACCAGGAAGGCCTGTGGCCACCAACCGGCCCTTCTGGTCAAACCCTGCTCACCACCACCCCTCCCCATATGCATCTTGGGGCTTGACAGCCATGTACTAAGCCCCCCAGCTTAGCACAGAGCTGAGGGCTGGTTTCCCTGGGTGGACTGACCCACTTTAGTGGGAAGAAGGGGTATGTATGTGGCCTGGGGGATGTGCCAGAGTGGGCCAGAGGGTGGGGTCGCTTCCGTGGTCGGCGTTCCTCAGCACTGGGCCTGGACAGTGCCCAGAGGGGATGTGGTGGCGGCTACAGCCAGCCAGACGGCCACATCCTGTGGGAGACGTGGGCCCTTCCCAGGCCAGACGGGGGCTGAGGACACTTAGGGACAGGGGGGTGGGCAGTGCTCCAGGGTTCCTGGAGCCTTTCCCCCAGCTCTGGGGACTGGTCTCAGAGATGACCAGGGCTAGTGCAGCCTCCTGGCCTCAGCTTGGAAACGAGGGACCCCCCATCACCTGGGCCCAGGACATGGCTCCATGGGGCAACCCCAGCCTTAGAGTGCCAGGGCCGCCCCTAGAGAGCATCGGGTCACAGTCAGGCAGCGTACAGATAGGGAGGCCCGTTCAGACCAGGAAGGGATGCTGGCCGCTCGCCCACTGGCAGGCCGGATGCTCTTCCATCTTCCAGGGCTCCGGGGTCTACATCGGGGCCCAACCGCACTGGGAGTCAGCCCTGGGTTCAGGTCAGTGTGTCACCACTCACGTGCTGTGTGACCTTGGGCAACTTCCTCTTCCTCTCCGGGCCTTTCACTCTTCAGCTGTAAACTGGGAAGGCGGCCTGCGTGGCATGAGGGCATACGGCCTCGTGTGGGAGGTGGTACCCTGGCTTGGAGGAGGTGGCCCGAGAACACGCTCCTGTCCCGCCATCAGCAGCTCCGCAGCAGGAGCCGGGCCGGGCGCCGGGAGGCTGAGGAGTCCCATTTCTCTCCGTGCGTATTTGCTTATGCGGCTCCGGAAAAGGCCCTGCGCCGTCCCTGCTCCCAGCCTCCACTCGCCCTCCCTTCTCCCAGCCCCCTAAAACCATTTGGGGGAAGGGAAGCAATGCAAGATCATTTTTTATGGCTTCCTGGCCCCGGAGCCAGAGGGCTGGGGACTGGGTGGTGTGGGCTGAATTCCTGACCCTCCCCGTCCGAGCCTCCAGCTCGTAAATATGAAGCCCGGGGCCGGGAGGATCTGGCCGTTAAGCTGTCAGCAGAGCGCCCACTTAGAAAGTCGTAAAGTGGTTCTCGGAGCTCCTCGGAGCTGGGCCCGGGGCTCTCCCACCCCACCCTGGTGGGCAGTGGACTCCTCACTGGTGGGTGTGGGCTCCCTCTGCCTGAGCCACCAGTGCTACCATTAGCTGTGCCTCAGTTTCTCCTCTGTGCAAAGGAAACCAACCCGCTGTGCTTCTCCTGTGGGAGGATGGATGGGGAGTCCGGGCTCAGGGCTCCCTGGAGCTCTTGGTGAGCTAGTGGAGGTCTCACAAGGCCTAGAGCGGCCCTGTTCCTAGATATCTCCTAAGAACAATGAAGCCCTGATTATTTCTAATTCCCTTCTCTGTGCGTAGCCTAAGAAGACCCAGAACCTGCCCCGAGGAGCCCACAAAATTGCAGTTAGGGGGAAGAGATGGATGCCTACGAAGAAAGAGCCCACGCTCTCTCTAGCTCAGAGGTGGAGGGTCTCCATGGCTGGGATGGGGAAGGCTTCCTGGAGGAGGCAGGCTTGTGGGCAGGACTCAGAGCGGGAATATGGGAGTGGGAGATGGGGCTGCCTGGGGTGGAAGGCACCTGGCAGCCCAGGGTGGGTGTGCAGTGCAGTGGCAGAGGCCAAGGAGCCAGGACCCAAACTTGGGGGGCTGTGAGAGCCATGGGGCTTTGTGAACACACTGCCCAAGGACCCCTCTCTTGGTCACCAAGACTCGTGCTTACGTGGACAAGCTCTGACAACAGAAGGGGTCAGTTGCCACCTTCCCCACTGCTTGGCCATGTGTCCCTTGGACAAGTTAGCACATCTGAGACTCCACTTCAACCTCAGAATGGAATTAATAGCCATCTATTCCTTATAGCATCCGTTGTCATAAAGTTTAAATGACACGTTGCAGGCGGAGTGGGGGGCAAGTATCACTCAGTGGTTAGGGTTCTCTGGAGTTGGGAGCCTGGATTCAAGACCCACTTCTACGTCTTACCACATGGCCTCGGGTGATGATGTTACTTCTGGTGGCCCCGGTTCTCCTGTCCGTGAAGTGGGGTAGGGTAGTGGGGATTCCACGCTAGCTGTTATTACACGAGGTGCATATACAGTGTCTGTTGCAGGGTAGTTGTCTCCATCCTCAGATTGTGGCCTCTGTAGGGTCGGGAAGGGACGGCTTTCCTGGGAGTAGGAATGGTCTTTATTGTGACTCCTTAAAAGTTCTTTTTTCTGTCTCGAGAAATGTTTAGTGCTTACTTACTAATAAGGCAAGTAAAAACAATAAATGCCAGTCCATTTTCCTCATTTATGGTGAGCCGGGGGGGTCGGGAGAGGAGGGATGGTAACCTGAGCTGGGGAGGATGAGTAAGGTGGGAGCGAGCCCCACCAGGCAGGTAATTGGGGCCGGAGGGGACTCCTCTGTCTTCCTACAGTGGGTGGGAGGGAAGGCAGCTTCTGTGTCGCCTCATTAAACTCCACCGCAAATAGCCTAGCTGCCTGTAACTCCCTGAGGCAGAAATGGGGCGGGGGGGGGGGGGCATTCAGCAATGAAATAAATAAATAGGAGTGTAATCATTAAAAATAAGCTGCTCTGGTGGCCCTGCCCCAGGTGGAAACACCAGTCTCCCAGCAGTTTGGAGCCCCAAGAAGGGATTGGTCACAGCACTCAGGGGTTGACCACTCTGGGGAGCAGCTGCTGCTCCCAAATGGGTCATGAAAGCCCGGAGGCTGGCCTGGCATGCTTGGTAATGGCCCAGGGAGGCCCTGTTCCTGGGCCACTCCCCACCCCCACCCCCAGCACCCCATCCCAAGATGCTCTTGTCTTCTCAAGGCTTCCAGTTCACACTCCTGTCCTCTGTCCTCCCCACTTGCCTTAGCCTTCCTCCATGCATTCCTTCTCCTCCCATTGCATCTACAGTCTCCTGCTGGGCCAACTGGGCTCAGATTTAGAAACTGAGGCCTGATAACTCCCTGCTAACTTCCCTGCTTCCGAGCTGCTCTGGCTGGTGGCCACCGGTCGATGGTGGTTGGTGAATGGGGCATGATGGTAGATGGTGGATGGTAGGGGAGAGGGCGGGTTCAGGTTTGAGTGGCCTCTCCTCCAGCCACCATAAACCTCCCCTGTGTCCCCAGGGGGCCTCTGACCCAGGAGAAGCTGGCTTATCACCAGTCCCCTCACAGACACCTAGCAGTCTAGGATTTAGAAGGCAGCAGATAACTTGGCCAATAGTGCAGTGGGTTTTAGCAGCAGCCCTGGGGCAACATCTTCCATAATGTTAGGTCAACAGAAAACTCCCCCAGGGAAACCCACTAATGGGGAATGGGGCTCCCAAAGCAACAGGACGCCCAGGCCCAAGGGATGAATGAGTCAGAAGTAGCCATCTCATTTGTGGAGTGGGCAAAGAAGGGACAGCTGGGTGGCAGGCCGTGGTTCGTGCTGAGCAGTTAGGAGCTCCCCACAGGTGTCACTGGGCAGATCGCTTCACCTTGTGCCCTCTTTGCCCCTTACCAGCAGTACCTACCTTATGGGAGGCTGTGAGGGGTCAGTTGGAGGAGCCCTCCCTGACATGTTCAGCCCAGGGCTGGTAAATTGGAAAGGCTCAGAACGTTCCCTCCCAATGCCAATATTAGTATTTGGTGCTAAGCTAGACAGGGCCCAGCCAAGGTAGGCACCTCGGCCACCCCTACCCCCACCTGGTCCTGTTCTCTGTTCCGCAGTATGGGAGCAGACAGTTCCCCAGGTGGGCGGTGGGCAGCTGGCTCCTGGTCGTGAGTGACGGCCAGTGCCTGAGGGTCCCGGGCTGAGTCCCATGCGCAGATTTCTCAGCTTCATCGACTTCTTCCCTGCTTCTCCACATGCACCCTATGTATATAAACCTCCGGGCCTGCCCCCGGGGAGCCGCCTGCTAAACCCACCAAACTATTGGCCACAGGCTTGAAGAAAAACACACTGGTGTCCTCCATGGGGTGCTTGGAGGCGGGGCCAGCGCACTCTGGGGGCTTCAGACAGGTGCAGGAGGGTGGCACGTTAGATGCCGAGCCAGCCCCTCCGCTCCCCCTCCTGCACTGTGGTCCTTCCTCCCCACTGAGCTCTGCCTCCAGAAGAGCTCCGGATATCCTAAGCCATACTTCTCACGTGCCAGCCTCTGCTCCACACCCCTGAGCGGCACTGTCATTCTCCTGCCATGTGGCCCGCTCCGTTTGGGGACGACTTGGACAGCTGTTGGTCCAGCCTGCATCTGCCTTTTCTGGCTCCCACCACTGGCCTTGGGCCAGCCACTTGCCGCTACAATTCCTCTGCTGACATAACCTGCCGAGCTGTCAATTCCCCTTTCCCCAGGACCCGAATATCCCCATTTCAGGATGGCCAGCACCCCCAGAAACCAGTGGTCCCAGCCAGGGAGGTACTGCCTGTGGCCTGCCTCCCATAGGCTCCAGCATGGGCGCAGGGCCAGCGCGGTGGGTGTGGGTGGTGAGGCCTGGAAGGGCCAGCTTTATCCCTCATCCTGCCTTCTGCTCCCTCTGCCTCCGCCTCCCAAGGGGCCCACGCATTGCTTCCTGTTAGGGTCACGGCAAGCAGAGGCCAGCAGCAACAATTTCCTCCCTGCCCAGCAGATGCCTGCCTTCTCTCTGACCGAAGCAGATACCCACCTGCCCCCTGCCTTCCCATATGCCCTCTGGTCCCTCTCCTGCTACGTTGTCTCCTTTCTAGGACACCAGGGGGAGGATGGGGGTAGGGGCAAGCTAAGGGCATATTTGATATTTCTGGCCATCCTGTCTAGCCTGAGAACGCCTATGGCTGAGAAATCAGAAGAAAGTTCCCTTTGATGGCCCTTAGAAATGAGAGGAGGCAGGCTCCTGGGTGCCAGTCCCCAAGAGCCAGAGACAACTTTGGTGGGGATTCCTGCCTGGAGGGGGATTTAGGATGACCCGCTAGGCTGCTTTTCCTTTTACAGCCTGGAGAGTCCACTGATTTTCTGGCTTTGGGTCTGGATATTTCTGAGTCTGTCATCACAGTGGCCCCCGTATATTGGAAGAACTGTTCCACGCACTCTACGTGCATTGGCCCCACTCATCCTGAAAGCCTCTTGAGGCAGGAATTCTGTCCCCATCTTCCAGACCAGCCGGGGTGCCCCCCTCTGGCAGCACGCCTCCAGACCTCACCCCGTAATCGCCACACTGTCGTCTGGTCTTCCGGGATGCCTGGCTGCCTTCTACGGCCCTCAGAGCCTATTTCTTGAGATTCAGTTAGCTGTGATTGGCTTTAGCTAGAGGAGAGGTTGCCCAGGCGTCCTTGAGGAGCCCAGTGGGTCACAAGTGGCCGAGGGGCCCCCTAGAGAGCCCGTAACTGCGGCCGGAGCCCCCATGCAGACGTCCTAGACGTTGCCTCGGCTTGTTGCAAAGGCCTCCCTTCCTCAAACACTCTGCGTCTGTGCTGCAGCGCAGCCCTCTGGAGTCCGCGGCTTGCGTCATGGAGCCTGGTGGCTGACCACGTCCAAGGTTAGTGCTTGCTGGCTCCGGTGGCCCTGGTCTGCTCAGGGGATGGGCCAGAGGCCACAGTGAGCACGTGAGCCCTAGGGCTGAGAGCTGCCCTTGGGGGTGGCCTTGCTGTCCTCTCCCCCCTGCTGAGTGCCGCCCAGGTAGCCCTATCTTATCTGGGGAGGGGGGAGGCAGGCAGGGGCAAAGTGCTATCAGGCGTATCTAGCTTTGACCCTGGGAGCATGGGCTGGACCCGAACAGCAGCAGTAGTAACTGGCACGGAGACGTGGGGCTTGCCTTCTTCTCCGCCTGGCGCTGCCCCAGGAGATCTCTATCTTCAGATCACAGGCTGTCAGAGCTGGAAGGAGCCTCCCATTACCATGGCCCAAGTCGAGGCCCTGAGCCTCTAAGTGCTACCCAAGGACACAGGATCATAATGGTGCTCCTGGGCCATTCGAGTGGGTTAAGGCCAGGTTAATCTTATAATAAACCTCTAACAATGGGGATGACAACAGCCCAGGCCTCTGCCCTGTTATCTTGCACATCACCTCTGATGAGATTATAGCCCAGAGAGGATGTGGGGCTGGCCCGGAGTCCCAGGATGGAGAGATGAGACTTTCCAGGAGTCCCTGGCTCCTAGTAAAATGCCCACACACGGTACCCTCAGGAGGCTGTACAGGGGAGCGGCCTACAGTGGCAGGCGTGTTCTCCACCTGCAATGTCCAGTATGGTAGCATTAGCTGCATGTGGCTGTTGAGCCCTGGAAATATGGCCATGCAACTAAGGAGCTGAATTTTTCATTTTAATTAATTAAAGATTAAACAGCTAGTGGCAGCCGTGTTGGATGGCGCGGCTCTGGAGGTTCTGGGAAGATGCCATCCATCGTGTGTCTAGAAATGCATAAGCATTCTGCTGGGGAGTTAGTCCTTTCCCTGCTCCCCAGAGACCACTCCCCACCCCACCCCGCCTGCGAGGCCAGGGCAGACTGGAAATCTGTCTGCTTGTCTCAAGCAGCATAGAGGGAAGTAGCAGCTGTGGTGCTAGGGATCACATAAAGTGGCGGCCGCTCTTAAAATCTCCTCCATGCCTGGTAGTGACGACATTCAGTGAGAGCTAACTGAGCAGCAGACACCGTGGGAAGGGCCTGACATGTCATGCTACTTAAGCTAAGCATTGTGCTCCCCGTTCTGTGGTTGAGGACACTGAGGCCCAGAGAGGGGAAGCAACTAGCCCGAGGGCACACAGCTAGTGTGCAGCAGCACCAGGATCTATGCCCAGGTTGTCTGTCTCCAGGGCCCATACTCTTTTCCTAACCACCCCCCCACCACTGTTGCTTCATCTATTTACCCTCCACCTATTCCTCTGTGGCCAGTCCTGGGCCAGGCGGTATTGAGGACACAGAATTATACGATATTGGGTCCCTGCCCTTCAGGTGTCCTTCACACATCACTCCCTGTACAGAAAGGGTAAGGGATGCCCCAGTGCCCAGTCAGGAGCCTCTGAGCCCCAACCTTCACGGGGTGCAGCAGGTCTTCTTGGCATCAGGGCCAAAGCCCGTGGAGAGGGGGTGTCTCCCCAGCCTGGGACCACTCAGGCTTTATGGCTACACCCTAAACCTGGATGCTGAGGTCTGAGTCCTCATCTCTTAAGAGGACACCCAGCACCCAGGAGTTTCCTGGCACTGCAGAAGGCTTGCAGCAGAAATCAGTTGGGTGACTGTTCTCTGGTGTTCTCTCCTCAGTGAGCCAGGCAGGAGAATCACAACTCATCTTTCAGGGGAGGAAACTGAGACTCAGAGGAGCCTCAAGGCTCACCCTAGGCTATGCCTTGCTCGGGGCAAGGCAGGAGGGCCCCCGGCTCTCCTGATGCCTGCTCCAGGGCTCCGTCTACCCCCTAAGGCTGCTTTTCTAGGAGAACCAGGGAGCAGGTGGAAGGAAAACACTCAGCTTGCGTAAAGAGGCAGTCATAAATATAAAAACATCCAAGAGGAGGAGGGAGGGCGGATGCTGAGAGCAAGGATGTCCGCTTCCGAGAACCTGTGTTCTCCGGCCCTGCTGTGAGCTAGGATCCTGCGGGTCACTGGGACTACTTTGAGAGAGAGAATGTGTGTGCACGCGTGCCCCAAGTCCTGCTGGCGTGGCAGTGTGCATCTGTGGGTGATCACAGCACACAGACTGTCTCCAGCTCTCTCTGCCTCCCCCCCCCACTTCCCAGTTCTGCAGCAGCCAGATGTCTCCCAGATGTTTCTCACTTCCTGCCTGGCTCCGTGCAGTGCGTGTGTGTGTTTATTTTGGACAGCCCACTAAATAATAACCATTTTAAGAAAAGCTTTTCATAACCCTATTCCCACGAGGAGTCAGAGTTCAGGAAATAATCCCAACTCTATTCACTATTGTCCCCAGGCTCTCTTCTCTCTGACCTCTGCTCCCCCCCCCCCCCCGCCCTCAGGGACCACTTTTGAAAAGATTTCTTTTTATTCTACATGACGTGTCCTCTCCCCATGACGCTGGCTCTCCAGGAAGCTGAGGTTGGGTATTTCTGAAGAGCGCAGTGAAGCTGGGGCTCAGAGCAGGGAGCCCCTTAGAGCTATGCTACTCAAAGTGTGGTCCCCAGACCAGCTTCACCTGAGAGCCTGTTAAGCCTGTAAAGTCTCAGCCCTGTCCCAGACCTCCTGAACCAGAGTCTGCATTCCAACAAGATCCCAGGTGATTCCTATCTACTGCAAGTTTGGGAAGTACTAGTCTGGGCTTCTTGTTGATGGGTAATGGGAGCTGACTCGAAGTAGGATTGGGGGTCCTGCCATCAGGAGAACCCAGGTGGGGTCTAGTGGTACGAGGAGGCCCTGAGCTCACCCCAGGGCTTGGAGCCTGAACTGCCCGAACGGGTGGGCTGGGGGAAGAGACAGCCCAGCTAGCCCCTGGGAGGGGACCTGAGGGGGCAAATTGGTCTTGAGAATGTCATCATCCCACCCCTGGCAGCCAGTAAGGCAGCAGACTATGTGCCTCCCCAGGTGGCCATGCAGCATGGTAAAGAGGTCTTGGGCCAGCCCTACTGTCTGCTTCTTGGGCTCCTGTTAGTCCCTATCCTGGGCCTTCTGGAGATTGGGTGGGGCTCTCCATCCCCAGGTGATCTCGGCTCTTCAGTGGGGTGGTCAGAGTTTGCATACTCTTGTCTCTACGTGACCCAGCTTGTGGTCCTGCCTCCTGTGAAAATAGAGCAAATAATGTGAGCTCTGCTTGCTTCATGGGGGACCTGTGATCACTCCATAAAGTATCCCACCCTACATGTGCCCAATGTTATGTCTCCCCTTCCCTCCATCTCTCAGCAAGGGTTTGTGGAAGGCATGGCATACCTGGCTCGGGGTGGGGGCAGTAGATGCTCCAAGAGGCCTGAGACCGAGGCTTGGGCTCAACTTCAGGCAGCTGGTGGCTTAACTGGGAAAACGAGACTCCTGCCTTTGGAAGGTTAAGGAAAAATCTGACCCCAGGACTGGAGACCACCAGCTGGTAAAGGCTGCCCTTCAAGCAAGAACAGAGCTGACAGGAGTCTCTTCCTGGACAAGATGGGGTTGCTGGGAGGGGTGAGATTCTAAGGGGTGTGATGAGTTATGGGGAGGTTCTAGCAAGGCCCGCCCTTGTAGGGACTCTGGGCTCTTTCACCGCAGGTGACCACATCCTGTGTCAGAGTAGGTGCCCATTAAACCTCAGTAATCAGTGGATGGGTGGCCAGGTGTGACTGGATGGAGAGGGAGGGAGGGAGGAACAGTGCATGGTTGGACGGATGGATGGATGGATGGATGGATGGATGGATGTAACCATGCTAGCATTCTGTACTTGTCAGAACCCTCTCCCATCTGCCATGCTTTTGCTCCCACACTTGCCCTCTGAGGAAGAAGAGCCATGAGCACTTCTCCATGAGGTCAGTAAGACTAGGGCCCAGACCCAGAGGGGTACAGACCACTGGCCGGCATCTCCCATGAAGAGCACTTCTTCAGCACCCCAGTTTTCTTGTGCTCCACAGTGGGAGGGCTGGACACCTCATCATCCACGCTCCCTGGCCCATTCCCTGTGCCACCAGGATCCGGGCCCGCCAGGCCATCCATAACCCGTCTGATCACACCCCTGCTGCTTGGAGAACACCGGTGCCAGTGGTGGCCCCGCCCCAGCCTTCCCCAGATTCCGGCACAAATCAGATGAGAAAGTCAGTGGCCCTGATTGTCCACCGGAGGCATGTCCAGGCCCGGCAGGGTTGTCCAGGAAGCTTGTCGCTGAACATTTTCTGAGCACCAGCTGTTTGGCAGTGGTTCCTCGAGACAATAAAGGATAATAAAGGTCAGTTTGTGCTGCAGAGGTGCTCGCTGTGGTGTCTGAGAACAAAGAGGTCACCCTGAGTTGACAGCAGCTCAGGCTATGGTGCACACATCCCCGACACATCAGGGTAGGCTTCTCGGAGCAGGTGCTGGTGGAGCTGGGCCTGAAGGGAGGGTTGGGGCCCATGAGGAAGGCACTGTTCCATCTGGCCAGCCACTCCAGCAGGTCCCCAGCACCCCACCCAGGTAACATGCTGGAGAGGAGAGGTGAGTGAACAGGCCTGACTTGTTTCTTTCTCGCCCACCGAGGATGGATGAGCTCTCAGACAGTGCCCTGTCAGCTGGGGGCCTTGCCTTCTGAGCTCCCCAGACCTGATCCTCTGTACTTCTAATCTGATACCCATCCCCAGCCTAGCAGAGCTGTTTTGGGGACCTGAGACGGGGTCCTCCTCACCTCTGCACCCCTCGCCCCCCAGGCCCTGGCAAGGATATGAGCAATGACCATGCTCCCCAAATTAGAACCTGTGCATGGTTGGGAGTTCTGTGCCCTACAGGTCTATGAGAAACCAGGCAGCAAGTTGCAGACATCAAATAGAGAGCCTTAGGGAAGACATGCTTCTTTTGGTTTGCCTTAGGGTCCAGTGCCAGGGAACTAAGCCTCTCTAGTGATTTGGGGTCTTGTGTCCAAGAGACCCCTTTCGAGGCCTCAGGGAATAGGAGAGAGGACAGGGAGCATCATATCTGCCTTTGGCTAGCTGCTGGTACCCCCCTCCTCTGTGTCATAAGAGGTGGACTCAGTGACCCCCTGCAGCCCCTCTTTTAGTGCTGCCCTGCCACTGTGTGATATCTCGGGGAAGGAGATGCCAGGTTCACCCTGGGGACCTGTCCGAGGGCCCCGGACCCCTGGACCCGCTCTCATCTCCTGCCGGAGGAGCCTCTGAGTAGGAGGCAGTTGGGTTCCCCCGCCTCCTGGGCAGGCAGCCTTGCCTCTGGCCTCGGCAGCGCTTACCCAAGCAGGAATGCCCGGGGAGGCTGCCGCCAGAGAGGAGAAAGGAAGAGAAGGAGGGAGGCAGTACAGACAGTGTGGAGAGAGCAGTCCTGGAGCAAGAGGAGGCCCTCCCCTGCCTGGGTTCCTCTTGGGACCCGCACATCCTCACTCCATCCAGGAGGGATGAGCCGGTGGGAGGGCCCACCCTCCCTTTCTTCCCCCTGAGTTGGCACTTTCTTTCTCTGGGTGTTAAACTCAGCTCTTCCTTTTTCTCCCATTCCCTACTGCCTGTTAAATAATTTAAATATTTGGGCCTAAAGGGCCTCAATTATCCTTTAATTTACATTAGTAATTTATGTATTAGGCAGAATGGACACGCGGTTAGTGTAACAGCCCCCAGTGGACCGGCCAGTATCTGCTGCACTTTGTGTTCTTAAGAATCTCATCATTTTCCTTTGCAGCCCAGGGTCTTTGTTTTAAAAGCAGCTCCAATAATGCACCTTTACACAGCCCCGTGCACGCGTTCCTGTGTGCACACAGGATGCCTGAACTCACAGTAGACACTGACATGCACCTACTTATATGCGTGGACACGGGTTATACACACACACAGGAAGTTGTAAAACACACACCCCATTGGCCTGCAGTCGCCACTCCCTCTGTCCACCCTTATTTCTACAGGCAGTGGTGCACCTGGATGCTTGTATTTGCATCAGTTGGCCAGGTGGTCCCACACACAGCTCCTCCTGGCAGAGGTGGGTGGCTTCCACCGGTGCCTGACTGAGCCCAGGGTCGAACACACACATGAGAGCAAGATCACCTCTCCACCCGGCTCACATACCACGGACCGTCACCAGCTCCAGGCTCCTTCTAAGCAACTCTGACAGGCTGCCCACCTGGTCCTGGCACCAGAGCCTTACAGCCTGGGCACAGCAGCCTGAGCCCTTGCCCTGACACAGCCAGGCTGCCAAGGGGAGCCCATTTGGGATTGCCAGCTCCCAGCTGCTCCTCCAGGGCTAGCCCAGCTGCCCCGGTGCCAGCTTGCAAGGGCTGGGGCTTCTCAAGGGATGGGGACAGTAGTGACAGAGAACAGTGTTCTCACCTGCAAGTGTATGTTTCTGAGCTCGTCAGCTGAGACGGGCCTCTAGCCCTGTGGGAACGTACTTTGTCTGTGCTGAGACCATGCTTTCCAGGCGAGAGTCTTTGGATCCGGAGCTGTTCTGGAGGATGTGGCTTGCTAGCTGTCATCCCTAAGTCTAGGAAAGCCCCCTGTGCAGCTCCTCCCTCCCATCACTTCCCATTTGTCCCCAACAACCCCGTAAAGCAGAGGTGGGTAGGAGGCAGGTAGCCCAATGGGCAGTGCAGACTTCCAGTTGAAGCAGCCAGTCGGTCATACAGAGGGTAAAGCAAAACTGCATCTTAGGGCACAGGACAGTACTTAGTCCCCTAGAAAAGTCCCTTGTAGGGTACTGGCCACATATCCCAGTGGCCGCAGGGCCTTTTGGAATGCAGGTTTCTCTCTTCCTGCTCTGGTACTCAGACTGCTGCCCTGCTATCTAGGATGCAGTGGGGATGTCCCTTTCTTCCCTGAGAGCATGTCTGGGGTCGGGAGAACAGTCTGAGGGAGCCGGGTGGAAGATGCATGAGCCACTGGTGCCCATTCCCTGCGCCCTCAGGTGACTACGGTGGCACAAGCATCCCCCACTCCTGAGCAGGCAGGGGCACTGGGAGCCCGGGGTACACTGGGCCTGAGCCTGGGTACTGCTGAAAAGCCTTCATTGTGGGGGTCCCAGGCCCTGTTCCCAGGGTGGTCCTGATCTTCCAGCTGTTCTGCTCTCTCCAAACAGGATGCTCCCTTGCCTTGGCTGGTGTGCTCCTGAGGTCCTCCTGGAAATCACCCCCTCTCCCCAGTCACGTTCCTCCCAGCTTTGGCCTCTTTCTCTTCCTAGCCTATCTGGTCTGGCTTGGGTGTTTGGGTGCTTCTCAAGTCCCAGCTTAATTCCTGCCTCTCCCAGGAAGCCTTCCCTGATAACCCCAGCCTCCCTGGTCCGGTAGCCCGTACCTCAAAATCTAGGGCAGCAGTGGCACAAAAACAGGTCACCTCCTGTGGCTGTTTTGAAACCCAGAGGGTGACCACCTGATGTGCTACATTCAGAAGAATTCTAGGGCCACACTTGATGTCATTTGTGAAGGTAGCAGCAGTTAGGAACGTCTGCTCTGGGCACAGGATTGGAGTTAGTGGTACTGAAGCCAGGTATGTGCCATCACGGGCCCAGAGCTCAGGCGCAGCTTTGTTATCACTCTCTTATGGCTGCACGAGGGCTTTTCCCCCTCCTGACTCCCAGCTCAACAACATAGGCTGTACTTCTGTGAGCAGAACTTACTTCTCCACCCCCCACCCCCCACCCCCCAGATTCTAACACAGGTCTAGATCTAGTGGAAACTGAAGAGGGGGGATACTTAGAGCATGCTCGAGGTGGAAGGACCCCAGAGACCATCCAGTTCAGGGGTGGCAGGTGGGCCTCCTCTTGTCTACCAACCCTAAACAAGCAGCAGTGACCTCCAGGAGCTGTGTCGATCCTGAGGCAAAGATCAGGCTCAGCTGATGAGAGTGCCGTGAGCAGCTAGTGATGTCTGTCACGGGCTCCGCCGTGGCAGCCACAGTACAGCCATACTGTACAGCCGTCTGGGTTTTATTTCAGTCTTCTGAGTAGGCTGGTACGGAGCTGGGACCCAGACAGGGGTACTGTGTCAGACGTCATCCCATTGCTTGGTCGAATCGTTAGAGAATCCTAAGCTCCTGCTAAGAGAGTCAAGTAAAGAAGGCAGGTGTTTTTCCAGCACATTCTTATGAGTCTTCACTTGTACTTACAGGACTCACAAACTCACTGAAACACATACCCCCATATACACACATGCTCCCAAATATATACAAATACACCCACGCACACGCATGCACATGCATGCACGCCATCCTCTGCCTTCGTGCTCGGCTGGTCGGTGGGACAGAGGGGCAGCTCCAGGGAGCCCTGACAGACAGGCTGATGATGTGTCTTGTCTGAGTCAGCTCCCTTTAGCTGCAGTCTTCCAAAGTCTTCCTGCAGGTTTTAAACTCTTAAACTTTTACCTTTTACCCTTTACTATCGGAGGTGGCTGGTGCGATAGAAACACTGTAAATGGCACTCAAAGGCAGATTGGATTTTCTTCTGGCAGCTGCCCTGGACTGGAGACCCGCAGGCCACAGAACACACCTCCCCGTCTGCGAGAGCAATTTTCCATCTGCCCCAGGATGGGAGATGAGACTCCGTGGTGGGCCGGTGTGTTGCAAAGGTGGCTTGTCCTATATAATGCGCTAGCTTTCCGACGCGGCCTCTCACGTGTGCTGCACATGCCTGCAGACGAAGTGATGCGAGTTGCAGATTGTACAGGGTCCCTGCGAAGACCCTGAGCTCTGTCTCCATCTGACCCCCCTGCCACCCATTTGTGGGCTGACAAAGGGATGAATGAACCAAGAAAGCACTCCTGACCTGTGAGAGTCTCATATCTGCACGCAGGCACTCAGGCTCGAAAGAAGAGGCGATGCTATTTACTTTTCTTTAAGCCTTTTTTTCCCCCCTTTTGAAAAAAAAGGGAAAAAAATCCACAGGCTGAGAGTGTGTATTTCCAGCCTATCATTTCGTTTACTGTCTGATTGACTATACTTTTCTGGGACTCTGCTGCTTGAAGTCAATCAGGTGTGCCAGTTTGGGAAGTAAATGAAGTGAGATGTAGTGAGTTTTGGAAGTACGTGAAGTGAGTGCTTCTCTCCCCCTTGGCAAAAGAGTGAGCTATGATCTGGGTTAAATTAAGAATCATATGTATTACAATATTTTTCTAAATGTCTGTAACTTGGAAAAAAAAAAAAAAACGGAAAGGGGGAAGGAGTTAACGGCTCTCTCAGTGGTACCTGAATCTTGCTTGAGTTTTATATTTCTGGTTCCACTTCCTTCAGAGCTGTTCACTTGCTGTGTGGTGTGACCCTGGCTGGTCTATTGCCCTCTCTGGGCCTCTGTGTTTTCACCCATCAAATGGGATGGCGTTGGGCCTGGGGCAGCAGAAACCGAGACAGAGCCCCTGGCCAAAGTACATGGCTCGCATTTGTGGCTCTGTACCGGGGCAGGGCAGGTTTAACCTGTGTGTCCCAGGGGGCCGGGCATCAGTCTCCGAGCACACAGCCTCCTGCCCTCCACCTTGCCCGCTCCTGTTGGCAGCGTGCATCCCTATCTCTCATCTCTTTCTCATCTCAGTCACTTCGCGAAGGCAGGGCTTGCACTGCATTGTACAAGGGAGGAAACCAAGGCGCCAAGAGGTTGCTAATAATAACAGCTATGAGCAATTTTTAAGATTTTATTGCGTGCCAGGCACTGTGCTGAACATGTATTAAATCACCCCCTTTGATCAGAACAGTGCAAGAGGTAGGCATCCTCCCATTTGGAGTGGAGGAAACCGCCTCGGAGATTTGGTGTGACTTGCCCCCGGCTAGAGCCCTTCCTGGGGACTTGCCTCGCTAGGCAGCACCTGTGAATTCTGGGGGAGCCTGCAGGCATTGAATGCATTACGGTGTATTCCGGAGACCAGAGCCTAAGTCCCTAAGTCAGACCCAGGCAGTCTGTTCTTCCCTGAGGAGCAGAGGGCAGGCAGGAGAGAGGGGTGGGGGCTGGGGAAAAGAGGGGGCTTTTCCTGGGGAACTCCAGGGGCACAGAGAGCAAGGGCAGAGCGCAGGCTGTAGGGTTCTGGGGTCTAAGGGCTTTTCCGCCCTGTCCCTCTTAGCTCTTGGCTCCTGCAGCTCAGACCCTGACTCCTCCCCCACACCCTCTCCCTCACCAGCTGTGGGTTCGGGGGACCCCCAAAGCACTGACTATTAGAGGTGCTGCACCCCACAGCAAGGCTATACTAGCCACCCCACTGTGCCAGGCCAAAGGCCCAGGAGCCGAAGTAGACCGTTCCCTGAGCTTTGGCCCTTCCCCTGGCACCATGCCCCAGAGATCCTGATGCAAGGAGCAGCAATGGCACTTCCCAGAGATGAGGCTTGCTTTCCACCAGTCCCTTATCCATTGCCAGGCACTGCCTGCAGCAGGTGGACAGACTCGCAAGCAGGGCCTGGGTTGCACCGTTTTGGTCCAGGCTACAGGGGTGGAGTGGGGTGTGTGTGTGTGTGTGTACATATGTACATGTGTGTGCTGAGTCCGCTCTATCCCTGGACAGCGTGGGCTCTGCTTGCCTTTCCCTGGGGCCCTCCCAAGCTCCCTAGCACCTGGTTCAAAGCAATTCCAGGGTGTCAGAAGCTGGGCTTCCCCAAGGGCTGCCAGGGGAGGAGGGGGAGGAGAGCTGGGTGGGGCTGAGAGCACTCTGCCTCCCCAGGGACCCCCACAGCCTGGGGGGTGAGAGGTGAGCACCTGTGGGAGGGGAGGGCACTCCAGAGGCTAGAGCAACTATCTCAGGAATGTCTCCCAGGAGGGATTTAGGCAGTACCTGTCGCAGGTGGGGGTCACAGCTTGAGAGGGGCATCCCAAGGACCCCCTCCTTGCTCCACGTGTGTCCTTGTCACACATGGAGCAAGTATCATGCTTATATTATTCACCATATCATGTCAGCTTACAGACCAGCCAGCAGTCCCCGGTTCAGCAGGTGGGAGACCCATGTCTACAGAGGGCGGTAACCTGCTCAAGGTCACATGGAGATAGTAGGATTGTTGGCACCGAACTTCAGGGTTTCTGACTCTTGGTCCAGTGCACTTTCTACTAGAGCAGGTGGTTATCGAATTAATATAAATTGTATGCAGATGTCCATGGCTCTCTGTCCCTGGCGTGGCAGGGTGTGTCCTGGGGGAGCTGGTGGGGATCTCTTCCCTTCACAGACTATCAGATCTGATAAGGCCCATGGAGATCATCCTGCCTGCCCCAAGGCCGGGGTCCCAGTGGGCTGTGGTGAGAGGGGAGGGGTGTGTGTTGGCTCTGGGACCGTGGGCGCCTGGCGTCCTGCTGCGGTGGCGGGGTGGGGCCGACAACGCCAGGAAATATCCGGAGGAAGCCTCCAAGATGGGCCCCCAGAGTCTGTCAGACGCCATGGGCCCAGCACAGGGAAGTTTTCTCACACATCCTGGGAAGGTGACGAGCTCTCCCCAGGCCCCCTGGGTCCCCCCATCAATAAGCTGGCCTGAATGGAGACGCTGGGTTGGGGAGATTTATTTCCTGGCTTTGGAACCAGCCATTCTTTCTGCCCCCACCTTCCTCCTGGCCAGAGAACAATGGGACGTCCCCAGAGAGGCCCTCCTGGGGCAACAGGTGCACAGAGCAGAGTGGATGGCCTCTGGCCCCCCAGAGCTCCCGCCCCGAGGCCGTCGCATGCTCCGTGAGCCTAGAATGTTGGCTAGGCTTGCCAGAAGCGCCTGGAGGGGCCCTTGTTACACTCTCTGAGGCTCTTTGAAACACCAGGCTCTGGCCTTCTCCCCAGTCTGGACCCAGTACGTCTGGATCCAAGATGTATTTGTTTATTTGCTTGCTTATACAGTCCAGATAATGTGGCCATATCACCCCAGATGGTGGGAGACAAAGATCTGAAAGAGCAGCAGCCATAATCCGGCCCCCTCGGACCCAGCCGCTGCTCTCATATTAGCCTGTTTCCTTCCAGGCCCAGGCCTGGGTTTGTTTTATGGTGAAATCAAAGTAAAAACGCTTCATGTCACCCTCGGGGCTCCTCACTTCACCTGATTGCGTGAACCTTTCCTGTGTGGTTACGTAGACTTCCTACCTAGCACCGTTCCCACCCCAGGATCATCCATCCTGGGGAGATACTTTACTCCACTAGTTCCCCCCGTGCGGCTATCTTACCCTGGTACATAGCGCTGCACGCAACACCTCCACGCACGCAGCTTGGTTGAGCTCGGGAGAGGCTTCCCAGGAGTGGAATTCTAGAGAAGACATGCCGTCCTTGACACGTGGCCGCGTAGCTCTGTGGCTTTGGAGCAAGAGTTATCCCCAGGTTATCACGCTGCCAGGCTTCACCAGGTGCCCCTCATTATGGGGGAAGGGAATGTGGATCAGCCTTGACTTCCAGAGTCCCTAACTTAGAAACACCGGGGGGCCCCTAGGGACCTGCTTTACTAAGCGGGCCACTCCTCGTCGGTAATTAGCGCCATCCATCTGCAGTGAGATCTGGAATGAGCGGAAGCCCTTTAAAGCAATTTGCTCTTTTAATCTCACCCCTGTGATCTCATTTAATTTTCTCAGCCAAACTTTGTTCACTGAGGGTGCCAGAGGCTCCTGGACTCCAGCAGCTGGCCTGAGTTCTCACCCTTTCTAGACGGGGTCGACTCTGGAAGCTCTGCTGGCATTTGTTTCACCTCTGGCAGTTTGGATCTCAAGCAAAAGACCAGTCCCCTATAAAAGGGAAGGGTAGGGCAGCCCGGGTGGCTCAGCGATTTAGCGCCTCCTTCAGCCCAGGGCCTGGTCCTGGAGACCCGGGATCAAGTCCCACGTCAGCCTCCCTGAATGGAGCCTGCTTCTGCCTCTCTCTCTCTCTCTCATTAGTAAATAAATAAAATATTAAAAAAAGGAAGAGTATAGTGTAAGAGATGTGGCTTCAGACATAGGCAAGAAGATGGCATTATTTACTGAGTTATGCTCTTTGGCGTGTGTGTGTGTGTACAGGTGGGGTCCTCAGGTAATCCTCTCGTGAACCCTATCAAGTTGGAGTATGATCACCCCCATTTTACAGACCAGGAAACTGAGGCTTTGCGTCTCAATGACTTGCCAAGGTCCCTACCACATCCCCTAGCAGGTGCCCCCCCCCCTCGGGAGCTGGGGTGCTGCTGTTACCGCGTCATGTCCCTACCATGAGATGACTGGGTAAGTGGCCGTGTGTCTATCATACCCTGTACCCTGTACCACTGCCACTCACGTAGCCGCTCCAGCCCTGGCCCCAGCTCCTCCAGGAAGGGAGACTCAGCTGAGCCAGCAGAGCTCCCAGACTGTCAGCAGCCGGGCTAGGAGAGAGCGAGCCACGGTGATTTACGGCTGCCTCATCCCCTAGCGCCCTGCCTGGGTCTGCTGTGCTTACTGACTAATGGAAGCCCGGCACGGAGGGAAATAACTCTGCCAGGAGTTGGCTCCAGTGACAGGGGCAACCACCGCTGCCTGGGGGAGAGGACAGGATAGGGAACACGAGGGAAGTTGAGCAGAGATAGAGACGCATCGTGAAGTCCCCGAGAAAGCAGACAGAGCCCAAGCAGACACTCAGAGGCGCAGAGAATGGCACCGCCTGGCAGCCCAGGCCCTGGACCACCTTCTCCAGGGCCCCGGTGGGGAGCCAGGAGGGGAGCCAGGAGCCCAAGGTCCCAGGTGTCCACCAGCATACCAGCCTGAACATTTGGTGTGGCTTTTGATATTCATAGAGCATCAGAACTTCTCACCTAACCCCTCAATGACGGATGAGCTAGCAGCGACCCAGAGGGGGTCAGGGAATTGTTCAAGGTCACACAGCAGTTGGTTACTGAGCTGAGACAAGAGCCCCGGTCCCCTGCTTCCCTAAGATGACACAAGAACACTCCAGCCAGTGTGGAGCCCAGAGGGATGGAAAGGAGGGCCATAAAGAAGGCACAGATTGTGAGGTGAAGCAGAGAGTACGGGGACGGGGGTGGGGGGAGCCAGTCCGGTCCAGGGAGAGCAAGGATCACAGGATTAAGGAATTACACTAAGGAGAATTGGGGCAGCCCCAGTAGCAGGAGGGGAAGGGAAGGGAAAGGAAGGGGTCCAGCAGCCAGTATAAACCATCCTGGCAGGGACAGGTTGAGGGGAAGCCCTGGAAAGCTCCGCCTCGGTGGATCCCCTCTGCTAGTGAGCAGGAGCCCCCAGCACCTCCCAGGCACGAAGGGTTGAGGAGGAGGAGGAGAGTCCGCTATACCCCTAGATTGTGCCTCTCCACCAGCATCCCCCAGCCAGCGTACCTGGCCTCTTGGTAGGAAGAGAAGAGCCTTGGGGTCAAATCCTAGCTTCACCACTAGCCCGGGTTCGGAGCCAGGCATGCCATTCACCTCTCTGAGCCTCTGTTTCCTTAATCTACTAAGCGGGACCATTCTGTCCACCACCAAACGGTGAACGGGGACGTTTGGGCTGAGAGTTGCCGCTCATCTCAGGCCAGGTGTCTAAGGACCCCTGTGTCTCTCTGGGACCTCTTTCCTCTTCAGGCCACCCAGACCAGTCACATAGGTGGCCAGCGCCTCCTCAGTAAGACGTCCATGAAATGGGCAGAACGAAGGCCACAGCCCTCGGGGTCCCAGCTCCCCTCCAGCCCCAGGCTGGACGGCATCCCGGGCTGGGTGGTGAGCTCCCGCCTCCACACGCCAGGTGCCGCGCAGAGGTGCTGCGTGGGTGTGGAAGGTGTTGCTCCTGGCTGGGGACTCAGCAGCCACCTGGGGCCTGACAGCCAGGAGTGAGAAAAGCTGGGTCTGTGGCAGGGCAGCCCTCCCTGGGGCAGGGGCGGGCTGCGGCCAGGTGTGTGAGGAGCTGTGCCAGGTCACCAGGCCTTGGCGGCTCCCACGGGCGGCCAGCGTGCCTGCTGTGCACCAGGCCTGTGCCGAAGCCCATCGTGCGTGTGACCCATTCAAGGCGGGCCACGTCCTGATACCCACTTTCCACTCTGACCACCTGCTGGCCAAGTGCAGGATGGGAGGCGAGGGCTTGCAGGTCAGAGGCTCCTAGAGTAAAGCCCTGGTGCTTTCAAATACACCACCCCACATCCCCCCCCAAACCCAGCCCTGTGGCCCCCAAAACACCTGGCTTCTCGCTGAGCTGTGTGGAGGGGCTGGCTTCCCTATACCTTTCCTGGAACACCTCTACTCTGAGCATCTGCGAGCAGCAGGACATGCTCTTGAAGAGCATCCTTGTAGAGGAAGAAGGTCCAGAGAGAGGAAGGGACTTACCCAAGGTTACACAGCTTGGGGCATCCCGTGGAACCCCTGGAGTTACCTCGGAGAAGCACAAGGAAGAACCAAGGTTGGGCTTTGTCCAACTGGCTCCCACCAGTGCCCATCTGCTCCCAGGGCCACCCAGGCCCCCACCCTTGCCCCACCCTACCCCAACATTGTCTTTTCTCTTGGGGTTGGTGTCCAGCCAAGCAGGGGATTCACCAGTGGGTAGATTTCCTACCCGGAGAACTAAACATCCAAAGCCCCTCTTCCCCCTCCCTGTCCAAGGACCCGCCCGTCCCCAACCTGAGAGCCAGCTGGCAGATGACAAGGGATAGGCTGAGCCTCAGGGTGGGAAGCGGATAGAACTGTCCCAGCCTCGCCTCATGGGCAGGGTGGAGGGAGGGTAGGTGTAGCTACCTTTTCATTAGAAAAAGAATCATGAGTGATCTTAGCCGTGGACCACCTTTCACAGGTTGTAAAGCACTTTTGCATCTATTAGAAGAACCTCCTGTTCTTCTGAGATGAGGAAACTGAGTCCCACAGAGGTGAAGTGGTTTTGCCCCAGCTCACTTAGCCTTAACATATGAGCAGGATGTGAAGGTAAACAAGGTTTCCTGAGCACGCCAACCAGACCCCGTGCCAGTTACTCTCACATAGGTGACTGTTTACCTGAACGGCAGGCCTGGGGGTTTCATGTGGATCTCCCTCATTTATAGATGAAGAACTTGGGGCACAGAGAAGATGTGTGGTGCGGTGCCGTGCCCACAGGCCAGTCGTGGACCTCGGCCCCCTGTCCCCACTCCTGACATTTAGGGGCAGACAGCCCCAGGCAGCTCCAGGTCTGCCCATCTTGGATGGTGGAGGGGGGAAGACGCCTGGAACAGCACCGTTTGGGTGTGAGCCAGAGCCTCTAGGAGACAAACCAACCTGTGTCATTGTCCCTTTTGGTGGAGAGAGGTAGGGGGCACACAGGGTCGGGGTGGAGGCTGTAGAGACCACTTCCTTTCATGGCCCAGCACAGGGGAGGCCCGGAACTACTCCCACCTCCTGGCCAGAGGATGGCTTCTGCGTTTGTCAACTGTCTCCAGCTCTTGTGTTTCCATGCCTGAGATCCCCAACTCAGTTTGAGAAAACATACCTGAGATATCCAGGGTTTCTTTGCAAGGGCTCCACCATAGGGGTGGCAAGCAGAGGGGCTCAGGGATCTACCCCCCAACCCCTTTCCTCACAACTCCAGGGAGGAGGTGGCAATAGGTGGAGGCAAGACAGGCAGGCTGGGCCTGGGAGTTTAGAGGCCTCTGATGGCACCGGGTGTGGCTATAATCCTGCTGGCTGGCCGCCCTGTTCCCTAATTAAAGTGTCCTTTTGAAAATGCCCTCCGGTTCAGGCCCGGCAGTGCTGGGAGAGGCGGGCACCTCCCAGAAATCTCAGCAGCTTTCTCACCTCCCCTGGAGGGCTTCTAGGCTCAGGGCCTTGGTCATCCTGGTGAGGCTGGGGGAGTCATGCACACTGAGGACTCAGGCTTGGGCCCGTCCTATCATGGTCACTGTCCTCCAGGCCCACCTCTCTCCAACACCCCTTGCTGAAGGCAGTGGCTGTCCTGATCCAAGAGCCTGGAGAGCCCGGATCAAAGGCTCCATTGAAGAGGCTTGTTAGAGCGGGGGATGCCAGGGGCAGAAGAACGGCTGGGGGCAGGTAACCAGAAGACTGAGTCACCACGGGCCAATTGTGGTGAGTGGGCAGCGAGTGGCTGGAGCCAGCTTTTCAGGCTGGGAGGAGAGCCCAGCCGAGAGGCCCAGGAAAGGGGGTGCTGGCAGAGGTTGCCACTGCCGCACCAGAACTCCTCCGCCGGTGAGCAAGCTTGTCCCTATGAGGTCCCTTTGCTCAGGGCAGCAGACCAGCTGACCTGGTCAGTACTGTGGGCTGGGGCCAGGGCCAGCTCTTGAGTCTCCTGAGTCTTTCCCACACGTGAGGCCCAGGGTTCATGGGGCCGGGCTCAGGGTGCAGTGGGAGTGGCCGATGCACACCCATGGAGGCCAGTCACAAAGGAGTAAGAGCCACCCCATTAGTGGGCCAGGTGGCCTCAACTCTCTGAGCTCTGTTTTCCCCTTGGGTTAAATTGGGGTGAGTGGAGACAGTTCGAATCAGAGATGGTGGAGTCTTTCATCACTTGATTGGTGTGGCTGGGTGTAGTCCTGTGTTGAGAAGGAGTCTGAGGCCCTGTCCCGACAGGTCGGGATTGATGATTGATTAGTGATGTCTGCCACAGGCTCGGGAGGGGCCAGTCTGCTGTGCTTGCACCTCAACTAGATTTTCTCTGCAGCGCTCATACTCTACCATGCCGAGCTTCTGAGGCCGACAAGGCCTCCCTCATCCTGGCTCTGCCTCTGGATCCTGAGATGCCAGTGGCAGTTAGTCTCAATTTCTCCATCTCCAAAAGGTGGGGGAGAAGGCTTTCACCGCAACTCTTAGGCCTTCACTCCTGAAATTCAACATTCTCGGGATTACCGGGCCCTTTCTGACACCCGGCCCTGTGCAAGATGGAATGTGCATGTGCCCCGAAACCTTCTCCCTGTGTGGACCTGTGTCCTGCCTTTCTTTCACTGGCTGTGTGATTGGGGACAAGCCCGTTAAGCATGGAACGGGGGTTGTAGTGTAGGGTGATGGTGCCTCTGCCCGTGAGATACAACCGTGCACGCAGAGGGCCCAGCCCCAAGATGTGGTGCTGATGAAAGTATCGGAAGGGCTGGGTCCTTTGCCCGCTCCTGACCTGGGCTTTGGCTGGGAATTTTGATGAGGGTGGGGCGGGGGAGGTTCGAGGAGAGTTTCAAAGCATCGCAGGCCCAGACTTTCGGCTCTCCGCCGCGCTCTGCTGCGCCGAAACCGCAGCCCCAGCCTGAGCTGGCTCCTCCGTAAACTCCCCAGTCCCTCCCTCTAAGCAGCCCCATAAAAAGGGAGCAGGGCAGGAGGGAGTCCGGCTGCAGACTTTGTAATTTGGCTTGGAGGCGGCTCCTGTTCGTTTTAACCAGGCTGTAATTACGGCTGGCACCCAACACCCCTCATTACCGGAGCCTGGGAGGAGGACTCTAATTATAGCGTGCTGGGTCCCGGCTGGGGTGGTGGGGGGCCAGCAGAACTGGGCGCTGCAAGGCCAGCAAACAGCCCTCTGGGGTGGGGCCGTGGGGGCCTTCCCCGAGGCTCCTCATTTCTCTTGCTTCCAGAGTCATTCGTGGGAAGGGTGGGTCATAGGTTGAATCGAGGCCTCTTAGGGAGAGAGGACCCAGAGTTGCCCAGGATTCATCTATTCAGGCAAAAAAAGCATTTGCAAAGCGTCTGCCGTGTCCCGTGCTGGCGCTGGGCGTCAGCAGTGGGCACATATGTGCCATCCAGCCAGGGATGGTGTTCAGGCAGAGGGTGCCAGTGAGGACATCCTGCTGCTGAAAACATCTGAGTATGTCCACGCTGGGTGGCAGAGAGCAGTGCCCCGAGGCTTCAGTGGCCCCAGTGGCTCCATTCGCTCCCTCCCCAGCCTCCCTTGGCACAGTAGGGTCTCCACCCCGGTGGTTCAGTGTTGTGACTGCCCCCTGGGATGAGTCGAGGAGCTGGGGGAGACTCAGGCATTCAACAAGGAAACACACAGATGAATATATAACTAAAAATGGTGGCAAGAGCAATAAGGAAAAAGAAATACCAGAGGAAGAGCCAGGGCCCCGGGGTTGTCGGGAGGGGCAGGCAGGGCTCGGCTCTCTGGGAGGTGACCTTTCAGGTGAGGGGTGGCGGGGTGATGATGCAGCATTCCAGGTGTCTCCACTGGAGGCCAAGAGAATGAGAGGCTTGCAGCCTGGGATCTGACGCTCTGAAGTGTCCCCACGCTGGCTGGGAGCGAAGACGGCAGTGGGATTTCTCCCGCACGTGGTGCAGAGGGCGCCAGACCATGACTGTGGGCCTACAGTCCAGGCCCAGCTCTGCCAGAGTGCTGTGTGACCTTAGGCCAGTCACACCCTCTCTGGGCTTTGGCATCCTCACCTGTCCCCTGGGAGGCCCCTGTTGGCCACAGGCCTCACCCCTGGGTGTTTGGAGAGGCTGTGACCAGCAAGTCTTGTTCAAAGACCGCATTTTGGGGACGCCCCAAACTGTGAAGCAAGGGCTCTGCAGCCGGGATGGGGGGGAGGGCCAGAGGGCTGGGGCTGAGAGCTCTGGGCTGAGAACTCCACGCTGTCCCGTTCTCTTTGCTGAGTTACTAAGAGCCACCCGGAAGCAGACACAAAGGCAATTGTCCTGAGCTGGAGTCAGCCCCTAGCCCCCCAGCCGAGAACAATTGGGGAGGAAAACCAAGGCCGTGTGTCCAGCACGGAGTGCGGCATCGGCGGCGGCTGGGAAAAATGCCGAGTATTTCTCAGCTAAAATTAGACGCCTACTAAACCTTTTACATCAAGGGCAACCTGAAGCTTCTATTGTTTTGAACTTGCGATCCCAGAGGATGTGGGGGCAGGAGGGTCTCAGGAGTAGTATGTGACCGTCCCCCTCTCAGGGGCGGGACCAGCCAATGCCAAGCCAAGCCCTGCGCCTGGAGGGTTCCCAGTAAGGAGAAGCAGACCAGGGGACACAGATGGACAGACAGGGAGGGAAGGGGTCTGGCTGGCCAAAGTCACCAAGCATGGGGGGCTGACATAGCTCTGGTTTCCTACTGGAGACATTCTCCCTTCAGCAGTGACACTCTTATACCCTGGGCTGGGGGGTAGGGGGGGTCTAGAAGGAAGTGCAGGAAACATAAGTAAGAAAATAAATACGAAAAATAAGTCAGAAAATAAAAAAAAATAAAAGAGAAAATAAAAAATAAATAGGGAAATAACTCTCCATCCTTTTGGGAGGAAGTGGGCATCTTTCTTTGCTCGTGGAGGACAGGTCCTGCCACTGGGCTCCCAAACCTGGCTTCAGATCCTTCCTCCGCTGCCGCTTGGTGACTTGGGCCAGTTTGCTGAGCGACATCAGGTAAACAACGGAGGTGGATATTACAGCAACCTCACAGGGTTGTTGTTGCAGAGACAGTATAGATGATGTAGATAGTGGCAACGACAATAATAACAACAATAACACAGCTTATACTCGATAAGCCCTTTTGAGGTGCCAGACACTGCCCTCCCTGTGTGATGTGAGCATAAAGCGTGTTCAGTCCTCCCATTTCACGGATAAGGAAACTGAGGCCCAGAGAGGGTAAGGAGTGTGCCAGAACACAGGTGCCGGTGACGGCTGTCATTCTCCTTACTGCCACACACCGGAGCCGATTTAAGCTAAGGTGGCCGGCACCGTGCTGCCCTGTGATTCCTCAGGTTCCTTTTGAAAGGTCTCCGGCTGGATTCTAGAAAGGGAGCTGACTCCATTAAGCACAGTTGTGTGTGCCAAGTGTTTTATATTTCTGTTGGGCGGCCAGAGGGCGTAGAGCAGTGGACCGCGGCAGCACCGGGGAGCTTGTTAGGAAAGCACGTTCTCAAGCCCCACCGAAGGCCCACGGGTGATTCCAGCGCATGCTGCCGTTTGAGACTCCTGGCATGGAGGTGAATGATAGGGGCTTAGAGTCACGGAGATCCGGATTTGAGTGCCAACAGCCATGCTCTGTGACCTTGGGCAAGTTGCCTAGCCTCTCTGTACCTCAGTTTCCTTACCTACAACCTGGGGATCGTGATGAGAGTACTTGCCTCAAAGGTGGTTGGGTGTAGTTGCTCTATACCAAGTGCTCCGTGCGGGGTCTGGGAGGGGGCTGGTCTGTAAACAGCAGTGGTTACTGGCTACCCGTGTGACTCAAGGCCATGGGAAAGAGAAGGTCGATCTGCATGGCCTGGGAAGCCCCCGAATCCCAGCTGGAGTGCAGCCCTCCCTCCAAAGCAACCTAGCAGAACCAGAGGTAACCCCACTCTCCTGGGGCTGAGGGGTCGAGCGAGGGCAGCTGAGATGGGCACGTCCTCCCCACCGGGCTCCTTCCCCGTCTTTCAGGAGCCTTCAGTGTTAACCAGAGAGACACATAAACTGCATGAGGCTCTTTTCTCCTCCCCTTTCTCGGGGAAAGAGCAAAGGCGTCTCCAGGGAAACCAGGTTTGACAATGAGTCTGGAGACAGGGTGATCTCCAGACCCCGGGCTCGTGGGGTCAGGGCCCTCAGCGGCACGCAGGTGGCCTTGCGGTCGCCAGGAGTGTGTTTTGGCTCTTGTCCTCACCACCTGTGTGTGTTTGACGCCTCCTTGGAGGCCTCTGGGGAACCCTGTGCTCCTCATCCATGCCTTCCTCCCCGCGAGGAGGCTCCTGGGGCCAGCCTGGGCAGAGAGCACAGCCCCACCTCCAGGCTCCTGGAGAGAACCCTCCCACAACTGTCCCCAGGTCCCCGGAGCCACCCACATGCTTTCGTGTCATGTTGCACTTTCACACCCCTGGCCCCAGCTCTCTCTGCGAAGCGAGCACAGTTAGGGGCACGGTGCTGTGTCCATTTTACAGATCAACCCAGGCCCCAGGGCAGTGAGGCAACTGGCCTAGTCATGCAGGAACTATTCCAGTGTTTTCCTCCCACAGAGCCATGCTTCTCCCATAGGTCTTTTCCCTCTGACTTCTTTACCCCCTTGGAGAAATACATGGAAGATTGACACATTGAGGCTATCATGTGACAGGCTCAGGGCCATGGGACAACTGCCCTGAAGTGACACAGTGGCAAAGCTGGGTTGACCTACGTTCCACTTGCTCCAGCGTCAGTGGAGCAAGTGCTCTTCTCCGTGCTGTGTTTCAGGCTCTTTCTGCCCCTCTGCTGTCAGCTGCCCCTCCCTGGAGAAGAGCCCTGTCAGGGTGTCCAGGGGCTGGGCACCTGCCCTCTCCCACTCCCTCTGGCTCCAGCTCAGAGGTCAAGGGGAGTGGGCCGAGCCCTGAGCCAAGGAGGCTCAGCAGTTACATCAGCAGATACAAACAAGCAGGCAGGAGCAGGGCCGGGAGTCCCAGGGGGGCCGGGGGTGGAGCTCCACCTGCCCCACGCGAGTCTGTTTCCTTCACTCCTTCCAGCTTGCATCAGCCTTTTTTGCAGCTCCATGTCATCACTGAGTGGGTCCTCACTGAGTGGGCTGGGGCAGTGGCTGGGAGGCTGGGGAGTGGGGCGCCTAGCCAGCACCTCAAACCCAGAGGAACACCCTAGAGCTTTTGGTCAAGATGTGGGCCAGTGACCCTGGCAGCCCCAGGAAGGCACATCCACCATTTCTTAACTGCAAAAAAAACAGTACTAAAAATTAGCCAGAGCACGGGGCTGCCCACCTGGCAAAAATAGTTGCACACTCCTGACATTGTGAGCCCTGGGACTGCAGGGGGCAAAGCAAGTAAAAGTGACTCCATTTCCCAGAATGCAAGATTGAGGCCCAGAGGGAAGCTCACTCAAGGTTGCTTCACGAGCTCCATGTGCTTCAGCCCAAGAAAAAGATGAGGGATTATAGGGACCTGGAGAATGAGAACTCCCTATGGCAGTCAAGGTGGAAGTAGTCAAGGCGTGCTTCCTGGAGGAGGTAGGCTAGCTCCCTAAATGGGGAGGAGGGAGCTACAGACACAGCTGGAGATTGGTTTCTGCACTGTCAGTGGGTGAGCAGGCAGAGGGGCAGCCCTGTGGGGCTGGGCTGGAGGCAGACAGAGTAGGAGTCAGAGTCAAGATGTTGGATCCTTCACCTTGAACTTTTACTGTGAGCTTCCCATGGGTGTGACCAAAGCTTGGCCCAGCTCACCAAGGCCCTACCATAGGTGGTGAGGACGTTTGATGAGTGAACGAAAGAGTGGGGGTGAGTCCCTACCCAGCACCCTGTCTCCCTCGAGGTGCACCTGAGCAGCCATGCGGGTCCTCCCCTTGTCCTGAGCCATATGTCTCCCCACCGTCTTCACCGCTGACGACTCAGCTGTTCACCCAAGCCCAGGGCCGGGGTCTCCCCGACCGATACAACCAGAGAGAGGCAAGGGCAAGAGCACTGGGCTGGGTGCCAGGATGCCCAAGCTCTAGTTCAGCTTTGCTTCAGCCCCGCTCTGTGACCTGAGACCCTTTACCCCTACCCCTGGGAGCCCGAGGCTACACCGTCTGCCTCCCTTGGGGCCCCTGGAACCTTAGCCCAGTCCGGGCCTCGGGGAAGACGCAGAGCAGGAGTGTAGATGGAGCAGGAGTGTAGATGGTGATGGAAGCCACCTCCCCTGGCTCCCGGGGCCTGAGCGCAGACCCCCGTGGACTCCAGGCTCCAAAACATACCAGGAGGAGCCCCCCGCACCGCTCCCCTCACCCTCCACTGCCGGTGTGCTCAGCTTTCTCTTGCTCTGTCCCTCTCTCTGTGTCTCCACCTCCACCTCTGTTCATCTCTCCTCCTTTGTCCTATGCCCATTTCACAGATCAGCAAAGGCCAGGGTCTGCCCCCTCCCCTTCTCTCTGGCCCCGCTGGGACTCCCTTTGTGTGAACGTGATGTCAGGATGCTAGGGTTGCTGCAGGCACTGACTGGCTGTCTGCCCTTGGACAAGTCACAGCTCCTGTCTGGAAGTGAAGGGCTCGGACTCAGGTCTAAGGGCCCCGCGGCCCAGGCTCCGCCCTGCCTCCTGGTGCCTGCCGGGTGGCCCACAACCACACTGGGGCAGGGTCTGGCCGGGCGTGGTGACCGTGCTGACGGCAGCAGGCAGCGATCATAGCCGATTTTCTGCTTGGCAGTGTGTTGGCAGTTGTCTGTCCTTGGCGAGGAGGGGTTGTCCATCCGCAGAGCAAGACGCTGGGAAGGAGAGGAAATTCATACCTCAGGCACTCTAAGAAAGGCCTGACCTGGACTTCCCTGGAGGGCATGCAGACACCTCTTCTGGAAGGGCAACAGGGACACAACCACTGCCCCCTCAGGCAGCCTCTGAGCCAGAGGCTGTACCCATGGGCTCGTTCACTTCCCCGGAAGACAGGGACAGGACCCTGGGCATCTTTCTGCCCAGCACCCAAACATGCAAAGCCAACCTGACGTCATTGCCTAGTGGCTCCCCGCACCAGCTCTGCATCCTCTCCAGCGACCCGGGACGCTGTGCCAGGGTCATCAGCCCAGCTGGCCTGCATCTGTGACGTGTGAGACTGTGCTGAGCACCAGAGAAATTCCTTGTACATTTGGCTTGTGGTCTCAGAGTCCTTAGTTAACGGTCCTACAAGGGAAACAGAATATGCAGCTGTACATGGTGGCACCTCAGTAAATCACAAAATATGTGTCATATTTAAAAAAGTCCAGGAGGACCATTGTCCCATGTTAATTCTGGTAAACTGGGGGTGGTGATGGGTGGTTTTTATTCTCATTTTTCTTTCTTCCTAAATTGTAATCAGAAAAGGCCAAAAAACAAGGCCAAGAAAAGGCCTTCATTAGAAGGAAAAGGAGGATTTTAAAGATAAATTCCCTCCTCCTGCCCTGGGAGTCTACAGCCCAGTGTCTCTACTGGATCTGCTGCTCAGGTGCTGTGTGATTTTGAAGCCAGGCCACACCCTCTCTGATCTCCACGTCCTAGAGGATTAGATGGTCTCTGAGGTTCCATTTGTTAGTGGCATCCTAGAGGATTGGGGTTTCCAAAGGGACTGCCTCCCATGGCTCAGGTGGGGTTGGCCCAACCTGTGCACAGTCATCTCCTCTGGCCACTTCCTCCCACCTCCACCTGCCACCCCAGGTGTTGGAGAAAGTTCTGCATCCCCAGTAGGCCCAGCTAAACAAGCAAACAGGATTTCCAGGTTCTCCAGGAGCTTGCCTTCCAGAGAGCAGACCTGTCCAGACACAGACAGCAAACAATCAAATACAGGAAGAAGGTATTCCAGAGAGTGATGAACTGTCAAGGAAAACACACAAACAAGCAAAACAACAAAAAACCCCAAGACAACCTGCAGACGATACGGGGGAGAGCCAAGGAGGGTCGGTGTCCACGGGGCGGTCAGGGAGGGCCTCGCTCGGGAGGGGCAGGTGGCACTGGGGTCTCAGTGACCGAGAGTCGCCACAGGAGCACAGGGAGATTGGCCGGCGGTGTGCCTGCATTCCAGGAGAGAACAGCAAAGGACCTGTGGAATAAAGGAGGCATATTCAAGGGGCAGGACCACGCCCGAGGTGGGGCACTTGGAGCACAGTGGCAATGGGTGAGCATCTGAAGTCAGAGGGTTCGGTGACAGGTGAGACCTCATTACAGGTGCAAATGGCAGCCAGAGGGTGCAAGCAGGAGAGGGAGATTTCTCTCTGTTTCATGAGAGGGCTCCAGCAGCTGTGAGGAGAGGGGATTGGAGGGGGAGGTAGGGAGCACAGAGAGGAGGTCCTGGTGGGAGGACATGGGCTTGGGGACTGTAGCGAGTGTTGGGGGACAGTCATGTGGTTTGAGGCACACCTTGAAGCTTTGCCTAGCAGCATCCAGGTCCATCAGCAGCATGGGCAGGATGCCCGGGAGGAAGGGGAGGCCTCCCTAGGTAGGACTGGAACAAGTCAGACACACCCCATGCCATCCCTGAATGGGGGACAGATGACCAAATAGGATAGAGGGCCCCCCATGGGCCAGAGCCACAGCCATTGCCTTAGAGCATTGACATAAACAGCCCTAAGAACAGAGTCACTGTCCCAGCCCTAGCGGGGCTCTCTGGGGATCCAAGGGGAGGCTGGTGGCCTGTGACCGCAGGTAGGGTCTGCAGGTGTCCGCTGGGGTGAGTGTGTGTGTCTGAGTGTGACATCTCGGGGGCCGCAGTGGGCTAGCACAGGTCCCTCCAGGCTAGGATGGATCTCTGCTTGTCTGGGGCATCCAGAACAATCTGGGACTTGTCAGGCCCTCAGAGGTAGCGAGGCCAGGTGCTGGGGTGACAAAACCAAGACCCTCTTCCCTTCCGGCGAGCTGGTAAACTCTGGTGAGACTCTATTTGCTCATCTGCAAAATGGGCAGAGAAATAGCTAATCCCTCAGGGGCACTGTGGGCCAAAGGAGGCCTGTGGTTTAACAAGAAGAGCTTTCTTGGTAGCTGGGAGCCTCCGTCTGCTCCTCCGTGACATGAACCCCTCCTCCGCAGGATCGTTGGGTTGATGATGTTTGTTATCACACTGCGTGCTGGTGAAAGGTTATAATCTAGAGTGTGATGCATAAGAGGGCTTTGAGCGCCTTGTCTGTGAGAAGAGGGCAAAGCAGAGTGCCCTCTCCTTGGGGCCTGAACCTCCAGGCATAGTGACACCCCGGCATCTGAGGCTCGGAAGGGGAGCCACCAGAAATCAGCCCTGGAGAGGCCCAGGCCTAGGGGGTCCAGTGGCCAAAGGAGAGGTGTGCGGGGAGCGCCTGGACTCTTGGGTGTGGAATACGCCTCCTCAGGCTCCACTGAGCATCTGAGGGGAGCCCCAATAACCGTAGTGTCCCTCCCGACTTTGTAAGTCGTGTGTACCCCAGTTAAATGGGGTCCGGGCTCCCTTCCAGGACCCTGTGCCTACCCTGGGGCCTCAACCCCAAACCTCCCATCAGCTCCTTTGCCTGCCCTTGAGCCCTTCCAGGGGAGACATTTCTCAGGATCGGCCAGGATGCAAGCTCCTGCCCCAGGTGGCCGTCCCAGTGAGGCCACTTCCCGTGGCCAGCACAGGAAGTGATGTCATGGGCACAGAGGGTATGGGAAAAAGGGCTGTGCAAGGGGCCTCTTTTGTTAGGAGTAACTCCGCGTCCCCCAAGCCCGCCAGCCCCCATTTGTCATCAGTAACGGCCATTGTAACCGCCTCTAAGGGGGGCCCCGGCCTGGACCCCACAGCCGCCAGAAGCCAGGGCCAGATGGAAGAAGGGCTTTGTGTTCAGGGAGGGGTCCTTCCATGGGGGGGCGTATGTGTTTTTAAAACATAATAATAAGTGGGCTCCCCCCCCCCCCCCACTCTCCACACTCCCCACTGGGCACATCAGCCTCGCGGTGAATGGAAGAGATTTTCCATGCAGTGGGAGGTCAAGTCTGGCGAGAATCAGCCCGCGCGTCCAGGGGCTGGAGACTGTGATTGCTGATGATGAATGTGCCCAGCGTGGGGTGTTTCTCTGTCCCTCACCTCCCGCCTGCTCCTCTGCTCCCCTCCTGGCCCTGCCCCGTCGGCGTGGGCCAGCCCGCCCTGGAGACGCAGGGCCCTGCTCCAGATGCCCACCTCCCGCTGCTGAGCCTGAGCCTCGGGCTCTCAGGCCTGGCCTTGTCACCACCGGGGGACCCCAACCCAGGCCCTCCTATGAACCACCGCAGCCTCGTGCTGCGGTCCCTGCCCCGTGGCCAGACCAGAGGTGGCCCCCGCTGAGATGGGTGCTAGTGGGTTTCTGCCCCAGGCCGGGGGGCGGATAGAGGCACTGCTGCCCTGGCCTGGCCTGCTGTCTCCCCGCCTGAGCCCCGAAGCCGAGACTGCGCTCTGGCCCGGCTTGGCTCCTGATTTGCTGCGTGATGTTGATGAGTCACTTTCTGTCTCAGGGTGGAATGTAGGGCTCCAGGCCTCTCCGATTGGGACTCCTCTGCATCCCATCGATGACCCGAGAGGTGAAACAACCTTCCCAAAGTCCCAGTGGCGGACTGGAGATTGGAACCCGTTGCTCTCAGGGTCACTGTAAGGGAAGCGGAAGCCCACTGGCTTCCCTGGGCATCTGGTGATAGCCTCTCTTTCAGGAAATGTCTGGACCCTGTAGCCATAGCCCCCCCTCCTCTCAGGGGGAACCTCTGGAAAATACAGTCTCTTCACTTCTGTCCTGAGGCCACTTTGTTCACCACCAAGGCTCTGGCTCCTGCTTATT
Source organism: Canis lupus baileyi (assembly GCF_048164855.1). Lineage (NCBI taxonomy): Eukaryota > Metazoa > Chordata > Mammalia > Carnivora > Canidae > Canis > Canis lupus. Next base: position 22,775,125 of record NC_132841.1, read on the forward strand.
CTAGTGGCTTCGATTCTGAAACAAACCTGTGGCCTTGACCTCCTCCCTGCCAAGTGAGGGAACCTGTGTCCCCACGCTGGGCCCTGCACAAGCCCAGCCCCCCAGAAGGAGCATTCAACCTAGCACGGCTCCTCCCGTGGGGTGGAGATGGGGCTCGGGCTCCTGGCTGTGTCCTGCAGGCTCCCGCTCCCCTACTGGGTGATGGTTATTCAGTCCCAAACAATGTGGGGAACACCAGGGAAGGTGAGTTGTGCTCCCGCTCCCCAAAACTGCTAAGGAAGCTTGGAGCTGCCGGGAGCCGGGATGCACCTGCCAGCCCCCGCCCTGGTCACCTCTCCCACATTTTAAGTGGGTTGGGAGCAAAATGGAGCTTGTCCATGAGGAAGCCATGGGGGGCGGGCAGCGGTGTGCAAAGCTGCATCTCATGAATATTTGAGAGCAAGGAGAGAAGGCCAGGGAAGGCGCCTACACGCTCCAGGGGCTGGGAAGCTGTCACGCTGGAAGAGGAAACACTCTTTTGTGAACCTCAGAGGTTAAAATTGTGGCAATGGTGGGAAGCTCAGCACATTTCAGTTGAAAAGAAGGACTTTTCTGTTAGGTCCGTTCAGAAGAGGACCTGGCTCAGAAAAGCAGTGGTGAGTTCCCTGTCCCTGGAGGTGTGTAAATCAAGGTTGGATAGAGTGGTGGGGGGGGGGGGGAGGAGGTGTTGGACAAGACGGCCCTGACGGTAACCTCTCTCCCTGTGCATCTGCGTCCACGTGAGACCAGCTGACAAGGGCCCTCAGACTGGCAGCTGTAGGTAAATTGGAAGTGAGGGTTTGAATGGCACCCACAGGGGTCCCACCTGGAGGCGCTGGTGGTCCTCTTGATCTGAGGCCTGGGGTGGGAGGGCCTGGGCCTGGTTGGGAGAGCCCAGCTGCAAATAGTGCCTCCCCCCTCCTCCCTCTCTGGGTTCCCCCCATACTGTGCCTCAGGACCACAGTCTGTGCGGGGCCTTTGAGCTAGGAATAACAGTGGCAAAAAAGGTGACCACACGTGCAGGACACTCACTTCTGGAGTTAAAGATGGACCCAGTAGGACACCGTCATAGGCCGACAGGTTCCGCTTACGGCACCTTCCAGTCTCAGGGTGAAGGAACCAGAGTAAGGCTTGAGAGGAAGGCCAGCAGCAGCGCCAGTCCCCGGCTGGGCTGCAAACCCAGAGCTCCTGGGCTTTTCCAGGGTTTGACCGTCTGTGGCTCCACCTGGCCCAGGATGCGTCCTCCTTCCCTCATGCTGGGATAGCTGGGCCATTCGTGCATGTGGCTTTAGAGGCAGCTTGCATTTTAAATGAGGACTCCTATTAGAAAAACACACTTCACGTGGGACCTTTTCCCACCGGCAGGAAATCCAGATCCAGACCCGGACCTGGCCTGGCCGAGGCAAGCTCTCCTCCCCCGGGGGCGCCTCTCAGGTGTTTGAGTCTCCTCTGTAAGGATGGCACTGAGGGGAAAGATGTAGCGAAGCCAGGGTGACAGGTGACGGAGAGATATGGCCTGCCTCCCATTGACCAGGTGACCTTGCTATGGGGCAAGTCCCTAGGAGCCCCATGTCTTCATCTGGAAAATGGGAAGATAATCCTCACCTTGGGGGTTGTGGGAAGTAAATGGGGCAAAATACTTGAAATGCCTGCCACATAGTGGAAGTCAATGCCAATTCCAATTCAGAAGTCAGGTTTAGGTATCCGACCGCCCAGATTCGCTTCCTAGCTGCATAGCCCCGTGCCGGTTACTTCATCTCTCTTGGGCTCCATTTCCTCATCTGTAAGAGGAGCATAATGAGAATACCTACCGCATAGGGCTGTGGTTCCCAAACGGTGTGCCAAAGCACCCCAGGGTGCTGCACACGTTCCCAGGGGTGCTGTGGGAAGTTAATTCATCTGGAGGAAAGACAGCCGTCCTGAACAGCTGCCAGACACCACCACAGCTGTTAGCTCAGGATAGCTTTCGATTTCAAAATCGAAAAATATCACATGATACCCTGCTTTTTCCCTTCACACGCCGTCCTCTCTCTGCAAAGGTGGGAGGTGAGCATTTGGAAGGACTCAGACAGACGATGGGTGGCAGGGGCGGGGGTCCAGTCTGATTGCAAGACCTGAGAAGTTGTGCCGTGTGCAAGCGGCAAGCACATTCCCATCGCTAGTCGCTGTGGCTGTTTAGGAGTGGAATACAAATCTTATTTTTTCTTTCAACTTATGGGTGTTGTTTTTTCAGATGGCTACCAGGTTGTTAGCGCGCACACAGACACAGGCACACAAGCTGTTTGGATCTAACTAATAAACAGAACCACTAGGAACTTCTCTTGGCCTTGGGGTAAAAATTAACCAAGACACTAAAGACCAAGGACATTTTGGAAGCTCTGTGTGGGTTGTTGCGGGACCCAGTGAGTTCGTAGGAAAGCATGAGGCAGAGGAAGGCCCCGGGGACCCTGAAACTCCATCACTCTTCTTCCTCCAGGCTGGCCCCTGCAGGACAGGCTCAGGCCACCCTCAGCCGGGACGCCTGTGGAGTCTCCCTGGGCCACGAGGGCCCAAGGCAGGGCCAAGGAGGAGGAGAGGTGTCCAGCCTAGCTGTTCACCAGGACTGCCCCGCCCCACTTTTATTTAATTTGCATTCACTGAGCACCTACTCCACGCCTGGCAAGCATCTAGTCTGCCCGTGGCCCGCCTGCGGAGGGAGTCTCAGGTCAGACCTGATCCTTCTTGGCTCCCAGCAGCATCTGAATCCAGCATGCCTGCCTTGGGGGGTGGGGACGCTGCAAAGGGACAGTGGCTACATCAAGAGCCACCCCCCCTGCACTGCTGTGCTAGAGAGGCACCCGTGAGGATGCCCGGCCGCAGTCCTGCCAAGGCCAGAGAGGAAGCTTCATGCCAGGGTGGAGAGGAGGGCTGGGGCAGGGAGGGCAGGGCCGGGGGCCGCCAGACCCGGGCCTACTGCACTAATGGATGTCTAATGTTTACTTTGCTCAGCCGCGTCTGCGCCTGCTTTATAAATGAGCCGCATTAGGGTTATAAAACAAAGTCATAAATACAGCCTGCAGTGCCGCAGAGAGCCAGGGCAGCCATCACCTGGGGGCTGCACGTTAGAAGGTAGAGGTAGAAGGCACCTGGACCCACAGGCTCCCACACACCTTCTCTGGGGCTGCTACCCCCCCAGGGGGAGGCCTGGTTCCCCCTCATTTCACAGATGAGGTGCCTGAGGTCAGTAAGGGCTGCAGTCTCCCCAGGCCTGAGACTGAAGCAGGGTGCTGGCAGTGCGGGGTGGGCACGGAGCCTTGCCGGTGCTCTGTTGCCCACATGCCACTGGGAGACCCAGTGCCCAGTTCCCCGGGCGCTGTTTCATCTTGCCATCAGCTGCCCAAGCTCTCAGACCCTCAGGGTGGCCAGTCTTCTAACCTCCAAAGAAGGTGTCTCCCTGCCTGGCTGAAGGATGTGGGTGTGGAGAAGCTCTGGAATCCTCAGTGCTATTCCCAGTGTAGCTGCCCACAAGCCTCGGTGAAACAGCTCTTAGAGTTGTAGGGTCCTGGCTGGTGTCAGGATCTATTAGGATTCTCAGATGCAGGGACACTCACCATGTTATGGAGCTACTCCAGTGACATGCAGTGTGGGGTCCTGGGTGGCATCCCAGACGCTGGAATCTGTTTATTGGGTTCAGACCTTGGCTCTGTCTCTTGCTAGCTCTGTGCCCTAGAACAAGTTTTTTAGCCTCTCTGAGCCTCAGTTTTCCCCCATGTAAACTGAAGACTTGCATAAATACCTTATAGGGCTGTTCCAAGAGTTAGGTAAGTTAGCTGTGTAAAGTACTAAAAACAGAGCACCTAATGTGAGGCAAGTGTTTGTTGCCATTTTCATGCCACAACTTGCACCTGCTATGTGCTAGGCCCCTCCTGGGCACCCTTGCTTGTCTAGCTCATGTGGTCCTCAAAACAGCCTGGGGGAGGGTGTTTACCTCCCTGCCACCTTCAGAGAAAAAGTAACAAGCTCGGAGTTAAAGGGCTGTCCTAGGACCACACAGAATGTGCTAGATGGAGCTGGATTGACACCTTCTGGCTGGCTTCCCCTTCGCTCCTGCAGGTCGCACACAGGCAGCCTACCCGCGACCCAGCATCCAGAGCCAGCGACAGCCTGTGCATGCTCTCAGAGCCCCTGCAGCCCCCCACCCCCACCCTTAGCAGGAGCTCCGGGGTCCCCAAAGGGATGGCACAGCTTGGCATGCCAGGCACACTTTGTTCATTCTGCTCTTGGAGAACGGAGTGTCCCCTTGCCCCCTTTGTACATCGGGAGCTCCCTAGGGCCGACCGTGTCCCATCGTGGCCTCCTGGGATCCTGGGACCCCACCCCACTTGAGGGACTGGAGTGCTGGAACAGTGACAGGCCACAGCTGGCAGTGAGGGGCGGGCAGATGCACACCCTGCAATTGGATTCATTCCCTCTGGAGCTTCGCAGAGGAGGACAGGCCCCCCCACCGCTTGTCCCAGCCACCTGACTGTTTGACGCTTCGTGTTGGAAAGTCAATTTTCCTAAGTGGACAGTGGACCAATAGGCTGGCCTGGCCTAGTTTCCCTCCCTCCCGGCGCTGGAAGAGGCCGGCCCCTCTCCCTTCCTGTTTGTCTCACCTCCTGAGGCGCTGCTCTTTCCAGGGGGGCAGGCGGACCAGGGTTCCCATTTGGCCCCTGGTTGGGGAGGACGTTGTTGAGACCCCAGGCTCTGCAGTTTCCTTGTCTGTTGTCAGGGTGGAGGATGTGGGTTTGGCCGAGGTGGGAAAGGCTAAGGCGTGGGGCAGAGACACGGCTGGGGAGGTGGTTTCCCCCTTTATGCTGCGCCTGCCTTGGGTTTTCTGGAGGAGGAGGCCCTGTTGGAGGGCCAGGCATCAAGGAATCCAGGCCCGGTGCAGCCATCTCACATCACCCCACCTTATGCCTCTGCGGGTCCTGGCTCATCTCCCCACTTCCATCAGCTGGGGCTGCAAAGGGCAGCTGTGGCTTCAGGGCAGAGCTGGCCTGCTTTGTGCTCCGGCCTCAGCCCCATTCCAGCCCTTCATGGTTGGGGGCATCACTGTCAGCAACTGGAGGGTAGACTCAGTAGGTCCAGTGCAGGGGACACTGGGGAGAGCTCCTCACCCAGACGGGTCACTTCAGCTCTCCAGGCCACTCTGACATCTGTCTGTAAAGAATCACCCAGCATTATAGAGCTAGGACTGGCTCCAAAGCACAAACTCTTAAAAGCTGGGTGGGCTGGGGAAACCGAGGCCCCCAGGAGTGCCAGACCTTGCCCAGGTCACAGCGCCGTCCTCCCTGGCGTCCAGCTGCCCACCCCTCCTCCTAGCCTGCAGCCTCACGAAGCCTACCCTCCCTCTGCAGGCACTGATTCTGGCAGCGAGGTGCTCCCTGACTCCTTCCCGTCGGCGCCGGCCGAGCCCCTGCCCCACTTCCTCCAGGAGCCCCAGGACGCCTACATCGTGAAGAACAAGCCCGTGGAGCTGCGCTGCCGCGCCTTCCCTGCCACACAGATCTACTTCAAGTGCAACGGCGAGTGGGTCAGCCAGAATGACCACATCACGCAGGAGGGCCTGGATGAGGCCACTGGTGAGCCTGCCTCCCTGGTTTGGTCACCCCCAGGACACTAGGGCAGGCCCCGGGGGGTGCCAGGGACACTGCGTCCTGGGCCTGGCTCCACTCTGGGCTCCATGTGGGACCTCACTCGGCCGTGGCAGCCCCCTGGGCCTCAGTTTCCCCTCTGGGATTCATCCTGGGTCAGGATCTCCCCAGTGGTTGACCACATGTCCCAGTCTGACTTTGGTTCACCAAATGCAAGAGCCCCGAATCCTTGCCGAGTGCTCATTGCCATTTCTGGTTTCTCTCCATCTCCCTCCTACATCAGGGAGCAGTCTGGGGCAGGGCTGGGTTCTTACAGGCACACACGCATGCACACCTCAGCCCCTGCTACGCTCCCTGTGTGACAAAGAGGAACTGCCCTCGGCTCCCCCCACCCCCCAGCCCTGCACGTACCCCAAATCCTAGACCATCATTCATGTTTGTGGGAAGTGAGTCTGTTCCCCTTTGTAAGAATGCTGCGTCTCCTTCATAGACGTCAGCTGTTTTCCTTTTAAAGCCCGAGGTTGGTATTATTATGGAAATAACCATAGAGGTGGTGCTGGGACAGAGCCCAGATGCTGAGAGTAGGGTGCATGTGGGGTCCCGGGCACCCCCCCACAGCCGTGCCCCCGAGGCCAGGTGGAGGCTTATCTGTCCCCAGGTCCCTCAGGGGGTCCTTTCCAGGACTCAGGCTGGGACGGAGCCGCCTGCTGCTGGTGACCTGCAGGTGGCCAATGTCGGGCAGCCCTAGCCAGGCCCCAGCTCCGAGGGCCCCTCACCCCACAGCCCGCCTCAGCTTTGGTTCTGCTGCTACTACCTCTTGCCTCGTCCTGTTCCTCCTTTTTCAGCCTTTTCTTGTTTCCTTCTGTCTTTCCCACCTGTCCCTTCTCACCCCTGTCTCTCTATCTTTTTGTATGTCTCTCTGCTTCCCCCCAACATGCTCTCCTCACGCCCTCTCCCTTCTCCCTCCTTGCAACTTTAATTTTTCTTTGAAAAGCTAGCAGATTTCAGAAACATCCAGGCTTAACACCATACCCCAAAATGTACTTAATGCCACTCAACGGTAGATATTAAAATGGTAAGTTTTAGGTTATATAAGATTTTGCCAAAATTAAAAAAAAATAGATGTGGAGTCTCCTGCCTGCCCAAACTCTAAAAATTTAAAAATCCCCCCCCCTTTTTTTTAAGAGAAAAATAAAAGAAACATACCCTCACTGCCCCCATTCTCTGGCTGTGTGACTCTGGGAAGTCACTCACCCTCTCTGAGCCCCACTTCCTCTCTTTGTAAACTGGGATGGTAACGGAAGGTGCTGGTGGGAATGGAACAAGGTGGTGTCTGTACAATGTTGAGCATAGTGCCAGGACCAAGCAGGCACTCAGTAAACCCCCTGTCTTCCATCCTCTTTCTGGTTTTTTCCTTCGCCTCTTTCCTCTTGAAGCCTGTCCTTATTTCTCCATCCCCCTGGGCCCCACCGGCCTATATCAGGGGTCAGTCGTGGGGGTCCAGACAGAGCAAAGGGATGGTGTACCCTGCTGGGGTCTCTCGCAAACCCTGCAATTACTAGTAATAGTAACAGCATGGCTCCTACTCCCCTGCTACTAGGCACACAAGCCCTGCCAGCCCCAGAAATTGGGGCACTCTAGTCCCCATTAGCTACAAAGAATAGACAGTGGTCCTGTGGGCACTCCCTTGGCAGCAGTGTGGCTGGTTCCACCTCAGCCTGCTGCTCCCTGCCCTGGCACTCTCTGGGCCCGGGAGAACAGAGGATGACAGCTGTGGGCCAGAAGAGGCAAGACGAGCCCACCCACCAGCTCATGCCAGGTCGGGGCAAGTGGCCCAATCCTGGGTGTCCTGGCTCAGGCGCCACCTGCCACTTGGCCGCTGTGCCGGAGGGGGACACCTGGCGCTGGGGCCCAGGTCTGGGAGATGGAAGGTCCCGGTCTCCTCTCTGTCTGCTGGTGACCGTCACCAAGGGGTTGAGCCCCACTGGGTGCTGGTTTCTCTGTCGGGCTGTTGGGGCTTCTGGATAGGATGACCCCCTTAGGAGGGACCCCATTCCAGTTTCACAGCCTGATGAATAAGGGGCAGGGGTCCTGGCTGTGCTGCCCCGGGTCACACAACATTGCTTGTCAAGCCACTCCCCCAAGAAGCAGCCTCTTCCCTCCTGGTGCTCCCCAGTGGCAAACCCCCAGCTTCCTCCCATTTAGATCCCTGGCCACCAGGAGGAGGTTTTCCTCACTGTCTGGGCTCCCAGTGCAAAGGCCATCCTACCCCATGATCCAGGACAGTTAAGGCCACGGACTTCACTAGGAGAGGTCCAAAGAGGTCATGCATTTGGGGATAGAGCTCTGACCAGGGCAAGACCCCAGATAGCTGATCTCAGCTCAGCTGGCACCTTGAGGTAGGACTTGCGGCCTGCCCCACGACCCTCTCTGAGCCTCTGTTTCCTCACATGGGAGGAAGGAGCTGGACGGGATCCAAATGACCTTCCAGAGTAGATTTGTGTTCAGCCGTGGCAGAGTAATCGTCGTGCTTCAGAGTTTACCCTGAGTGTCTAACTGTGATGAGGCAACTGAGGCTCAGAGAGGCTGAGTAACTTAGTGAAGGTCACATGGCTGGGGAGTAAGGTTGGGGCCAAGAGTTGCCAAACCATCCAACCCTACACCTACTGTGTGCCCACCATGCCACAGTACCACAGAGGGTACAGTTGACCATCCTGCCCTCAAGGGGCTTATCAGAACCCACGTGTAAGCATGAGAGGATGAGCTGGGGATACACGGTAGGGCGGAGCAGCTTTAAGAATTCTGAAACCAGGGGGATCCCTGGGTGGCGCAGCGGTTTGGCGCCTGCCTTTGGCCCAGGGCGCGATCCTGGAGACCCGGGATCGAATCCCACATCGGGCTCCCGGTGCATGGAGCCTGCTTCTCCCTCTGCCTGTGTCTCTGCGCCTCTCTCTCTCTCTGTGACTATCATAAATAAATAAAAAATTAAAAAAAAAAAAAAAAAAGAATTCTGAAACCAGGGTAGTCAGGAAGGGCTTCCTGGAGGAGGAGGCCTCGCAGTCCTCCCACAGGCTTTGGGGAAGAGCTTTGGGTGGGCATCCTAATCCAAGGGGGTTCACTCCTTTTCTGAGCATAAAGAGCTTTGTTGAGGATTAGCAGAAGAGTGGTTGATCCTCTCTGGGTAGCTGGTGGAACCAGTTATCCAGTGAGGCCTCCAGGCCCTGGCAGGGAGCTGTTGAGAGATGGGGGGCTCCCCAGAAGAGGGGCCTCCCACCAGCTCCAGCTCCTAACCAGAGAGAGGCCACACGCTCTCTTCCTTCACGTATTTGTGGAACACCTCGTCTGTGCCAGGTCCTGGGCCACAGCAGTAAACAGGGCAAAGCCCTCTTTATTCCCCTACAGGAAATACATCATTAACACACCACCACAGCGATAGGTGACAGAGTTCTAGATAGTGGTCAGTGCCGTGGGGAAACCAGGCTGGGCAGGAATGATCACTGCATAGCCCAGTGCTCAGCGGGGCACTTTGAGAGTGGGTGGGGGGTGGGCCAGGGTCAGGGGGGCCACCCCTCTGGAAGCGAGGCCCAGCCCAAAGCCAATAGGGACTAGGAGTCCAGGGGGCACAGAGAGGACAGGGTGTTCAGGCAGGGAACTGGATATGCAAAGGCCCTGTGGCTGGAGGTGGGGTGGGGTCGGGTAGGGTGGGGGAGATGCCCAGTGAGGTTGTCGTGGATAGACGACAAAGGCCACGTGGAGGATCTAGGCCTTTATGTTGTGAAGACTGAGGGCACAACCAGGGGAAGGACCTGGCATTTGTGCATCTTGAGGAGCACACACTGGCTTTAGGGCAGGAAGTGCATCGCACGGGGTGGAGGCTCGCGCCCTCTGTGGCCATCTCGGGGTGAGTGGCCGCGGCGGCTCGGGGCCGGAAGGAGGCAGAAGGGATGAGGAAATAGATGGAAACGGGAGGCATTGGCAGAAGAGAGGCAGAGGTCACGGTGCCATGCCCTGCGCTTCACCTCCACCGCCCTGCGCCCTCCTGACGCCTGTCTCCTCCTCTCAGGCCTGCGGGTACGGGAGGTACAGATCGAGGTGTCACGGCAGCAGGTGGAGGAGCTGTTCGGGCTGGAGGACTACTGGTGCCAGTGCGTGGCCTGGAGCTCCGCGGGCACCACCAAGAGTCGCCGGGCCTATGTCCGCATCGCATGTACGCCGTCCCGACACCCCCACCCCACTCCCCGGGGGCCCCTTCCCCGGCTGGTGCATCCTGCAGAGAAAACCCCCCATCTGTGGGGGGGCATCCGCAGCGACATCAGGGCACATGGGTGCCCGCTCAGAGAGGCCTCCTAGACCCAGACCTGGGCCAGCTCAGGCCACAGGATTCCTAAGGGCCCCTTTCACCTACTTGGGTGTAAGGGAGCTGCCCGCTTCCTCGCCATCCTATAGTCCCGACCCCGGGGAGAGCCCATTCCCTTGGTGCGCACTGCCACCTAGTGGCTGCAGCCGGGCGCTTCGGGCTTCTGTTCTGCCTAATTGTGCCCGGGGACCCCTCTTCCTTCTCCAGACCTGCGCAAGAACTTCGATCAGGAGCCTCTGGGCAAGGAAGTGCCCCTGGACCAGGAGGTTCTTCTGCAATGTCGCCCACCAGAGGGGGTGCCTGTGGCTGAGGTGAGCAAGGATGAGGGGAATAGCCAGGCGGGGTATCTACCGCCAGCCTCCCAGAGCTCGCCCCATTTTGTAGATGGGAATTATCGAGGCTGGAGCCCGAGAAGGGAGCTAGCACCTCTGCAGAACTCAGCATGCGCTAGACCCCGGCTGGGGCCTCCAGAGGCAGAACCCGGAGGCATGGGGCCGAGCGGGGCCAGATCCCTGAGGGGCTGCTTGGGCGCACCCCAGGCTCAGTCTCTTGCAAGGGAAGTGCCTGTGGCCAGATCCTCCCCCCCCCCCCTCCCAGAAGCCAAAGTCTCAGCTTTATGGATGCCAAAGTGTCTCGGAATGTGCGTGTCCGAGCCTGGATGCCCCCCCACGTGGCCTTTGCCTCTCGGTGAAGGCCCGCAGTACTAGCTAATGCTTATTGTACTTATGGAGAGTACTGTTCACACTTTCCACACTCACTTGTTTCATGCTTGAAACAGCCCGTGGTGTAGATGCTAAGAAATTCTGCTCTACGGTTGATGAAACCGAGGCTGGTGTAAGTCCCTTTCTGGGACCGTCCAGCTGGTGGGTGGTCGTCACAACCCCTGGGTTCTGCGGAGCCCAGCGCAGTGCCTGGCTCATGAAGGTGTTGCCTCACTGTGTCACCACCGTGTGTGGATGTGGATAGAACCCCTGTCCTGTTTACGGCCGGGCCGCCTCTCCCCTCCAGAGCAGGCCCCTGCCCGGATGCAGGTGAATAGGTGCTGGGCGCTCACGCCCCCCCAACCGCGCTCCTGCAGGTGGAGTGGCTGAAGAACGAGGACATCATCGACCCCACCCAGGACACCAACTTCCTGCTCACCATCGACCACAACCTCATCATCCGCCAGGCCCGCCTGTCAGATACAGCCAACTACACCTGTGTGGCCAAGAACATTGTCGCCAAGCGCCGAAGTACCACTGCCACGGTCACTGTCTATGGTACGGGCCCCACGTGGGGACAGCCTGGCCAGGGGAGTGGGAGGGCCGAGGCCACATGCCTGCCTCACCGCGTCCTGCCCAGGAGGCCAGCAGGACCCTGGAGGACAGGTGGGAGGATGGGCCCAGAGAGGGGAGGTGCCTTCCCCAAGATCACACGGCAAAGCTAGCAGTCAAGTGTGCACTCATGGGTTTGGGGTTGGAACGGGGCCTAGTGTCCCAGCAGAGTGAGGAACCGCTGCCTGGGCCTGTAGGCTATTCCTTGCTGTTCTCTTGGGTGGGAGGGCCAGAGCTATAGCTGAGATGCCTCGAGTGTGCTAGAAAGAACCCTATGTCGGGTTCCAGCCCCAGGTCCTCCATTACCGGGCGGCCTTAGGTAAGTGTCAGCCCTCTCTGGACCTCCGTTCACCATTGTACCATGAGAGCCGGAATAGGCCCTGACCTCCCTGGTCCCCTCTGGTGCTGGTGGTTGCAGTCCCGATCTGGCTGCTAGTCACTGAGTCCCCGGTGCCACGACAGGAGGGGTCCAGTTAGGAAAGGCCAGGCCTCAGCAGAAGGGCTGTGTCACTCTGGAGATGGGGGCGGGGGCACGGGTCACAGAGCTGGGCCAAGCGGGTGACACCCGCTGCCCTTGCAGTGAACGGGGGCTGGTCCAGCTGGGCCGAGTGGACGCCCTGCTCCAACCGCTGCGGCCGTGGCTGGCAAAAGCGCACCCGGACCTGCACCAACCCGGCCCCGCTCAACGGAGGCGCCTTCTGTGAGGGCCAGGCCTTCCAAAAGACCGCCTGCACCACCGTGTGCCCAGGTAAGGCCACGGGCCAGCTGGCATCCCACCCACACCCGGTCCCACCCCGGGCCCCGGCCCTGGGGGTACCCCGCACTCAGGGTGGCCACTCTCCCCATATCGTGGGGAGCGGAAGGTGCTGTCCTGGGGCCCATGGCCAGCTGAGCGGGCCGGACAGGATGGTGCAGCCTCTGGCCTCTCATTCTGTGCCCGGCCATGGGAGAGACAGAGACGGGGGCTCTGAGCCTCAGTCTAGGGGGGCTCTTCTGTCCTCCGGGCTGAGGGTTCTCAGTGTCAGGCCCCAGGGCCAGGGTCCCAGCGCCACCGAGGGGTCAGAGGAGCCTATGCTCCTGCCCTTAATGTAGACACATCTTGACCACCACCCCGAATCCCACAAATGTCCCCTGGTCTCCTCTCATCTTTGTCTCACCCTGTGCGTCCCTGTCTGTGGGTCCTTGAATGTCTGGTTTTGTCCCGTCTCTGCTGGTTTTATGTGAACAACGTGGTGTGTTTGCCCTGAGTTTGAGTCTGCGTGAGTGCACTGGCTCTAGCTGTGTGAGTGACCTTAGGTGTGTATCTGTGTTGTGTGTGCCCCCTTGGTGCCCCTGACTGTGCTGGCGCAGGGCGGTGTGGCTGGGGGTGGGTCTCTCCACGTGGCTTGTGTGTCGTCGGTTCCTCTCCCGCCATCGTGCGTGCGTGGGTGCGTGGGGGTGTGTGCACTGCTGTGCTCTGCATACGTAACGGTGCGTGCCTGTGTTCCCACGTGCTGGGTGCGGTGCTCCTGCAGTCGATGGAGCGTGGACAGAGTGGAGCAAGTGGTCAGCCTGCAGCACCGAGTGTGCCCACTGGCGCAGCCGCGAGTGCATGGCGCCTCCGCCCCAGAACGGAGGCCGAGACTGCAGCGGGACCCTGCTCGACTCCAAGAACTGCACGGACGGGCTGTGCGTGCAGAGTGAGTCCTTGGGACAGCGGGCCCCGGGGTGGGGGCTTGAGCCGGATGAGGACCCCCCTGCCCCCAGCCAGCCCCAGGCCTCAGGTGCCGGCTGCAGTAGAGTAGCCCCTGGGGCCTCTGCCCACCTGCCCCATGCATCATCTCATCTGCGCATTTCCTGTCACCTTCACCATCCTTTCTCTGCCACCCATGTCATTGTCTTTCCCTTTATTTCCCTCGACAGATAAGAAAACTCTAAGTGACCCCAAAAGCCACCGTAAGTCCCATTTCATGGCTGTCCTCTTTCCTCTGGGGATCCTTGGTTCTCCTTGGCTGGCTTTTCCAGGGTGTGGGGTGCAGGGCAGGGTGGGGGACAGGGAGACTTGAAGGTGCCCCCTCACCAGCCCTCCATGGGGTCCCCAGCCCCCAGTACCGCACACGTCATGGCCTCCATCCCGCGCAGACTGGCGGGCCCGCAGCTGACAGGAAGGGTACCATCCCGACCCTCCCATTATAGGAGAAGCTGAGTCTCAGAGTGAGGAGGGGACTTACTCGAGGATCCAGCCAGATTTGAACCTAAATAGTTATATGGCCAAAGCTGGTGCTCTTAGCCTTGTGCCCTCAGCCTTCCTCTCTGCGACAGAGCCAGCACACAGGCCCACACCCACCCGTCCCGGTGCCCCTTACTGTACCCCCAACAGTAGGACTAGGTTCTCCAGGAAACCCACGGCCCAGCGTCAGCCCCAAGGGACTGGTCCACCGACTCCCCCAGGCTGTGCCGTAGCAGCACCAGAGCAGTAAAGCTGCTTAGGCAGGTTGACCTATGGTAATGAAACCATAATTTCCAAATAATTCAGAATCATAAAAATCAAGCAGTGAGGCCCTGGGCCCAGCTCACGGAGCGGGGGTTGGGGAGGGGTGGGCTGGTGACCCCCCCAGTCGTCAGGGAGACCATCAGGAGGCAGAGCCAAGCCCCGAGGGCCTCCTGTGGCAGCCCCCCACCCCTCCCCCTGGGTGTTGGGATCCTCTGGGGAGCCCAAGAATGAGGGCCTCTGGGGAGAGATGGGGCCCGAGAAGGTGACAAAAATGGGCAGACACCAGGGAGGTGGGCTTGGGAGGGTCCAGGCAAGGAAAGCAGGAGGGGAGACTGGAATTTGCTTCCTGGAGCTCCCAGAACAAGCAAGAGGGAAGAGCAGGCATCTTGGCTCTGGCCGTGGGCTGTCCAGCGTGGTGGCCGCTGGCCACCTGCGGCTCTTTCGACTTCTAGTTAAGTCAGTTAAAATTAAATACGCTTGTGTAGACTAGTTCCTCAGTGCCTCTGGCCACACTTTAGTTGTTCATGAGCCACAAGCAGCTGGTGGCTGTCATGGGACCACACAGACATAGAACGTGCATCATTGCGGAAAGTGCGGTTGGACGGCGCCGCCGTGGACACTGCCTGGTGACCATGACTCGTTCCTGCCTGGCCCCTGTAGAGCTCTTTGCAGCTGTGTAGCAGCCTGCCGGGGGGAGGGACGTGTAGCGGTGGGTGGCCTCCCTGAGCCCCTTCCTCCCCCCACCTGTTCACCTTCTCTCCACCCCATCGCCTGCATCTCATTCTCTCCTCCTGCTCCCCCTCTGCCTCCACCCCCCACCCTCAGCATAGGATGCAAGTTGAGCTCAGGATGGCCGCTTGCAGAGAGTCCTGGGAGCGGGGACCTCGGGCCCTGGGATGTGCTGCAGGCTGCGACGGGGCCCTGAGCTTACATCCTGGCTGGGACAGGACAAACTGAGCCGCAGCCCTTGTCTCTTTCTCAGCAGTGAGCAATGAATTCACTGTTGGGACTGACCACGAGTCGTTTTGCCTCTCCTCCTGCGCCGAGAGGGAAGCAGGACAGGGGATTTGAGACCCTTTTACTTGTAGAGACTGATGCACAGAGCAGTTCAGGCTTGTCTGAGGTCCCAGCCAGTTGTGGCAGGGCTCAGACCAGGAGCTAGCATAGTGCAGGTCTGCCCCGGGACCTGGGTCTCTGTCCCCAGACTAGGATCTCTATCTGGGGACCTGGGTCTCTGCCCTGGGATCTGAGTCTCTGCCCCCAGACTTGGGCCTCTACCCCAGGACTTGAGTCTCTGCCCCCAACCTTGGGTCTCTGCCTTGGGACCTGGGTCTCTGCCCCCAGATGTGGGTCTCTACCCTGGGATTTGTGTATCTGCCCCCAGACTTGGGTCTCTACCCCAGGTCTCTCTGCCCCAGGTCTCTGCCCCTGCCCCTCACACAGCCCTCCTGTGCCCACAGTTCTGGAGGCCTCGGGGGATGTGGCTCTGTACGCGGGCCTCGTGGTGTCCATCTTCGTCGTCGTGGGCATCCTCATGGTGGTGGGGGTGGTGGTGTACCGCCGCAACTGCCGGGACTTCGACACGGACATCACCGACTCATCCGCTGCCCTCACTGGTGGCTTCCACCCCGTCAACTTCAAGACTGCGAGGCCCAGTAAGGACCTGGGAATACCTGGGGTGACGGATGCAGGCAGGGGCACCCAGAGGGGCACGGCAGCTGGCCAGAGCAGCCAGACTAGAGCATGGGTTCCTGCTCCCTTCCAAGGTTTTTCTAGACTTTGCTCCACAGATGACTGCATGAGTGTAGGTCAAACAGACCCAGAGAAGGGAAGGGGTAGCCGGGTGGTGAGTCCCCAAAGCTTCCTGCAGCGACGGTAACTGAGCCTTTAGCAGCTGAACATTTGGGTGGGATTTTGCAACAGAAGGGTCCCCAGCAGGAGCAGAGGACAGGAGTGGGCCAGCGAGGCACAGCTGGGTCTAACCATAGCCCCAACCCCTGCAGACAACCCACAGCTCCTGCACCCGTCTGTGCCTCCGGACCTCACGGCCAGTGCTGGCATCTACCGCGGGCCCGTGTATGCCCTGCAGGACTCCGCGGACAAGATCCCCATGACCAACTCCCCCCTGCTGGACCCCTTGCCCAGTCTCAAGATCAAGGTCTACAACTCCGGCACCACCGGCTCTGGGCCAGGCCTGCCAGATGGGGCCGACCTGCTGGGGGTTGTGCCGCCTGGCACGTACTCTGGCGATTTCACCCGGGATGCCCACTTGCTACACCTGCGCAGTGCCAGCCTCGGCTCCCAGCAGCTCCTGGGCCTGCCCCGTGACCCGGGGAGCAGCGTCAGCGGCACCTTTGGCTGCCTGGGTGGGAGACTCAGCATCCCCGGCACAGGTGGGCTCCCGCTCTGCTGGCCTGTCAGCATGGCCTCAGCATGGCCTTCTGGGCATCCCAGCACCCCTCTACCAGCAGAAGATAGGACTTCCCTGATCCCATTTCTCAGATGGAAAACACAGGGCCCAGGAGGAAGAAGGGACTATAAAATAGAAGTCTTAGGGTCTAGGCCTTTCTCTGCCTCTCCAAGGCAGGGGAACTCTGGGCCAGCCTCCCAGTAAACCTCATCTGTTAAGTGGGAGAGAGTACCTCTTTGAAATTCAGCAGACCTACAGAGCACTGCTGGGAAGGCAAGGCTGCCCATCTCGGGTTGCAAAGCCATCAGTTGATCGTTTCCCAGAGTCACACTGATTGAAGGCTACAGCTGGCACTGGGACCTTCCAACTTTGAGTCTTTGCCCCATCTCCATAACCCGTCACAGTGCCAGCGGCCCCGTGTTACCAGACAAACCTCCTGCTGTAAGTGACTGGGCTGTCCTTGTACCTACTCCCCAGAGCTTCTCTCCCCAGCCCTTGCTGTTGACCACCCAGATTTTAGGAAGTGTCTGTCCCCACACTGTCCCAAGCTGGGAGCCACCCCATGCTCCCCAGCTGCCCCCTATTCTAAGCTCTTAGACTCCCTCCAGCTCCTCCCTGCTGACCTCTTCTCCCCCTAGGGGTCAGCCTGCTGGTGCCCAATGGAGCCATCCCCCAGGGCAAGTTCTACGAGATGTACCTCCTTATCAACAAAGCAGAAAACACCCTGTGAGTAGAGAGACCCCGGTTCCGGTGTGGGCTGCCCTCCACCCCTTCCTCTCCCTGCTGCCCATCCGCCCTGGGTTCAGATATCACCGTCCCCCACTCTGCACCTGATCCTAAGGCCAGAGGGGGTCCTTCAAGGAAGGCGCAGACAGACCTTACTATGTCCGTACATAAACTGTACAAAACGAGCACAACAAATCATAAAACTGAAAGGCAATTGACCAAGTAGCTACTTTATGACAAGAGGTTAATATCCTTACTATGTAAAGAGGCTTTAGAGACCAGTAAGAAAAATTGAACATCTCATTACAAAAATGGAGGATGTGAACAAGCGATTCACACATAGTCTCTGATGCACCCACCCTCACACGCACACACACACATAACACAGGCCGATAGATTGTGAAAAAACACTCAGCCTAATTTGTAGTCAAAGAAATAGTCATTCAAACAGCCAGAAGATATGAGGAGTTTTTTGGTTCTTGAATTTACAGATTTGTTTTCAAATGATAAAACCTTCCTATTGACAAAAGTGTGGGAACTCGGCCCTCCCATGACGTGCCCGTGGAAGGCTGGACGGGTAGCAGCTTTCCAGAGGGCAGTTAGCAACCCTTGTCAGAAACATCCCAGGAGTACAGAACCTTTGAAAATGCGAACAGAGATATGGCTGCGAGAACGTGGCAGCGAAACAGCAGAAATCTGAGAACAATCTTGAGGCCTGTGCCATCCTTGTGCCTCCCCTTAACCCCTGACCTCTGGGAGCCCAGGGCTGGAGACCTGCCTTCGGCCACCCAGGAGCCAGGGCAGAGGTGGGAGCCCCGCACCAGCCCCAGCCCTTGCTGAGCTCCCCACCTCGCCTCACTGCCTCCCTCCTGCCCTCTGCTGTCTCCCCAGCCCGCTTTCAGAAGGGACCCAGACAGTCCTGAGCCCCTCGGTGACCTGTGGGCCCACGGGCCTCCTGCTGTGCCGCCCCGTCATCCTCACAGTACCCCACTGTGCTGAAGTCAGCGCCGGCGACTGGATCTTCCAGCTCAAGACCCAGGCCCACCAGGGCCACTGGGAGGTGAGGAGCCAAGACTGGGGGGCCGGGGCCGCCATCCCAACCTGCTCTGGGAGGCCTCAGAAACAGAAAGAAGGCCCAACCTGGGTGGACCTCTCCACGGCCTTGTGACCCGCGTGCCTCATCCCCGCCGTCACCCTGCAGGAGGTGGTGACTCTGGACGAGGAAACCCTGAACACCCCCTGCTACTGCCAGCTAGAGGCCAGGTCGTGCCACATCCTGTTGGACCAGCTGGGCACCTACGTGTTCACGGGTGAATCCTATTCCCGCTCGGCAGTGAAGCGGCTCCAGCTGGCCATCTTCGCCCCTGCCCTCTGCACCTCCCTGGAGTACAGCCTCAGAGTCTACTGCCTGGAGGACACCCCTGTGGCCCTGAAGGTAAGGCCGAGCCATAGGCACCACCCAGCGCTGGCGCCCCTGGCTGACCAGCTGTCTGGAACCTTCGGGATCTCCCACCCCAGAATCCTGGCACCCCTCTACCATCGTCAGCCTCATTCATCGTTCATTCATCGCTCAAACACTGAAATGGCATCAGACCCTCGAGACACGGAGATGAATCAGGCACAGCTCTGCCCTCACCGAGCCCCAGGCTAGAGGCGAGGAAACGGGGCCCACTGACAGGGGGCTGGGAGGAGGAGGTCTGGGAAGGCTTCACAGCACAGTTAGCCTTAGACCTATGCCCTGAAAGCCAAGGAGGGGTGCCAGGCGGAGCAGGGCAAAGGGCATCCCAGCCCACAGAGCGGCTAACCCGAAGGCCGGCGTGTCGTTCCAGTGTGGCCAAAGCATGCAGGGGCTGTGCGTGCGTGAGTGAGGGGGAGAGATGGGCCGGGCTCAGCTCCCCAACAGACCCGGGAGCCGAGTTCAGGAATTTGAGATCTATCCAGTGGGCAGGGGCAGGTGCTGTTTTGAAAGCCCCTGAGCTGTGTTGCGGGAATGGGTAGACAAGAGGCAGAGAGGCCAGTTGGGAAGTTGCATCTGGACCCTGGACAGCAGGCAGTGACAGCAGCGAGGACAGGGGTGGCTACTGTATGAGTAGAATGGACAGGGCCAGTGACCGATTGGAGGAGAGGGAGAGGGGAGGTGCCAGGGCTGACCGCCAGGTTCCCACTATAGGCCAAAGGAGGTTGCAGCTGGGGCGAGTGGTTTGGAGCAGGGAGGGCAGAAAAGGTGAAGGGGTCGGATTTGAGCACGTAGAGCCTGAAGTGGCAGGTGTGTTAGTACCACCCTGTCTCCCGTCAGCCTCCGAGGCCCTGTCCATTGCCTCCCCAGCCCCCCACCCCTGAGTTCCTAGGACCTCAGGCTCATCCTAACACTGGAAAAACACCGCCCCTTGGCCCCGTGTAAACCTTCTCCTTCCATCCACTGCTCTGCGAAGCTTCCAGGCCCTTTCTGTAGCTCCACGGTCTGTGGTCTCCGCTAGCTGCTATCTCCCAGGCTCACGTGACTTGTCCCAGACTACAAGTTGCGTACTGAGGCAGCACAAAGGGTAAAGGCCTCACAGGAGAGTGAGTGTCTTCTGCTGGGCCAGGCTGGCCTGAAATTCCAGAAGGCCCAGAATGGGCTGGAGGCTCTGAGCAATGCTCTTGCGGTCTCCATCTCTCAGTACAGGAGCAGGGCCAGTGTCCCGCTTTGGTCAGAGAATGGAAGGGAGGTCTGGAGGGAAGCTGCCACATTTTGGCTTGATGGCATTCCTTATCTCTTCAGTCCCCATTTGTCTGTCCATCCATATGTCCGTCCATCCATCATCCATCCCGCCTGCTGCCAATCTAGCTGTATACTCACTCACTCGGCAATGCCTCTGTCTGTCCAGCCATCACCAACCATCCATTTGTCTTTCCTTCCGTCTTTCTATTTATATACCCATCCATTTGTATATCCGTCTGTACACCCGTCTGTCTGTATCTATCCATCCATTTATCATCTACCCATCCATCCATTTGTCCACCTGTCTAGTCATCTATAAATCCAGTCATCTATCCATCTGTCCCATTATCTGTCCATCCATCCATCTATTCACACAGTATGTCTTCTCTGAGCCCTTAGCAGATGCCCAGCCCTGTGCTCAGTTGGGTGCCTGCGCTCAGTATCACAGCCTGGCTCCCTTGCCCGCGTGTGTCCCCAGACCCCAAACTTGCAGCAGGAAGAACCCATTGGCCAAGTATGATGGGCTCCCCCTTCCCATTGCCTCCTGGCCCACAGGAGGTGCTAGAGCTGGAGCGGACCCTGGGAGGCTATCTAGTGGAGGAGCCCAAACCCCTGCTGTTTAAAGACAGTTACCACAACCTGCGCCTCTCTCTACATGACATCCCCCACGCCCACTGGAGAAGCAAGCTGCTGGCCAAGTATCAGGTGAGGGCTGGGCCAAAGGAATTGTGGGAGAAGGAACCTGGGGAGGGGGAGCATTTGAGGGGCTGCCCAGAGAAGTCTACTTCCACCCCCAAGCCTTGGCCCAGCCTCCTTCCTCTAGCCTTGCCCCTCACTCCCCGAGTCTCTGCCTCCCTCCCACACCACTCTCCAGGCTCCCAGTCATCCTTAGGCACATCCCCAAGTTCGGTGCCACTGGCAGCCAGGCTCCCCTCCACCCCGTCACACACTCCCACATGCCAGTGTCTATACACCTCATCTTCAAGGAGGCCTTACCACCTCTAAGAGTGTTTGTGCCCGGCAGACTGTCCAGAGCAATCTTGGATGGTCACATCCCTGTGCCCACACCAATCCACATAACAATGAGGCTTCCAGCCCAGACATACCTGAACATGTGCACACAGATGCACACACACACACACACACACATGCACGGATCCAGGCTTGTGCCTTCTCCCCCTCTCTCAGCTGAAGGGCCCTTGGAGAGGCCCACACTGCCCCCTGAGAGGGCCCAGCACTCCCTGAGGCTGGCCTCTTTCCCACCTCTGCCTCCGTTCCCTGAGGGCAGGGCAGGCTAGCCTCCTATCCTTGACCCTGCTGCCCCTCCCACAGGAGATCCCCTTCTATCACATCTGGAGCGGCAGCCAGAAGGCCCTGCACTGTACTTTCACCCTGGAGAGGCACAGCCTGGCCTCCACAGAGCTCACCTGCAAGATCTGTGTGCGGCAGGTGGAAGGGGAGGGCCAGATCTTCCAGCTGCACACCACTCTGGCAGAGGTGAGGCCAGAGGACACCAACTCTGTGGGGCCAGGGGTTGGAGCATTCAGAGCCCCGTGCCCCCCTCCCCCGGCTGGGTGGGAATGCTGTCTCCCATAAAGCTCTGTCCCCTTCACCTCCCAAGTCTGAGCTGGGACCTGGGCATATTCTGCTAAGAGCTACCACTTACCGAGTGCCCGGTGCTGTGCTTGGCAACATAGATTACTTCACTGAATCAGAAAGTAGGTTTTAGGGAGGACAGATACCGCCGACCTGGGATCAGGTCAGCACTTGGCTCACGCCTATGGTTCTCCCCTCCCTATAAATCCAGATTGAGGTTTAACAAAACCCAGTCCACCCAGTGCTAGTACCTCCTTGCAGTGCAGCGTAAAGAGCGCTGGCTATGGGCCTAGACACAAGTCTGCCCCTAACTTGGCATGTGACGTGGGCAAGTCACTTCCTCTTTCTAGACTTCATTTCCACACATGTAAAAGTGGGTCTGTGTGGATTAGACCATGGCTGAGGCTCCTTGTGGCTTTGTAATCATGAGATTGCATCAGCATTAGCCTGGGACAGTGCATGAGCATGGAACGCCCCGAGGGCTGTGGGTTGGGCATGCAGCCCAGGCCCTCGGAAGCTAACCTTCCAGGGGAGGAGGCCTTTGACTGAGCAGCTGGAGCCTTCCCAGGATGTGGGGAGTGACCAGAACCTCTGTGATTGCACAGACCCAGGGCAGGAAGGTTGAGAGGCAGATGCCATTACTATGCATGTGGGGGAGCCCTCGGCCCCTCTCAGACCTTGCCCCCTCCCCTTCCAGACGCCTGCCGGCTCCCTGGACACCTTCTGCTCTGCCCCTGGCAGCACAGTCACCACCCAGCTGGGACCCTATGCCTTCAAGATTCCACTGTCCATCCGCCAGAAGATATGCAACAGCCTGGATGCCCCTAACTCACGGGGCAATGACTGGCGGCTCTTGGCGCAGAAGCTCTCCATGGACCGGTGGGTGTCAGGCCAGGCCCGCCCCATCCCAGCCTCCCTGGGTCCCCAAGGGGCAGGTGGGGCAGGCAGCCTGGCAGTCCAGGATCAGATCCCTCCATCTGGGGTAGATCGGGAGCTCAGGCATGGGTGTGCTCAATCTGAGAAGCCCATTCTTTGAGGAGTGCCATGCTCAGAGCGCTGGCCTGTGGGGATCGGGTGAAACCAGGTGATCACCATCTGTGCCCCCGTGCCCGGGACAGAGCAGGTGTTCTGCAAATGTTTGCCAAGTGACAGGGGTATATATTTGGTGTCAAAGCCCTTTTGGAGAACTTAAAATGCTGGATAAATATAATGGCAATGATAGTCCTTATTACTACATTATACTTTCTGAGAAACCCTTTGATACACCTGCGTTGAGCAGATGCCACATGCATCTGGAAATGGATGGGCTTCACAAAGAGTCTAAGGCTTTGTTCCTGCTCTCAGGAGAGCGTGGGGGGCAAGACCCATCAGGGAACGATGTGGGAGGAGGAGCGGGAGGAGGAGCGAATGCAATGCTGGGTTCGGACAGTCTCTCCCGGGGGCTGGTGTCTTTCAATGGTAGTGCTAACGGTGATGACGGATGGTGATGAGCAAGACTGTTTCCATCTTAAAGATGAGGAGGCCAAGGCTCCGAGAGGAGCAGTGGCTTGACCAGGGCCACACAGCCCCCCAACAGAGGGGCTAGGGTTATGGGAGCCTTCCCACCTCCCCCGGTGCTCTCTCCATTTCCCAAGCTCCCTGGAGGTGCTGGGTATTTGGGGAGCCCAATGGCCTCCTCCTTCCCTCCGCCAGGTACCTGAACTACTTTGCCACCAAAGCGAGCCCCACGGGTGTCATCCTGGACCTCTGGGAAGCTCTGCAGCAGGACGACGGGGACCTCAACAGCCTGGCGAGTGCCTTGGAGGACATGGGCAAGAGTGAGATGCTGGTGGCCATGGCCACTGACGGGGACTGCTGAGCTGCCCCGGAACCAGAACCGTGGGCTGGGAGGGTGGGCAGGAGGCGGGTGCAAGGAGGCCCCGGGCAGCCTCCTGAGAGGTGGAGCAGCCTCCGCTACCCCCCAGAGCTCAGAGCCGGAGTTGCTCCCTCCTCCCCACCTCGCCCCACTCCCAGACCGTGACCAGCCTTAGCAAATCCATGTACTCCGTTGTTGTCTGGAGGAGCCAGTGCTCCTTCTCCACCCCCTGCTGTCCCTCGTGCCCTCAGATCTCCACGCAGGAACCACCATGAGGCCTCTGGAGGCAGCTGGGTGGGTGGGGGCAGGAGCCCTCCCCACTCCTGCCACCCCACCAGGCCGCCTCCACCCTGGGAGTTCTGGGTTACCTTTGTCGTAGTTGCGTCCTTCCAGTTTCTTCCTCGGTTCCTGGTGTCTCCCTCCCCGCCACCACCCCGCCCCGAGCCCCCTTCTCCTTTCACACCGTTTTCCTCTTTGAAGAGTCAAGTACAATTCAGACGAACTGCTTTCTCCTGTCCAAAGCAAAAGGGAAAAGGAAGGGAAGAAAGACACTTCAGGCCGCTAGTCAGGCTCCAAGAAGAAAAAAAGAGCAACGCCAAAACCACAAGGGAAAAGAAAAACCCAGTTTCTTAGGAAACGCACATGATTTATTATCCAAATATTTGGATAAGTCCTTTTTAAGAAAAAAAAAAAGAAAATGAAAAAAACAACACAAAAAAAATAGAAAACTCTTTTCTTGAGTGCGGGTGAGTGCAGGCTTGCTCACGGTTCTGGCCAGGAGTGAGCGTGTGAGTGTGTGAGTGTGTGTGCGTGTGTGTGAGATTATCAGGGAGAGAGAGAGAGAGACAGAACAGGGAACACCTTGCTGCTAATGATTCCGTCTTAGACTAATTCCTAAAAGGCCTCAGTTTCCCCAGTTGTACAGGGTCAGATGGGGTTTTAGCCATGGTACCACGTTTCCTTCTAAAATCTTAAGCAGATGCCGAATCTGTAAAGCCAAGGAGCCCTGAGGTCTGGAGTGGGGTGGGGTCATCTCGTCCTCCTACCTCCCCAGGCAGGTGCCCCACAGGCTCCCTGGGCCCCTGGGGAGTGCAGATTACAAGGCCCTGGGGTAGAAAGTGTGGGCAGGCCGTGCTAGCTGTGAGCCAGGGACAGGGTCTCCAGTGTCCCCCTCTGGGGGCTCCCGGAGAAGGGGACAGGGCCCAGAGGTGGGGCCCCAAGCAGAGAAAGAAGCCGATGGGAAAGGGGAGGGAAGATGAGAGTCTCCTGGGGACACTTCTCTCCCTCACCCCAGGGTGGGACCAGCCAGGTCACCCATCTGCCCGGCACCCCCGAGCCTCAGTTGGCTGGGGAGGTTCATCCATAAGACAGAAGGGATGGATGAGAAGGCCTCTAACAGCAGAAGCCTGAGCTTCTGGGCCCCGGTGTGGCTTTGAAGGCCGTGTCAGCAGTCAGCCCTGCGGGCCGGGAGGCCGGGAGGTAGGTGGCCTGGCTGTGTTGTTCCACACGCCCGCCCCAGTGGACGAGCACCTGGGGAGGGCTGTCTTCCAGCTCTGACCCCCACTGGCACCTTCAGCCCGGGTCTCGGCCTCCTTCTGCAGTCTGGGAGGTCTTGAAGTGAGCTGTGAACAGGCAGGGCTGCCAGAGGGGAGGGGCCAGTACCCCCTCACCAGCCTGCTCCAGCATGTCCAAGGGGCCATCAAATCAAGGTCCCTTGTTGACCAGCTAACAGTGGCTGCGACCAGGCTCTTAGAACTGGCACAGAGCCTCATCACAGGCCTCTCGCTCCTCTTTGGCACCCGGAGCAAAGCAGTGCCAGCCCCCCCCCCCCCCCGGACAGCTCTGGGTGGGCACTGACCCCAGGGCTTGCCCAGCTTGCCCGTGAGCAGCTGCTGGGACCAGCCTGGGCATATCCTGGCCTTTGAAAGTCTAGTCTCCTGGGAGGAAAGCAGATTTGGGGGCTCCAGTCCCATTTGGTGTCCCTGCCATGGACTCTGGGGCTTATGGGGGTTCTCAACCACCTACCTACCTCCCAGGGGTTAGGTCAGCCACGGGCAGACAGGCTGGCTGGGTTCGAGAGAGGAGTTTTTGTGTAGGGCCGCTGAAGGGGCCAGGCCTGCATTCGGGGCTGGGCAGCAACAGCTCTTCACTCCAGTGCCTTTGTGGTGTTGCCTCAAAGGCAGCGAACCTTCCTGCCAGAGGTGCCCACCGCCGTGGGCTCAGCGTCCCTGATGACTCCGAGCCTGCGCTGTGCAAGCCTGTGTGGCAACACGGCTGTGGGAGCAGCCTAAGCAATGCCGCTGCACCCTTCCCGTCAGTCCCTACAGTGCCCACGGGCAGCCCGGGGTCCAAAGACCAGCACATTCCAGCCCCAGCTGTGCCATTAGCCTGCTGCGTGACCCCAGGCATAGGACTGCCTTCTCTGGGCCTCACTTCCTCTTTACACCTGCAGCTACCATCTGACTCCCTTTGGGTCCTGACACGTGGCCACTGTAGGTTGCTGGTGGGGGGAGGTTGGCCGTGGTCCGCCATGCCCCTCCTCTCTGCCCGGCTTGCTCAGCACCCAGGAGGGAGCCCCTGGTGGATGAGGCCAGGCCAGCTGCTCACGTGCCATTTCTTAGCTGATTTTCAGAAATTGTGTACCGGGGCCTGGGGCACAGAACCAATAGGCTGGAGCCTCCTGGGAGGGTTCGAACTGCCTGGCTTTATAAGAAACGCCTGGAAAGGGTTGGCTGGGCTCCATCCAATCAGCCCTCTGCTGAGGCTGCTGTGGCTGTTATCCCACACGGCCCGCCTTAGGGTAGGATCAGGATTTCTCCTCCTCTGTAGACCTTAGAGGCCTCCCTACATGGCCCACGGACCCCACAAGGGGCAGACCAGGGCCCCCCCACCCCCCGCAGGGCTTGCAGGGGCCTCGCGTGGGTGTTTATGTGTCTCTCATCTCTGGGGCGTGTCTGCACGTGCATGCATGGGTGTGCCCTTGTGCGTGTGCTTTTGTCTGCAGGCACATCAGGGTGTCCGTCCAGGAACATGCCCCCACCTAGGTGTGAGCATGTGACCTCTCTGAGTCCACAGGGTCCATCGACGTATCCTCTACGTGCCTCCCCCTCTGCCTTCTCTTGCAGTGAGCCGGGCTCCAGAACTCCGGGCCAGGGGTCCTCCTGAGGGCGTGGCGGGGGCCCCCAGCTCCTGGGTGCTCCAGGACCCTCTGGTCCCCTTTTCCCCAGCAACCAGGCAGCTGAGCCAGGTCCCTTAGTATGCCCCCTGAGGGAAGGTGACCAGGAGTTTGGGTGCAGGGAGCAGCTCTCCTGGGGGCAAAGGGCTGGACCCCCTGCCTGGGCCATGGACATGGTTATGTGTCCCGGGGATGTAGGGCTGCAGGGATGGCCCGATCCCACTGCCGTTTGTTCTGTAAACTTCAACCTGTAAATAAAGTTTAGCATTCCTATTGTAACAAAATTAATTTTTACAAAATAAATTATATTTCCTAGTCTAATAAAAAAATTGCAGTTGTATTCATGGTGTCTTCTTAACTATCTGGCAGTGAGTGGAATGACCCATTTTGCTTTTCTCAAAGTTCCATGGGTTTGGGATCGGGTGGTCACCGTCAGAGCTCTCTGAGCTCTTGGAAAGGATCAAGCTCTACTGCTTCGTTTTACAGAAGGGAAAGCTGGCCCAGAGAGAGATAGGACTCCTCTGTGGTCACACAGCAAGTTAGAGTCCGTGATGGATCTGGATCCCAATCCCTGCTCCCCAATCAGCAACATTAATGCATAAGCATTCACAGAACATGTTCAGGAGTCAATCATTTGAGCCTGCTGTGGGCCAGGTGATAGGTGGGCTTGAAGCCCCCAGCATCCCTTTCTGCCTCCAAGAAATGCAGAAGGGCTGAGCCTGAGAGGTCAGTTTAGAGCACTCACCTAGAACACGATGGTGCACGTAGATAGCGATTGATGGGTGGGCTGGGATCACATAACTTTGGACCCAAGGCCACTACGCATGGTTGGGCAGGTTACACACTGGACAAGAGTGCCATAGCTAAAGGGGAGAATGGTGCCTTTCCCCAGGTTGTAGACCTGTGTGTTTACTATGAGATGTTTCCAGCAGGTGGCAGTAAAGGTTTGTTCTAATAAAATCAACATATTGGTGTTAATTTTCCTACATATGGAAGTATCTTGAAGGGGCATATTTTTCTGCTTTGCACACAGGTGTGGTACGACTGGCAGGGGCCCTGTTAGCTGGTCGTCAAGCCTCCCTATGTGAACTGAGTCCACTCCCAGCATTTTGTAGCTTGCCGTGTCTGCTTCGTGGTGGATTCTATGATATCTGAGGTTTGGCATGAAAGTACCCTCTGGTCTCATAGTGGAGACCCACAGTGTCCATCAGCACACGAAAGACTCTCAAGTCCTGAGAGAAGAAGCTGGTGTCCTCATATTATTATAGTGTGTCCCCGATGTATTTGGCCATAGACCCCTTTTTAACCTCCATGCCCTGAGCTGTGAGGTACCTATAGGCCTGCCAGCTCTGACTTCCAGAGACCTGTGGCCCTGGGATGTGTGCCAGGTGTCGCCTGGCTGTCCCACGAGGGGTAGGGAGCACATGTGGGCTAGGTCCTCTGGGAGCTTGTGGCCCAGTGGGGCAGGCAGGACGGTCAATGCCCACTTGCTCATGCAGGCACACAGACCCACCCCTGAGATGGTCATCATTCCCTGGAGACCCAGGGTACCTGGAGCATTCACATTTGTCCCTGGGGGTGTGTGTAGGAAGGGAAGGGAGGTACAGCCTGAGATGAGGCAGCAGTGTAGGGAAGGAGGGGGCAGAGTCAGGTGTGGGACGGTTATTTCCTACAAGCAGCCCCTGCACACAGGCAGATTGTCTAGTGTCCCCCCAGGAATCAAGGAAGCCCATTTAAACCCCCTACCCTCTGCCCACTACCTAAGCAGAAGGGCCTCTCCTTGCCACCTGCCCCTTGTTGGGTGCAAAGAATTCTGGCCTAGGGCACAGGGACCTAGGTTCTAGTTCTGATGCTGTGCAGGTCACTGCTCCCTGGGCCTCAGTTTCCCTATCCATGAAATGTGGGCCTTGGATATGCTGGTCTGTAAGTTCCCTCTGACTGGTGTAGTTCTATAATTTGAGGGTCCTGCTTCTAGGTAGGGGTGTGACAGCTCCACCTGGTGGGCCTTCCTCTATCACAGACCCAGGGGTGACAGGAAAAACCAGAAGCCAGCAGTAAATGAGCTGGTTCTGACCCTATAGCCAAGTGGCTTCCGAAGGAGGTGCCCTAGATAGAGCAGGGCAGTGAGGTGACGAAGCTGGCACAGCCAGTGGACTTCAGGCCACCAGCTGCTGCCCAGGAAGGGGTTGCTGGGTGTGAGTCGGGCACCAGCTGGCCCCCTCCACCACTAGGGGCCATAAGAAAACCCATTCCAACCCCAGCCTAGGGCTTGAGATCACACACAGGAAGACTTCATCCAGTTCCGTTTAGCAAATTTGTCCAAACCCTCACCCATTTTAGTTCAAGACATGATACATGCCTGTGGCTAAAAATAATAATAATAATAATAAATTGTAAGGAACAAAAGAATAGGTGAGAAGTAGAGGCCCCTCCTTCTGTCTCACCATCCCCTCCCCGGCTCCCTCCATATCCCCAATCCACCCACCCCCCCTCCCCGAGGCAATTGGTTCATTTTTTTTATATATCCTCTCAGGAAGATCTATGCAAATACAAACATATATTTGTACATGTAAATATTTAAATATAATGGATCTGATCCAAGAGTCTCAACCCCTTGAGGTACAAACATGAAATAGTTTTATTTTTCCAATAACTGCTCGGAAATTCATTTTGCCGACGTTGTGTTTCCCACAGGATAACAGGCTCCCTTAATGATGTCCCCATGGAAGTCCCTAACTCCCCCCCACACACCGCTGTCATTAAGACGGTCTCTATCTCATTTGGGTTGCTAAGGCTCAACCCATTCATCTCGGAACTCCAGCCTCCTGTTTAACTAAAGCCCATGGAGTGCCTGGCATAGGCCACTGGGGGCTGCGGCTGCCTGCCCTCCACACCCCTTCCCTTCACAGCCTCCGCCAACCTCTCTCAACTCCTTCCTCCCTCCAGGCCTCCTCCCTCAGCACCACCAGGCAAGGGCTGCCAGCCAACCCATCACTCTGCACTGGGCACAGGCATCCCACACCGGGAGCCCAGCCTTCTTAGCACTGGGTCCTGGAAAATTGGGTGGCTGTCCTCAACCACAATCCCTGCCCTGCCTTCAACACTCCAGGGACAGGAGGAGCTCGAGATTTGGAGCCCCCCAGTCCTGACTTTTCCAAACACAAGCTGGCGGGGCACAGAGTGTGGCTCCACGGCTCACCCAGCACACTGTGTCTGTCGATCACTCTGGGGCACAGGGGAGGGGTGGCACACGCTGCCCTCCGAGCCCATGGCCTAAGCCAGAGATAGAAGCCAGGGGACAAGGGGGCCATGGGAGCTCAGAGAGGCCGCTGACCAAGCTGGGGGTGGAGAAGGGCTTTCTGGAACAGTGATAGTTTAAAGATTTTATTTATTTATTTATTTATTTATTTATTTATTTATTTAAGAGCATGAGCAGGAAGAGGGGGAGAGAGAGAGGGAGAAGCAGACTCCCTGCTGAGCAGGGAGCCCGAGATCACGACCTGAGCCAAAGGCAGATGCCCGACTGACTGAGCGACCCAGGCGCCCCGGGACAGTGATATTTTAGAACAGTGTGGTTACTTTCCCTGAGCCAGAGCTTCTCAAGTATGCATTTTGGGGGAGATGCTTTTAGGCGAAAGTTTGCAGCAATTTCTTTTCTGAAACTTCTTTCTAAGAGAACACACTGATTGACGCCCCTTAGCAGGTAATAGGCCAGATGTCAAGGCTGCTGCCTGCCGCAGGTACTGAAATGGCCTCGGGGCCCTCTCTGGGTGTGTCTGCTTGTGGGAGTGGGGGCTGGCAACCTCTCAGTGACCGTGACCCAGGAGATGGGGGTAATCCCAGGGAGGGGGCACCCGTGAGTCTGTGCTGTTCCAGCAGCCGTGAGGGCCTGACCCAGCCCAGGCCTCACTGCAAGTAGCTTGAATCTATCCATCCCAGCTCCTCGGCCTAGAAAAGCTTCCCCAAGGAGAGGGCCTAAGATACCTGGACATTCAACCAACATTTATTGATCTAATCCACAGATGGGCACAGCACAAGGGGTGCTGGGCGATAAATCACACCTGGACACAGCTCTCTAGCAGCTCACTGCGGAGCAAAAAGTGAGTTCCCATAGTACACGGGGACTGAGCAGCAGCCAGCCTGGGATGGGTACCCACATGGTACAAGCAAGGAGATGGGGTGGGGGTCATTCCGGCTGGCCCGCCTTGGGTCTTACCTTGGAAGCTAGTGGTGTCTAGACAGGTGGGGATCAAGGTAGAGGGTGGGGTCTAAGGAACCACCAGGTAGCAGGAACTGCATGGCCATAGGTATGGCTCTGAGAAAGCTCATTGCAGAGGGATTGAAGGATCGGGTTGGGAGTGTGGGAGGGAGAGAGGGGCCATGCTGACCCAACTGCCATAAGCCACCCACTCCTGGCTCACGCAGATCTGTTCCTCGACATTGGAGTCAGCCTCAGGGCTTTGTCGGTAGGCATGGGTCAAAAGCAAGTATCTCTAGGATCCAGGCTGCTCCTTATATGAATAAGAGAAGCAGCCGTATCAACACTTCACAGAGAAACGTGTCCTCTTGGCGGGTTCTTGGAACATAAGACCTTCTTAGCATATTGCCTGCTTCCCACTTTCGTTAGCAGCGTGGATCTCTACTTGAGTGAAACAGGAGGATAAATGGCCTCTCACGCTTGGCCTCAGCACGCTAGGGAGCGACAGGGAGTAGTGGAGACTGTAGCTCACTGGAGGCCACACAGCCCCCTGGAGGGGAAGGCCCTCGCCTTCTCCTGGCTCAGATTCATGGTTGCCGGGCAGGAGTGAGTGCCCAGGACTGCTCTACCCTTCTGCTTTTAGAAAACAGAAAACAGGATTAGGATTAGTATGTGAGATTGTTCCATTTGGCTAATTGTTGGCCCTAGTTTTCAAACACCATGTAGGTCAAACGAGACCCACCCAGTTCGGGATCTGCTGGGCAGTGGTGGGCTTTAGAAAAGCGTTGAAGCAGGGGAGGGTCAGGCTCAGAGCTGCTTTGGCTCAGGGGTGTGCTGGCTGGGACAGTTCTGAGCCCCTGGCCCTCGCTACAGACTGCCCAGAGGCCCCCTGCCTCGGCACCCCTCCTGCATCCCTCTGTGGGATGGTGGCCTCAGCTGGCCCTCTTCCCAGGAGCTTCCGCACTGCCTGACGAACCCCAGGGCAGGGCTTAGCTGCCAGGCCCTGGGGTGCCTACAATTCCCCTACCACCAGGTCCCCAGGGACAGATGCCCAATGTTCAGACCAGTAAATATCATGATTACCCAAGGGGGTTACAGTGGGCAGAGGCTGTCCCTGAGAACTGCAGGGCTTCACCGGGATCCACTTTGCTGACCTTTAAGACAGCAGAGGTGGGGGGTCCCTGGCCATCATCTCCTCCTCCATTTCACCTGAGACCAGAATTCCCTCCACCGTAGCCCAGATGGGGGCTTGTCCAGACTCCACTTGACTACCTCCAGAGATGGTGAACACACTACTTACTAAAAGAATAATAATAAATGGCATTTATTGGATGCTTACTTATTTTCACTGTAGGGGCTAATTTTACCCTCAGCAATCCATAGGAGTATGTCTAAGTCTTACACTCCCTGACAGCTTTTCAAAGATTTGGGAACAGCTCTCATGCTCCAGCCTGGAGCCGCTCCTCCTCCGTCCTGAGGCTTCCAGGTCCTCCTGTGGCCCAGCTCAGCACCCACCTGCCCTTTTGTGCTCCCTCTGCCTCCAGGCGGCCTGCCTCTGTCCCTTCGACTCCCACAGGGGAGCTACAGTGGGTCGAGCTCACAGGATGGGGGAGGCAGAGAGCCCCCAACAACCGGGAGGTGCTGAGCCTGGGGGCTGGGTCTGATCCCCTTCTGGCTCCAGATCCCACCCCGTCCCCTTCCCATGGAGGGGGACAGCTGCCCTGTTGTAACCGGAGAGAGAGGACCCAAAGCTGATGGGGTGGATTTCGCGTTGAGAAGTGAGGACCTTCCTCCCTGGTGGCTTCTGCTGTCTTCATCAAGCAGGAGGCAGGAGGCAAGACCGTCTCAGGAGGGGGTGTGTTTAGGGGTGTGAGGCGACTGGAGGAGGAAGCAGGAACTAAGACATGTCGCAGGACTGCTGCAGTCCATCTCAGGTTGGTAACCATGAATTCCAAGTGGAGCCTCTTGCCAGCTGGGGACTGGGGACTTTCTCCATCAAGGCTCAGTCTACTCAGATGTAGGTGGACACATCCAGGGTTGGCCAGTGGTGCTACTAGGAGACAAGCGACATGGGAGTTCGGGGCGTTGCCAAGATGCTCCTGCAGCCATGGGCCATGGGATCTAAGCTGACTCAGGGTGGAGGGAAAGGTACCCCATGCATGGAGGGGAGACCGAGGGGCCAAGGGCTGGAATCTCCAGGAGGCCCTGAATTCTCCCAAAGGGAGCCATGGGAGACACGTGGGTGGCTCAGGGTTGAGCGTCTCCTTGGGCTCAGGTCATGATCCCGAGGTCCTGGGATCGAGTCCCACATCAGGTTCCCTGCAGGGAGCCTGCTTCTCCCTCTACCTGTCTCTCATGAATAAATAAATAAAAATCTTTAAAAAGGGGGTTAGGGTTGAGGGAGCCTTGGGACACAGAGGAGAGGTAGTTAGAGTCAGAGGGCGGGTTTGAACCGGTGATATGAGAGCAGAGAATTAAGCTCGGCAGTTCCCCTGTCGCCCAGGATCCATGCACCCTGCTTGGGGGCCCAGTAAGGCCCAGGGGGCAGGAAGCACGGCCTCCTGCACGCACTGCAGTGGCAGGGCACGGTCGCAAGATGGCCTGCCAACCCCGTGCCTGGAGGCCTCAGCACCCACCCCGCTGTGTGAATATGCAGGTTCTTCCAGTTGCTTATCCGCCTACAGGTCAGCAGGCTTTAGCATAAGACCGGGAGCTGGTGTGACCACCCCCTTTGATGATGTCCCTGACCGGGCTCTGGAGGTGTTGAGTCTTGGCTCTGCCACTTAGCAGCTGTGTGACTCTGAACAAGACACTCTCTGTATCCCTGGGTCCTCAGATGCAAAATGAGGCCAACTAGTGTCCCTATCTCATGGTGTTGTACATGGGACTCCAGTAGGGGGTCTCTGCAGGAGAGAGGTGGGGGGCAGCCAGAGCAGAGCTCCGTGAAGACCACCCTTCTTGGCCAGGCATCAGGACAGCTCACTGGCCACCTACTCTGTGCTAGAATTGCTCCAAGTTAAGTTCTGGATCTCCTAAAAACATCCACCCAGCCCTGGGAGGCCAAGCACAGCACGAGGGACTCCCACCGCCCCCCCACCCCAATCAGGGACAGCATCTGGGGAGGTCTTCAGCCCTTTGGGGTTTTTTGTGATTTCACTGTGGACAGTGGCTGTTTTGTCAGCTGTACTTAGTGCATAGGATAGGAGCATCTCGGGGGAATCTGGCTGTTTGTCCCGATCTGTACATGGAACATCCAGCCTGCTGAGCAAGCGCAGATTCAAGGCAAGTCTCCCTTCCCCCCAACAACCACACAGGCCCTCCAAATCCTCCAAGACAGTGTCCCAAAGCCCCCCACAGCTCCCTCCTGCCCATGCCTTCCCCTCCTTTCGGGTAAGGCCCACGTGTCCTGGGCTGGGTGCTACAAAGTGTGCGGACTCGGTTGGCTTAGGG
The DNA here is from genome assembly GCF_048164855.1 of Canis lupus baileyi. NCBI lineage: Eukaryota > Metazoa > Chordata > Mammalia > Carnivora > Canidae > Canis > Canis lupus. The sequence continues at coordinate 22,809,012 of NC_132841.1, forward strand.
AGGCAGGGCTGGAGCCAGGATGGTTCAAGGCCCAGAAGGGGGAAGATACCAAATTAAAACCTTGCAAAGGTGGATATGTTGGGACGCCTGGGTGGCTCAGTGGCGTGATCCTGGGGTCCTGGGATCGAGTCCTGCATCAGGCTCCCTGTGGGGAGCCTGCTTCTCCTTCTGCCTGTGTCTCTGCCTCTCTCTGTGTGTCTCTCATGAATAAATAAATAAAAATCTAAAAAAAAAAAAAGGTGGACCTGTTTTCTTAGGCTGGACGAATCAGTCAGATATTGAAGCCAAGGGGCCCCACCCATTGCTCTGCCTACGATCAGCGATCATCACAGTCGCCCCTCTACCCCGGTGGGCCCTGTTCCCCTCTCCTGCAAACCCTTAAGGAATGCTGTTCCATGGAATGGAATGCTGTTGCCTGCAGGGTGATGTCCACACTCCCGGTCCAGCTCTCAGGGCCACTCCTGTCCCTGCCCTTTCTCAGAGCCTTGCATCCCTCCCTCCACCGACAGGTCAGCACTCTTCCCTCTGCCTTTGCTTCAGCCTTCTGCTCCTTCTGGAAGGTCCTCTCTGCTGTCCTCCACGAGTCACAGGCATACCGAAGATTCTGCTCCAATGTCACCTCTCCTGAGAAACCCTTTGTAGAGGCCACTCACAGGCTTGAGCAATGGTAACATGTGTGGGGTAGAAGGGCCCCCAGTGATCCCTGCAAACAGGTGACCCACCTGGAAATAGCCACAGGCCCTAGTTGACCAATGGGCTGCTTAAAACAGGGCACAGTTACCAAAAAAAGCAAAATTCCATACGTTTGCCAAACCTCCTCACTGTCCCCCTTATGCAGCCCCCCAGCTTCCCGCCTTCTAGCAGACAGTCTCTCCTTAGCTCTCCTGCCCACTGCTCCCTTGCAGTATAGTCAATAAACTTCTATCTCCTTTGTTCTGCCTCAGATGAGTTCTTTTACCACCTGGCCTCCACCAGATCGGGACACCCCCCACCCTTTCCCCTCCAGCCTAGTTCTTACCCTACCCACCTCCAGGCCCTTAGGAGGGGCATGTGGTGGAGCAAAAGCAGGTAACACCTTTCAAGTCAGACGTCGGGGGGCAGATACAGGCTCCACCATCCTGTGACCTTGGGCCAGCTACTTACTTTTACCAGCCTTGGACTTGCGCCCTGTGAATAGGGCTAACAAGGATGGGAGGCCACAGTGAGGGTGGCCAGGTGCCCAGTTTGCTGACCTCCATCACCTGCCCACCAATGCCCCCACCACACTGTGCACACCCCTGCAAGAGTTTCCAATGTCCTCCGTATTTTCTGCCTCACCCAGGAGGGTATAATCTCCTCCAAAACAAGACCCCAGCCCTTCCTACCTTTGGGCCTCTGCACAATTTTCACTCTCAACGTTTCTGACACCAAATGTATGAGCTTCCCGCTGCCACACACACCCCCCCCCCCCCCCCCGCCACCTCCAACAACAACTAGTTCTTCCAGGCTCCTACAGGTCAGGTCACTTCTGACACTCACTACCTGCAGCTGGCATCCCAGAAGACTGTCCCCACTCAGGGGCACCTAGGTGGCTCAGTGGTGAGCCTTTGGCTCAGGGCATGATCCCAGGGTCTTGGGATCTAGTCCTGCATCGGGCTCCCTGGAGGGAGCCTGCTTCACCCTCTGCCTGTGTCTCTGCCTCTCTCTGTGTCTCTCATGAAGAAATAAATAAAATCTTAAAAAAAAAAAAAAAGATTGTCCCCACTTCAGACACCAGTCACAAGTATAGGGTGTCTAGGGTATCCCGTTTGTCCAACTTGACTATGAGGTGGGGGGTTGTAGGAACCTGTAGGAACAATACCCATCTCCAGTTTTAATAATTTGCTAGAATGGCTTACAGAACTCAGGGAAACACTTAACTTGGTATCAGTTTATTATAAAGGATACAGATGAACAGGGTCCAAGGTCCCAAGCAAAGGGGCTTCATTCCCCGTGGAGTTGAGGTGCACCACCCTCACAGCAAGTGGATGTGTTCAACAACTCCGAAGCTCTCTGAACCCTATCATTTACAGGTTTCTACAGAGGCACATAGGCATGATTAATTAACTCGGTGGTCGTTGTGATTAAGTCAGTCTCCAGGCCCTCTTGTCCCCAGCGGGGTGGTGTGGTGCTGAAACTCCCAACCTGTAATCCTGTGGCTGCTTCCTCTGGCACAATCCGCCCCCATCCAGAAGCTACGCAGGGGCCTAGCAAGAGTCTCCTGAATTGTATAAACCCTGGAGTGGTGGAGAGGGGCTTGTTTTATCACCCCTACTACCCAGAAAATCCCAAGAGTTTTAAAAGCTCTCATGTCAGGAATTGGACACAGAGCAGTATTAAATAACAAAATTCAACCAAGTGAATTTGAGGATCTAACTGACTTTATTAAATGATTCACGGACCAGACAGCACCCCATCTAGCCATTAGAGAGGTACACTCCAAGGCACTGTACAAAATGGAAAGTTGTAGATGGAGGATGGAGGCAAGAAAGTTTTTAGCAAAAAAAAAAAAAAAAAAAAGGAGGGGGAGAGGATTGTTCAGAGGAGGTTGTTTGTTAGGGGAAAAGCAAGATATCTTATCATATGGATTGTCTTATCTTTTATCAGGGGTGGGATGGGATGGAGAGGACCCCAGGAGACAAATTCATTGGTGCTGCTGGAAAGAATTATTTCCTGACTGACCAGGTAAGGCCACATTTCTGGGGGAAGTTGAAACTGCATTTAGTGTGGGTAGTACGCTGGGGTTTGGGAATTCAGTCTGAATGACTATTTGGGGCCTGTGCTTTTCTTTCTTTAACACTTACATAGAGATTTTTCAATTATTTTGGAGAGAGAGAGTGTGTGGGAAGGGGGGGCGGGAAGCAGAGGGAGAGGAGGGGCCAAGAATCTCAAGTAGACTCTCCGCTGAGTGCAGAGGCTGGTGCCCGGTTGGGCCCCAGGACTCTGAGATCACACCTGACTCTAACCCAAGAGTCCCCCCCTTCACCATCTGAGCCAGCCAGGTGCTTCCCAGGTATGTATTTCTCATAGCAGGACATCACAGGTCCTCACTGCAGGGCCGGGCACACGGTAGGTCTGTCCAAGGAAGGAAGCCCCTGCCCCAAGAGCACCACGGTGAGGGCTGCGCAGGCCGGCCTGGGCACCCCAGCTCCCCCGGTTCCCTAAGCCCAGCGCCTCCCGCTGTGAAAGGGGCATCTGCACTGGGTGTCATACTATATGTTGGCAAATCAAACTCCAATAAAAAAAAATACCAAAAAAAAAAAAAAGAAAGAAAAGAAAAAGAAGAAGAAGAAAAGAAAGAAAGGGGCATGCTGCACCCCTGCCCCTGAGGCGGGGAGGGGCAGAGGGAGACGGTGGGTGTAAGGGGCGTGGCAGAGAGAGCCAGAGGGTCGGATAAGGGTGGCCCCTTGGCCTGCCATTCAGAGGACTGTCTGGGGGCGGGCGGGGGGCCTGGCGGGATGTCCTGAGGACCCGGGGCGCCCCGGGCCCAGCGCCCCCTCTGCCCCAGCCAGTGAGCCTCCGGAAGGCGGTGACAAGGAAAGGGCTCCCGACGCTGGCCCGGCCCAGGGCAGCCCCGAAACTGCGCGCAGGGCTGGGTGGCTGAGGGCGGGGGCGGGGCCGGGGGTGGGGGCACGTGCACGCGGGGCGGGGGCGGGGGCGGGGCCGGGGGCGGGGCCGGGGGCGGGGCGCGTGCGCGCGGGGCGGGGGCGGGGCCGAGGGCGGGGCCGGGGCGGGGCCGGGGGCGGGGCCGGGGGCGGGGCGCGTGCGCGCGGGGCTCGGCCCGGGAAGGGCGTGCGAACCGGGAAGCGCGGGCGGCGGCGGCCCTGGGCGGGGCCGGGAGGCGGAGCTCGGCCTGCGGCCCCTCGGAGCCCCGACTCGCGGTGGCCGGGCGGCCGGGGAGGCGGCGGCGGCGGCGGCGACAGTAAGTGCGGGCCTGACCCGGCCGCTCTTCAGGCCCCGGCCGCGCCCCGGGCTCGCGCGCCTCGGCGCCCCCCTCCCCCCCGCCCCCGGGGCGCCCCCCCCCCACCCGGCGCCCTCCCCGGGCATCCCAGCCCCTGGACGGCGGTGCCTCTGGCCCAGTCCCTCCCCGTCGTCCCCCCTCTTCCTCCCCCCGCCCCAGTCTTCCCCCTTCTGGGTCGCTCTGCCCTTTCTGCCCCTGATTCTCTCCCCGCCTCCTGCCCCTCCTCATGGATTTCCTGGCGCGGGACCTGACCGCGGGGTCGCGGGGGGCCTGGGTACCGTGAGTCAGCCCAAAGTACCCAGAAGCTGGTGACTCTTAGTTCGGACTGCGGCAGTCTGAGGCTGGGGGTGCCCACAACCCCAGAGCCCATTCTGTCCGGGTGGTACCCTGTGTCCCCAGCAGCGCTTTCCCACAGGTTAGCATCACCAGCTCCCCTACCCCCATTTCACAGATGAGGAAATGGAGGCACAGTGCGGAGATGGACTAAGCCAGAGTCAGAAACCTCCTGGAACCAGCCCCCAGCTCCAGATGGGGGTCTGCACCAGCCCTGGTGCCCCACACTTCTGCTTCTTTCCGCAGGCGCTGCCCCTTCCCCCCAGTCACCCAGGAAGGGAGCAGAGCCGAGCCTGGCCAAGTCCTGCAGGTGACGGAGGAGTATGCAGTGGGCCACAGCCAGCCGGTGCCGACACCAGGCCTCTTCCTTAGCTTGCTTTCTTTCTTTCTTTTTAATCCAAAAGCCAGCAGCCAGCTTTTATAAAGAGTAATAAGACTTTGCTCACTCCAATGCCCTGGCCTGTGACCCGGGTCAGAGAAAATTTCTGGCTCCTTCTTCAGAAGCTCAGTCAAGGCTGAATGGTCCTGGACAAATAGATACTTGGAGATGAGAGTGGGCCAGAGTGACCGCGCCGTGGGCCCCTGCACCCACCCCAGTAGCTGGAGCATCTGGAAAGAACCACTGGTCCTTTGTCTCTTGTCCTACATGGGTCATAATTTTTACATTTTTAAACACTAATTGAGAAATTGTGTGTGTGTGTGTGTGTGTGTGTGCGCGCGCGCACCTGCACAGGCATGTTGCCTGTATGCCCACACTGGTTAGTTTGTTAGTGCTGGGCTTCCCCTGGAACAGGGCTGGGAAAGAGCTCTTGCTCAGCCAGGGAAGGTGCATCCGGCTTGGATGCTTGGGCGTCTGGCAGCCTCTTGCCTGCCCACTCCAGGGTACATGCTGCCCCCATAGGAGAGACTATCCTAACCACCCAGAGTCTGTTCATTCAGCAAACATTGGTGAGGGTTGCTCTGCATCCTCTTCCCCTCTGCTCTTAGCTCGTTGTCTGTGACGCCTTCTAGAAGGAGATCTGTACTTGGAGCCAGTGGACATGGGTTCACATTGCCAGCCAGCCTCCTCTCCTGCATGGGCCTCAGACTGCTTGGCTGTGTCACCTCGTCCTTACCATTCAGTAGCTGTGTGACCTTGGCCCAATGACTGAACCTTTCTGAGCCTCACTCGTCACCTGTGAAATGAGTCTTAGAGTACTCCCTATCACGTGATGCGGTTGTCAGGCTCAAGTGTGAGGCGCAGACCTTGGCGTTGCGTGAGCACTGGATTTCATTTTAGCTATTGGGAATTCTTACTGTTTGAATGTGGGGCAAATCAGGTGCCTTCAAGGCTTCATTCTTTGCCTCTGAAAAAAGGAGGCACTAATTCTTGTCCTGCTTAATTCCAAGGAATGTCGCCAGGCTCTCCTGAGATAACAGAGAGGGCTCTGTGCCTGTGTGACAGGGTGTTCCCATCTCCCCAGAGAAAAGGGGTCCGGCTCTGCCTGGCTTGATGCTGTGAGTTAAGGCTCAGCCTCCTATGGGAGCTGAGCCACATTGATTTCTTGATGTATTGGGGGAGAGGGGTGAGGGGCAGGGAAGCAGGAGAGACTCCAGTGTCCCATCCTCAGCTCTGCGGAAGTCCTGCCCATTTATCAAGCCGCTGCCATGTCCTAGGTGATATATAGAGCGCGGAAGCAGGCATGCTACTTTGCAGCCAAATTCAGCAGCCAGCCAGCCAGGTGACGAGCCCAGGATGGCGGGGAAGATGCTGACGTTCGTGCAGCCGCTGCTACCATGGGCCAGGCACTGCCAGCCAGCTGCAGTTACATAATCATTGTAAAAAGGCCTCCCTAGGTTTACAGATGGGGAAATCAAGGCTCAGGAGCATGGTGACTTGCCCAAGGTCATGTAGGCAGTAGTTCCTAGCAACCCAGAAATTTCAGATAGTTTTAGGTGCTGTCACAGATTGGGAGTGGCTGTCTCCTGGTGGGATGTGAGGGACTGAGGTGGGGACCCCGACAGGAGCTGCAGACCCAGGCTTGCGGCCTTCTGCTCTTTGGACCTTTGTTTCCCAGAAATTAAATGAGGGAGTGGACTATTAGATCTCTCAAACTGGCTTCTGAAGGCGGCTCTAGACACCATGGTGTTAGGTGTTTTTGTTGTTTAATTTGAATGCCTTTATTTTTATTTGTGGTTTTATTTCTGAGCGCATAATACCTTCACATAGTTCAGAATTCAAAAGGCACAAAGAGTAGGCAGTGAAGACCCCTCCCTCCCCCTGGAACCCAGCCTCTTGCCCCAGGGGCAACCACTCTTTGAAATATCTTGTGTGTCCTTTCAGAGGGTATTTTCGCCACCCAACCCAGCCCTGTCCTGCTTTTTTGTGCAAATAGTAACATGTTCTGTGCACTTGCCTGCTTCTTACTTTTTCTCATGTAAAGTTGAAAAGAGTTTGGAGAACATTCTTTGCCAATCAAGGATCCTAATTCCTTTTTTTATGACTACACAAAAATTTGAATGCCGTGAGATCAGGTTTACCCTTTTGGATCCATTGCCGTAGGTCCCACTGTGCCACATTGCCTTATACCTGGCCAGCCCACAACTTGTTTGCAACCTGTGTTGCCCTCCACAGGGACAGGGGTGATCCTTTGGTCACTTACAGTTGGTATCTTGTCTTTCTCCCTAATCCTTAAACCTGAAGCTCTCTAACCATGCTTTAATGACCCAGGATGAGGGCACAGTCAGCTTTGTAGGATGGGTGAGTCCCCAGCCGTGCCCAGCCTAAGCTTCTGACCACCTGCCCTGCCTGTGTTCCTCTCTGCTCCAGGAATGGCCATGGCCTCAGAGGATGACTACCGTCACAGTTCAAATTCCACCTACAGACCTGCAAGCAGCTCTCTCCGAGCTGACCAGGAAGCACTGCTCGAGAAGCTGCTGGACCGCCCACCACCCAGCCTGCAGAGACCCAAGGACCGCTTCAATGGTGCCTACATCATCTTCTTCAGCTTGGGCATTGGCGGCCTCTTGCCATGGAACTTCTTTATCACTGCCAAGGAGTACTGGGTATTCAAATTCAGCAACTGCTCCAACCCAGCCGCAGGGGAGGAACCCACAAGTTCAGACATCCTGGTAAGGGCCTGTTTGTCCTGGGAGCCGGGGACCCCGGGAGTGGGAGAGGGTGGTGGGAGCAAGCGGCCTAGACAGGGTGAAGGGCAACTGTACTTGGGTGTACCATTCCGGGAGGCACCATGCTGAGAATATGGATGCAAATCAGTGTGTTGTCTTGGAGCACAGTAGAAAGACCTCAGTCCTGAGATGTGCTTTGTGTGGAGTGTGATGAAGCCTCATGCTTCATGTGGCAGGGAAGATGGAAGTGGGTAAGGCAGGATTGCAGCCTTCAGCCTGCTTACTATTAACTTGGGCAGAAGATGCAAATGGTGATTCTGGGCCCTGTCGTATGGTGAACCCGATAATCCAGAGCTCATGACTCCAGGGATTTGAAAAGGTGGCTCTAATAGCAATAACTTCAGCTGTTACAGAAAATTCCAAAAACCAGTGGTAAAACAAGATGGAAGTTAATTTTTCTCTCATGTTCAAGTCTGGAGGAGCCAGCTTAATGCTGGTACAATGTTCCATGTGGTCAGGTACCTCATTGCTCTGCCATGTGTAGCTTCCATGTTCAAGATCACATCACAGTCCAAGATGGCTGTTGGAGCTCCAACCATCACAGCAAGGGGAGAAGGAGAGGCATAAGAACATTCCTAGAAGCAACACACATGGCATCTGCTTACCTGGCATTGGGCAGAACTCAGTCATGTGACCGCAGGAGCTGCAAAGGAGGCTGCACAATGTAGCCTTTAGATGTGGTCGTGATCCCAGAGAACTGCGTGAACAGCTAAATGGGAGGTTGTACAGTTGGGGAAGACAGGGCAGTAGGGGGGAGGAATGAAGACTGGGGGGCGGGGTGGTGGCTAGAGGTGGACTAGAGGGAGAGGAACTTCCAGGTGGGAGGAAAAGCCTGAGCAGAGGCAGGATGGCAGGACATTCAGGGGTGTGCGGGGCAGTGAAGCACCGGGTTTTTCCTGTATGTGGGGTACATGGAAGAGAGGAATAAGGTATGAGATCATTCCCTGGGCCCTGAAGTCATTGCTCAGGCCTCAAATGCCAACCTGAGGAGTGGCATTGTGTTTGGTCGGCCATGGCACCAAGGCACCAAGCCCCCTCCCGCCACCGGGGCTGCTCACTCCAGGGCGTGACTTTTCCTTCTGGGGAGAAGGGGGCAGCCTTAAGGAAGAACATCCTTCTGCTACTTGTTAAACCGTAAGGCAGGCTTTAGTCGAGACTGTTGCAATAAGGAAGCAAGATGGGGCTCAATTCCAGATACTCCAAGGACATGTGGGGATTTATAGCCACGGAGCAGGGTGAGAGCTCAGTGGATGGAAGAAAGAGAAACCATCAAGGGTAGGGGGGTTTCTTGTCTGAAGGCAGGCCAAGGGCACGCACACTGGGGCTGGGGGATGAGGAAGTTGCTCAGAGAGCGAGGGTGGTCGGAGATCACGAGGGTAGCGGTAGGGCTTCTCGATAACTTGACTTAGCAGGATTCTTGCTAGTACTGGGCTGGGCAGGTGGAAGACAGGGTGGAGGCCAAGGTCAGGGCCTGGTGGAGAGGAGGGCTCAAGGGTTTGGTTGATCTTTATCAGGACCCTCAGTGTCCACAGCTGAAGTAGGCTGGTGTCCGCTCATGGATGGGGAAAGTGTGGGCGTCTCTGAAAACATGCCCCTCCCCTCCAGGGGACAAGAAGACAGAACCCTAGCAGACCCAAGCCATACCCCTCAACTGGCCCAGGCAGTGGCTTACCACCCCTTATCTGAAATCCCTGACCTAACCCCAAAGACCCTTCCCCAGTGTTGTAGGGATAAACCTGACACACTGACTGGAGCAGCCCTGTTGTCTGTTTCAGGGACTGTACACAGCTACACACTGAAATCGCACAGGGAGTTGTTTTTGTTTTTGTTTTGTTTTGTTTTTTAATCTGTATCTGAGCCCCACTGCGGAGATTCTGATTGAATGAAGCTAAGGTGAGGAGGGGATGTGGGTATTCTAGGACCTCATGCCCCCTCCCCTGGCCCCAGCCCCTTGATTCTGATGCCCTGCCAAGACCTGTTTGCGTTGGGGATTCGTAGATGCCCCCAGGGCCAGAGCAGTGTGGCATAAAGCCATTTCCACAGCCAAGAGGTGTCATACTTAGGAGGGTGGTCTAGGAGTTTTGAGCCTCCTACTCAAGGTCCGGTCCCTGGACCCGGCGTCACCTGGGAGCTTATTAATGATGCGGGCCCCACCCCAGACCAGCTGAGTCAGGAGCTGCAGGCTACCATGTACCACCGCACCCCCCCCAAGGTGACTGATGAGCCCAGCAGAGTCGGACAGACACGAGCTGGAACATGGCTTCTGGAAGCAGACCACATGGGCTCAAATCCTGCCTTGGCTGGTGCCTAGCTCTCCGGCCTGTGCTGCCCCGTTTTCCTGGTATAGAGCAGGAGGATGCTACTACCACCAGCTTCTTAGGGCTGCTTCAAGGATTAAGTAAATTAATATGCACACAAAGCCCTGAGAACAGGTTCTGGCACCGCCACTGTAAGTGCTGTACAAACATTATTATCATTATTATCACTTGGGGGATGGGGCCCACACTTCCAAGCTGCATGTGGCCCTGGTGTATTTCCAGACGTCTGGCTTAGCTGGGGTGCTTTATGATCCACTTTTATATACCAGTGACTCAAGCATCCCAGCTTCTGCCAGCCTCGGTAAATTACCCAGCCCGCTTGGGCTTCGTCCAGAAGATCCCTGCTGGGCCAGCACCCGGCCAGGGCAGCCCCCAGGGCTGGGCCGAGTGTGCATCTGGCCTGTCCCCTCCCCTGTCCATCTCCTCGGCCTCCGGGAGCAGGCTGCTCAGGCCAGGAGAGGAAGCCCCGGCCGGTGCCCAGGAGTGGGGCATCGCACGGAGGACGTCTGCGGTGAACTGCTCTCGCTGCAAGGCAGGCCCCTTCCCAGCTGCAGGCACTTAGCATTCCAGGCCCTGCTACGATGCTTTATTGCCTCTTTCCAAGTGCTGGCAGGTGCAGATGTAGTACCTGCGGCTGCCCGGAGCTCCTGGCTCTTGGCATCAGAGATGAGAGACCTGTCACCCCTCGATTCATGGGCCGGGTCTGGGAAGCAAGCATGCTGAGGTGTTTCTGCATTTTGCAGGCCATTTTTCTTTGCCTAATTCCTCATGCCTGCCACCCACCTCCCCAGTTCTTTCCCACTCTCTTCTTGATTTCCCTGCAAGAGGTGGCTGGTCTGCTCTGTCCCCTAAGGGCCACTTTGGGGAAAGGAGGGGGAGGAGTCAAGTGCGTTTGTCTCTAGCCACCACCTGCAACTCAATTAGCTGTGTGTCTAGATGCTGGTTTTTTCCTGTACTTTCCTTTTATTATTTCCCAGGGACTGATACTGTTGGCTGGGGGGTTGGGCTGAGCGGAAATGTTGGTACAGACCCCCCCTTCCCCTCCTGTTGATGTGACTTTCAAGGTCACTTCCCATCCCAGGCTTCTCCCCTTCTGCCCAGGACAGCTTTGGGGATGGTTTAGAAGGTGTCCTGTGCTCACCTGCCCCCTTGTCTCTAGTCCCTGGAATAAGAACTGTGAATAAATCCACCACAGGCCTTTGGGCCCAGAGCCCAGAAAACTAGAGTATGAGCAGGGAAGAATTGCTCTAAAAAGGTGGGGCCGTGCCGTAGCGGCCGCCGTCTTCCAAGCCCAACTCTGTGCCTGCTGTGCTGGTGGGGGTGTTAAACTCGCCTCTCATTAACTGTTGGCTTAGACAAAAAGCCAGGCTCAGAGAGGTTCAGTAAGCTGCCTCAAGTCACATAGTGAACGAGGGCTGTAGAGAATGTCACAGAGACTTTAGATGGACAGATGATTGCAAAATTGGTCCATGTAGTGGGAGTGTTATTATCCATGATGAGAGTACCCAGTTCACAGATGGGCATGCCTCCACCACTAAACTCAGCTCTCTGCGGTAGGGCATGCAGCTCTCTTACATACATCCCTGTGCCCTCAGCACAGCTGGCACAGTGCCCAGCACAAAATGGCAACACTAAACATTTGTTGCATTAGTGACTGTATGGCTGGGGAAGAAAGCCCCATCACCCCAGTCCAAAATAGGGAGGGCAAGGTGCAGAAGAAGATCTGGGGGTCGTAGTGGCCACCACCAAAGCAATTCTTTCATGTGGGTTAGCATAGACATGAAGTGAGATTTCTGCTGTAGGCAAGGGACCTGGGCTGGCCTGGTTCACAGGGGCGTCCAAGGACATCCCCTCATTATAACACCTAGTCCCGGCCCAATCCCTCAGTACCCTCCAAAAAAGGAGGAGGCATGCCTTGGAAGCCATCCTTACAAACAAGGGCAGACACCCCAATTCAGAGAGGTAGGGTTAAAAGGAACCAGGATGACCTAGTTTGAAGAAGAGGAAACTGGAAGACAGATTATCAGAGGTCTTGGCAATGACCCGCTGACTTTACGTCCCTGCCATAACTCCATGCCTACCCACCTTTGGACCTACCATCTTTGTCTGCAGGGTAACATGGTGAGTTCGGTACTGTCCTCCCCAGTTTCCTGATGGAGAAACTGAGGCTCTGGAGCAGTCTGGAGATGAGCCGAGCCTGTTCATGCCCTCCGGCCTCTCCACCTACCCTGGTCGGATAGACTAGAATCCTCTGGGGAGCTTTTAAAGCCCACCCACCTACCCCAACCACCCACCTAGTTCTGGTGCAACTGAAGGAGGGGCAAGGGCACAAGCATGTGTAAGTTCTCCAGGTGAGGCCAACATGCAGCCACATGATCCAGGGGAGAGGTTACCGCATAGGGGTCATGAGGAGCTATTCTCTGCCCCCCACCAGAGCACCCGCCCTGTAGACTGAGGCTACATGACGAGAGTTCTCTGGGAGAACTTCCTCCAGGGTGAGTTGTCAGAGCTCCTCTCTGGACCCCAGCAGCATCTGCAGAGTGCTCGGGATGTCACTGGGTGAGGGGGGAGGCCCTCACCATGTGCAGAGGTTGCTAGCCTAGCTGGAGGATAGGAGAGGGACACTGAGGCAGCTTCCAAACTCTTACTCTAGAGGAGCCAGACAGGAGTTCCGGGGAAGGATGGTCAGAAAGGGTATGGATTTTCTGGCTTGGTTTTAGTTGTTATTCAGGAGAAATAGCAGCCAGTGTGTGTGTGCTCATACGGGTGTCCCAGTAGAGAGGGGGTGTGAGAAACGAGAAAGTGAGGCAAGTGAGGTCCCTGAGGCTGCCGGGTACGGGGTGGGGGTAGGGCAGGAGAGAATGCAGAGGAGTCATCCTTACCTATAGGAGAGAAGGCAGCCAAGATAAAAGGAAACAGAACTGGAGTTGTGACCCATTAGATGGATTTCATATTCTTTAGTGGGTGGCAACCTGTCATTCGAAAAACCCTGCTCGGGACACCTGGGTAGCTCAGCGGTTGAGCATCTGCCTTCAGCCCAGGGCGTGATCCTGGAATCTCGGGATCAAGTCCCACGTTGGGCTCCCCATGAGGAGCCTGCTTCTCCCTCTGCCTATGTCTCTGCCTCTTTCTCGCTGTGTCTCATGGGTAAATAAACCAAATCAGAAAGGAAGGAAGGAAGGAAGGAAGGAAGGAAGGAAGGAAGGAAGGAAGGAAGGAAGGAAGGAAGGAAGGAAGGAAGGAAGGAAGGAAAAAAAAGAAAAGAAAGAAAAGAAAAGAAAGGAAAGAAAGAAAAGAAAAGAGAAAAGAAAAGAAAAAAGACCCTGTTCTACCAATTTGCTGCCAGCCGGCCGTGAGGACGCATTTTTGCCTCATTTGACAGGGAGGAAAGGTGGAAGCGCTAAGGAACCTGCTAATGGCACGGAGCTAGGAAGGTGAGAGTGGGGCTGTGACCCAGAGGTATCGGAATCTGCATCGTGTTTCCCAGAACACTTGGCAAATAAATGCCCAGATTCCCATATCCCACCACCCTGGCTCCTCCTCCCTGGGGTGGGCCTGGGCTGCTGTCACTAGGTGCTCCTGATGTATTGGGGAACCACTTCTCCATGCCACATGCAAGCCACAGAAGCTTGCACCATTCTGGGTGTAGGTGGATCATGATGCTCCCGCAGGCCAGTCTTAGTGCAACTTCATCCCTCCAAATGGAAGAAATGCTCTGTGGACTTCATTTGGCAATCTTCTCTTGAAGAGCAGAATTCCAAAGAAGGGTGCTAAAACACCCCCTGCCCCCACAAAAGTATATCAAGGCAGGATTTGGTCTGAGCCCTGTCATCCCAGAAGGGGAGACAGTCTGGGGGTGAGGCAGGAGGGAACGGGGCCCCAGGCTTCGCACGCAGGGCATGGGTGAGCAGCCGCCGGGCAGAGAGGGCAGGTCCCTCCCCGCAGCTGCCCAGTGGCTTGGGCTAGCAGGATGGCTGCTCTAAACCATTTTTAAAAATTAGAACCAAAAGTAAGTCATTTTTTTTTATTCCCTTGTCCACCCTCTGATTCTAACTGCAGACCCAGCCAGTATGCTATTCCCAGTAAATATACCTGTGATGGCTTTTTCTTCTGTTTTTAGCTCTTGCTGCATCCTGCAGAGGGAGAGAAAAAGCCCGACTTAAAACACTGTCAGTCACGCCTTCGGTGGCCTGGACTTCTCAAATTCTCTTTTTATTTTCTCTGTGCGTGCTCACGGCCTCCGCTCCCTACCCGCGCCTTGCTCCCTGGCCCCCCTGGGTTATCGATCGCTCCCCACCCCACCCCCTCTGCCTTCGATTTTATTTCCTCCCGCACTCGTCCTTGGAATCCAGAGGCGATTTCCTCGACAAATTAGAACATGGCCTGGGCCTTAAGTGCTCAAATGTCTCCTTAACATGATTGATCATCAAGTGTATCCAGAGAGCAGAGCCAGATCCTGGTCTTTGCCGGGTGCCTTCGTTACAGGGATCATCATCTGGGAAGGTCTGGGGGGGGGGGGTAGTCCTAGCCGGCCTCTTAGGGGTCCTCTGTGTGTGCACTCACACACACCCGAGGACTGTAGCAACCCTGTGAGCCTGTGGCTTCGGCCTCCCTGCAGGCATGTTGGGTAAGGAAGTGCTGGCTAGGTCTCCTCAGGAGTCCCTCTGCTCCCTCTTCCGGGCGGGCCTCCTTCTTTGGAGAGCCACTAGACCACCTCCTCTTTACCCACATGCCACACACCTTGGCCCTGTCCCCTGCTCTCAGCCCTGGGACACCGAAGATGTCAGCCCTCTGGGGGCTGCAGAAGCCGCCCCTGCCAGCGAAGGGTGTGTGGGTAGATGGGGAGTCTTCTTGGAAGACTGGCAATGACCCGCTGACTTCACATCCCTGCCATGAAGTCCATGCCTGCCCACCTTTGGATCTACCACCTTTATCTGCAGGGTAACCTGGTGAGTTCGGTACTATCCTCCCCAGTTTCCTGATGGAGAAACTGATGCTCTGGAGCAGTCTGGAGGTGCAGAAGGCCTCCTGCTCCTCCTCACCCTGGCCATGTGGGCAGGCTACAGAAGAGGAAGGACACAGTTTGGGCTGAGCCTCAGCAGTGACGGAGCTCTGAGTCAGCTGTCCGCCCTCAGAGGCCATGATCCTGTGGACCGACGGGCTCCCTGGTCCTTTGACACCCTCCCTCTAACTGCTACTGAGCCATTGCCCTGGTTCCTGAGGTTCCAGCGTGCAGAAAAGATGCAAATCAAAGGCCAGCTTGCCTTGTCGGGGAGCCTGGGGGAGGCTTGTTGGACGAGGGAGGCGGAAGGGCTGGCAGAAGTGACATTTCCATGTCCCACACTCACCTTCAGTGGTAGAAGGACCTGAGGTTCAGGAGAGCTGGTTCTGTTTCTTACCATGTTTCAAATTTGCTGAGTGACTTACAGCTCTCTTTCCTTATGTAAGAAACTAGGTGGAGGTTGGCACACTTTTTTCTGCAAATGGCCAGATGGTGTGTAGTTGAGGCTTTGTGGGCCACGTGATCCCTTTTTGCAGAGACCCTGCTCTGCACCACAGATAATCCATAAGCAAATGGGCCCAACCAGTTTCTAGTATTTATAAAAATGGAGGCAGGCAGATTTGGCCCTGGGCGGGCAGGGGGTGGGGGACGCAGGTGGGCAGTCAATTGCTGACCCCTGCCTGGACTAGACGCTCCCTCACAGGTCTTCCCCACGGGTGTTCCGAGATCTGGTATAAGGGTACCTTCCCTGCAGGATTTCTGTTTGGAACACTGATCACCGCCTGGCACATCATTTATTTATTTATTTGTGTGTGCATTTGCCGACCGTCACGCTGACCAGACCATCCGTTCCATGAAAGCGGGAACTTGGGCTGAATCCCATGTGCCTAGAATATCTGTTGAGCCCCATCAGTATGTGCAGAATGGTGAATTAATCTAGAAGCGTTTGTGGAAGGCCTGTCTGGTGCTGGCCTGGAGAGGAGAGGGAACAGGAGGAGGATCCTCCTCCCAGGATTGGGACGTGGTCCCCACACTCAGGGCTTTGGGATCCTTCCTGGTCAGGTTGTTTTACTGGCATATTCAGGTTACACGGAAGCAGATGCCCTCCACCGCCCAGTCAGCTGCACACCCTGCTTATAGCAAGTCGGTCACACCTGAAACTTTGGGGTACCACTTTGTTTTGCTCTGTCCTCCCACCCCGTGCTCAGTCTGTCAGCTGGTTTTGTGATTCCACCTCCCTAAATGTCTCAAGTGCCTCCAGTTCTCTTCTCTGTGGCCCCAGGTTGTCCCCTGCAATAGAGTCACCATGCAGGCTACAGAGGTGGTCTCTTTAATATATTAAGTGGAGAGGCCATCTGCTGCACCAGATAAAGGGACAAGTGCTGAAGACACTGCTGGAGCTGTGTGACTGGACAAGTGCCTCATGTCTCTGAACCATTTCCTATTTGTAACAGGACTCGTCCCTGGCAGAGGTGCTGTAAGCATCAAGGGGGCAAATACATGAGAGGCACTCAGAACAGCAAAGCGCGGGGAGGGCTCAGTGACTGTGCACCTGGACCAAGTTTCTCAGCTGCCCAGGGATCCTGCAGTGCCTCCCCATTGCATTTAGAATAAGATTGAAACTCCCACGCCAGCCTGTTTTCCCCAGCCTGCCCTGGCCTCCCCTGGCCTCCAGCCTGGCCGCCCCAATCTCTCCCTGACTCCCTCAATCCAGGATCAGCCTGCTTTGTCAGGTGCTCAAACACACCACACCCACTCCTGCCTTGGGGCTAGCCATATGCTGTTCCCTCTGTCCAGAATGCTTTTCCCTTCACCCCTCACATAGCTTATCCTCGGGTCTAAACATAGCTCCTTCAAGAGGTGGCCTCTTAAAAAAAAAAAAAAGAGGTGGCCTCTTACCACCCTCACCAACATCAGGCCCCCCACTAGGCTCTGTAGAGCTCCTTACTTGGTTTTTCTTTTCATCGCATTTACTGTAACTTGCAGTCTTTTTTTTTCTTCACTTGTGTTTACTCCTTTTCCTACCTCCCTCACTAGAGCCCCGAGGGGTCCCAGCCTCTAGCACATGTTGGCACTTGTAAGGTGCTCAGCCGTTGCTGTTGAGTAAGTGAACGGGCTTTAGCACATCAGTTGCCTTTACTGTTCCTTGAGCAAAGAGATGGATGGATCAATGTGTAGTCACTGTCACCTGCTGCCTCCCGTCAATCCTTCTACCCTCTCCGGCCAGGCCACCCCCCTGTGCCCGGCACTGAGCATACCAGTGCTGTTCAGAAGCCTTCCTCCGTGGCTCCCCAGTTCCTTCTGAGACAAGCACCCCTCCTTGGCCTGCTACCCCTCCCCTCCATCTGACACCATCTGTAGTCTCCCCTCCTGGCTTCCCTCACCTCACATGCCCCCCCCACCATTTAACCAGACTGGAGCATCCCGGAACAAGGGGGTCAAGGAAGGGGGAACAGTGCATTGAGGAGCCGAAGGAGGGCTGAGCTCCAAGGCTCTGGAGCTAAACAGCAGAAGCAGCCAAGGACCAGACCCGTGAGCATGGCTTGGAGTCAGGGAGGCAGGGGGTGGCCAGGCCCAAGGAGGAGCTTGAGTGGTGGGACACTAGGGAGGGGAGTTCTCGGAGATGGGAGCATGAGCCACTGTCCTTGGCTAGGGATGTGGGGACCAGCAAGTGACCGACCTGGGGAGAGGGTGAAGGAAAGCAGAGAAACTTGGAGCAGGAGCACTGAGAAGGGCAGACCCTGGAGCCTAGGGACAGGTGGCATGGGGTGCTCCTGAAGATGCTCTCCAAGGCCTTTGATGGGGGAGCTTACACCTGGGGCTCTGTGGGCCACTTGGGGAGGATGAGTGGTAGGCAGTGAAAATTATTCTGGAGGGAGGGACAGATGTAGGCACAGGGCTTGTGGAAGCCAGGAAAGGTGAGCTTCCCAAGGCAGAAGTGTGGCACAGGGACAGGGAACTCAGAGTGGGGCTCAGGAGGTGTCTCTGGTGGCAGAGTGCACAGGTGGAGGGAGGAGGAGGAGGGGCAGGAGGGGCAGCCTGGGAGTCCCAGAGTCTGGGAGGGAGGGTGTGGGTGCCCTGAGGAGGCGCCCAGACCTGGAAGGATTTTATTCTCTCAGTTCTGGTGGCCAGAAGCTCCAAACAAAGAGGCCAGCAGGGTCCATCTGCCCCAAAGACTCTAGGAAGAAGCTTGCTTGCCTCTTCCAGGTTCTGGGGGCTCCCAGCAGTCTTGGGTCGTGGCAGTGTACTTCTGGTCTCTTTGCCTTTGTTCACATGGCCCTCTCCCCGCCTCCATCTGTGTGCCATCTCCTGTCCATGAGGACACCAGTCCTCGCAGTTGGGGCTCACCTTGATCCCGTATGAACATCATCTTAACCAATTATGTCCGCAAAGACTCTATCTCCAGATAAAGTCACATTCAGAGGTTCTGGGGAGACGTACATTTGGGGGAATACTCTTCAGCCCCTTATAGCTGGGGTGGTATGTTGTGTCAGGTGGGCTGCTTATGGGTGGGCTTCAAAGAGACCCCTTTGAAAGAGTCTTCCCCCAGAGCAGCCTGGGAGGGAGTAAGGCATTAGGAATGAGGGCACAGGCTGCCTGTCTAGGGAATTTGGGGCAAAGGGGAGGAGGGGCCTTGTGGCTAAAAGACATGAAGTCAGAGAGGCTTTTTTCCGTTAACCAGGCAAGAAGGAAGGCCCAGCAGTGAAGGAGAGAGAGAAAATGCAGACAGGGAAGGTGAGCATTCATGGTGCAAGTCTCCTAGAAGTCGTAGAAGGTGGGGGAGAGAAGCTGTCCTCTAGGGGCTCTGCACAGAGGCAGAGGAGAGTAGGGAGGCTCATTCCAGAAAATCTCAGCAGCTCTGCTTATCTTCTGGCAGGATTCCAGGGAGATGTAAAAAAGGATTGCGGGCTAAGAAGGGCCTCTGGGCCATTAAAGAGCAAGATTTATAGTGGCCCCAGGGAGCTGGGGCCTGGAGATGGCCCACAAGGCCGCCGAGCATCAGTGGTGATGTTAGAGCCTAGAGCTGTGCATACAGGTCTGATGGGGGGCCCCACCAGGTGGCTGGGTCTATCTGGCCAGCATCTTTATCATCTACCTGTCTGATTCTGACCTGGCTTTGCTCTCCCCTTGGGCCCCTGGCCACCTATCACACCTTGGTGGACCTGGGCTCCTGTGTCCCTCACCTGGGTGGGCCCTGGAACAGGCATTGCCCAGCTAGCCCTCCCAGCTCATCCATGCCCCCGTTGGCTTTCCTGGGCCTGTGCCCTGAACATGGGGAGCCCACAGACAGGATGCCCGCTGCATCCCTTGGGGACACCTGCCTTCTGCTCACTTCCTGGCCGATGCCAAGGCAAGGGCGCCTCCTTGCCACATCCCAGGCCGTAGAGCTGGGCTATCCGAAGACAGCAAGTGTGCAGCGGCAAACTATTCTGGGCTCCAGCCAGCTTGCTGCTGCTAATTTCATGCCCCTGTGATCCAGGTAACGCTTTGCTGCCTCGAGCTGCCACCCCCGGGCCCGAATCGCTTTTTCTCGCCCCTGCAGGAGCCAGCTGCCTCTGCCGCCGTGCTCTTGAGGTGGGGGCTGCACGAGGCGGCCTCCGAGCCGCCGGCGGCCGGGCACCAAGTTAGTCTGCCGCAGCTCGTGACTAATTTGCTGCACTTATTTCAAAGTGCCCAAATAGCATTCGGGGAGAAGCAGCTTAACCAGGGCCTGCCAGAGATAAACAGGCTCATTTCGGGGCCTCCCTGCCCGAAGAAACCTCTTTACCTGGCCTCTGAGCCCAGAATTAGATTCTTCCAGAAGAGATGCTTAGCACAGAGCTTCTCAGCGTGGCGGAGGTGGGGAAATGTTCCCCCTCGTAAAATGGGCCTCACATCTGGCCAGCTGGCTCTGGTGGGTTTTTAAATTGTGTTTGAAGAGCGGCTCTCCCCTTTGCTGGTGTTCGCAAGCCCCGGCCAGGGCGTGACAGATGAACGTGCGTTTCTCATCTCCGGCACAACAGGCCAGAGCGGCTCCCCCATACCCGCCCGGCACCCTAGGGTCGGGGTTCTGAGCCCCACTTGTACTCGGCCTGGGGGCCCGGGCTGTGCTGGGGTTGGCACAGGTCAGGGGAGAAGCTGGAAGCCTGCCTGGCTCTTCCAGACTCTAATGGCCTCTGGAGCATGCTCTGTGCTCGTCAGCAGACCGTGTCCATCCATTTCGGGTGGCTGACAGAAGCCGGGGCTCTTCTCCGAATCTTTTTCCTTTTAACTCTGCTCAGAGCCGCAGCCCTGTGGAAATGGCCTGGGGAATGGACTGTGGGGTTGGAGGAGAAGAGAATTAACCGCAGAGGGGAGAGAAAGGAGACCCCGTCGTTTGCTTGCTGGCTTGGGCAGGTCACCCGTGTTTAAGGCCTGGGACAGTGGGAGAACGCCGACCTGATGGAACCTCAGACTCTGCAAGCTGATTCCTGCTTACTGCTGGGAAGGCACATGGGCTGCCAGCGCTGGCCTCTGGGGCGTCCCGGTGACGTGTCGCAATCCCAGGGCCAGCATTCAGGCCTGTGCATCTGTGAGGCAGGCCACCTCACCTAGAGCAACCAAATGACCCTCCCATTCCCACCCCCCCAACAGAAAATCTGCCACCAGCACTGGCCAGGTAGGTGCCTCTATTAGCCTCAGGCTCCTTATCTGTAAAATGGGAGCAAACCCAGTTTGGTCTTGCGCTTATAGGCTGCATTAAGAGCAGAGGGGTTGTGGGGTCTGTGCAGGCCACGCATGAGCGGTTTTGTTCACTGGCAGTTACCTGGTGCTCTGCGAGGCTTACCTGCCCATGCCAAGGATGACTTTGGTGTCCCCGCTGCCAGTGTGCTGAGCCTCGCCCGAGCCCCAGCCGATGGCAGCGTGCAGGGAGATGGTTGAGTACAGGGAGCTTAGATGAGATATATCTTTTGTCCTCAGCTGGGCCTCACCTGCCATTGGGATGGTGGATTCATAAGGGGACTGACGCGGCCACCGTCACCCATCAGCATCCTAAAAGAGAAGGGTGGGTGCCGTGGCTCCATGGCCAGCTCTCCCAGGACGTCTAGGCATTATGCACAGCACAGTTTTGTCACAGCTCCACAGATTTCTGTCAATGCTGAGGAAGGCCTCAGGGGCACTTGGCCCTGTCACAAAGGCACTCTGGCCCAAGGGGCAGGTTTGCAAAGAAGCATCCATGCCTTTGCACATGCTGTTCCTGCCTCTTTTTTTTTTTTTTAAGATTTTATTTATTTATTCATGTGAGACACGGGGAGAGAGAGAGGGGAGAGAGAGAGAGAGGCAGAGACACAGGCAGAGGGAGAAGCAGGCTCCATGCAGGGAGCCCGACATGGGACTCTATCCCGGGACTCCAGGATCACACCCCGGGCTGCAGGCGGCACTAAACCGCTGAGCCACCTGGGCTGCCCTGTTCCTGCCTCTTAGAGTGCTGTCTCCCTCCCACCACCCCCACCTTCCATAGGCAGCTGGCAAACTTCCCCCAGCCTCCCAGGTTGTAGTCCAAGAGCACCTCCTGCGGGAAGCCCCCTGGGCCCCTCCTCCCCTCACCCCCACCATACCTTGTGTGCACTGTACTCAAACTGTAGGATCTTTGTAGGATTGTGCCAAGTATGTGCTCCCAGAGAGCATACACCAAGCCACCGGCACAGTGCGGAGCACACTGGCGGCCGCATCTTCAGTGAACAAAGGAACGGGTTGCTGACTGGAGGGGCAGCGGCCTCCAGCCGGGCTGAGGGCTGTGGGATTACCAGCTTCAGGGTCTCCGGACTGCTGAGGCAGAGAACCCTGCTCAGGGAGGCCCCATCATCTCGTGATGTCCTGCCCTGCTGCTCCCAGTCATGTTGTGGCCCTACCTTCTTGCTGAATCACGCAGTCTCTTATCTGTAAGAACGTGAGGCCTAAACCGACCCCCGTTACACATACAAGCAAGACTTGGTTTTCCATGGACTGTATACACAGGGCTGCCATGTTGCACAACTGTGCAGGCTTCCTTCATATCATAGTTTCAGGATTGGTGTTCACTCTGGGTGTGCAAAGCCCAGCCTCTGCTGTCACCTGAGGTGGCCCAGTGTCACTGCCCCGGTGCTCTCCTCATCCCTCCACTCCTACGTGGCTGACGCTGGCTTTGCGGTCTTTGGGTTCACTTCTGGAGGTGGAAGCCACGTTCATCGATCATGTGGTGGGGCACCTGGTGTGATAAATAACAACAGAGACTTTTGAGGTTGCTCCTAGGAATCAGCCCCAAGTGCAGGTGAACTATGTCGTGAATTATCCCCAAACATCACATGACATAAGATCACCCTGTGGGATGGAGAGGACAGATTCCTTTGGAGGAGGCAGGACTGTTACCAATGTGTTTGAACCAATATTCCAAGTTTTTACATTTCCTGGAGTAAAATAGGAGACAGTGGCCCCAACATCCCTTGCGGGTGAACGAGATGAACCCAGGAAGGAAATGCCAGCTGCAGGTCTGCAAAGGGCATAATCCAGGATGGAAGGTAGGGCCTTCCAGGAAGGAGCCCGAGGCCACCTGTCTTGTGTGAATGCCATCTCAGGGTGCACGGTCCTAGGGAAGCAAGAGTGAGGAAAAAGGGAAGTGAGGCGGGGATGGGAAAGAGCAAATATGGCCTGATAACAAAACACAGCTGGTTGCTCAGGCACCCAGCATGAATCCAGAGAAGCCACACGAGGCCACCACATGTTAGACCAGTCGGTTTGGGGAAAAGAAAATCAAGAAGTTTATCTCTTGTCTCCTTCCCATTTCCTGCCTCTCAGTCAAAGCCTAACTCATAGGGCTTCCTCCCTCCTCCCCCCACCACCCTACTTCAGAGTGTCCCCAGACCCCTCCCACCGTCACCCAGGGAACAGGAACCAGTGCTTCTCAGGGGCAGGCCGGGCAGTGTACAGGCACAGGCATCTCTCCTTAGCTGTCAGCTCCTTCTCTGGGGGCAGCAGTGGCAGTGGCTTTATGACCGTGGGACTGAGTAGCAGGGCAGACGGCTCAAGGGGCAGGCAAGGTGAGCAGATGTGGGGTGGCATGTAAGCTAAGTCCTGTTTCTTGGAATCACACATGCCACTTGCAAAAATGAGCCTAATTTCAGCAAAGGATTTGATGCAGGAAGGCCAAGGGGACCGATGTCCACAAGCATAACCTTTGTTGACCTCGCAGGCAGATATATTGGTCTTTGTGTCTGGCAAGATCACGGTCAGCTATCCCTGTTTTCATCAAGAAACTAAATTTAAACTACAACAAGAAGGCAGCAATATTCAGAAAAACTCTGAATAGTGGGAAACTCAGCTATCCAAAGCCCTCGTTCATTAGGAACACGTTGCTGCATAACAAGATACTGCAAACTTCAGTGGCTTAAAACAACACATTTATTATCTCGTAGGGCCTGTGGGCCAGGAGTCTGGGCACTGCTTGATGGAATCCTTGGCCCAAGGGCTTAGCTGGGGCTGCAGTCTCACCCGAGGCTCGGTTGGAGAAGGATCATCTCCAGACTTACTTGGGCTGTTGGCAAATCCAATTCCTTGGGGCACCTGGGTGGCTCAGCGGTTGAGTGTTTGCCTTTGGCTCAGGGTGTGATCCCGGGGTCCTGGGATCAAGTCCCACATTGGGCTCCCTGTGGGGAACCTGCTTCTCCCTCTGCCTATGTCTCTGCCTCACTCTCTCTGTGTCTCATGAATAAATAAAAAGTTATTTAAAAAAGAGAGAGAGAGAGAGAGAGAATCCAATTCCTTGCAGTCATAGGATGGAGAGCTTCTGTTTCTTGCTGGGTGTTGGCCAGAAACCTCTCTGAGCAACTAGGAGGTCACCTGCAGTTCTTGCCACTTGGAGGTTCCCCAGCATGGCCACTTGGATCCTCTGACCCATCAAGGGAGAAAAGAAAAAAAAAAAGAGTCCAGTAGGACAAGTGCTTCCAATCTCATGTGACGTTATCCTGTACGCATAACCGCGTCTGTCCATCCCTTTGCTGTATTCTTTTGGTTAGAAGCAAGTCACAGGTTCCCACCCACACTTAGCAGAGGGGCTCACATACCACGGCATGAGCACAGGAGGCCGGGACTATGGGGCCACTTAGGGAGTCTGCCCACCACATTTTGCTAGAACTCTATTTACAATAAGTAAAACTCCTCCACATGTTTATATCAGGAACTAAATTAAAAAAATAATAAGAAAGAAATAAAAGAAGAGCTCCACGGGGTGTGCTGAGTCAGCCTACGCAGCCACTCACAGCTCCCCCCATCTGTACCAGTAGAAAAACAGCCCGGGGTCCAGTCCATTCCGCCCCTCCTGCGTGCTCTTGGTAAAGCCTAGAGAATGGGCTCCATCAACAGAAAGCGAGTCAGGGCCTTACTCAGTTGTCAATATTTAAAATGCTTTCCAACATTAAAAGGCTTATTATCCGCTTAAATATCAACAAACCAGAACATAGAAAATCCCCATTCCTAAAATGTTCAGGGAACCTGAGCCTGCTCGAAGAAACAAAGACAGGAGATCCTGCATCCCATGCGATGGGCGTTTGGAGATGTGCCACGGAATGAGCAGCCACAGAGTGAAGGGAACCTCATCGGGGGGCTTGGGTCTGGGGACGTCCGGGTTGGCCCCCACCTGCGGCTGTCTCTCCCTCGGGGCCTTTCTCCCTGGCTCCCGCCTGCCGCCTGCCTGGCCTCACGTCGGCTCAGCCACTGTGTCAGGACGTAATTGACTGAGTGCCTCGGTCCAGTCCAGGCTCTACTGAGCCCATCAGGGCAGGAACAATGAGGTGGCATCTCAAAGGAGGAAGCCTATTTCTAAGGCTCATGGTTGATGGACCGCATTCGCTGTGATTACCATTTTAATTGCAAGACCACCACCACCTCATATTCAGGGTGCAGATTTCAAAGACCACGAAGCACCGTGCAGGCTTGGAAAGGGAGCGTGGAACAATCATTGTCAGGCCAGAAGGAGCTCACTCTGATATCTTTCTCTCGGGCTCCATGTCACAATCAGACTCTCCCAGAAAGGGCAGAGCTGACCCTCCGTTTCAAGCTCTCACTCAGGCCCTACCTCCTCTGGGACCTTTCCCCAAACCCCTACTCCTTCCCATTCTCTCACAAAGTCCGCCTGCCCTGGTCCCACTCCCCCACCCAGAACCCACCCAGAACCCCTTCTAGAACTCACCACTCCTACCTCTGATTTGGGGGGTGGGGGAAACCAACCCATAGAATTCTTACATCTTTTCCTGTGGTGTTTTGAGATGAAAATGCCTTCACACTCTATCTTACTCTCCCAGTGGGATGCTTCCTTCTTAGCAGGCAGGAAGCCTGTCTCATTCTCTGTAGCGATCCCTACAACGGCCACAGTTCTCTGCACATTGGTGAGGGTTTTTTTTTTTTTTCCACACATTGTCCCTTGCACTTGGCACATTTGTGACTCAAAATATTGCCTCAGTTAAGTCTAATTTTGTGAGCTTTCCAGAGTTGAATACTCACAGCTGCTTTTTTATTTTTCAGAGGAAACAATATACTTAGTACAAAGCCCTTGTATTTGGCACGCAGGAAATGCTTAATACACGTGATCTGTTTTCACGGCGTAGAACCCGTGGTCATCACCAAGCTGGGGTTCATGGCTTGACATACAATGACCAAAGCCAAGTTATGTCATCAGCCCTTTCTGATTTTTTTAAGACAGGTATATTGAGGGGCACCTGGGTGGCTCAGTGGTTGAACATCTGCCTTCAGCTCAGGGTGTGATCCCGAGGTCCTGGGATCGAGTCCCACATCGGGCTCCCTGCATGGAGCCTGCTTCTCCCTCTGCCTTATGTCTCTGTCTTTCTCTCTGTGTCTATCATGAAGAAATAAATTTTTAAAAACCTAAAAAAAAAAAAGAAAAAAAAAGATACACGAGGAACAACGAATACATGGTAAAATCTACCCTAAGGAGTGGACAGTTCTCTGAGTTTTGAGAGCCATGTACAGTTGCCATACAGCATCTTTAGCTATAAGTTCTAGCACGTTGTAATCAGGAGCTCCTTATCATATGGTCTCATGCATGCTTTGTCTAGAAAACCCTACTACTGCTTCCAGAAAAATGCCCCTTTTTCCTCCTCTTGGCCAGTCTAGGAGCCATTTCCCAAAGTGGCTTTGACTTTGGGTAGCATCTCTATTGAGGGGGCGAATCCAGAGTCGGAACAAAGTTTCTACCCTGTGGGCATCAGGGTTGGTGGATTGCTAAGAGGCCTCCCTTGGTTGCAAGAATGCGAGAATGTGGTTGGGACCTAACAAAATGCATTTGGATAATTGAAATTGGGTGGTAGGCAAAGAAGGCTGGTAGGGCACAATTGTTCTGTGTGCACATGCTCGCGGCTGAGTCCTGTCCCCGTTGGCTCCTCTGTGGGTAGGACAGATAGAATAGGTGGGAGCACGGGCTGCAGAGCCGCAGGCAGCCTCTCTGGGGGTGGGGACAGCGTCTTATCCTAACTTATGTCCCCAGCACTTCACACAGCTTGTATTAGTGTCGGTTCAGTGACTGAGTAAGTGGTCTTGGGTCATGATGGGGTGGGACCATGCCATCTTGGGGTAGACCTATCATCCATCACTCATAGGTTTCTGAAGACCCCTGGGAAGGGCCCTGTCTCTGCTCTCAAGGGGGGCCCTCCCGGCTGTCCCCAGTGACATCAGCAGCCCCCTCACTTCTGTGCTTGCAGAACTACTTTGAGAGCTACCTGACTGTTGCCTCCACCGTCTCCTCCGTGCTGTGCCTCATGGCGAACTTCCTGCTCGTCAACAGGTAGGCCATGTTCCTTTCTGGGCCAGGCCCCGTGCCTTCCCTCCAGCCATCTCCACTCGCCTCTCCTTCTTGGCTGCTGCTTTTCTTCATGCTCCAAGGGCAGGCACCCAAGTGGGAGGCAGGCAGCAAAGGCTGAGAAGTCAGACCTGCCACCTGGGGCCCTTCCCTGTGGGAGCCCAGCCAGGGAGCTGGACTTTCGCTTCCCAGACACAGGCTAGGATGCTGTCAGCAGCCAGCAGGAGGCATGTGGGGACCCAGCTCTTCCTCCTTTCCCATCTTGGGAGCCTGTCTGTCACCAGCTGCCTGGGCTATCGACGGTGTGGCCAGATGCCAGCATGTGGATGGCTGGGCAGGCGCGGGGGGCAGGGCCTGTGGAGGCAGGTCTTCCAAGCATTTCTTTCTTTTTTTAAAGATCTTTAAAAATTATTTATTATAGAGTTGGGGGTGGGGAGAACCAGGGGGAGGAGCAGAGGGAAAAGAGACAAGCAGACTCCACCCCCAGCACACAGCCCAACTCAGGGCTCGATCCCATGACCCTGAGATCATGACCTGAGCTGAAATCAAGAGTCAGACGCTTAACCGACTGAGCCACCCAGGCACCCCGCCAAGCGTTCCTGAGAGCAATTGGAAGTTAAGAGCCTGGCACCTCATGATTTTGGCTCCCACTCTATGGGAATGGGCCACCAGCTCATGTGGGAACCGCTCACAGAGGCTCAGTGGGGACCTTTCTGATGCCGTGTTAGAGGTGAGCGGGGAGGGAGTCCCGTGGTTGCACTGTGGAAGAAGCAATGATGTGGGGGACAGCCAGGCGAGCGAGCATGACCCTGAGACCCCGCTCGGGGACTGTTACCATCTGTTCTCAGCTGAGGTTTGCAGGAGCAACAGCCCTAGCTGCTTTGCCCAGATTTCCTCTAAGCTGCCACCAGGAACCTGGGCTTCTCTGGGCACAGCCGCCTGAAAGCTTAGGTCCCTGATGGCAAATCAGTCTTACCCAACTCTGCTAACTTTGTAGTGCCAGCCTGGGTCTCTGGTTGAACAGGATTCCGAGGGGGTGTGGGGGAGTGTGCTGCTGCGATTAATTGGCCTGGCCATGGCTGCTCTGAGCCTAGGAGGGGAGAGGGCGGCACATGGGCCTCACGTGTGCTAAGCCTCAATAGACCTGTCCTTCCAAACGTGTTATGCTCTGGGGCTGTTGAAGTTATCTGTCGTGTTCAAATGATCCCAAAGCGTAGTGGTGTAAAACACCAACCGTAATTAGTGTCTGTCGTGATCTGGGCCGCATCAGTTGGCAGCTCTGGCATAGTGTCCCTTATGTGCTAGCAGACAGCCGGGCTGGAAGCTGCTGGGTCCCCTCAGGCACCTGTCTCCATCTCCTCTCTTCTCCTCTCTCCTCCCTTCCCCTCCCCATGGGCTCTTGCACGTTGGCCTCAGGTAGTAGGACATGTCGTGTTGTGGCTGGAGAGCAAATGCTCCAAGAGAGCAAGGCAGGAGCTACATGGGTTTTGTGACTTAGTCTCTGCAGCCACATGGTGTCACTTATGCCGTACTCAGCAGGTCAAGCACTCACCAAGCCCACCTGCTTTCAAGGGGACATAGACCTGCCTGTCAATGGAAGGAGAGTCCAAGAATTTGCACCCATTTTAAAACCAGCGTGTGAAAAGCAGGATGGGGTGTAGATGGCCTGAGGGCCTGGCAACCCCAATCATAAACCAATTGACCCTTAACCTGCCTCCTCGTGCCTTCCCCTGGCACAGAGGACTACGCTCAGTGTTCTCAGAGATGGGGTGCAGCCTCCAGAGGACAACCCCCTCCCCCAAGGAGGACTGAGCGGAGGAATGGAGCTCAGAGCAGGGCCAAGTGTTCTTGTAGCACTGCCAGTCCCTGGAGGGAAGAGCTGCAGGAGAGAAGGCAGGAAGAAGGGAAGGGGACACAAGGGGAGGAGGACAAAGAAAAGGGGGTGACAGCCATGGTGGGGGCAAGCTCCTTGGTCTCTCGCTACTCGTCCTTTCCAGGGCTCTCTCATGATCCTCTCTGTCCACTCAGCTGGCTGGCCTAGGGATGCGGGTTTGTCTAGCGAGAATAGCCCAGGCTCCTATAGATGAGAGCCCTCACCCCCTTCTAGATCTGGAATCATTGTCTGAACTGTAATGAAAGGTGATCCCTGGTGACACACAGTAACCTGAGAGGGAAGCTATGACATTAGCCACTTTCCAGGCAGAGGTTAGGAGCTACACCCAAGACCACAGGACCAGTGAGGGGCAGTCCAGGCTGGTGGTGTGCCTCCCCTGTGGTCATGAGATCCAGCAGGCCAGAAGCCAGTCTGGGACAGGGGTCAGGCGTGGCAGGGAAGGTCTACCCACAGGACAGGAAGTTAGCACTTCTGAGTGCTCGCACCCCCTAGAGCATTGTCTCCTTTAATCCTCACAACAGCCGGAGAGCAGCAAACTTGTTATCTCGTTTTACAGATGGGAAGATAGGCTCATGGAGGTCCCATAGCCACTAACAGGGTGAAGTCGGATGGGAACAGGGACCCTCCTCACCCCACACTTGTACTTGGAACCTCTAGACAGGTCACTTGCAACCATAGCCACACCTTAGGGTCTTCTGGGAGGGCTCTGCCCTGGCTTCCAGGCAGCTAGAAGGAAGGAGATGGTAAAGAAGGTCTAGGTCTGTCTGCAGTGGGGGCAGTGGACCGCCACCCTCCCTGGGTCAGGCAGGTTGCTGGCTTTGAAGGTTCAGCATTATAGGGCATCGTCCAGAAGGTCCAACCCCCTGCCAGCCTCCCCTTACTCTCTGTTGCCTATAGGAGAGGGGCGAAGGCAACGTGGGGGATGCTTGCAGGCCTCCGTCTGTTTCTGGGTTGTGGGAAGATGGTTTGGGGCTAAGCTGTTTTTTATTTAATGTGTGAGATCGAAATGTCTCCTTTTTTTCCCCTCCTGGAGAACCCTGGCTTTCTCTGACTGGCTCATCCATAATCTCCAAGTGTTTTATTATGTTAAATCTGTAGCATCATAAATACTTATGAGGAGGATTTACATTTGAGAGACTTATGAAGAAATCAGTTCCCTGGGGTCCTGAGCCCTCATGAGCAAGGGGGTGGGGAGCTGCAGTTATCTCCCAGAATCTTACATTAGTGTGGCCTGCCCCAGAGTCCTGGGGCTGTAGCAGTCTTCTCGGCCATCCCCTGGCCCAGAGTAGAACCACTGACACCAGGGCAGCCCTCATCTAGACTTTCTCTGCAATCCTAACAGCATCGTTGCCCCCTGGACCACTCTCCTGGCCCAGATGGAGGAAGCAGAGTGATGCCAGCGTGCCCCCGTTACTGCATGTGGGGTGGGCTTCATGCAGCACATTTCATAAAGCTTTATGGGCATTGAAGATAGCCCCAGGCAAGATCCCTGGGAGTCTGGGGCCCAGGGATGAGACTCAGGTGGAGAACGGGTCATGTAGCAGGTAATTTGCAGGCAAGGAAGAGGCCTGTGCAGGTAAGGGACCTGTGGGGGCAGCAGAGCAGAGCTGGGGACTGCATTGCTCCTGTCCCGCCTTCGGCTTTTACCTCCTCACCTCCCACTCTGCCCTCCACTGCCCGTCCTGAGGGTGCTGGGTGAGAAGTCTCCACCCCCAGCTCTCTTCGAAGCAACCTTCCTATAGGGCAACTAATTACCTTGTTGTGACAAGCGCCAGAGAGCTCTTGTGATGCCATCAGCATTCCTGGGGTGGACTTCCATCTTCACCAGGGGCTGGGAGGAGGTGGTTAGAGGCTGGCTGCAAGCGCTGCAGGTGTTTCCAGTGGTTTCCCTGCCGTGCTAGCAGGGTGGGGGGCAGGGGGTCGTCACAAAGCAGAGAGTGACTGGGGATTAGGCCCAGAATGAGAGCCTGCCTGCACCAATAGCCCTTGCCGGTCAGTTTGTATCCAACAGATACTCACCAGGTGCCTCCCAGGCCCTGTGCCCGCCCTGGGGCAGGGGGAGAACAGGACAAGGCACTGTCCTGGCTGCACTCCTCATGTCTCCCAGTTGCCCTGGGCTTTGTCTTGCCCCAAGGAGCTGGTAACGCTTTTTGGCATCGGTCCCCATACCCAGCCTCTCTCTCTCTCTCCACTTGATTGTCATGATATTTACAATTATAAACAGGAACGTTGTCTTGACCCAGGCTCTGTGCCCTTGCTGGCTTTTATCTTTGAGGTATTGGGGCAGCTGCTGGGAGAGGGTGGGGGGGCACACTGTGACACGGCTGAGTGGATAGAACCACCCTGAGCATCCCAGGTAGGCCTGACGACCAGCCCCCAGGGCACCTGGTGTGCACTTACGGTAGATACTCTGGGCCCCCAGGGGTCCGGGTGCCCACCAGCTCCTGCCCAGGATGAGGCCCCTGCAGCCCCTAGGAGATGCATCTTAATCTGGTGTTCCCCCAGAAACAGCCCCTGGAACAGGGATTTAAGTGCAAGCAGTTGATTTGGGAGGTGAAGGCGGGAGAATGGAGAAGGGGGATGTGATTGGAAGGCAGCCAATAAAGCATGCCTCACCAAAGCAGCTCCCACAGAGAGACAGACCCAGCTTGACCTGCCTGGGGACTCTGGGACCGAGTGTGGAACACAGACCTGCGGGGAGGGAGCCGGGGTATTTATCCGCCCACTCCCCCATCATCAGTTGAAGGCTGCTCTGTTAATTACCTGTCATTGCAGTGTGTTGTAGAGGGAGGGCACATGGGCGGGTCACCTGCAGCAAGGCAGTGCAGTTCCTGACCACGTGGCTCCCCAGCTAGAAACCTCAAGGTGCCTCTTTGTGTCAGCTGGCACTCTTGGTAGCAAACAATGAGACATACAAAGCGTTTTCTCATTCTTCACCTAGAAAATTAAAGTTAGGTCTGCCTCCACACATTGCTGGATCTAGGGGATCGCCTATGTCCCCAGAGCTGTCCTTCTCTTGCACTGTCCCTGGGCTCTGTGTGTGTCTGCTTGGCTTCATTCCAAATGTGGTCTCTCTCTGTGTAGTTGGCCAGGTGGCAACCAGCAGCCCCCAACACCGTCATGGCAGACAGTGAACTTCTCTCCACCTGTCACTTCTGGAGGGCAGTGACTGGCCCTGGCCCTGCCTGACTCACATGCCAGCCTCTAATGCAGCAACCCATGGCATGAGACACTGCAGTCACCCCAGACCCAGTCATCATGTGTCCATCATTTGGGGCTGGGTCAGTGTGGACAGTATGGCCTGCCACCTCTCCAGAACCACTTGGCATGGACGAAGGAGAGTTCTTTGGGGAAGGGATGCTGGCAGACAAAGCCTGCATGCCCGCTCTATACCCAACTCTGAGGATCGAGCCTTGGCACTTATCTGGGGGATAAGACAAGACCCCCCCCGCCAGGATAGGGCTCTGCTTCTCCACACATGTGCACACACATTCCGACACACCTTACCCTCCAGCCTGGGCACCACCTCCAAAAAGATTGTGCAATACCCAGATTGGGTTTTGTACCCCTGGGTGTACCCAGGATGCCCTGTGGCACTCCCGATAGAGCACTCCCGATGGAGCTGATGCAAGATGCCTGCCCCTTGTGTGTCCGCTGTCCTGGTCATCCAGCAGAGCATCTGCCGCACGGTAGTTGCCTGATGCACATTTGTGAAACAGACCCACCAGAGAGGATGCAGGTTGGCGGCCACCCTGGGCCAAGGCTCCGCAGACTGGAGTGCTCACGCCCGCTCCCCACAGACTCACACCACGACCTTGAACTGCCTCTTCACATCCTCGGGCTTCCCTCTGCCCCTTACAAAGCGGAGGCAGCACCTGCTCTCCCTCCAGCGAGGATCCGAACAAAGATCAGAGAAAACTCAAGTTAGCCTGGAGCCGCAAAAGCACTTTGAAAAATCCTTGCTCCTCCTGCGCTCGTGATTTCACACCTATTTATGTACATATATATACATTTTTTTTTAACCTTTCAGGTCTTTTCTTTTTTATCAAAAAATTTGTGTGTGTGTTTGTATAACTAATCTGGCTTTTCTCCCAGCCCCCACCCACTGGTTAGCAGGAAATTTAACCAAACATCCAATCCAGCTTAAAGCTTAGTCTAATCTGATGATTTAAACAGCCCCTTTTGATGATATTCTCTCTCCCTGGAATAAAAATGTGCAGCTTCTCAGAGAGCCAGCCTTCCCTGCTTCTCCCTTCAAGGCAGTGCCTGGGCAGTTGGGGGCCTGGAGGAGCGTGTGGTGTACGATGTGGGTGTGGGGTTGGGGGCCCGCCCTGGGCTGCGCTAGCTTGGCATCAGCTGCTGCCCGTGACAGCTGAGATGGTCACAAGAGAACTCTTGTGCCCTGGCCACCTGTTCTGGACCACCCATATTTCCTTCCTTCCTGGGAGGCAGCAGAGTGTCATTCTGAGAGCGCAGACTGGAGCTTATCCTCTCGAGGCTCACCGTGAGTGACCTTGAGCTAGTTCTTTAGCATCTCTGGCCTCGGTTTCCCTCCCTGTAGGTGCAGGATAGGGAAGAGGGCCTGTCTTACGGGGCTGGTGGGAGAATTCAACAAGTCAGCATGCAGAAACATTCCGAAGAGTACTTGGCACAAATTAAGTACTCTGGGTGATTGCTGTATCCCAAGGATGATGATTTTCTGTCCTTTTCCCTCCTGCCCTCCCTGCTCAGTTTGGGAAGAGGAAGTTCAGAGGGTGGTTGCTGTGTTGAAACACTAGACAAAGCCAGTGGGAGCTCAGCGGTGTGGTGGGGGAGCAGGGGCTCACCTTGAGAGCCCTCATGTCCTGTCCTTGAATCTCACAGCAACATGAAAAGAAGCAGTATCCACAGAACATTTGCCCTGAGCTGCTGTGCCCCCTGCACTCTGCACACTCCCCTCTGGAGACCCGCACAGCCACCCCTTCAGGTGGATCCATTCTCCTCTCTGCTAGACAGATGCAGAAGCTGAAACCAGAGCAATTGAGTCGCAGACCACAGGTCCCTTAGCCAGGACCTCATTAGCCAGGAAGGCAGGATTCAGGCTCAGGCCTCCTGGCTGCAGCGTGTCCCTTAGGAAACTTCACCAAGCCTGGCCTGGCATGGGCGGCCCAAGGGGATCTCTGACCACTTCTGGCATCCCCACCCCAGGGTTCCGATTCATGTCCGAGTGCTGGCTTCGCTGACCATCATGCTGGCCATCTTTTTGGTGATGACCGTGCTGGTGAAGGTGGACACCTCCTCCTGGGCCTACGGCTTCTTTGCTGTCACCATTGTCTGCATGGCGATCCTCAGTGGCACCTCCACCATCTTCAGTAGCAGTGTCTTCGGCATGACTGGCTCCTTCCCCATGAGGAATGCCCAGGCGCTGATATCAGGTGAGAGCCGGGCTCCAGACAGCCGGCCAGGTGAGTCCACCTGGGGGTCATGCGGCAGAGCCAGAGGTGAGCACGCAATGACCCTTCCTGAAAAGGCGATGAGTATTAGCTGTGTTTCCACTCTCTA
Source organism: Canis lupus baileyi (assembly GCF_048164855.1). Classification (NCBI taxonomy): domain Eukaryota; kingdom Metazoa; phylum Chordata; class Mammalia; order Carnivora; family Canidae; genus Canis; species Canis lupus. The sequence goes on from NC_132841.1 coordinate 22,843,053, forward strand.
TTATTGGGTAACAAAGCACCCCACAACTTTGTGGCTTCAAACAATAGCAGTCATTTCTTTGGCTCACAAATCTGCAATCTGGGTAGGAGTTGGCAGGGACCACTCTCTCTCTCCTCCACACAGCATCAGCCCATATAGCTCGACAGGCCCGGAGGACCCACTTCTAAGAAACTCAGCCAGGCTGGGGCTGGGGCCAGAGCTCCTCTCTCCCGGGGCATCAGCAGGCTGAATGGACTTCCCCGAGGCATGGTGCCTGGGTCACTAGAGCGAGCATCCCGGGAGACCCAGCCAGAAACATTATTTCCTTTCATGGCTTAGCTGTGGAAGCCATTTAGGGCCACATTGACCATAGCCACGAGCCACGTGGATTGGAGGGGAGAGGACACAGACCCCACAGGCATCAGCCGGAGAACGCGAAAGTCGTCCTGTAAGAAGAGCAGGTGGGAGGGAAGCCAGTTGCAGCCACTTTTGGCAAACACACCTACCTACCAAGTACAAGTCCTGAAAGAGCGTTCCTTTCCTCCCTTCTTCCTTGTCCCCTCGCCTCCTCCTGTCCCCTCTCTTCTCTTTCCTTCTCCTTCCTCTTAGCTTCACCCCCTTTTCTTCCTTTCTCATTTTATAGAAGACCTACTATGTGCCAGAGATTCAAAGATGAACAAGACCCAGCCTCTCAGGAGCTGATAGCCTAGCAAAGAAACACCTCCATGACCTTGAACTTTGGCATTCTCTGGGGACGCAGATGCACGACTTGGACCAGCCCCTTTGGCTGAGTGGAGTTTGATGCTGATCCCAAGCCTGTTGTCCAGGCCTTAGCAACTCTGTTCCCTCGCTCTGATGTCCCAACAAGATAAAAAAGGAGGTGGGTCAGTAAGAATCTGCGCTTTTGCAGAAGACCACCATCCCTTAATGCAAGGCTGGGGATTTGGCCACTCGGTTTGGTGTCTGGGCACGTCCCTGTTGTGTGAAGGAGTGCTGTAAGCATCTGCCCACTTGAGAAGAGTTTCACAGAGAATCTCTGCTCTGTGTCCATTAATTGCTGATGCCAGGCAGTATGTGGCAGGAATGACAAGTGCCTGGACACATGTGTGTCTCCTCCCCATGCCCACACCAGTGCCAGACATCACTAACAGATCCCTATCTTGCCTCCTGAGCCTCTGATCCCTTCTCAACTCAGGCCTGGAGGTGGTCCCATCTCCAGATCAGAGTTCAGATGTCAGTCAAGTCTGAATGCCATTTTTGGCATAACATTAGGCTTCTGGCTCTATCCAGGGAAATCCTCGGATTTAAAGTAAAATAAAAGGAGACCCATTGCCAACTTCCTTGAGTACAATCAATATGCCCCTAGCAGTGCTTTGAGAAGGACATGCCTAGCCTGAGGGAAATGGCCCCAGAACACTGGATTTCATGTCTTCTGGCACCTGAGTCTCAGAAAGAAGTTCCCTCCATCCTGCCGGAGGATGTATTTTTCATTATAAACGCCTTGCTGGCTACCTGTCTAGGAGCCAGTGACTGAACATGCCATTTATGCTGGCAGGGGGCCCTTCAGGTTCATCTGGTCACCTATGAATCTTCTCAATGAGGGGACTGTCCTGTGAAATTTTCAGAAAGTCTATTTTTGAAAAAGTGGAATAATCCGGCGCTCACACTTCAGTATTGATTACCAGTACTGACACCTTAAGCCGGTGTCATCACTCTACGGGGGCCCCCATCGGGTGCCCCTCACCCTGGGAAATCCAAGGTGGCCCCATCTCCCAGAGGCCCCACCGGCACCACCACCAACCCCCCGTGGCATCTCGTCCAGAGGAGCCCATCTGTGAATTCTGTGCATGTTGGCATCCAAGGAAGGATTCATTTGTTTTGTGCTGGTGTTTTCTTAACCCCCCTCATTTGCATGTATTTCCATAACTGATGAGATAAAAGTAGGGAGTCATGAAAGATGAGCTCCCGGAGGCCTGGTTTGTTGTTGATGATAATATTGTAAATTCCCTACAAGTTGGGGAGAGAGGGGGAAATGAATAGGCAGTGATGTTAAGATCTCTTCCTCGGGGCAGCCGGCAAGTGTCTTACTCAAGTTTAGCTCCATTTCTTACAAAACACCCAGGTGGGGATTACAGCTTCTCGGAAGCTGGTACCCTCTTGGCAAGGGGTTGACCTTGTTGTTGCTGCTTTGATGTAGGAAGGACAGAAATACCCAAACACCTAACTGGGAATCTGAGAGGATTTATACGCACTTCGTGCCGGGCACCGTTCTGAACCCAGTCTGTGTAATAATCCTTTTTATCTTCATAAGAGCCCTTTAACCTGAGTATTACTAACATCCCCATTTTACAGGTGAGGACGTGGAGGTACAGAGAGGTTCAGTGACTTGCCGAGGGCTGCACAGCCAGGAGTGGTAGAAGCAGGATTAGACTCAGATGCTCTGGTTCCAGGGTCTGCGCTCTTCCTCACTGTGCTAACTTGTGTCTTTGCCGTCCTTTCACATCACTCTGGCCCCACCCAGGCTGATAAGGCTTCTGTGGAGGTTAGGGAGAAAGGATTGGCCATCAGGGCAACCGGCTGTTCCCTGCAGAGCCACAGCCCTAAACCGTGCCCCTCTCCGCTGCTCTGTGCAACAACAGGCAGAACGGTGCCACGCGGTCAGAGCCGTGTATGTGACAGACCAGTCCCTGCCCGCACAGACCTGTGTGTTGTTTTCTGTCTGCAGCCAGCTACCTTCTCGCCTCCTTGAGAATCTGTATCCTGATCCTCTAACGTGGGCGAACTCGTTCACTCAGGCAGGCAGTGCAGCATACCCACAGGCCTCGGCCGATGCAGAGGACAAGTACTAGCCCCATTTTGCAGGCAAATAGACAGAGGCAGAGAGGAGTGAATGACCTGGGGGCACGCACAATGTGTCTGCCTCTGGGTCTTGCCCAGCACAAGTTGTGAAGGTTCAACAGAAAAGTAAGGCCTGTCCCCTGCCTCCCAGAAGTGACTGCATGATGGTGGCAAAGAAGGCGACTGGCACTTGTAGAGGCCTACTAGGTGTTGGGCTCTTTCCGAACATCATCTCATTCAGTCCTCAAAGCAGCTATGCAAGGCAGGGTTTATCAGCCCCATTTTACAGATGAGCAAACTGTGGCTCTGAGGAGTCATGTAAGCCCTCAAGTCACAGCAAGCAAGCAGCAGAGTCCAGGGTCAGATGTGCATCTGTCTGGGTCCTGGACCCAGGGGTCCACTAAGTTGTGCCGCCTCCTCTGTTGGTAGCAGTGAATGGTGGTGGCACGTGGTCACGTGGGTCCCACGTCAAAGGCAAGAGAGAACATTATAGTGCCACACCTCCCGCAGGGTACAAGCTCAGTTCCACGAGCTCACGGTCGGCAGCACAGAGGGTTTGGGGACAGTGTTGCTCAGGGCAGTGGCAGGATCCATCCTAGAACGTTCCCTAAACCTCTGACCCAGTTTGGTTGGTGGGTGGCTGGGCTGAGGATGGGAGCTCTCTGACACATCCCACTCTGACCCCACCAGAAGGGCGGTAAAGCGAGATGGAAGGTCCCAGGTCGGAGGTGAAACGTTGGGGGGCCTTTGCCACCTCAGGCAGCAACTCTTACAAACCCATCAGCAAGAACCTGGGATGAGACCCCTGATACCCTCCTGGAGTCCAAGCTCATGGCATCCCAACCCCTCCATGTCTGCCAAGGCGTCAGGACCCCGTGACAGATACGGCATCTTTGTCGGCGGGGAGACCTTTTATCTCGGTTCCATCAGAGCTGGGAGGAAGGGGAGGGGGCCCCGAGATGCAGGAAGGTGGACCCCCACCCACCCATCTCCGTGGCATCCTGTGCTCTCTGCAGGAGGAGCCATGGGGGGCACCATCAGTGCCGTGGCCCTGCTGGTGGACCTGGCGGCGTCCAGCGACGTGACGGACAGCACCCTGGCCTTCTTCTTGACCGCAGACGTCTTCCTCGGGCTCTGCGTCGGACTCTACCTGCTGCTGCCGCGGCTGGAGTACGCCAGGTGGGCCTCCCCTCACTCCCGGCGCCTCCTCCCAGCTGCCCTTACGCCACCTTGCCTTATGCTCTCTGCTTGCTTTGTCCTAGTCAGGTGGCCTGTTTGTTTTCTCGCTTACTGTGCACCCCCCACCCCCGCGCTGGGCAGGAATGGTGCGGGTTTTGGTCACGGCTGCAGCCCGGAGCCCCCCGCTCTAGCTGGCTCGCAGTAGCCACTCCGGGAGTTGGCCAGGCCAGTGGATGCCAGCAGCCGGCCTTGTGCGGCGCCCCACCCCGAGCAGCTGGAGTCTGCTGTCCCTGTTTGGGGACCGGGAGGCCAGGCGGTGGGAGTGGGTCCAAGGAGTAGGGATGATAAAGAATAGCTCCATTCACTGAGCGCCTCTGCTGCTTCTGCACTGTGCTCAGCTTGGCCTGAGGGGCCGTCTCACATCGGGGGACTCACGCACCTGTTCCCCGTGAGAAGCCCAGCTGGGCTCCGAGAGGGTGAATGACTTTGCCTGAGTCCCCCAGCCCATGGGCAGCAGAAGCAGGATGTCCCCCTGACTCCAGAGCTGCGCTTTACCCACTGTCCCCCCAGGCCCCTCTCCACCGTGGGGGACTTTACTTCAATCTCTCTTTCTCTCTCTCTTTTTTTCTCTCTCATCCCTTTTTCTTTCTTCTTGCTGCTTTTTAAAAAACAGCCTTTAACTTTTTCTCACATTCTATTCTTTTCCAGGCATTTTCTGATCTATTATTGTATTTGATATAGGAGAGGTAGGAATTCTCTTCCCCGTTCTACGGGTGAAGAAACGGAGCCAGAGGAGGGCAGGGGGCCAGCTGGAGGCTGCACAGTGTGCAAGCTGGTGGAGCTGAGGAGGCCCAGGTCCTAGCTCTGTGCTTTTCCATGACTACCCATGTTGGTGGCGGTGCCAAGATAAGTGGCGTGCGCCTGCGTGTCTTTTCTTCACTTCTTATGTGTGACCACTGCATGCACTTGTCACAGCCCTTCCCTGTTTTATAGATGAGGAAACCGAGCCTTGTGCACAGGCTGCTCATGCGGTGAGCCGCAGACTGGGACTGTGCCCTTTGCACCATGTCCTGCTGCATCCCCAGCTTGTGACTGCCAGGGTCTTTGATCATCTCTCCTTCTGTCCCTGGGAGAGTCTCCTGGGTGACCCTGCAGATCCCCCTGCCTTCCCCAGAGAAAGTACCCAGTTACACTGCATGATGACATCCCTGTGATCCCTGGCGTCTGGGTAGCTCACTGCCCCCAACATGACACACACTGCCTCACACTTCATCGTTGCTGATTGATTTATTGTTGAGTCACAGAATGGACAGAAGGCAGGAGGGTCCCAGGACTCCTTCTTCTGTTTCCCCATGTCCTGTTTCACGGTGTTGCTCAGTGGGGCAGCCAACTTTCCCTGTTTGCCTGGGACCCAAGGGCTTCCCAGGAGGAGGGGCTTTCGGTGCTAACACTAGGACAGGCTCAGCAAGCAGTGACAATTGGCCACCCAAGATTCCAGTCTCACTTGAGCAGGCCATCATCCTTTCCAGCTGAGCCTGTGAAATCAGGAACACCCAAGGGCTAGGCTGTCCCATGGAAGCTTCTCTCTCTTTGCTGATTAAAACTTTGGTTAAGACTTCCAGGTTTACAGAAACACATCTGAGGATGGAGCTTTGGAGACAGCCAGGCTCCTGGAGCTGCTCGGGCTAAATGGTAGTTAAAACGGAGCCCACAGGTGCTGTCCCCAGGAGGAACAGAGCCACAGGCAGTGTGGGAGGCTGCTGGCTGGGGGACATGTGGAACCTAATGAGGAAGAGCTTTGACCAGAGGAACTCGGGGAGGAGCTCTCTCAGAACTGACTTAAGGCTAGGACCTGCCGCGGAGTAGAGGAGGAAGTAAGAATACTCCTTTCCCTAAATAGTGGTTGTGCAACAAGACAGAGTTCAAGGCTGCAGTGCCCAGCTCAGCATCACATGGAAAAGTGGCTCAGAGGAGGAGCCGTCCCACTGACTCGCCTGTGACCCATAGGCACTTAGGATGGGCGGCCTGGCAGGGGGCCCAGAAGCTTGCGGCTGCAGCACCCCTCCATCTTACAGAGGAGGAAAGTAAGCCCACAGAGGGCTGTGCCTGGCCTACGGTCCCATGGGGAGACAGAAGGGGGGCTGACTCCAGAACCCAGCCATCACCACGCTACTGTTCTCCAGACCACACACCAAGCCTTGTGTTTGAGGTGGGATCATGCAGTCAGCCTATGTTTCCTGGCTTTCAGCATCTGAGGCCCAGAGAGGTTGAGTGACTCAGGCAAGGTCCTACAGCAAGACGGGGAGGCCAAGCGACCCAAGCGTCTTCTACTCTGATCAGAGTAGCAGAAATTGAAAATACTGATAATATTCAGTGTTTAGGCAATGGGGGTGGGGGGAGGCGGAGATGCCTTTCTAGGCTTATTAGTTCCAAGTATGTTTTGAAGGTTACTCTGTGCTTGGAGAGTTAGCTAGAAACAGGCAAACATGCTCCTTAACAAACAGGAAGCAGGGAGCTGTCTTCTGTTGAAGGAGCCAGATGATAAACCGGTAAACTAACCCAGTGGTTATAAATTGTGGTCAGTGTTTTTAAAGAAACCGGTGACCCTGTAGAGACCGTAGATGGGGTAGGTGAGTGGTACAAAGCAGAGATAAATTGGTTCTACCTATTTGGAGGGCACTGTACTGATGTCTCAAAATTTTTAAAAAAGTATAAACCTTTTGATCCAGAAGTCCCTCCTCTAGAAATCTGCTCTACTGAAATACTAACATGCATGTGCAGAGTTGTATGTGTAGGACTATTCATCACACCATTATTTGTAGTAGAGTGGAGTTGGAACTAACCTAAATGTCCATCAGTAGGGGAGCAGTTAAATTGTATATGCATAGAGTGAAATATCTTGAGCTACCCAACAGAGAGGCATCGAATCAAGTGTCTCCATGCTGAAGTTTTGCCACAAGATATTGTTCTAGACGTGATTAGGTGCACGTGTGGATGTATGGTATGCACGTTATTTGGGCCGTTATGTAAGGTGCTGATATACTTTGCTTATATATTTGCTAATATATATAAAGTAACACACACATTATATATTTATATATATTTACTAATATACTTAGGAATTGTCCTGTTGTAGAAAGTTTTACAATGTATATAGTTTAATCCCACTTTTGCTTAAGAAACAGAACTAGGAAGTATGTGCAGGGGGAGGGCAGTCGCAGATGTTTGCACACTGATGGAGCAAGAGACACTAGATTTTTTTTTAAGATTTTATTTATTTATTCATGAGAGACACAGAGAGAGAGAGACAGAGAGAGGCAGAGACACAGGCAGAGGGAGAAGCAGGCTCTCTATGCAAGGAGCCTGACGTGGGACTGGATCCCGGGTCTCCAGGATCATGCCCTGGGCTGAAGGCAGCGCTAAACCGCTGAGCCACCCGGGCTGCCCTACCTGACACTAGATTTTTAACCATCGGGACCTCTAAAGAGTGAAACCAGAGGTGACCGTTCTCGTTCTACTCTACCTTTTTCCTTCTGCATTTTGGGTTCATTACATCAATCGTGTTAATTTTATAATTTTAAAAATGCATATTTTAAAATGCTGTTTTATCTCCACCCCTTCCCCAATGCAAAACAAAACAATGCTCATCACGAGGTAGTGAGTGCTGTTTCCCTCTGTCCCGGCTTGTGCATGGCTCGGTTACCAGTCTTTTGGGCAACACTAGGACAGGCAGGCCAGGGACTGTACGGGCCTCCCTCTGGCCACCCCGACACGTGTGTCCCAGGGCATCCTGAGGCTTTCTGCACCGGGCCTGTAGGTCCCCTGAAATCCCAGGGGACCCTGCTTCCCCGGGCCTTCCGCCCATGAGCCTCTCCCCCTGCAGGTTCTACCTGAGGCCTGTTTGGCCGGCCCATGTGTTTTCTGGGGAGGAGCAGCCGCCGCAGGACTCCCCCAGCGCCCCTCTGGCAGCCCCTGGATCCAGCGAGTCCTCGACCCCACCCCTCTGGCCCATCCTGAAGAGGACAGCCGGCCTGGGCTTCTGCATCCTCTACCTCTTCTTCATCACCAGCCTTGTCTTCCCTGCCATCTCCACCAACATCGAGTCTGTTGACAAGGGCTCGGGCTCACTGTGGACCACCAAGTTCTTCGTCCCCCTCACCACCTTCCTCCTGTTCAACTTTGCTGACCTGTGTGGCCGGCAGATCACAGCCTGGATTCAGGTGCCAGGGCCCAGGAGTAAGGTCCTTCCCGGGCTTGTGCTCCTCCGGACCTGTCTCCTCCCCCTCTTCATGTTCTGCAACTACCAGCCCCGCATCCACCTGCACACGGTGGTCTTCCAGTCCGACCTCTACCCGGTGCTTTTCACCTCATTGCTGGGACTTAGCAACGGCTACCTCAGCACCCTGGCTCTTATGTACGGGCCGAAGATCGTGCCCCGGGAGCTGGCCGAGGCCACGGGGGTGGTGATGTCCTTCTATGTGTGCTTGGGCTTGGTACTTGGCTCGGCCTGCTCTGCCCTGCTCGTGCACCTCATCTAGGACGGGGTGATGGCAAGGACTTCGGCGCTGTGCAACAGACACTGAGGAGCGTTGGTGAGACAGGAAGCAAGGGCCGGGAGGGCCAGGCAGTGCGCCAGAAGAGCTGCCGCTGAGCTCGGTGCAGGGCAGAGCTGGGGAGCTGGCAGCCGTGCCGGGCACATGTTCCAGACACTTTACAGAACTCTCCTGAGACCTTTGAAGGAGATTGAAAGACATCCAAATGGGGCATAGTCGCACGGTGGACGGTGGGCGTGCTGATCACTTTTCTCACTGCTGGTTACATTCCACCTTATTTTATAGCTTCTTCTGAACTTTGTCGCCAGTGTGGACTCGGAGCTGGTAGGAGGCTGGTGCCAAAACCCGACCACAGGCCCTTTGTCTCTCCCAGCCTTGCCCCCTCTGGCGGACAGCAAGATGTGACAATTCCCAGCCCTCCCTGTCCAAGGAGGTTCCCCTGGAATGGAAATCCCCTGGAGGGGCACCTGACAGGGGGCTCAGTCAGTTAAGTGTCAGACTCTTGACTTCAGCTCAGGTCTTGATCTCAGGGTCATGAGTTCAGGCCCCGCATTGGGCTTTGCACTGGGCATGGAGCCTTCTTAAAAAGAAAAAAAAAAAAAAAAGGAAATCCTCTGGAATGGCCAGTTCTTAGGCCTAAAACCCAAGGCTGTGTGGATCCCCGCTCTGTCGGTGAGAGAGTACCCCCCCACCAGACAGGGGACCCCAGAAAGACAGGAATCTAGGAATCCTTCACTCCTTAAAGTTGGGCTCCAGAAACCTCCCCTATTCTAGAGACTGAGGGTGTCAGGCCTGGGTTTTCAAACAAGGATCCTTCAAGTGGTCCATGGCTTGTGTCGGGGTAGGGTCTTTTAATGTCCATGTTTACGATATGTCAGGCACATTGGTTCAAGTGTGTAATGAATACGGGACATTTAATGAAAGCCTAGTTGGTGGCTGTATTAGGGTCTTGGCAGGAAACAGCATAGTCAAATTGGATAATATGAGGATCTTTGAAGGGTGGGTATAGGAATCCTAAAGAGTTAGGCTTTATATCCCAGAATGAGTAAGGCCATTCTCCCCGTAGCCAGGGCGAGGGGCAGGGGGCATAACCAGCCTGCTGTGACCCATGGGAGGATATTCCCTTCATCCTTCCCTCTCTCCCACCTCCTTGAAGCCTCTGTGGGCTGAACCACAGCCAAGGAGCAGACAGAGAGGTGGAGGCCAGACTGGACTGACACCCGAAAGGGATGACCAGCCTCTCGCTCTCGTGGATTTTTTCTCACTCACAGCAGCATGGCTCTGCAGCTTCGGCCAGTGGTACCGGGTGTGGCTTTGTCCTGATCTGTCCTGGAGAGCCATGTATTCTGTGGTTTCAAAAGGCGACCCTCGGGTTGTGTGGCCACCACGGTTGTCTGACATGAGTAGTAATTTACACTTCTTTGGGTTTCTTGAAGGCTTCTGCAGGGCTGTTCCTTGGGGGAGCAGGCAGGCTTGGGAATCAGAGAGAAGGGAACTGGATCAGACCAGGAGTTCTCTCTTGAAAGTTGTGCAGAACGGAGCTTGCCCCCATGAAGCAGCAACCCCGAGAGCCATAAATCAAGCCTCCCCTTCTCTGAAGAGCTCCGGCACCCCGGTGTCCTGCAGACAGCTGATTAGACTGGGAAGCAGCCAGTAATCCACCCGGTGGGAGCAGCTTATGTTCCCCACCGTCTCAGGCTAGTACACACTCCCACTCTTCAGCCAGAGAATTAGAAAAGACACCCTCGAAAGGTTTTCTGAGACTTGATATCTAGGGGAAAAAATTTTTTTTAACTAAAAATAAATCTCCCATCTCCCCCTCCCCTTGCGGGAGCCCAAAATCTCTCCCTTGGTTTTTTTGTTTTTTGTTTTTTTTTTCACCGACTTTAATGCTGGTAATCATTTGGGGCAGTGGTCTGGGTGGGGACTCATCACAACCCTAGGTGTTTTACAAATGGGCGGCATATCCATTTTAAAGGAAAACAGCCATCACTGAGCTTGGGGATGAGAACACCCGGGAGCACACAGAGAAAGAAGTAATGGGGGCCTCGGGTGTTCTGTTGAAGGGAGATGGTTTTCAGAAGTAGAAGTGTCCCTGTTAGTGAAATGATCTGAAGTGAGTGTGGGGTGAGGGGGCAGGAGGGTGGCCAGCTGTGAGGATGCAGCCCTGGGGAGCTGGGTGGGGGTAGAGGTGCAGGGGAAGCATGCCAGCTTCCTGGGGGAGGAGGCATCGGCTGCTTGGCCGGTGGGAGTTATCCAGACTATTTTGCTCAGTGTTCTTTGTTGCTCACGGTCATGAGCATTTCACAAAGGATCATTCCTTCCTGGGAGGGAGGAAGGAAAGTGAAAATGCATCTCCGGCAGAAGGGCAGACAGCGGTGTGGACACTGTTGTTCCCAAGGCGCTGTACTGGCCTGTGGGGTTAGTGTCACGTGACCCCAGCAGCCTTGTGGAACTAGCTCACATGCTTGGGGGAGTGAACAGAACTTGCTGAAGAGAAGGGTATTTTTCAGTGTGAGGGTGGGGGAGTCCCCAAGAAGCTGGCTTTGCCTAATAGTCTCCGATTTAATCCCAAATGTCAGTTTCTAGTGCCTGCCCTTGTGTCCTTTCCACACCATACCTACCTTCATTTTCCTCCTTGTATTCAACAAAGAAAGCCAGAGGCAGCCCCATGAGCTGACTCTTCAACTAGCGCTTCTAAGAAAGCAGGGGACGTTCCTACAAGAGGGGATGTTATTAGCAAAGACTCTTCATTCTGCTGTCTTCAGCCCAGTGCTCCCTAGAGAAGATTCGGGGGCCCCTAATCAGCTTGGACATGATGTGGCAGGAAGTCAGTGCATGACACCCCGGCTTCTGAGACCACGTAATGCTTTTTTAGAGAACTCCAAGTAGAAGAGAGAAGACCAAAAATCAGCTGAGAGATTTTATTCTTTGTTAAAGGTACAGCGCAGGCTTATCTTTGTGGGCTTTCTGAGCAAAGCATCTAGTATCTGTTTAGCGTCATCACTTCCTTGGCGGCAGCATTGTCAGGGCCAGGGACCTGAGTCATTGGTGCCCTCCACCCACGGCTGAGGTTGGCTCACTTCCCAGTTCAGTTTTGACCCTGGTGGGATTCCAGAAGGAATTTGGGCCTCACAACAGCTGGGATTAGTCAGCTGGCCTCAAACCCAGGGTTCAGGGCAGCCTTTCTGTCAGCTGCCCAGGACCCTGGCCCGGTGCTGTCCTGTGCCAGGTGCTTTGCCCCAATTATTTCCTTGTCTGTAGATGAACACGATGAGGCTCAGAAAGGTTAAGTAACTTACCTAAGGTCACTCAGCTACCCCATGGCCTGGACAAGAATCAAACCCAGTTCTCCCTAAATGCACAAGTCCTCGCCCACCCTGCCTCTTGCTCCCTTCATTGAACCTTGACTTCCTCCTCAGTTCTTGATACCTGTCTCCCCTCACTCCATAGTCTGGAGGGAGTGTCGTGCCAAGTAGAAGTATTGCCCAGAACATGGGGCCTGGCCTGACCGACCTGACCAGTGCAGCTGACCAGCCTCCCACTGGACTGGGCCCCGGCACAAGATCTTGGGCTGCCTTGCCCGGTCCAGTCCAGTCCCCGGTCCCTGCCCTCCTGGTCCCCACACCCAGTCTTCCACCGCATCAGCCTCTGCTCCCAAGGTCACCCCAGCATGGGCTGCTGGGCCCATCTTTGGACACAGGATTGTAGGACACAGGATGTAGTTTGAGAGTCAGGAAGCCTTGCCCTCAGCCCCACCAGGCACTGGCTCTGTGAGTCACATCTCCTTCGGACCCTCACTTCCTCATCTGTAAAGGGGATGATAAGTTCTGGAATGTGACTGTCCTGTGCCACTGAGCCAAGCCAGCACACCCAGTCACACACACACACACCTAGGCCATGTAGGCTGGGCTGCACCAGGACCCATGGAGCATGTAGCGGGCTGACCCAAGGGCACGGCACCCAGCCTCAGCCTGGCAGATGACCTCAACTTCAGGCTGCCGTGTGCGTGACCCCAAGGGAGAGTGACAGAGATGGTGACACTCTCCTGTCCTCACAAGACTCTAGCCAGCTGATGCGCTGGCCCCGTGTACCCCCCTGAGGACAGTTCCTGCCCTTGCCTGCCAGTGGGAGGGAGCTGCAGGCCTGCGCTGTTGGCGGGGGACTGGTTGGCCAGAGGCTGCGGGGAACCCAGACCCCTGCGGGAATTCTGGTTCTGCTGCCTCCTCGTGGGTGCTTTGGCCCAGTCCCACCGATACCCTCTTGTGTCTGAAATGAGAAGCCTCTCAGGGCTGTTGTAAGAGTGAGATGAGCCCCTGGGTTTTAGGTAGAAGTACCTAGCATATAGCAGATCCTCGACAAACGTGTTTTCTCCCACCTTCCGCTGCTGCCCAGATAGTCTGTTGCACCCCATGCTCAATACCCACCCCTTGCCCAGCCCCCAGGGCCCAGCACCTCCAGTCCCAAGGCCTGCTCTTTGCTGGCCTGCCTGGGTCCTGCCTGGACACGCCTGACCTGGGGGCGGGATGTGTGAGGCGGAAAGCTGGAGATCCAAGACCCCAGACCACACTCTGCTCCTCACTGTGACCTCTGGGCCAGCCACATCACTTGGTTGCTAAGCCTCAGCTGGGAAAGATGCCTCCTCCACGGCTGTCTGGCCTCCATCGTCAACAGGTGGCCAGCTACACAGATGCCCAAGACACTGGTCATGTCTCAAAGTGGTTCTGAGCTCTGGAGCCAGCCGGCCTAGGTTTGCCTAGGTTTGCGTCCTCATTGCTTCCTTGTCCTCGCACGGGTGGGGCAGCCGGGGGTGGGGGGCAGCAGGTTCAACCTGATTGGCCACGGTTGTTCCAGCCTCGTAATCTGGCTGCTGTGTGTGGTAAGTGGGACGGTGGAAACTCATAGAAAACCTGTAGAACTGAGCCTGGTGTAATTGGCACTAATCACCAGCTTCTGGAAGGACTGTATCTTCCCACCCTCCCAGGTTACCTGACTCACCTGTCAGGACTAACTCGTTGACCTTGTTCCTTTCAGTCACTGGATTCTGGGCTTGTCCCCTGTGCCAGCTGCCTGGCCCCTCCCCTGCCAGCATCTCCCAGTGTGGCCACAGTTAGGGCAACAGAGTCTGCTTGGAAGGGCTGCCCCAAGAATGTGGCTTGATTGTGCTGCTCACCCAGTGATTGTTTTACAAGTTTGGGGGGGGGGGGTGGCAAAGAAGACCAAAGACAGGAGGGAAGGTTGAAGGGAGGAAGGGGCAAGGAAGCATAAAGAGAGGAGATGAAGATGGGCTGGGAGTCAGGCCTTCCCCAGCTCCAGGAGGCAGGTGACTTCAGTGAACAGGAGTGAGAGCCATCCTATAAGGATTCCAGCCGTGGCCGCTGGGTCTGTCTTTATTTTTATTTTTGTTTTTAAATGAACAGCGGTTCTTTTTTTTTTTTAATTTTTTTTTAATTTTTTTTTTTTTTTTTTTTTATGATAGGCACACAGTGAGAGAGAGAGAGAGGCAGAGACACAGGCAGAGGGAGAAGCAGGCCCCATGCAGGGAGCCCGATGCGGACTCCATCCCAGGTCCCCGGGATCACGCCCTGAGCCAAAGGCAGCCGCTCAACCACTGAGCCACCCAGGTGCCCCGCATCCCCATTTTATAGGTGCCAGAACTAAGACTCAGACCCCCAGCTGCTAAGGGGCACAGCTTCAAGCACAGGTCTGCCTGCCTCCAGGATGCCAGCATCCCCACCCCCAGATTCACCTGGAGCCCCTGACAAATGCAGATCGCTGTACCTGCCCCCAGGGTTTCTGATTCCCCAGGTCTGGGGTAGGCCACAGAGATTTGCATTCTTTAACAAGTCCCCAGGTGGTGCTGATGCCCCTGGTCCCGGAATCCCACGCCAAGAGCCACTGGCTAGACCACAGAAGACTGATGAGGGCTCTCCAGGAGCTCACACCAGCCCAGGGAGAGAGCGCCAGGGCTCCCTCGGCTCCTTCCAACTTGTCAGGACTGGAAAGGCTTCAGAGGAGCTGATACATTGTGGACACTCAATCATCGCTCCCTAAAAGTGATCACAGATCCAGGGCAGAGCCTCTGCACCTTCAGAGCCAAACTCCTGTTCTCTTCCAGCCCCCCTGGGGATTGGCATCCAGAGGCTTTACTCCTCAGCTGCTTCTTTCCCACCTGCTCCCTCCACCATCCACCGTAAATATTCAGGGGGTGGGGGCAGAGAGAGGGGAGGGTGCAAGGGGGAGGCCTGAAGGGCAAGTCGTCCTGCCCACAGCTTGGAGCTGACAAGTTGGAAGGAGCTGTGGTCTCACTCCCTCTCCTGTGTTCTGTAATGGGGAGCCGGAGGGGTCACAGGGGGTGCAGGGCGGCCCCCTGCCAGGAGCAGGGTCACACTTCCTACCTGTTCTCAGGGCTCATTAGCTGCTGAGGTGGTGTTAACTGTTTTTAATTTTGCTGAGTCTTTGCTGAGAGTCAAAAAGGGAAATGAGCCATTACCAAACAGCACCGCTTTTTGCAACAGAAACTGAATGGACTGCATTTTCTTCTAACATTTTGTGAGCTCAGAATGCAGAAGTCTGGCCTGTTTTATCAAAGGGTCTTTCAGGAGAGTGGGCTGTGGCCTGCCTTCTGCCCACGAAGCTCTGTGAGGAGGGAAGAGGAGGGGTCAAATGCCAAAAGGGGCCAGGCCTCTTAATGCCATACCAGTTGGCCTGTTGTGACGCGTGAGGAAATTTCCCTTTACCTTGCTTTCTTGCTGCTCAGGAGGCTCACGTCCCACCCTGTTGGGTAAGGACTCGCCACCTCAATTCTTCAAGTAGGGAAGAGCTCAGGGACAGAGATTACAATCAGGGGACTCTGGGCAAGCCACTAACCTCTGTCAGCCTCCGTAGCCTCACCTGTAAAATGGGGAACTAATTTTGCATACCTCAAAGTTCTTTTTTTATTTTTAAAATTTAAAACAATTTATTTGCATACGTCAAAATTCTCATGAGCTTGGGGTGCCTTATAAACTGCAAAAGGCATCAAGACAGTAGCTCTTGCTATTACTGCCAGACTAAACTGCAGGCCCATTTGTAACCCATCCCACGGAGGCCAGGAGGAGGCTGTAGGTTCAAGGGGACTCGGCAGCCTGGAGCTCACACCCCCTCCAGCTTCAGGACAATGCTCTGGGTACCTAGGACTCCCAAACTGGTCTAAATGGGCTTACACTTGCAAACAGGGCCCGAATAGGCTCTTTCCTGGTCTGTCCTCCCGAGTGCCGACTGCTGAGGGAGCTTCTAGACTCAGGGGGTGGCTGTGTGCAAGTGGCGCCGCATCAGAACATGTGGGTTCAGCATCCAATCCATGCACAGGAGACCCCTCCAGACGTGGGGATGAACCATCACACTCCACGGTAGAACTCTAAGGAGTCAGAGAATTCCAGATGCAAGCCTGACTTTCCAGAAAGAAGAACATATTTAAGTTTGCTACTTATAACTTACATATCGAGGCACCTAGTCTCTGGGCCTGGATTTGTACTCTTGAGCTGGGCCCACACATACTCCTCTTTATTATTAGGAGGTTAAATTCCACTTCCTTTGAGCCAGACAGACCTCTTATTTTCCTCTCTTTTTGTCTCTTAATTCCTCTCCTCTGTCTTCCTAAATATTCAAAGCCCTGCCTTATTTGGAAATGCAGTCAGGACTCATAGAAGTCTGTTGAGATGGCAGGGGCTCCCTTCTCTTCCTTACACCACTTCTCACCCCGAGTGACACACAGGACAGACCACAGGCTGGGATCATGGGTCCTCCCTGGTCAATGGCTGCCTCCGTTTTACCTCCTAAGCAGTTTGCAGACAGTGGGTGACTGTATTGCTTCAGGGTAAGAAGGCAGAGAGCTTCCATGCTGCTGACTCTAGGGTAGCCCCTAAGCCATGGGAACTAGCTGATCCTAAAAAAAGCCATGGGCTCCAGCCTGGGGCTGGGGGAGGCCCTAGAAGGGCCTGTTGCATAAGAGGTAACTATAGGAAGATTGGCCCAGCCTGATCGTCCCCCATCTCCATCCTGGAAGAGTGCAGGCCCTCTGCTGGCAGAGGGGGAAAATCAGTTGGTGAGAGGTAGCAGCCAAGGACTTTCTGCTAAGAGCTGAGGCCCCCTTTGTGTTCTCCTAACTCTTCCTTGCTTGCTGCGATGGCGTTATCATCCACTTTCTGCTCCATAGAAAACCCTTTCCCAAAGTCCCCTTCCTGTTCAGGTACCCTTTGGCAGTGTAGGGACCCTGACCTGGAAGTGGGGCTGCTTGCCTCTGTGAGTTAAGTCTCCCCAGCCCCAGAAGGTAAGATGGGAATAGCTGCCCCCCTTGCCTCCCACAGTCCTGGGAAGCTGGCACAGGTGGGTGAAGACTTTGGTGCACACCAAATTCTGCCGAATAGCTTCACCACACCTGTGCCTGAGGTGGCTATACGCTGAGAAGGAAGGGTCTGAGGGGACAGTCATGCGGCACACTCATTGTGGACTACCACCTGTTCCACGTGCCCGAAGAAAATCGGAACAGAGACTGGATATTAGACAACTCCGCAGACTGTTGACTGTCTTGGCCACTTAGTCTTCAAGTGTGAAAGTGAACTACTGATTCTGTGCCCGGGGCTTGTTGGGGTCAAGAGCCAGCATCTCAGCACATAGAGATTCTTTCCCTTTTTCAGTCCTTTCCACCCTGATGACCCACTGGAACAACTTCCAGTTTAGTGCTTGAAAATCTTCAACACTCCGCTAAAACTTGCTTTTCTCCCTTTTTAACAAAATGAGACCTGGACTCAGCTCAAGGTCTTGCCTGCTAGACTTGAGAATGGTTTGTTTTTATTTGTATTTCTGTATATGCTTTCTTGCCTTCTATGACAGGTGATACTGATTTTCTATTAAAGTAATGATATATAGTTTGCTTTTTTGCTATTTATTTATTTATTTTTGAAAGTAAACTCTACACCTAACCTGGGGCTTGAACTCACAACCCCAAGATCAAGAGTGATGGGCTCTGTAGACTGAGCCAGCTGGGCACCTCTATAGCTTGCTTAAGGCCCCCTTTTAACTTTAGGCCCCATTAACTCTCTTGTGGCTGTTTTTGCTGTTTTCATATTACCCCATAAAAGTGAGAACTTCTGAAGTTATTCATTGTTCCTTTAAACGCAGGGCACAAAGCGGGCCATTTTCAGAGGCAAAGGGCTTCAGCCCTGGAGCGAGCAATAACTGGTAAAATAGGAGAGGAAGGGGTAAAAATAGAAGTGGAGAGATGTGTTAAGTAGGAAGTACAAGACACAGCAGCCTCAACATTTTTAGGGACTTGAAACTGAAGTAGGGTGGTTTCGTCTTCCAGACCGTCCCTGGCCCAAGTGGACAGAGCCATCTGTCTCTGGCAAAGCTCCGGCCAAAGTCACTCTTTAATGCTGATACAACTATCATGACTCGTTACCACGAGGCTGATGACTTGCCCTCTAACCTTGCCTGAGCTCCCACCAGGTGCCTGGCGCTTGACTGAGGCTTGGCGTCCTCCCATCCATCTTCCGCAAGATGCCTTTAAGTTAAAATCTCCGGCTGCGGAGTTGCACTCCTCGGGGCTGAAAATCTGGCCCTGCGGAGCTCGTGGGACTCAAGGCAAATGAAATCCCTCCCCAAGCTCGTGTCTTCCTCATCTCTCCAAAATGGGCCTATAATATAAATATGTAGCTCTTGGGATCAACGAAGCGTCTCTGGGAGAAGGCAAGCAAGCCACCTATAATGTCACTGCGTTATCAATCGCTATTGGTACTGTCTGGGCCAGGAAGGCAAAGAAGCTTCTGGGGGTCATTCGCCCGAGGCCCCAGGGCTGAACCAGGCTGCCTCCGCCGGGTGGGCCCGGGCCAGGGGGGTGTTCGGGCCTCGGGGCCCGGGTGGCAGCGCGGGGGCCGCTGCAGAGGAGCCCGGGCCGCGGAGGCTCCGAGCTGCACCCGCTGCACCCCCGGGGCTCGGCCGGCGACGAGGTGCACGCTGCCGGGCGGGGCGCCGCAGACCCTCAGCCCCGCGAGGCCGTCCCGCCCCCCGACTCGCGGCGACGCCGACCCGCCGCGCTCAGTTCGGGCCGGAAAGCTTCCCAGCGCCGCGGCCTCGCCGCCCGCGCCGACCTCCCCGAAGCCGCCGCCGCCGCCGCCGCCCGCCGCGAAACAGATGGCCCCGCGCCGCTCCGTGGAGCCGCGGGGGCTGCCGGGAGCCCGGCCGGCCAGCCAATCCTCGCGCGGGGGCGGGCAGTGGTTGCCGGGCAACGAGCCGGGCGCCCAGGGCGAGGGGGCGGGGCCGGCTGGGCGGGGGAGCAGGTGCGCGAGCAGGTTAGAGACGCGGCCTGCCTATCCCGAAGGAATTCTTCCGCCCCCCCCCCCCCCCCGCGCCCCCGCGCCCAATTCCTTCACTCCCACCTGGACTTGGAGGAAAGACCAGATCGTCGAGGCAAAGGATAAGAGTAAACCATGGGGACTGACAATCATAAAAAAGATATCCATATTTATGGAACATTTACTGTGGGCCTGGCTCTTCTTTAGGGGCGATTTCATTTGATCTTCATCGGATCCCGCAGGGAAAATATGATTACTGTTCTCATTTTGTAAATGAGTAAATGGAGGTCTTAGAAAGATTAGACACCTTTTTTCTTTATTTTTAAAAGATTTTATGTATTTATTCATGAGAGACACGCACAGAGAGGCAGAGATAGAGGCAGAGGGAGAAAGAAGCAGGCTGCCCTTGGGGAGCCTGATGCGGAACTGGATCCCAGGACCTCGGGATCACGACCTGAGCCAAAGGCAGACGCTCAACCCCTGAGCCCCCCGGGGGTGCCTCTAGGCATCTTTCCCAAAGTAACTCAGCTTGGGAGTAGCAGAGGCGAATTGAATCTAGGTGTTCTTGAACCCAGGTGGTCTATCTTCTTGAGTCAAGCAGTGGACCCTCCTTTCCGCTTAGCAAAGGAGCCTGTGTTTGTAATTAGCCCTTAATTAGCAGGGACCAACCCAGATTCCACAGTCCCTGAAAGATAATTAGATAATTTAGGGGGCCTCTTTAGGAAAAAGAATGACAAATCACAAATATAAAATTAGGCACAGGGACACCTGGGTGGCTCAGTGGTTGAGCGTCTGCCTTTGGCTCAGGGCATGATCACAGGATCCTGGATCAAGTCCCGCATCCGGCTCCCTGTGGGGAGCCTGCTTCTGCCTCTGCCTGTGTCTCTGCCTCTCTGTGTGTCTCTAATGAATAAATAAATCTTTAAAAAATAAAATCAAATTAGGTACAAAAAGAATACTTGTGTAAAATGTTAAAAGAAATGTGCAGAATGTTAAAAGAGCAAAACACTTGCTAATTTTTCAGAAGTATATGACCATATGTACACATTGCTAGAGCATCCTTAATCCTTCGTTCCCATGGAAGTCCATCAATCAGACATCAAACCACTTTGTAGGCTTCTCGGCTGTTCCTCTCCCTACCCTGTATCTAGGCTACGGGCCCTCCCCTGGGGTGGCAGTAGGCTCTAGCAATAGATTTAGTCAGGCTTTCTGGCTCTGGCACAAGCTTGGCAGCAAGCGAGTAAGTGGAGGTTAATGCCCTTGGAAGCAGTTCCCAAACACATGGACACAAAGTTGGTGGTCATCAACCCTCAGGTAGGACCATGCTGAGACATCTTTTACACTAGTGGCTCTTAGGTGCAGTCCATAGGCCTATAGCAATCTACATCACTTGGGAATTTGTTAGAAATGTACATTCTCAGATCCCACCCCACACCCAATGAATCGAACTCTAGTGGGTGGGGCCCAGCAATTGGTGTTTTAAGAAGCCCTCCGGGTGAGTCCCACACACAGGAAAGTTTGAGAACTCCTCTCCCACCACACTGTTTCCCAGCACTCCCTGTGGGCTGGTGCTCCAGATGTCTACATTGGTAACCTACCCAGTAACACACCTTTTTTTTTGTTCTCCTTCCTTTGCTTGCCTCACTTGCTCACTGCTCACCTGGGGCTTCCTGGGATCACCTGCAATAAGCTACCTGCACTTGAATCCTTGTCTCGGGTCTGCTTCTAGAGAAACACGAGCTTAGATGAGACCAGGAAGAGGTGTCATTGCCCAGTGGGGAGGAGGACAGAGGCTGGCACCCACTGAAGGCTGAACGCCTCTGCTAAATACTTTGCCTTCATTGTCTCATCCCCCCACCCCTGGACCCCTAGGTTATTGGGGTTTGGAGGAGCTGAGTGGCTTGCCCAAGGATTTGAACCCAGGTCTGCTGAGTTCGGAGGGCAAGCTCCTCACCAGTGAGGACAGAAGGCCGGCCACATCACGTTGCCTTATCATTGCTGCTCTTCTAGTAGCAGAAAGGAACCCGTCGGAGGAGTGCTACAGTCTGTGCACTTAGGAGAAATCCTGAGTGCCCAGTGCAGGACACTGCTGGCCTAACTGCTGGGGCTCCTGTCCCTCCCAGTGCCTGAGGTTCCTTCACACTAGCACTGTCAAGGCTGGTCCCTGCACCCCGCATATGCCCTTAACCCGGAGCTGGGGCCTCTTCTGTCACAAATACCTGGAAATTGAATCAGCTCAGTAGCTGAAGGATGCTGCCTGGGGGGCAGGGGACTTGCCCCCGAACTCTGCTTTGCCTGGTGTTCAGAGGCCAAAAGTTGCTTGCTTTTGCACATTTCCAGGAAACTACAGCTCTGAGTCCCTTGTCACCTGCCCTTTCCTGTGACCTGGGAACGATGGCTGTGTTTACAAGTAGGGGGTGGATGGGAGGGACACTAAGAACACGGGCTTCAGTTTTTGGCTCTGCTGCTGACTTTGGGTCAGTCTTTTTATTTTAACTCCTTAGAGCCTTGCTTTTCTCATCTGCAAATGGGGACTCCTGCTCCGCTCCCCTGAGATTATTCTACCGATGAGGTGCTTACGGCAGACAGGCCATGTACACACATGACACAGGCATGAGCCGTGATGGCTACAGGTTTGCAAGGGCAACCTCCCTCTGCTCCTTCCGTTACTAGGATGAGAGTACCTGGGGGCTGGTCCTGGGCTCTCCAGGACCCTCGTCAGCCAGAGGGGTGCGGTGGATGCCCAAAAGCTAGAGCCGTCTCCCCAGGACCCTGCCTGCCCACCTTTCAGGGTGGGAAGGGACAGAAAGGATAGCTTTGGTGATCACAAGACTTAAGGATGCCCCGATACCTCGCCCTGTCAAAAATGATCTCCCCTGACTCCCCGGTTGAAACTGGGTGATTTCAAACCCAGATGGTCTGTGTTTCTAATGAGTCAAGCAGTGGAGACACTTTTCAATACAATTTCTCACCATGTCATTTGCTTTTCCTTCATGGCACGCTCCCATTTATACCTACCTGCCTGTGTGTTTTTTCAACACTTTTTTTTTCCCAATGGAAAATTGTAAACCTATACAAAAGAAAACAGAACAGTGCCTAACCGCCCTGTACCCGTCACCCAGATGCAAGAGCTACCGACTCAGGAACAACGTTTTTTCACTACTACTCCCACTCCCTCCCTCTCTGTATTAATTTGAGGTATCCTATCATTTCACCTGTAAATATTTTGATATGTATCTCTGAATGATTAGGGCTCTTTAATGAAATATAACCACAGTACCATGAGTATGCTTAAAAAGATGAGCAACAATTCCTTGATATGCGATTGTCATTAAATGTCTGCCTCCCTCCACTAGGCAGGGAGCTTTATGAGAGCCTTCTCTTGTTCTTGGCCGTATCCAAAGTGCCTGAGACCTAGCAGACGGTGAGTAAGCATCTGTTGGGTGGATGGATGGATGGATGGATGGGAGAAAGGCAAGGATACTAGATCCCAGCCTGCTTTCTGTGGCCGCTGCCCCTGGCCCTCCACACTGGGCACCATCGGGGCCTTGCAGCCCCAGCATCACTCACCCCCTCTGGGTGAGCAGCACCGTGGAGCTGTAAGCCTCTCAGTTCCTCTCACTCCTAGCCTGCCTTCGGCTTAATCGGCCAGCAAGTCACTAATCCTCTCCTGATGGCTGCAGACCGCTCCCCCTGCGCAGCTAATTCCATGTTCTGACTTAATCATCATACTTAGCACTCTCAATAAGGGCTTTGCATCTTCAGAGCCCTGCTCAGGCATTAGCTGATTACTGTAATCTGTCTGACTCCCAGGGTGTCCGCAGGATGGTAGGGGAAGGACCGCCTTCCCTTGTCCACCCGGGGCCTCGGTCTTCTCATCGGTAAAATTACGTTGATGTACGTAACCAGCACGGCTGGTACAGGGATCGAGTAAAATGAAACATGTAGAGCGCTGCTCCCACAACACAGGGGACATGCTCAGGAATGATGACCTTTTCTTTTTTAAAAGATTTTTACTTGAGAGAGAGACAGAGAACACAACCAGGGTGGAGGGACAGAGGGAGAAACAGACTCCCCCGTGGAGCTCAACATGGGGCTCGATCCCAGGACTCTGATATCATGACCTGAGCTGCAGGCAGACGCTTAACCAACTGAGCCACCCAGGTGCCCCTGACCTTTACCCAGGATAATTCAAAGTTGGACTCTCACCGGAGAGCCAAACGGCTCTTAATTGGAATCCAGCTTCCTCCACTTAAACTGTAAATCCCTCAGCCTCAATTTGCTCATCTCTAAGATGGGGATGAGGATGCCCACCTTACCTTTCAGAGTTTGCCGGAAGGATCAAACCACACGTTAGGTGTCTATGATGTGCTGGGCAGGCACAGTGCTGGGTGCTTTGTATGTGCCGAACAAGAACCTGTGGTTATTGCCATTCCCACAAGGAGATGGAGCCAGGAGAAGGAGAAGGTTCCAGTGCCCTCTGGAAAGTGCTATTACATCTTTTCTCCTTGGTTCCCTCAAGGTATGCAAGGTGTGCAAGGCAGCAGAAGATGCTCTTAGTGCTCGCCAGCATATCCCCAGCCCTTTGCCCAGGGGTGTGCTCAATTAATGAATAAGTGAATGAATTTGGTCAGGTGGGGATGGGAATAATGTCTCTGAGCAGGACTAGTCAGTTTATAGAGGTCTTTCAAGATCTTTATCTTGCCACCAGAGAAAGTAAACAGGCCAGGGATTATACCCCACACGTTGCAGATGGGTTAACTGTGGGGCACACAGAAGTTAATTAACTTCCCCCAAAGGGCCACACTGCAAGGACGTGGCCCAGCTGGGACTCAAACCCAGGCCTGCCTGCCTCCAGCCCCCACTGTGTTATCTCTAGCTGTAATCTGCCTCTTACAAGGGAGGTAGCTGAGACCCAAAGAGGGGCAGTGCCTGGCCTGGGGTCACACAGCCAGCTAGCGGCTGAGCAAAAATCTAGACTCTCAATCCAAAATGAGCCCACAGGGCACCTGGCCCATCAGTTACTATTTGCGGTAGAAGCACGTTGAGAGAGAGACCCAGGACGGCTGGGGCTAGAGGGCTGTGGAGCAGGTGGGGGAGGCCAGTGTCCAGTCTTCCCCACTCTCCCTCCACAGCAGGCTGGGGGGTGAGGACCAGGAGGGGCGGGAGGTGCCATGCCGCGCTCGGCCTCCAGGTGGCGCCCCGCGCTGCAGATCCGGACTCCCTGGGGAAGCCCAGCCACCTGGAGTTAGTCTGTCCCTGGGCCCTGGGAAAAGAGCTCCCCTTCTACCCCAGGCCGCCTCTGCCAGGGCTTCGGTGATGAAGGGTTGGCAGGACCCAGACCGGGAACTCACACCTCAACCAAGTCCCTCCTCACAAGCCTTCTGACAACCCCTGGGTGAGGACCTCCAGAGGGACTTGCGGGGTGGGGATGGGGGCATCCAGATGGTTCTCATGTGCTTGACCTTGGGCAGTTTGCTCCACCTCTTTGTGCCTTACTTTCCTCATCTGTAGAGTGGAAGTGGGTTTTGTTTCCAGGATATTGAAAGAGTCAGATGCAACATTTTATGGCCTGTTGCAGGTGCTCAACAGATGGGAACTATTAGGATTGTTCCCGTGGACAGTGGCCGCCTGATGTTATTTCTGTCTGGCTGCTGCTTCTTCCCAGTCTTTTTTCCCATGTGATGCCAGCCTGTCATGCCATCACCAGTGTCTATTACCCATCCCCTGTGGACCTGCTATCTCCCCAGAGACAATATAAAATAGTGGTTAAACCAAGGTTCTAAAGTCTCGCTATCTGGGTTCAGATCCTTGCCTCTCCTGCTTGTGATGTGGTCTTGGTCAAGTTCCTTAGCTTCCATGCTGCAAATTCTTAGTGCTCAGCACTACATAGGCCGGCCTCCCCGGTAGTTAGGTTGGAGCCATGGGACAAACTAGTTCTGGCCAAAGAAATGGGAGCAGAGATGTGTGTCACTCCAGACCAAAGCAGGTAAGAGCCTATGGATCCCTTCCATTCCTTTTCTTGCCCTGTCACAGGGACTCATGTGTGGCCACAGGGACATCTGTTCAGATAGCACAGCACTGAGATGGAAGTGCCCTGGGTCCCCAAGCAGCCTCGGGAGGACGGCCACCGCCAGTGTTGAACTACATATAAACAAGAAGTAAACTTTTATTACCACTGAGAAGCCAAGGTTTGTTGGTACCACCCCGTAACCTAGCTCGACTTCACTGATACAGCTTTCCGGAACCTCCATTCTCTCATCAGTGAGATGGGGACGATGATAGTACCACACTCATGGAGCTGTGAGGATTAAATGAGATTGTGAATGCAACCCTCTTAAAACGTAAAATCGAACTCTTTACCACTTCTCTAGGAAAATCCAGAAAAAAATGTGAAATGACCTGAGATTCTCAGAGCAGGAGGGATCCTGTGACCCTGAACTCACTCTTCATGGTTAGATGAGGAGACAGGTTCAGGGGGAGAAATGCCTTGTTCAGGTTCACTTGGGCAGAGAGTGGCAGGGTCAGGACTGAACCCCAGGTCCTCTGACCTCTGTCTAAAGCTCCTTCAGCTACACTCCATCCCTGTGAGCTTAGGATTTGATTGAAACAAGACAGACAGACATAGTACAAAAAGATCACTGAGGATTCCATCCTATGTACAGATGTGGGGAGGATTCTGAGGGTCAGTGGAGGACCTGGGGGTCTGGGAGGCAGATAGGAAGACTTCCAGGAGGTGGTGGGACTTGAAGGATGGCTTTTAGCAGAGAGCAGGGGAGGACAGCAAGCAATGGCAGGAGAGAGGACAGGGTAACCTAGGAGAGGCGATAGAGAGAGGCAGAGAGCAGAGTGGCCCGTAGGACAGATGAGCCAAGGTGCAGCCTGTTTGACCAATCCCCTACGGAAGGACATGTAGGTTTGTCCCCATCCCCATTATAAACAGCACCGCACTGAACATCTTCATACTTGTGTATCAGTGAATTTGCGCAGCTGAGACAGAGACTTTGTAGGGAAGCAGGGTTAGGGTGAAGCCAGAAAGGTATGTTGGGCCTCATTTCTTAGGGTAAGAGGGCGGGGGTTTTGAATGCTACACTGATGCTTCCACGTTATTCTTCAGGTCAGGACCCCTCATTTCGGCCATTCCTCTGCCACATTGACCAACTCTGGCCTCTCCATGTGCCAACTATACCTTTATCAACTCAATCTCAATTTTAATCCTTCACCTTTCAACTTGTTTATTTATTTTTAAAAATTTACCACCACCATAAATGAAAAAAAAAAAAAACAGTGTGGGTTGCAATACATAAAAGATTACTATAAAAATAAATCTGGCAATGACAATGCTATTAAATACAGCCAGCCAGAGGTACTGGCTAGAGGCTGGGATGAAGCCCGATCCCTTCCGGTTCAAGGAAGGGGGATTATGAATTCTTAAACACATACCTGCACAGAGATGCTCTTCTGTGCATGCTTGCATAGACTACCACAGCACTGAAAATAGAACAACTTTCTCTCTCTGGGATTCCGGAGATGACCTGAGGAAGGCGTGTGTCTAGCAGGAGGGGACTTACAGACTATGCCAAATGGGACCCCCATTCCTTGAAGACTGTTACCAGGACAGGAACTAGATTTTTTTCTGGGGTGGCTTGACTGCAGTGGGTCCAGAGGTGGAAGCTGATCTCAGGCTGCCTCTCTCTTTCCTGGACATCAGGTCTTCTGGCGTGTGACAAAAGGGGCTGCGGGCGGGCGGGGGGGTGGGGTGTTCAGAGCCTGCACAGAGCAGGGCTCGCCTACTGCTCCCCAGACCAGGCTGCAGACACTTCCGTGGGCACTGCCTTCTCTCTGCACCATCGTCTCGGGCAGAGCTGGCTCCAAGGGCGTGGGGCCTGTGCAGTCACACAGCACCCCACGCTTGGAAGGGCCCAACACTCAGTTTCATGCTCTGTTGTCACCATGATTCTGTGGAATGATGCTGGCAGATTAAAGAGAGGAGCCAGGCCCTCTGTGTACCAATGCGGAAAGAGCTCCAGGACAGATTTTAACAGAAAAAAAGTCAAGTTATAGAACAATGTGTGAAGTATGACTCAATTTATAAACAACAAATAATTCCTTAAATATACACCCACGCATTACTTTATTGTCCCATTTTCCCTTCTATTGGCTGCAGCCATCTACCATTCTCCTAGGGTTAGCCTAGAGGTAGACCGGGCATCCTTGGTTTGTTAATGTTTCCCAAACATTCCCGTTTTTTACCCTCTTCTTGGACAATGCAAGGACCTTAGAACATTCTAACTCCGTTTACCCCCTTCCTGACTCATGTGCTGCTATTGTGTCATCTATTTTAATTCTCTCTATATATTTTAGACATTAGTTTTATTGTTTTATACAACTAAGATTCATTTGTATTTACCCATATTTCCCTTTCTATTGCTCTTCTTTCCTTCCTGAATATCCAAGCTTCCATCTGGGACCACTTTCCTTGTGCCTGAAGCATACCCTTTATATTTAATTTTATATTTGAGCCATTCATATGGTTCAAAATTCAAAAGTACAGAAGTGTGCCCTGATAGATGTCTCTCTCTTCCACCCCTGCCCCCAGCCGAAAACTATGTATTTCCATATGTGCATACAACATTACTTGGAAGGATACACGCCAAACTGAGAACAGTGGTTTGTCTATATGGTCTGAGATGTTTGCAATGATAATACATTTCTGTCTCCTGTCCCTGAAGGCCGGGGCCCGGGACAGGTAACCAGGAGGGCGGTCTTTCTAACAGTGAACGGTGCACACAGCCTCTCTGTTCTTATCTGCCTCCTCATTTGATCCCGGCCGCAGCCCTGTGAGCCAGGAGGGGCAAGGCTCCCCATTCCCAGGACAGCCAACGGCCATGGCTCTGGGGTACCACTTTATGTTCATTAACTAACTCCATCCTCGCAACTTTGTCCCCATTTTACAGATGAGCAAACCGAGGCAAAGAAAACTTAGATGAGCTGCCTAAGAGGCAGAGCCAGGATTCCCGATGAACCCAAACAGCCCACCTCTGGAGCCCAAGATATTACTAAGCCCATTTTACAGGTGAGGAAAATGAGGGCCCAGGAGGTTGAGCCATATACTCAAACTCACAGTCAGTAGCGGCAGAGCAAGAACTCACATCTGTGACTTTTGAGATCCAAATCCAACCCCCGGCCCCCAGCCCCAAACAAGTGGTGGTTTTCCTTCGCACATTAGAATCACCCAGGGAGCTTTCAAGAGGACAGCGTCTGGGTGTCAGTCCAGACCAGTCAAAACTGAATCTTGGCTTCTATTTTAACACCCCTGCCCCACCTCCCAAGAGCTTCTAAAGTGTACCCAGGGCTGAGAACTGCTGTCCTAGCCTGTAGGATTGGTTTGATTCAGACTCTGCTCCACTGTGACCTTGGGCAAGCTGCTTTGTGCTTCCTCGGTTTCTTCATCTGTCAGAGCGATCATTACAGTGTCTCCCTCACGTGAGGACTGAACGAGAGATGAGCCACGCCAAGTGCTTAGAACCGTGTCTGGCACAAATTCAGCTTTAAATAAATGCTAGCAATATGATTGTTAGTATTCATTATTATTTGCTGTGTAGCCGTATAGAGAGCCTGGCCCTCTCTGGGCCTCAGGTTCTCCATCTGTGAAGACATCGTGCTGTGTAGACGACACAGTCTTGAAAGGTGTCTTCAATTCCAGTGTGGTCATGTCAGTGATTAGCTGGCTGGATCTCAGGCCTTTCCCACCACCTCCCCCCCCCACCCCTCTGGAAGCCCAGCCCAGCCCTGCCCTGCAGGGGCTGCAGTGGGCACATGCTTAGAGAAGTGGGGAGGTGCTTTTGTGGGAGGAGTCTAGCCTCTGATCTTGCTGTCAACGCCTCTCACAGCCAGGACGTGCTGGGCTGTGCAGAGAAATCGCCCTTTGGGAGGTGGTGGCTGATAAGAGAGAGACACAGGGCCCAGATGGAGGGGGCCCCTGGGAGAGGCAGGGTGGGGGCCCTGTCGGAGCCGGGAGGGTGGGGGGTCCTGTATCCACTTCCTGCCAGTGCCCAGGGCGCTCGGTACCAGTCCTTCCCACCAAGCACCATTCTGCACCAATGCATAATTCATGCCCCCGTGTGCCAATCTGTGCCAGCTTTAATTAGCTTCTAACTTTTTGTCATTCATTTTGTTATGAATACCTTATAAATAAATGATGGGAGAGGGGAGCGGGGAGCAGGGCCGGAGCGTGAGGGAAAGAGCCCGCTTCGGAGGCCACGCTGGGGGAGGGCTGAGCTTCCAAGGTGAGGCCCAGGGAAGCCGTGCCCCAGGGTGGGGGGTTCCCTGGGACCCTGGACTTGGCAGATGGGCCACCCCAGGCCACCTTGGCGCCTTCCGGCCTCGGCCTGGTTCTTCCTGGAGTGGAGTTGAGCCTCCACAGCTGTGCCAGGCTCCAGGGGCTCACAAACCAAGCTCAGGAGCACACATGTTTGCTTTATGGTGGCAGGCACGCTCCCGGGAGAGGGCAGCGGGCTGGGGACGCAGACAGGAAGCCACTAACCGCTTTTCACCAGCTCAGGGCTGGGAACAAAAGGGGAGTAGGGAACAGGGCTTGTGTTGTGGGGTTGCAAAGGGAAGCCGTGGTGGAGGACCCCCAGAGGAGAGGTGTTTATGTGCTTTAAAAATAATAATCGACCCTCGTGGGGAGGAGCGACTTGTATGTAAGTGTTGTTTTGCTTTCACAGTTTATGAAGCCCTTGAGTGCGTGTGTTTTCTCCTTCCACCTGAACAGCAACCCGGGGAGGCGTTCGGGGAACCTGGGGGCTAAGGTGTCCATGGACAGGTGAGGAAACTGAGGCCCAGACAGGTGGGCTAAGATCCGAGTCTAGGGAGCCTGCCCCCATTCCCAGGGACGCAGCAGGGACACAAGCTCCCCAGTGTGGACAGGGCCAGATGCAGGATATAATCCAAGCCCAGGTGATTTAATAAGCTGGGCAGGTTTAAAACAGCATATGTGGGTTCCTCCTTCCTTCCCTCCCTCCTCCCTTTCCTTTCATACTCATTCAGAGTGCCGGTGAACCAGCTGATTGTTTGGTGCTTGGGGATACAGGGACAGTGGAGGCGCGGTGCCCCTTCCTCCCAGATGCCAGCCCAGGGCCACCTGGGACAGTGCACCGTCTCTTGCTGTTCATCCTTCAGCTCCTCATGCCCGCCTGTTACTGGGCATCATCACCCCTCCACCTTCAGCATCGCTTGCTGAGTGATCCCCAAGGCCCGGGGTGGCATGTCAGGCTCCTCTCCGTCCAGCCCTGGTCCAGCTCCAGAGACTCCTCTCTCATCCCTGCCTGGCGCGCCTTGGTCCAGCCCTACAGCCATACCTCCTGAAGTCTCTATGCTGTTTGTTGCCCCCATGGCTTTGCACACACTCAGTCCTCCCCCTTTGCTCACCTCAGATGCCCTTGTGGCCTTATCCTGCCAGGCACACTCATCGTTCAAGACCTTAAGTGGTCCTTCCTGGCTGGTAGTCATTCAGACTCCTTGGTTAGGGTGGATTGCACCCTTCTCGGGGTCCCTCTATCACTTTGAACCTGGTCCTGGTCTCAAGAATGACATTACCCTATGCTTCCTATTGGTTTCTGTGTCTGTCTCTCCAACTGGACTGTAGCTTTTCTAAGGAGGACCAGGATGACATCACATGCCTCTCTGTGTCTTCCGTACCCCGTCTGGAGCCTGGGACACTGTGGCCACTCCAGGAATGCCTGTTAAATGAAAGAACAAACACACAGTTCCTATCTTTAGGATCCTAAAATGGAATGTGTCTCTGAGCTCAAGATGAACTAGAATCCACTACAGAGATGTGGCTACTTCTGGAAATACCTGGACAAGGTGTTCTGTTATGGAATGAGCCAGTATATCTTCCTTCCTTCCCCTTTTCCTCCCTCCCTCTTTTCCTTCCTCCCCTTCTCCTTCCTTTTTTTAAATCTGGAGAAGAGAATCTGATCCTTAAATCTGATCCTTTCACTATGCAAATTTGCATAGATGGAGGAACTCACCTATGCCGATCCCATGGTGCACTATGATCCTCTACAGTTGCCAGGGGGAATCATCCTATGGTCCACACTGGGCAGGGTTCTTATGGTTGCCCACCACAGGAATGAACTTAGGCTGATTGATGTAGAAAGTGACTTTCATACTTAGATGAGGTGGCAGGGAGGTGGGATTGTGCAATCAACCAGAAGGCTGGAGGATAGGCCCAGAAAAACGCAACCAAAGGAGGCCAGTGGCCAAGAATGCAGCTGAGAATGTAGCCCAGGTCAGGCCCTAGGAGCTGTCTGTCGGGGTTTGGTGTTTTCCACAGTTTCTAAATTATTCCAGACTATTTCTAAACTTTGTGACTCTCCTCAAGGTCCCAAAGTTGAGAGTGGCACTTCTGATTGGCCAGCCTAGGCTCTGTGCTATACCCAGGAGGCGGGACTCTGGAGGCCTTCCCTTTAGTTGGTGCAATTAGAGCTGAGCCTGATCCCTCCCTTCATATAGTGGGGCGCCCCCACCCAGCCCCCGGTAGAAGAGGGGTTTCATGACGCTGGGGTCTGGGTAGTGAACATCCGTGTGGTTCTTTACTGATGCCAGCGAGCTTTCACACTCTGCCCCTGGAGGAAGGCTGGCCAAGCTCCACGATCTCCTCTACATAAGCAGAAACCGGAGCTCAGAGAGGTTAAGCAATTAGTCCCAAACCACAGAAGGTGGTGAGAGGTGTCTCCACCACACTCATCCACCCTCCTCAATGCTGCAGGTGCGTGGGGAGGGGCAGATGTTTCCTAAGGAAAGGGGGGTGGGGAGAGCCCCCAAGAGCTGTGCAACCCCAGCCGGGGAGAAACGCTAACATTCCCGGCAGGAGTCCAGCCGGGCCAGAGGACAGAGGCTGGGTCCTTTCCCCAGCTCCGAGTCTCCTGCAAACACCTTCCTTTGGCTGCTTCTTGTGCAGAACAGCAGGACTGCCGTCCACCTCCAGGATCACCTTTGCTCACGCTGTTCCCTCCACCTGGAGGGCCCTTATGCTTTCACAGCCTGAGGAACTCCTGATCCCTGCAGCAAAGCCAACTCTGAGGTCTCCTTGTCCAGGGAGCCTTTCTGGGCTGAACTCTCTGGGAAATCTCTCCCTCCGCTCTCCTTTGGGCTACCTCTCTGCCTTGCCACATGCGTCGCTAGATTATAACTGATTTCTGTGTCTGCCTCCCTCTTAGACTGGGAGTGCCCCGAAGACAGGGACTGGATTTTATTCACATCTGTGTCCCTTCTCTGGGACTGATTTCTGTGTCTGCTGGCTCGTTCCCCTCACATCCACGCCCCGCTCTCCTCTGCTATGCTCTGTATCACAGCGGAGCTGCCCGCAGCTGCAACTCCCAAGCCCTGGGGTCTGCTGGTCTCTGGCTGGAGCCAACCAAAGGGAGGCCCTGGTGGGAGGCCAGAGGCCTGGAGGGAGGGAGAAGCCAGGGCATCTCTTCTTCACACCGGGCCCTAAGCAGTGCTTGGATGGTAGCGGCATCCTCAGCTCCCACCAGACATGTCCACTGCGCTTCCATCTTCTACTGTGTGACCCCGAGCCTGGTAACACTGCTTCCTCCTTCCTTGTCCCAGGGGTAGAACAGCAACCTCCTGCTGTTGCTGACCTCTGACCTCTGGCTTACCTTGCCATCCCCTGTTTGACTTCTCAGCTCCTTTATCACCATGTGGCCAAATTTGCTTTGCATTCCCTGTCACACCTCAGAATGGTTCCGTGAGCTGTTTGCACCCTGACGGACACCCCAGTTCCAGGTGTAGAAGTCCTGTGAAACGAAGTATGGTGCCCACAGCAGAGGAGGTGATGGTCTCCGTGAGCTCAGAGCTGTTTTGTTCGTGTGTAAAATGACTGCAGACAGTTGGGGGAGTTAGCTTAAGATAGATGGTGGGAAACCAGAAAGAAAGACAGTTAGGATTCAAGAATCTCTGAAGAAAACCACTTCTAGCACTTTCATTATCTGAATGAGGAACGTCAGGTAAAGAGGGGTCCAGTGTCCATCCAGCTAGCAAGCAGTCTCCTATTCAGAACCCAGAATCCCCCACTTTTGGCTCTATAACTTTGTCTAAAACATGACTATGTGCAACCTACTGTAGGTCTAGTCCCGCCCTTTCCCCTCAAGCCCCAGACTCACGTGTCCAATGGGCTACTTGACATCTGGGCTCGGTCATGGCATGCCTCTCACTCACCCGAAGCACATCCCCCCGTGGTGGCCTCCCTCTGGCAATCCCCATCTCAGCCGGTCCATCTGCTTCCACAAGCCAGAAGCTGGGTCTCCTTGACACCTATCTCTGTGCCACCCCATGATGGCTCCCTCTTCTGGTTCTGTGGATTTTTTTAACCTCCTGAATAGCACTTCTCTCTACTTGTGTCATTACCACCCCAGTCCCAGCCTCTGTTACCTAGACAGCCACGATGGGTGACAGGAACGTGAGCTCTGGGAGGGTAGCGATTTGTGTGCATGTGCCTGGGCGTGCATGCGCGCGCGTGTGTGTATGTGTGTGTGTGTTTTGTTCACTGACATACCCTGTGTCCAGATTCACAGGGGTCAGCCAACTTTTTCTGTAAAGGGCCAAAAAATAAATATTTTAAGTTTTGTAGGCTGCACAGTCTCTGTTCGATCCTTTCACTCTGCAGCTGTAGTGTAAAGGGAGGCATACTTAGATGGGCATGTTTGGGTTTCACTGAAGCTTTATTTACAAAAATGGGTGGCAAGATGGATTTGGTCTGAAGGCTGCGGTTTGCTTACCCCTGACCTAAAAAAAGTTCCTGACACATAGATGATAAGGAAATATTTTTAATTGCATTGGTCTCTTATCATCTATTGCCTCCCAATTAATTCCTCATTTTTCCAACCACAAATCCGATCATGACAGTCTCATCCCTCAACTTCCACCCAACCGTCTGTTTCAAAGCCTCCATTCTTAGGATAAACATCAAACTCTGATTAAAGCCCACACGCCCTAACAGTCTGGCTCCTGCTCCCACTCCGGCTTTACACTTACTATCCTCCTCACGCTCTCAGCACTCCAGCTCTCTGGCCCTCCTTCCCACCACAGAACCATCGGGTATGCTATTTCTCCTGCCTAAAACTTTCTCTCTCCGTTGCTCATCCTTCAGATCTCAGCTAGGTGTCACCTCCTCCAAGAAGTCTTCCCTGATCCACTAGGCCAGGTGCCATTTAAGCACTCCTCTTTCTAAGCACTGATGCCAGCTGTAAATTTACCTGTTTATGTATCTCATCGGCCAAGGTCTGGTTCCCCCGTCAGAGGAGCAACTTCACCAGGCACAAGGACCAAGCCTGTTTTGTTCCCCATCATTTTCCCAGAACCTATGTCAGCTAGCTAGCACAGAGTAACAACCGTGAATGAATGAGTGAATGGAGAAGATTCTGGGTTCAACACCTGACTCCACCACAGGGGCAAGTCACTCACCTCCCTCAAGCCTATTTTCAGGACCTGCTGGAAAGGCTGTGCTGAGGATGGAAGGCGTTGAGTCTCTGCCCAGAGCCTGGCTCCAGGCAGCTGCTGTCAGTATGCTCACTGTGACGGCGACGGGTCCAGAAATCGTGTCATATGATCAACAGTTCAGAGAATTCAGAATGTTTAGTCGGGTGAAGTAGAGACCAAGGTCAAGGAATGACCGTCTTCAGCTACAACCCTTGGATCAAATACAACTGCTCCCCCATCCAGGTGTCTGAAAAAGTCAGGAAGTTTCCCTTCCAGAGGCGTGCAAAAGGAGGCTGGGAGACCATTACTGCAGAAGGGTGTACTGCGTAAGTGAGGGTGTTCGGGTGACCTCAGGGCGCTCCTCCAGTCCGGGGTCCTCCATCTGCAAGCACCTAGGGGCATTGTGAGCCGGAAGGAGGGAGGTGGGCAGGTGGGCGCGCACGGGCGGGATGGGCGAGGGCGGCGGGCTGGGCCAAGCGGGGCGCAGCAGCAGCCTCAAGGACTTCGAGGGACCGGCCCGCTCCTTGCTCAGCGATCCTGGGAGCAGAGAGGGGGCGCTTAAAGCCAACAGATGGCGCAGGCTCACCTAGGCCCTGGGCCGGCTCGCTCGCGCCGGCTTCCCCGGAGCCCTTCCCGGTTCTCCCCGAGGCGCGGAGCCGGCAGGAGGCCGGCCGGGCCCGCACCCCTCGGCGAGCCCCTCTGCGGGCGGGCGGCCGTGCGGGGCGAGGCTCCAGCGCGCACCTGGGGCCGCAGCCGCGGGCGCCCTCGCTGCCCCCTGGGGGGATTCGTCGAGTCGCCGCGGCAGCCGGTGCCATGACGTCCGCGGAGGGCAGCTCGGCCGGAGCTCGACCGTGCGCAGCCTGAGCGCCCGGCCCGGCTCGGCGGCGGGGCCCCCGGGGTCGGAGCGGGGCGCGGGCGGGGGCGCGGGCGGGGGCGGGGGCCGCGGCGGGGGGAGCGGGGCCGCGCGGGCGGGCGCGTCAGGGGGCGGGGTCTGGGCGGGGGCGGGGGCCGCGCGGGGCGGAGGGAGCGACGGAAAGTTGATCGGCGACTTGAGCGGCGGCGGCGGCGGCGGCTCGGGAGAGAGGGGCGCGGGCTGCGCGGCGCGATGCTCCGCGGGGAGGCGCGTCCGACGGCGGCGGGGCGCTGAGCCGGGCGCTGAGCCGGGCGCTGAGCCGGGCGGGGCGGGGCGGGGCGGGGGCGGCCGGGCCCGGGCATGGAGCGCGGGGGCGCGGAGCCTCGGGGCGATCGGGGCGCGCAGCGTCGGAGCCCGCGGCGCGCCTGAAGTTGCCGGCGACACGCGGGGGAGCCCGGCGCCGGCGGCGAGACGCGGCGGTGGCCTGCAGCGGAGCCGGCGGCCCGGGGGGGCCCGGCCCGGAGGAGCGCAGAGCCGGGGCGCGACGCGGCGCTTCTCCGCACACGCACACGGTACCGACAGCCGCGCCGCCCTTCCCTCCCCGCCCCTCGCCTTCTCCGCACCTCGCCCGCGCGCCCGGAAAGTTGCGGCCGCCGAGAGCCACTTGTTCCGGCTCGGCCAGCGCCCGCGGCGAGCGCCCGGGGCTGCCCCGCGCCCTGCGCCCCGCGCCCCGCGCCCTGCCCCCGGCCCGGCCCGGCCCCGCGCGGCGCTCGCAGCCCGCGGCCGGACGCGCGGCAACTTGGATTCCCGGGAACTCGAATTCCCGCCGGCTTGGCCTCGGGAGGGGCACTCCCCGCCTGGGCCCCGGACCCCCCGCCGCCCGGCTCTCCGCGCTTGGAGAGGGTCTGCCCGGGTCTGGGGTGGGTGGGGGGAATCCCGGCGGCGAAGAGGCCGTCGGCGTCGGGATCCCAATCCCCGCCCCCGTGCGCTCCGGGTCCCCCTTTGGACGGTGGGATGGGGTGGGGCGCACCGCCCCCGCGCGATGGGCACGGGCGCTGGAGGAGCCCACAGTCACGTAGCTGTCCCCCGCCCCGGTCACCTCCCAGTGCCGGCGGGAGACCCCGGAGGACCCCCGCAACCTCCCCAAACCCATCCGGCTTTGGGAAAACGCGCCCCTCGCGGAGCAGCTCCCCGGCAGGCCCGCCCCCGACGGCGCCCGCCGGCCCCGGAGGCCTGCGCTCGGGGTCGCCGCCCCCGCTCCCCTGCGGGTCAGCCCGGGACGCGAGCAAAGCCCGCGCGCTCCGACGTGGTGCCCCGCCAGCCCCAGCCGGCGAGCTCTCAGGTACCTTCCTTCCCCCACGCGAGCACCCGGGGCGCTGCCGCTGGGCTCGGAGCGCAGGTTCGAGCCATCGCCGCCGCCCCCGCCCCGCCGCGACCCCGGCCCCCTGCCCCCTGCCCTGGTGCTGTCTGTGGCCCACTGGGGGGAAATCGGCCTTTTCTGAGTAGTGACACGCCCGTAGCCTCCCGAGTAATTCAGAAGGCAGCCTCTTCTGTGTACTTTGCTCTCTTGGACCAGGGCAGGCATCGACCCTTGCGGTTCAGGCGATTAGCAAGAGCCCCCACCCCAATTTGTGCCTTGAAATGAGCTGGAGGGGCACATGAGGATTGGGGGGGGTCCCTGCGGGAGCACTGGGTGGAGTCAGTCAGACCCTTGCCGGGGGTCCCCGGGGGCTTGAGGAGCCGTGTTTGGAGCCAGGTGTGGGGTGCTTGCTGATGAGTCAGCCGGTCCTGGGGAGAGCTGGCTTGGAGCTCGTGTTTGGGTCATGGTGCACGCAGCACCCGTGGGGGTGTGGGGGTGGGGGACGAGAGGTCATCCTGTCCCAGGAGGGGCTGGGAGGAGACCCCTCAGCCAGGAAAAGGATGCTTGGTGCTGGGTCCCCGGGCTGGGGAGAGTCAGAAAGCAGAGGACCTGCGTGGCAGAGAGCGTGAGTGCCCCGTGGGCTGGAAAGGCAGCACTCCAGAAGTGACGGGTGTGAGCCAGGTAGTGGAGGACAGTGACGGGTGCAAGGCCCCAGGCTGGCATTCTGACCTTATCTGGGCTGGGCCCCCATGCACATGTCTGTGTTGGCCTTCCTGGTCCTCAAACAGCTGGGCTCCTCACATCTGCCTACTAAAGAGCTTGATTAGAGGGTTATGTTGGCAGATGGGCCTGTTTGCCGCCCGAATAGCCCCCCCCTCATCCAACAAACCACCTTATCTACAATTTCACCATTTGATGTTCATTTCTTTGAGCTTAACATTTGAAAGGGCGTCTTTCTGAAGCCTTTACTGTACATACACATACTTCTGGGAGGTGAAGGAGGGCCTGGTGGAGCCTTGCCACTCCGACTGTGGCCGATGGACGCAGCATCACCTGGGGGCTTGTTAGATAGGCAGATTCTTCTGGCCCATCCCAGAACTCCTGAGCCAGGATGTGTGTTTGACAAGATCTTTGAGTGGTTTGTTTGCTCAGTAAAGTTTGTGAAGCCCTGGTCCACAGTACCTTCTAGGGAATGAGCATTTCACAACCTCTTGGAGCAGAAGGAGTGTCACCTAGGGCAGTGGATAAGAACGTGGCTCTGAGAAGGCGACTGGAACTTCTTTTCCAGAACAGTTATGCTAGGGTTGGGTAACAGTTCACTGCTGGCCTCTCAGGTCCATCCCTTGCTGATGCCAGGAAGGGTCTCTGTTTGGGGGACCTTTAAACAGATTCAGGTGGCAGCTCAGCTTTCTGTGCAGTTAAAATGTTGCTACGTGTGCTGCATATGGGCTGGTAGAAAGTGGGCACAGCGCAGGGTTTCTGGAAGCTGGATATGCTGCTCTGCCTCTAGATGGCCTGGGGCTGGGTAGGTGCTGTCCCTCAAAGGGAAGGAATTGACTAACTGTCCTCTGGTTCATCTGTCCCATCTGGATGGTAGAGTGCCCCATTGATCACACCTTTCAGCGGCCACAGGACTTAGGCAGAGGGAGTTGCATAAATGCTAATTTGGGATAGCCCACGGAGAGGAGGGTGCTGACCAGGCTCCACTCTTACCCCCAGCCCAGGGTTGGACATCCCACTTCTGCTGTCCTGGGGCCCTGGGAGACCCTGCGCCCCAAGACAGGAGGATGATGCCAGGGCATGATGGCAGCTCCCCTCCTGGTCTTTTGGAGGAATAATGGTGCCCCTGAAGCCATCAAGGCTGGCCCGAGAGTAGACTTTGGAAGATTTGGCTCAGAGGCCTGGTGAGGCCGGTGGTGTCACAGGTGAAAGGTCAGGGCACAATCCTCAGCCCTGTCAAAAGAGGACTGTCCTTCCCCCCTAAGCTGGCCTCCTTGCCAGGAAGATGGATAATCCTTCCAGAGTGCAGGGTGGTGAGTGAGAAGTGGGGGGTGGGGTTGGGGGTGGGGGGGGACATGGGTCAGCACAGGTGTGAGCCTGACCAACAGTGACACTGACGTGAACCCTTCCTGCATCAATGAGCTCAAACACAGCCAGGTGAAGAAAGACCATTTTCATGAACCCTCAGGTTTTGAAAATTTTACTGTTTGAAAATATAAAGATATTTTTAAAAATTGCCTTCATTGCCTTTGAACTTACTGGTTTCAAGCAATGATGGTGTTGTTGTTTTTTTAAAAAATTAACTTCTTATCTTGAGCCTCGGTTGGAGTTTTTCTTGACATCAGGACAATCCTGTTTGTGTAGTTAATAGGTGAGCAAGGTCATTCGCGAGGTAAACTCTGCTGGATGGGTTATGCAGGATGGGAATATTTTGCCTCTAGTGGGAGGGGAGTGGGGATCGGAAGGGGTTTTTCTGTGCTCCGGCCTCATGTGCTTCCAGGCGTGTTACTGACACTGCTAGGGGGTCACCGACCCTGGGAAGCCTTCATTGCCACCTCTCCAGCCTGTGCCTCCCGCCCTCACCTCCTTCTGTAGCGCTGTTTACCCCCCCTGCAGGGATCTGACCCCACATCTGGACAGTGAGCTCCCGCAGCATGGGCTGTGTCGGACTCCTCCTTGAATCCCCAGGCCGCCGCCACACGAGTGGACCTGGTGCTCACTGACTGAGTGGGCTATGGCCAGGTGACTGTTTCACTTCCTTCTCTACTCCAATGTTAATTGATCATTAACACCGGGCATTGGTGCGTCTGTAACCAGTCTTCCCTATTCATGTCAGTTCCTTTCAAGACAGAGCAGCTTTGCCCATCTTGCTGTGTTCTGGGCTCCAGCATATGCCCTTGGAGTGGAGGTCTCAAATTCACATACCTACGGGGGCTGGGAGGCAGACAAAGAGTACCGCAGTGCCAAATGTGAGATGACAGGGAGTTGTGGAGACTCTGAGAACAGGAGAGCACAAGCCCCGTATGAATGGGACAAAGGGTGGGCAAATCCCATCTCTGTGACAGAAGTCAGAATCATGGTTGCCCTGGGGTGCAATGACGAGGGCACAAGGTGTGCTGGACTGCTGGAAATTTCCGTATCGTGATCTGAATATCTGCAACAGCGGTGACTGATCATTTGTGCAGAAGAGTCAATTCAGAAAAATCGGAGCATTTATGGGGCATATTTATTTTGGTTCAATATGGAAATCTCTTTATTGAATCCCATAGGGCAGAAAATGCAAATTCTTACCAACTTTATTGACCAGACGGGTGTCCGTGAGAAACTTGGCATATTTAAGAAGTGGCCGCATGGAGACAGCATTCTAGTCTTTCACTGTGAAATCTGATCTGGACCTGTCATGGGGAATGGGGCCGGCTATGGCTCCCCCTTGCTGGTCTGCATATTTGGGTGTTTCCGAGGTGCTACCTCCTATGGCAGTGAAAGTCCATGTGGCTCAGCGTTTTGCCAAGGGGCATGGGAATAACGGACAACGTCCTCAGCCTCACCGGCCTCCAGCTGGGTCATGAGGGGGGACAGGTTTAGCATTTGTATTTTTTTACATTTCCTTTGCATAGTCTAAAACCAACCATGCAAGTGTTGGTTACTATCATGACTGTAAAGCTGTCCCCTTCCTAATTTTTGTAAGGCGGCTCGGAGGCAGAGAGAGCTGGGATTGAACACCAGTGTGTCCACTCTTGAGCTCGGAAGCCTTGGTCTGCCGTGTAGCCTTGCCCAGGCCTTAGTTTTCCCGTCTGTTAAATGGGAGCAAATTTTCAGTTACCTTTGTCAGCTTGCTCTCGACGTGAGAAGAAAATTGTGTAGAAAGCCTTTGGTGCAGTGCCTGGCACACAGCACACATGCAAAATGTAGTAGCTTTTATTATCCTTGTTGATTTAGTCATGTGTTAGGCACACTGTATTCTAGCCAAGAGGTGAAACCTCCCCTTATTTTGAGAGCTTGACAATCTGTAAGTTCATAAATTGAATTCTGCCTAAAGGGGTGTGTGCGCGTGTGGTTGCGATTTTTAATTTTGAATTAGTTACTAACAACATTAAAACACCAGCACTTTTGCATAAAAAAACCCTAGATTTCTGGCATCTCTGACTGGAGCTGGCAATGGTGGGTCTGTGTTCCCGACTGGCAGTTGCTGGTTGGTGCCGAGTTACAGCCGCCCCTTTTGTTTACTTATGTTTTTATTTTAAGAATTCTTTGATTGAGGATTGCGTGCATACAGCAAGATAACCAGATCTAAAGTAGAAGTGGTGAACTTTTGCAGATGTGTACCCTGTGCAGATCAGGTGCATTCCCGGTGCCTTGGCCAGCTCCCGCATGCCCCCTCCCAGGCAGTGTCACCCCGCTCCAGAAGTGACCACCGTTCCTACTTCACTCCTGTCACACAGCTGAGTCTGGCCGGAAGGCCTCCTTTTATTTTTTTATTTTTTATTTTTTATTTTTTTTAAGGCCTCCTTTTAGATGTAGGTGAGCTTACGGCCTTCAGTTCTCCACAGGCCTCATCACTCCCTGTTATCTCACACTCAGGCCCCCTGTTCTCAGGTTGCCCTCCATCCTGGCCCCTGTAGCCATTTGAGTGTGGGACCTCCATTCCAAGGAGTAGAAGGGTCCTTAGAAACTAGCTTGACTCACTGTGTTACAGGTGGGGAGACTGAGGCCCAGAGCTGGGGAATGGACTTATTCTAGGCCCTCTCCCTGGGTGAGGGAGACCTGGGTGGTGGCCAGTCAGGGGCCGAGCCCTGCTTCTCCTGCCCCAGCATGAGGTGTGGAGGAGGCCAGGCAGGCCTTCATCTCTCAGATGCTCGCGGCCCAGTGCCTGACTCTGCAATCACAGTCACCCAGAGCCTCCCGCAGGCTGATCAGCCTACGAGGGAGGGAGTGTTTTCTGGCCCATGCCTTCCTGGAGATGCATCTTGCCCCAGGCAGGCTGATAGTGGCCCTGCTTTTCTCTTGAAAGGCCCTGCTCCATTTGGAGAGGACCTGAGATGCCATTTGTGACAAGGGCCCTGCATACCACCTTGATTGTCTCTGCTTCTGGAAGAAGGCTGTAATTTGGGAGCCAGTGAAAGCGAAGGAGGGAGGGACGTAGAGGAGAGAGTGAGAGAGGGGGAGGAAAGAGAGAGAGGAAAAAAAACCCAGGGTGGCCGGGACCAGGTCTGGGTATCCATTTGTGTCACTGGTCCTGTCAGCAAGGGAGGCCGGCTTTTCCTGGCTTGTGATGGGGAACCAGTGGTGATAGAGCTCTAAGCCAGAGCTCTCTGCCCCTTCTACGGAGGCCTGTGGCTTTGTGTTAGACGGGGCTCTGTGGATGGAATGTCACCGAGAAACCAGCATATGCTGGGCAGTGGGGTGGAAGGTCCTTCCAAACCCATCCCCTATGTTTTAGGGTCTCAGGTACACAGTTGGGGAGTCCTTTCCTTCAGCCATTGAGTTGGCCAGTATTGAGGCATCACCAGTGTACCAGGTTCTACTGGTTGCTGGGAGTTCATACCGAGAGTCTGCAGCAATGTTGGTCAATAGAAATATAATGTGAGCTACAAATGCAAACCACAGGTGTGGCTTTAGAATTTTCTAGTAGCCACTTAAAAAAAGTTACATCGGTGAAATTATTTTTGGAAATCTATTTTATTTAACCCAGTTGATCTAAAACATTATCATTTCAACATGTAGTCAACATAACAAATTATTGTTTAATATATATCTTATATTATTTTTGTATCAAGTCTCTGGAATCTGGTGTGTATTTTGCATTTAGAGCACATCTCCAATGAACCAGGTACATTCCAAGGATTCAGTGGCTACCTGTAATTCGTAGCTACTGCAGGGAACTGGGGGAGAAAGTCGGATAATAAAGACACACCTGGAGCATTGACAGATGGTCCTGGGTGCTACAGAGAAGATAGAGGGGGCAATTGGCAAGCTAAAGGCAAAAAATAGGGTGGCTGGGGGAAGCCTCTTGAAGGATGGGAAGATGTGGTCCATCCCCATGGACCTGAGCTCTGGCAGGGCTGGGGAGGCGAGTGATAGATAAGATAAAAGCATTTTATCTCTGGAGTGTGCACCTGTTTGTTTTTTCCCCCATCTTCTCTGCACGCTTTCCAGGAGAAAGATAAGGAGTGAGTTCATTGCTACTCATTGCTTTCTATGCTGGGGAGTTTTCAACACAAACGGGGTGTCAGCCTGAAAAGCCGCTGCAATGTGGAGCATTAGAGATTGAGTCCTCTGGGGGAGAGGGGCTGGCCTAGCCAAATTAGGGAGGCTTAGATGCCAAGGGGTTGGGGTCCTCAGCTACCTGGAGGCTTGTCTCCTCTCCTGGAGTGGGGGGGTGCTGGGAGGGGATCCTGGGGCTCTGAAGACCTGCCCATGGGTGGGCAGATTGCTCTGGGGCTGGGGAAATGCAGACCTTCCTTGCTGTCTGGACTTCAGCTGTGACTGATCCGGGCCAGGGTGAACGTTCTGGTGCCTATGACCTCCAGACAGCTGATGTTAAGAGACAGACTGGGCAGGTGCTGGGCAAACTGTACTTGCTCACCCCATCTGAAGGGGGCACCACTGCTCTCATTCTCACCCGTGCTTTTTTTTGTTTTGTTTTTTTAAAGATTTTATTTATTTATTCATGAGAGACAGAGAGAGAGAGAGGCAGAGACACAGGCAGAGGGAGAAGCAGGCTCCATGCAGGGAGCCCGACGTGGGACTCGATCCCGGGTCTCCAGGATCACACCCCGGGCTGCAGGCGGCGCTAAACCGCTGCGCCACCAGGGCTGCCCCTCACCCGTGCTTTTTTAAGCAGGAGGGCAGGACAAGTGACTTCCAAAATCATCTAGAAGTGCAGATTTTTTAAAAAATGCAGAATTTTGTTACCTTAAATGTTAGCAACTAATTCAGATATTAAAAAACACCATGAGGCCGTTCATTCATTGGTCAAATATTTATGGAGACTTTGCTGAATGCCAGGCACTGTTCTAGGCCCCTAGGGCCCATCAGTGAGTGGCTCCTACCCTTGCAGAATGCATATTGTAGGGAAGACAAGTGCATGTGGCCTATGCACCACTGGTTATGTGCGACCTCTGTCATAGTGTCAGGATGGGCAGTAATAACTAGAAGCACTTACTAAGCGTTTACCGTGTGCCAGGCCCTGGTCTTAGTGCTTTACGTAAAGTGCCTCCCGTGGTCCCAACGGCGGCATGGAGATAGGTCCTGCCGTTACTCCTGCTTTACAGATGAGAAACCAGGAAGCACAGAGAGGTGAGCGCTTCACCCAAAGTCACACAGCAGGCAGGTTGTGGGGTAGAATTTGAGCAAGGCGGTCTGACCTCTTCATCTTCAGGCAGTTCTTTGCTCCGCACTGCACTTGGAGAAGGCATGTCATCAAATCCCCGACAATACAGATGGACACCGAGCTCAGAAAGACAAATGAGCCACCCCAGATCTGCACAGAGACAGTCCAGCCTGTGTGTGTGTGTGTGTGTGTGTGGTGCTGTGAACTTCACCTGTGACTGACCCCGCTTCAGGGTGGGACCCTTAGGTGCCCCTGGCACGCAGGCATTTCAGAGAGCAAGGCCAGGCAGTGATTTAAGCGTCCATGGGCGGGAACAATGGGGCACGTGCCAGCTCAGGTTATCTGGCCTGCCCAGGTCACCCCCGTCGGGGAGGGCCGCTTCTTCGGTGGCTTCTGCACTTGCCTGGACCTGGCGACCCCAGTCGGACCCCCAGCTCTTCCCACCCGTGAAGCCTGGGGGTCGAATGCAAGAAGTCCGATGAGTGGACCCCAGCCCACACTTGCCCTCTGCTGGTGGCCTGGCTGGCCCACGAGCTCCCATCTGTGTTCCTGGCCAAGTGTTAGTCCTGCAGTGACCTCAGCATGGACGCAGGGTCTGGGCCTGCATAGCCTCATGGGGGACCACAGGCACACCCTTAGCTCTCCCATATCGGCGTGTGCACGGGACCCAGGAGGTAGAGATGTGCGTGAACCGTAAAGCAAGACACGCCCAGTGAGTGTGTGAAGGCTTTAATCACAGTCATTGTGTGGATTCGAGGGCTCTAATTCTCTGTGCAACGGTGTGCTCATCTGTGAAGTAGGGGGGAGATCCTCGGGGCAGTCCACCCCACTCAGGGAGTAGGGGACTCCCGAGAGGCATGGGAATGCTTGGAA
The DNA here is from genome assembly GCF_048164855.1 of Canis lupus baileyi. Classification (NCBI taxonomy): domain Eukaryota; kingdom Metazoa; phylum Chordata; class Mammalia; order Carnivora; family Canidae; genus Canis; species Canis lupus. The sequence goes on from NC_132841.1 coordinate 22,887,847, forward strand.
TGTATTGTGATATCTAGAAACTGTGATAAGTCAATCGGTATTTATTCATAAGTTATCATGTGTATGAATGACTTACCCTACGTGGGATTTGTAAGATATATGCAGATAAATATTGAAATGACACAAAGATCTCTAAACCCAACAGCAGTGTCTGTGTGGCTGAATGACGCATGCCCATTCTGTCAATTTGATGCCCATCTTTTGGCAAGAGTGTACAAGTCAGCAAGTATTTATTAAGCACCTCTTGTTTGCAGAGCACACTGCACAGCACACCAGAGCATAGACATGGAGGAGGCATGGCCCTTGCCTCCCACAGGCTCTCACACTTATGTGGAGTATCATATCTGCCTGATTCTGTGTGTATGTGGGGGGGGGGGGGGCGGGCACCAGGAGGGGTGGGGGCCTGCAGCTCCCTGTGGGAATTTTAGCATCTCGAGCCTAACTCAGCCAAGGTGTTCCTTCTGTGCTCTTCCTCACTGGCCCCAGAGCTCTCCCGTTACCCTGAAGTGCAGTGTGACACCTGAGGGCTGACTTAACACCGGAATGGCTGCATCCTGACAAGGGGACGGGAAGGGCACGGGGTGTAAAGAGTGGGGATTGCCCAAGGCTACACTTGCCAGGTGGCTTGACCTACCAAGCCAAGCCCGAGGGCTGTCGGAAACTGGAGCTCAGGCCGGAAGAAGGGAGCCCATGAATAATACAGCGGGAGGGAGGCTGTTAACTAGGTGACCTGGTTGCACCTGTGTGTTTCACAGCTTCCTCGGGATTGGCCGTGGAGGGCCTGGGTGTCAGGGAGGGCAGAGGGAAATCGGAAAGGCCAGCTGGAGACACAGCTTCTGTTTGCTTTTCATCTGTCCGGCTCGGAAGGGCTTTGTACTAACAGCTCCCTCTCGTTCCGACCTGGACCCGGATGGCCTTGGCTGTGTGCGTGTGTGTGCACGTGTGTGCTCACACAGGTGTGCTGCGGCTCTGCACCTGGACACTGTGGAGCGATGGATGAACGTAAGGGTGGGCCTCCTCCAATGTCCTGCCCCCAGGCCTGATTTCCGGGGCTGTTTGCCTAACCGGATGTCAGGCTTGCTCTGATCTCTGGCACAGATGTGCTGTGTCACCTTTGCCAGGGTGGCCCCCTCTCTGGGCTACTTTTGGTTGCCATGGACATGAGATTGTCTTGTCTCCCCAGGCTTTGGCCTCCAATAAGGGAAGCGCTGTTTGACGTAAGTTGGGAACGGGTGACTCTGACTTTATCTTTGAATGCTGGGGAGGTGGGGGGGGGGAGGGGTCCTGTCATTTTAAGTATCTGTCACTGGAGCCCGGCTACAGCCACCCAGACCTGGCACAAAGGGGCCTCTGGACTCCCATACCTCCTAGAAAAACAAAGAACGTCTCTGGCAGGATGAGGGCCTCTTCCAGACAGAGCAAAGTGCCCGTGCTTAAGCAGCAGGAGAGCTTAGGGCAGATTCAAGAAGAAACTGGTTATAGGATGTGTCAGGTGAGGGGTGGAGAGTCTGAGATGGTAGAGAGAGCTCATTCCCAGAGGAGGCTGGCTTGGCCTGGAGCAGAGGACCCCTGACCAGTGCCTGGGAGGGGAACAGGGGCCCCCAGCCTGCACCTGCTCTTTGTTCTGAGTCTGGTCTGCAGGGGTCTAACCTCTGAGGGGGTCCCAGGCACTCTTTTTTTTTTTTTTTTTTTTAATTTTATTTATTTATGATAGTCACAGAGAGAGAGAGAGAGGCAGAGACACAGGCAGAGGGAGAAGCAGGCTCCATGCACCGGGAGCCCGACGTGGGATTCGATCCCGGGTCTCCAGGATCGCGCCCTGGGCCAAAGGAAGGCGCCAAACCGCTGCGCCACCCAGGGATCCCGGTCCCAGGCACTCTTGCACAGGATAGGGAAAGAACTTGCTTTGGCCCAAACCCATGCTTCGGCCCCAGCTGCCTTCCCAGGCTTAGGAGCCCAGATGGGCTTCTGTTCTTTAGCTGTAGAAATGGGCCTTCAAGACGTTACACGCCTCATTCCTGTTCACACACACACACACACACCCATTTGCCAGCCTGGAAGACATGGGGAGCATCTCTTCATTTGTGCTCGAAGAGATGCTCCCCATCTGGAGCATCTGGGTGGTGTAACCGGGGCTGCAGGCACCAGGCCTCATCAGTGGGCCAGTTGCCAAAACAAGGGGAGTGTTTCTGAGCCAAACTCTCGAGGTTCGAATCCTAGCTCTTCCAATTATTAGCTGTGTGCTCTTAGGCAACCTAATAAATCACTTTTTTCATCGGCTTTCTCATCCAGAAAGTCAGGGCAACAGCAGTACCTACATCACAGGGTGGTTGGACTAAATGAGTTACTGCATATAAAATCCTTAAAAAAAGTGCCTGCCACATAGTAAATGCTCAACAAATGCTGTTATTATGTATTATTAAGCTGCTGTTATTCTCAGCTCCTGCATTTTGGAGGCTCACAGCCTTGCAGGCTGCCTGGGGGTGCTAGGGGTAACTATCATACTTATGAGAAAGGCTGTGTAGGTTCAAAGGGAGTGAGGGAAGTAGACGTCTTGGAAGGCTTCATGGAGGAAGAGGCCCCCTGCCCAGGGGCTGTGACTTCACCCTGTGCCCACTGGCATTGTGCTCCCATGGTAGGCAAACACAAAGAGAGGCAGGGCATGGAGTAGGGAGTAGCCCTGATGGCGCCAATCCAACTGAGACTTTTTAGTCAATGTTTTAATTAAAGTATAACACATACAGAAAAATGTACAAATCATACAGCTTGAATTATTATAAAGTGACCACTCCCATGTAACTGCTACCCAAACCAAGAAAAAAAATATATCAAGGCCGCCTGGGTGGCTGACTGGTTGAGCGGCTTAGGGCGTGATCCTGGGGTCCGGGATTGAGTGCTGCATCAGGCTCCCAGTGGGGAACCTGCTTCTCCCTCTGCCTATGTCTCTGCCTCTCTCTCTCTGTGTCTCTCATGAATAAATAAATAATTTCTAAAAAGAAAATATCAGAAGCCATCTCCCTGTTATTAGTTCCTAGATGTAACTCCTCGCCTGACTTTTAATCTCATACGTTCATTTCGTCTATTTTGTCCATGTAGAATGCAGGTCATCATGCAGTATGTTCTCTTTGTGAGGTTTTCTCTTATTTAACTTATTGGTGAGATTCGCTTTGTTGTGTATACTTACATTCATTCATTCTCATCACCATATAGTATTCTATTGTATGGGTATTCCACACTTTACACATTTTCCACTGTGGATGGACAATTGAGTTGTTTCTAGTAACAGCCATATTACAGGAAAGGTTATGATTGTTGGTTATGTGTCTTTTGACATACATGTATGTCTGTGCAATTTTGTTGAGCATATTTGATTGTCCTTGTACCAGTACAAACTTTAATTTGTGTAATTCCTATAGCTTTATACATGTAGTCTTTTTTTTTTTTTTTTATACATGTAGTCTTAATATCTGGTAGTGTAAATCCTCCAGCTTGGTTCTTCTTCAACATTTTTGTTTACTTTTGTTTTTTTGCATTTCTATATAAATTTTAGAATTGGCTTTTGAAATTCCCCAGAATCTCTGCTGAGATGTTGATTGAGACTGCATCAAAAATATGTAGGTCAATTTGGGGAAAATTGACATTTTTACAATATTGAGCTTTTTGATCCACAGAGAAGATAAGCTCATCCATTTACCTGTGTTCTAATAAATTTCTTTAAAGAATGCTTTTTAGTTGTCTGGGTAGAAGCTTTACGCTTCTTTTACTAGATTGATTTCTGTGTTTTATTTTTTTTTAAACATAAATGTTCATATCATTTAAAAATAAATGTTGTTTAAAATTTTTGTTATTTCTAATTTCTGGGGAATTTCAAAATCTGCTCCAGTGCCTGGGAGGGGAACAGGGGCCCCCAGCCTGCACCTGATCTTTGTTCTGAGCACGGTCTGCAGGGGTCTGACCTCTGAGGGGGTCCCAGGCCCCCTTGTACAGGATAGGGAAGGAACTTGCTTCGGCCCAAACCCATGCTTCGGCCCCAGCTGCCTTCCCAGGCTTAGGAGCCCAGATGGGCTGCTGTTCTTTAGCTGTAGAAATGGGCCTTCAAGACGTTACACGCCTCATCTCTGTCCACACACACACACAGACCCATTTGCCAGCCTGGAAGACATGGGCAGCATCTCTTCATTTGTGCTTGGTCTAATGGTGTAAATGGGGCACCAGGTATGTAGACATATAATTGATTTTTACAATATTGCCCTGAATCCAAAAATCTTTGTTAAATTTGCATATTAGTTCTGTTTGTTTATAGAGTTTTTATTTTTAACCTATATAATCATGTTTTCTAGAAATAACAATGTTTTATCTTCCTTTCCAATACTTTTTTTCTTGTCTTATTGCAGTGGCTAGGACTTTCAGCATAATTCTGAATAGAAGTGGTGATAGTGGCTCTGTTTATTTTGATTCTGGCATTGAGGAGAAAGTTTTCAATATTTCAGCACTAAGTGTGATGCTTGCTGTAGGTTTTTCATAGATTTCATTTCTCAAATTAGGGAAATTTTCTTCTCCCCCCCACTCCAAACTGTGGTAAAATATTCTTAACACAAAATTTACCATTTTAATTTTTTTAAGTGTACAATTCAGTGATATTAATTATGGTCACCATGTTGTGTAACCATCATCACCATCCATTTCCAAACTTTTTATCATCCCAAACAGTAGCTGGGTAAGCTCTGTACCTTTTACGTAATAACTCTCCATTCCCTCCCCCTCCCAGCCCCTGTAACCTCTATTTTATTTTCTGTCTCTACAGATTTGCCTATTCTAGGTATCTCATATAAATGGAATCATACAGTATTTGTCCTTTTGTGCCTGGCTTGTTTCACTTAACAGAACGTTTTCAGAGTTCATTCATGTTGTAGCATGTGTCAGAGTTTCATTTCTTTTTAAGGCTGAATATTATGCACTTGTGTGTATATATACCATGCTTTGTTTATCCATTCATCTGTTGACAGGCACTGGGACTCTTTCCACTTCTGGTTAGTGTGTATAAGGTTGCTATGAACATTGGTGTACAAGTATTTGTTTGAGTCTCTGCCATCAGTTCTTTGAGTATATCAAAGAGTGGAATTCCTAGATCATATGGTAATTCTACATTTGATTTTTTTGAGGAACTGCCATACTGTTTCCTATAGCAGCTGCTCCATTGTATATTCTCACCAGCACTGCACAAGAGTTAAAATCTCTCTGCATCTTTACCAACACTTTTTTTTTGTTTGTTTTTGTTTTTGTTTTTTTATAATAGCTTTCCTGATGGGTATTAAGTGGTATCTCATGGTCGTTTTGATTTGTGTTTCCCCAATGACTAGCAATGTAAGTATCCTTTCATGTGCTTATTGAACATTTGTACATCTTCTATGGAGAAATGTAAGTCTTTGCCTATTTTTGAATTGGTTTGTTTGTGGCGTGGTTATTATTGAGTTGTAGGGGATTTTTATGTGTTCTGGATGTTAATCCCTTAGCAGGTATATGATCTACAAATATTTTCTCCCAATTCCATAGGGTGCCTTTTTTGCTCTGTTTGTAGATACACGAAAGTTTCTCAATTTTGATGAAGTCCAATTTGTCTTTATCATTGTTGCTTCCACTTTCAGTGTCATAGCCAAGAAATCATTGCCAAATCCAATGTCATGAAGATTTTCCCCTAAGAAGTTTATAGTCTTAGTTCTTATATTTAGGTCTTGGATTGGTTTTTAGTTAATTTTTATATATGGCATTAAGGTAAGTGTCCAACTTGATTCTTTTGCATGTGGATATCCAGTTTTCCCTGCACCATTTTTTAAAAAGACCGTCACTTCCCCAGTGAAGCATCCTGACATCTTGGTTGAAAATATATTAACCACATGGGCAGTGGCTGATTGCTGGGCTCTCAGTTCTGTTCCACGAGTCTGTATTTCTGTCCTTATATCAATATCACACTGTTTTGATTATTGCAGCTTTGTAGCAAATTTTGAAATCGGGGAGTGTTAAATACTCCAACTTTCTTCTTTTCCAAGATTGTTTTGGTTATTCAGGGATCTTTTGAGATTACATAGAAATCTCAGGATGAGTTTTTCTACTTCTGCAAAAAAAAAAAAAAAAAACTACCATTGAGATTTTGATAGGGATTGCATTAAATGTATAGAATGCCTTGGGTGATATCATATCTTAACAATATTAAGTCTTACAGTTAATGAATATGGAATGTCTTCCACTTATTTATGTCTTCTTTAACTTCTTTCAGCAATGTTTTGTAGTTTTCAGTGTACAGGTCATTTGCCTCCCTGGTTAACTTTATTCCTATTTTATTCTTTTTGATGCTATTATAAATGGAATTGTTTTCTTAAATTTCTCTCTAGATCACATATGGCTAAGATATAGAAATGCAACTTAATTTTGCAGGTTGATTTTGTATCTTGCATCTTTGCTGAATTTATTCATTAGCTTGAACACCATTTTAATGGAATCTTTGGAGTTTTCTACACAAGGATCATGTCATTTGTGAATGGAGATCATTTTACTTTTTCCATTCCAATTTGGAGTTGGAAATTTCTTGCCTAATTACTCTGACTAGAACTTTCAATACCATGTTGAATGGAAGTGGTAATAGCAGGCATTCTTGTTTTATTCTTGATCTTAAGTAAGTCTTTAGCCATTTAGTATGATGTTAGCCATGCATTTTCCAAAGATGACCTCTTCTATTCCTCTCTGCTTAGAGGTTTATCATAAATGTGTGTGGAATTTTGTCAAATGCATTTTTGCATCTATTATGAATATACAGATTTTCTTCTTTCTTCTGTTGTGGAGAATGACATGGATTGACTTTCAAAAGTTAACCAACCTTGCATTCCTGGAATACATCCAACTTTGTCATGATAGATAATTCTTTTCATAATCCTTTGGCTGCTAATAGAAAAGCTACAACAGCATTTTCTTTTGACTATATTTTGCATGGTATATGTGAACTATTAATATTCTGTTTAATATTTTTTGATCTGTGTTCATGAAAAAGATCAATCTGTGATTTTCCTTTCTTATGATATCCTTGTCAGATTATATTGTAAAGTTATACTAGCCTCATGATATAAATTGGAAACTGTTACTTCTTTTTTTGTTTTTCTGCAGAAGTATGGATAAGATTTGTGTAGTCTTTTTTTAGACTTAAATGTTTTACAAAAATTCAATAGAGAAGCCATGTGAACTTAGATGTTTGAGTAGGAAGGTGTTTTGATTACAGTTTCAATTTAGAAATAGGATTATTTATATTTCTTTGTTTTTGTATGTCAGTTTTGGTAGGTTGAATTTTTTGAGGATGTTATCCATTTTATATAAATTTTGTAATGAATTGAAATAAAGATATTCATAGTATTTCCTTAATTGTCCACCTATCATCTCTGTACTCTTTGGGCAATCTGTGGTGATACTTTCTTTTTCATTCATGATATTAGTAATATGTGCCTTCTCTCTTATTTTCTTCAGTATCTTACAGATTACTAGATTCATCAAAGAATTGCTTTTATTTTTTACTGATTTTTGTCTATTTGATTTTGGTTTTATTTCATTAATTTTTATTCCTACTCAGAATTGTTTTTGGTCTTCTTTGGGATGAAAGGAGATGGAAACATTATCCTCTCTTTTGGTTTAATTTACTTCTTAAAATCTTTTTGAGTTAGGTACATCAAATATTGTTTCTAAGATTTTCTTCTCTTCTAAAAACAGAATTTAAGGATATAAATTTTCCTTTAAGCATAAAATTTGTCACATTTTCATTATGGTATGATTCAAAACATTCTCTAATTTCTGTGCAGTTTCTTCTTGGATTTATGGGTTTTGTTCTGTTTAGTTTAGAAGAGCATTGCTTCATTTCCAAACATTTGGGGATTTCCTCAGTATTTTCTTGGTTGTTTTTGAGCCTAATCTGCTATAATCAGATAACATTCTTCGAATTATTTCATTTCTTTGAAACATATTAAAAGTTACTTTATGGCCCAGCATGGTGGATTTTGGTAAGTTTTCTATTGCCTCACAAGAAGAGTGTTTATTCTGTTACTGTGTGTAGTGTTTGATTTTTGTCAATGAGGTCAGCTATGTAACTAATGTTGTTTAGATGTTAATATCCTTACTGGTTTGTTTTTTGCTTTTTCCATCAATTTTTGAGAATTATGCATTGACGTCTTCCATTGTGATTGGGGATTTGTCTGTTTCTCTTTCTAGTTTTGTCAATGTTTGCTTTATGTATTTTGAAGCTGTGTTATCAGGCAAGTAAAAATTTAGAATTCAATTATCTTCCTACTTTCCTTATCTTCAGCTGCTTTCCTGGTGCATTTACCCTTTGATTATGTTGAAATGTCTGTCTTTGAAATATCTATCTTCATGTCTGGTAATCTTTGGTAGCTTTTTTCCTTAAAGTGTTACTTGGCTGCTGTTAAAGTAGCTATGCCAGCTTTCTTTCAATTAGATTTTGCACAGCATAACTTTTTATATCCTTTTGCTTTCAGTGCTTATGTGTCCTTATATTCAAGATGTATCACTTGTACACATAATGTAGTATTGAAAAATTCAGTCTGATTATCTTTTAAGGTGAATATTTATTTCATTTATACTTAAAGTAATTACTAGTATGCTTTGGTTATAGCTATTATCTTAATAGTTGTTTTCTATTTACCTACCTATCTGCCCCTTTTTTCTATTCTATTGCCTTCTTTTGGATTCCTTAGCTTATATATATAGTCCTTTACTCTTCATGTAGCAGCTACTCTGGAGGTTATAGCCTGCATCCTTAACTTACTGGAGTCAATTTTTTACTATCTCTCAGACAATGCTAGTCTCTAGACCACTAACTCTATTTGTCCCCTTTCTACCTTTTCTGTTAATGTTGCTGTGAGTTTTAATTGTGCATGTATTTTACATTCCACAAGACATTATTACTTTTTTCCTTTTAGTCAATATCTATTTGCTTACATATTTACCCTTTTTGATGTCCTTTATTTTTCACTGTGTTTCTTATTTTCCTTTGGAATAATTCTCCCATCACCTGAAGATCTCTCCTCTTAGTGTGAATATATCATTTCATTTTCTATCTTTGTTCATCTGGAAATGTATTTACTACGCCATAACTTTTGGGGAATATTTTTATTGAATATAAAATGTTTTTGTCACACTTAGAGATGTCATTCCATTCATTGTTTTCTGGCTTCTATGTTCCTTTTGAAAAGTCAGGTGTAAGTTTTATTAGCACCTGTGAAACTAATGTTTCTTCCCTCTGACTCATTTAAAATTTTTTTTTTGCCTTTTGTTCTCAACAGTTTATTATTGCCTTTTGTTTTCAAAGGCAATAATAAACTGCCTTTTGTTCTCAGCAGTTTATTATATAAAACAGTTGATTTATCCTGCTTTATATTCATAGCATTTATCTAATCTGTGGCTTGGTATTTTTAATCAGTTTCAAAAGATTCTTGGCCACTATCACTTCAACTATTGCTTCTACCCTACTCTCTCTCTTTTTTCTTTGGCGCTTAAGTTACACATGTACTAGGCATTTACACCATATCCTATATATCTCGAGCTGTTTTAAAAATTAGTTCTCTATATGTATTTTTCTCTCTCTGCTTCGTTCTGGTTATTTTCTGCGGGCCTATTTTCAGTTCACTTGTCTTGTTTTCAGGAGTGTCTAATTCACTGTTAAACCCATCCATTAAGATCTTGATTTTTTAAAAAGATTTTATTTATTTATTTAAGAGAGAAAGACTATGAGCAGGGGGAAGGGAAGAGGGAGAGGGAGAAGCAGGCTCCCTGCTGGGCAGGAAACTCAATGCAGAACTTGATCCCAGGACCCGGGGATCAGGACCTGAGCTGAAGGCAGATGTTTTACCGACTGGGCCACCTAAGTGCCCAAGACCTTGATTTTTGTTACATTATTCATTTTTGGAATTTCCTTTTCTTTATTTTGTAGACTTGAATTCTCTGATGAGATTCTCCATATTGTCAGTTGTTTTCTTTTTTTTTTTTTGTCAGTTGTTTTCTTGACTATATTAATCCCTATTTTTAAAGCCCGCATTTGATAACTCTAATATCTGGATTACCTCTGGGCATGTTTCTATTCTCTGTTTTTTCTCTTGGTCCTATCTATGGTATGGTTGGTAATTTTTTTAATGAACACCAGTCATTTTGTATGAAAAACTGTAGAGGCTCTGGCTGTTGCCACTTCTTTTTATAGAGGATTCACCTTATCATCTGACAGACAGCAGAGCAGTCAGTCATCATAATCCGGCCAGGGGCTGAGCTGACTCAGGGTGAGTTAAAGTCTTTATAATGCTTGATTTACTTTTGGTTCATGGACACTTCTGGAGCAATTCTCCAAAGGTCTGTTAACTGAGAGCCTGGGTGTTAACTCAAACCACTCCCCCTGTCAGTCCTAAACTCCATTTTTGTCTCCTCAATAGCATGAGTCAGCTAAAAACTCCATTCTACTGTTCAGCTGCTTTTTGCTTGGTTCCTTAGCTTCTTCTCTCCAAAGCTTATGAAATGGCAGACACCTGGAGAGGAATATTGGAGCTGAGTGCTGAATTCACTTCTCAATGTCTCCCTTCTCTCTGGGATCTTGGATCCTTACGTGCTGGCTGCCTTTTCACCCCAAATTCCAGTTTTTATTTCCCTAGGCTCACAGAATAGCCAAAATTCTGCTGGCTTCCCCACTCTCATTTCTTGCCAACACCCTGAGTGGAAAAGAGGCTCTTAGAATGTTGGGCTTATCTCTGGGAGCTTTTTCTCTGGATCTTCACACCTCAGGTTCTGTCTGCCCTCATACCTCTCTAGTGCTTACAGAATTTTTTTTGGTCCAGATTTTCTAATCTCATTGGGATCATCGATCTGCTCCAAGTTGTACATGACAGCACAAGGTGGAGTGGTACCCAAGTGGGATTTGAATCCCTGTTCATTATTTAATGGCCGAACAACCTTGGGTTCATGACGTCTTCCTTCAGCCTCAATCTCATTATCTGTGAAATGGGTCTAATAATAATTACATCCTTTTATCAGATGGTTGTGGGAACTAAATAAGAAACACAATGAATGCTTGGGACACCTGGGTGGCTCAGTGGTTGCGTATGTCTGCCTTCGGCTCGGGGCATGATCCTGGAGTCCTGGGATTGAATCCCACATCGGGCTCCCTGTGTGGAGCCTGCTTCTCCCTCTGCCTGTGTCTCTGCCTCTCTCTCTCTGTGTCTCTCATGAATAAATGAGTAAAATCTTAAAAAAAAAAGAAAGAAATGCAATGCTTGCCAGATAGTATGTGCTCAATAAATGATCACTATAACCATCACCATCACCATCACCATCTATGTCCTTGTTGTTACTGTACCGTGAAGTAAATAAAAATCTGGGAAGGTGTCTTAGGGTCCCTAGAATGGCTTGAGGGGACTGAGGGTTAGTGTTCTTCTGTGATCCCAGCATGGATTCAGCCACCTACCCTCTCCCCCTGCCCTGCAGACATGCACATACTCTCCTCCACTTCCCTGTCTTCTCCCTGAAGTATCAGAGCAAACTTTCTTCTTAGGGCTGGTTCTCAGGCTGCTGGTACTGCTGGAATTGGGCTCTCTGGAGAAGTGAAGTAGAAGGAGGATGAAAATGAAGCATCCCCTCTGCCTCCACCCTGCCCCTGCTCCATGTCATCCTCAGCCTATTAGTATACACACCCCTGTGGTGGCTGGAATGAGAAAGGACTGGAGACTGTGCCCAGGCCCTTTCAGATGGACATGCAGAGACCTTTTCCCCAGGAGAAGCTCTAACCCATAGCAGAAGAGCATTGGAGGCCACCCAGATGAGAAAAGCTACTTGAAGTTTTGTGTCGTTTTTAGTTCTCCTAATCTCCCCTCAACATTCTATCATGAAATTTCTCAAACATGCGGGAAGGTTGAAAGACTTGTACAGTGAACACCCATATCCCCACCACTGGACTCTTGAGTTTACACTTTGTAGCATTTCCTTTACCATGTATCTATCCTTCTATCTTCCCCAAACATCCATCAAATCATTTTGGGGGGGATGCATTTCAAAGTTACTTGTGAACATTAGTTCACTTCACCTCTAAACACTTGAATATTATGTGGTCAACTCACATAATTCTCAAATCAAAAGTGGGGATCAGGGACCCCTGGGTGGCTCAGTGGTTGAGTGTATGCCTTCGGTTCAGGGCGTGATCCCAGGATCCTGGGATTGAGTCCTGCATCAGGCTCCCCCGCAGGGAGACTGCTTCTCCCTCTGCCTGTGTCTCTGCCTCTCTGTGTGTCTCTCATGAATAAATAAATAAAATCTTAAAAAAAAAAAGAAGTGGAGATCTTAAACTTTTAGGCACAAGAACAGCTTTTTAAGGGAGAGTGGCCCCAGAAGGGAAGAAGGTAGTGTCACCGTAAGAGATTTACTGGGAGGACCTGGGACAGGGATGGTAAGGCAGTGGCCTCTCTCACCTGCCAGGCTGCAGGGCTGGGATCTGTCTCAGCCTCTGCTGAATGCCTTGCACCCAGCATCTCAGGGCTGGGGCTCAGGAGGCATTTGTTGAATGAATGAATGACTTGCTTGGAAGGGCAGCGTTGACACTGTGTGACTCTGGAGAAGTCCAACAGGGAGCAGAAGTTTCTAGGGGTCCATTAGAAGAAGAAATTTGTCTTTCTCTTTTCTGAAATACCAAGTTGTCTTGTATTTTATTTTTTCAAATGTATTTTTGGATGGATCATCTAGCACGTGTGGAAAATTCAAAAGGCCCCAAACGGAATATAGTGAAACATCTCTCTCCCACCTTGTTCCTCCAGCCACCTGGGTCCCCCCCTGCGCTGGGCACCACCGCCCCCAGAGGCTGTCACCTCTGGTTTCCTAGCGTCCTCTTGAGTGATCTGCACACACACGTAGTACAGTGACGGTGATACTCTCACTGTTAATAACACGTCTTGAGAGCTTACGGTCTGTGAGCTGGCATTCCAGGTATTTTACCTGCATTACATTTTCTCTTCACAACAACTCTGTAAGGGAGGGACTATTATTATCTCCATTTCAGAGATGCAGGAAGCTGGGGCCCAGAGAGGTGAGGCATCTCAGGCCAGCTCACACACCGCTATGGGCAGTCAAGATGTGAGTCCGGCCAGTCTGGCAGCTCTCTTGACCTCCTCCTCTACTCCTCTCAACATTTCTTGGCCCCAGCACCATCAACAGTTCCCTCCAGGGGCCTGGCGATAGTGTACTTAACAGTGCACCAGGCTGGCTGAGTAGGTTGTGAGCTCCCTGTCCCTGGGGGGCATTCAACCAAATGACTCCCAAAGGCTTCTCCACAAGTAGCTCTGGTATGTTTTTCCCCAGCTCTGGTTTTTGCCCATGGCATCTGCTACTCTTATCTTGTGTCTTTAGGGGTCACAGGTGCTCCTCTTGCTCCCTTGAACCCCCAAAGAGGAGTCCTTTCAGCATCTTGTAAGGCAGGATGGGGTTTGTCCTCCCCAGCCTGTTGGCAGGAGGCAGTGGGGAGGCTCAGAGTGGGCAGAGGGTGCTGCTCAGCCACAGAGCAAGGCTGTGTCTGCCAGGAATGGTTCTCCGTGCTGCTTTCCGGGCGCTCTGCTCGCACCCGTGTTTAACCTGACTCTCTCCCATCCACACCCACCCCAGGCCTGGCCTGAGGAGAACCTGTGTGCCTGAGGGGGGGGGGGCAGCATATGGGAAAGAGCTGAGTAAAATTCTTCACTAGGAACAAATCTCATTTTCAAGAAAGTCTTGACAAAATGAGGCATTAAATTACAATATTTCGGAGAGCGTCGTAATTCTATTGCAGACAGCCCTTCATCATGGAATCTGAAAGCTGGGAAAATACAAAACTCATTAGATTAAAATAAACCACCTACTGCTCTGGAGAAAAGCTTATTTATCAATATCAATTTACTTATGATTACTCTGGCCTGCAATTTGTTATTTTTAAGAATTACGATTTGTGTATTGCTCATACAGATGTGAAATATTTTTTCTTAAATTGAGTATTTTTGAAAAGATACCCTTGCCCTTAGTAAAGGTTAAAGAGTGGTTCCTAGAGAGGGGGAGAGGGTGGCAGGGTCAGAAGATAAATGAAAAGAGGCCGGGGTGGAGGAATGTGAGGAAGTGGGTGTGTGAGGGGCTGAAGGGAAGCAGACATGGGCAGAGGGGTCTGAAGTCACGAGAAGACTTCAGGTCTTTAGAAGATGCCCTTGGTCCCTTTGGAGGAAGGACACCCTGCTTAACCAAACTATCTGTAAGATAGAATGTATCCTGTGAAGTAGCGAGTTTTCCATCACCAGGGGTATGCAAGCTCCAGTTGAGGTTCTATGTGGGACGATGCCGTAGAGCAGAGTGGTCAGATGAAGAGCCACCTGTAGAGTCTGGTCTTGGTGGTCAGTGATGCGCTGAATTGCACACAGCGGAACTGGAGGGTAGGACAGGGTGGGCAGCCCCGTAACAGGGAGAAGGGAGAGGGCGCTGGATTGGTGTCAGAGAACATTCCACTTGAATTCCCTGGCTCTGGGGCTCCTGGCTCCCCGCAGCCCTTGCTCTGTGGTGCCAGGGAAGGAGTTCCATTTGCAGAGCCAGCGCCTCCAGGATTCGAATCCTGCTCTCCTCACGTCCTGCTGTGAGAGCGCAGGCAAAGTACGGGTGGTCCGTGGGGCCTGCTTCTTCATCTGCAGTGTGGGCCGTGGGTCAGCCGGGCCCCTCCCAGGTGGTCCCGGGGCCTTAGGAAGTTAGATCGGCGGCGCATGGTAGGTACACTCAGTGCTCATACTCTTCCTGCCTCACCCTGGGGCCTCAGTTTTGCTTTCTGCAAAGTGGACAGCCGGCTGCGGACCTCTGGGTTTCTTTTGATTTCGGCCCCAGGTCTCCAGTGTGGGGAGGGAAGGTGGTTGGCAGAGGAGCTAGGCCGCCAGGGTCCCGCGGCTGCCACAGGCCTGTCCCCAGCTCCCGGCCCGTGTGACCTCCTCCACGGCTGCCTGCGCTGATGCGGGTAGTTCTGTTGGCCAAAGGACCTGCTCTGCGCACCCCCCTCCCCGCCCCCCGTGTGCCTGCCTTGCCTGTGGGGAACTGGATCCCCATTTCACAGGTGGGAAAATGGAGGCCCCGAGAGAAGGGGAAGGGTATGCTCCTCTGCCTCGCCCCAGAGCCCCTGCCCCCCGGCCCCTGCCCCTGGAGAGCTCCGTGGGCCCTGGGGAGCAGTGGGAAAAGCCTGCAGAGTTCCTGGGAGGGTTTGGCGTTGGGACACCCCTGCTGTGGTCTCTGGGAGGGGAGTCCTACTCTGGCATTTCACCTTCACCCCCTCCTGACCTTCCTCTCTCCCCTCCTCTTATTCCTTTATACTCTCAATGCATCATTTGGACACCCCCCTCCTCCGTGCTATGGCAGGAGCCCCCAAGGTGAACAGGACCCCGATTCCAGGGGAGTTCAGAGTGCCCGCACAGGAAGTCTGTTCTCAGGGACACGGTGGTGGGCGGGAAGGCCCGGCCAGAGCCCCGCTGGTGCAATCAGAGAAGACTTCCCAGAGGAGGTGACGGCCAGGCTACTGGACAGGGAGGAGGACCTGCTGTGCATTTCGTGCTCGCACGAAACCGGGGCTCGGGGACCACCTGATGGCCAACTATGCATTGCACCTGGGGCTGAGTTTGAAATCACTTCTTGCTTCAGGTTCCGGGCAAGTCCTTCGCCACCGCCCCCCCCCCCAACCCCAGGAGGGAAAAAGATTAGGGCCCCCCTCCCCGAGTTGGCTAGTGAGGAGCACGTCTAGGCAGAGGTCAGCAGTGCACGGGCAGAGAGAGAGCCAGGCAGCAGCTCCAGGACGGTGAGTTGGCCACCGTGGGTCGTGTTTGCTGAGGACTGGGATCTAGAGAGACAGGTAGGGCTGTGGCGGAGGTGACAGCTTTGAGGCTCACCTAATGTCACACTCCTAGTCTGCTCAGTCATACCGAGGTCCAAGCACTCCAGGATTTGGGGGTCATGCCTTTTCACCTCCCGGAGATTCAGTTTCACCGTCTGGAAAATGGGGGTGATGCTCCCGTCTCCAGGAGGCTGCGAGATGACCGGGAGGCCGGGCAGTGCTGAGCTGGGGTGGGCAGCGATGGTGTTCCAGCTTCTGCTCCTTCCTACCAGGTGCTACGTGCACCTGGGGTCCGCAGCCTGCACTCTCAGAGCTTGCAGCCCAGGTGTGGGGTGGGGGGGGGGTGTGCGTTTGGAGGGGGAACTGTGATGAACACAAAGGCAGTGCCGTGCTCTGCGTGGGTCACCGGGCATCCCCGCTGCTACTGCTGTAGAGGAGATAGGTACTGAGAAGGGAGGAAGGCAGGGGGCCATCTGACTCCGTGGACAGGCCCCTTGTGCTGGGCACACTCCTGGGCTCTCTCACTTAATCCTCTCACCATCCCTGCTAAGGAAGTGCCATTCTCTTGGTTTGCACAGGGGGGAAACTGAGGCTGAGCAGGGCTTTGAACGTAGATCTCTCGCTGCAGCCTCCTGATGGTTCCTGTACAGAACTGTCCCTCTCTGCCCACCCGGTGGGAGCCAGCTTCTTCTCTGAGCTCTATGAGGAGGGTCCCAAGTTCCTACTCCCCTGAGCCCCATTGGGTCACCCTTTCTCCCTTCGGGAGCTGTGATATTAATAAGCATAAAAACAATCGAACAGCATCTCACACAATTACATGGGGACAAAGTGGCTGTCACAGGCAATTTGGAAAAGATGTATCACTTAACTGCAGGGAAAATCATCAGGTTCCTGTTACAGAGCACACACCCTGCCCTCCCTCCTCCCCGCCCCTGAGGTGGGGACATCCACCCCATGGGTACCCCCTGCCCAAGAGTGCCCTCTCCTGCCAGTGGGTGGGGTGCGGCCTGGGCCTCCCCTGCTCCACAGCCTCATGCAGTTTGGACTAGAAGGGAACACACCTGTTTATTTGTTCAGCCATATATGCGTCGGGCGTAAACTGTGCATCTACTATGTGCCGGCTCTGGGCTGGCTGGGAGGCGTTCTCAGCACAGCCAGCAAAACCAGCAGGTAAACAAGGGCTCGTGCTGCCCTGTGCCAAGTGCTTTAAAGCAGCACGGGTTGCATATTAGGGACCCTAGGCAGGGATGGAGGGGCCACTTCCCTGGGCAGAAGGTTGCATGGGGCTCCAGGGAGGTGACGTTTGAACCTCTCCCTGACAGGTGAGTCACTGCATGGCCGAGTGGGATGGAGGACCTCTGGCTGTAGGAACCTGCCCCAGCAAAGGCATGAAGTGTGATGTCCTAAGTGGCATTTTGCAGAGAAAGAACACTGAGGCCTGGAGATACCTGATGCCTTGCCCAGGGTCACCTGGCAATTTATGACCGCTCTGCATCTAAGAACTCCCATTCATGCTTAAGGACAGGGAGCAGAGTCTGAGTGCTGAAGGGGTACCCATGAGATACTGGAGTGTGTCATGGAAGGCATTCTGGAGGGAGTGAGGGTGAAAGGGGGGGACCTGGTTTGAATAAAATCACAGTGGGAAAGAGAGGGAGATGGGGACAGGGTATGGGGTGGGGGGAAGTGGGATGGGGAGAGAACAGGCTCCCAGGTCGCTCAGGAGGCATGGGGATATGAAGAGCCTGGGAAGGGCCTTTGCCTGGCAGTGTGACTGGCCTGAGCTTTACAGGTCCTGTGCGGGAGACGCCACAGCAGGACGGGGACACCTGTGTGTTCTATGTGTCACCTGCAGCCCCCGTGGGGCCCCTGGGGCAAGAAGGAGGCTCACTGTTCAGATGGTAGGCGCAGGCTGTGCCGCTGACCGCCTGGCCCATCCTCAGCATCAAACTGGCCCTCTCAGTGTACTCTGTTTCCTCATCTATGAAATGGGCACAACATCTGCTTGTCCAGGATGCAGTCACATTTACGGAAAGCCTTTACAGAGTTAAAGTCACCAGAGATGTTCTCCTGGTAGCTGCATGGAGTCGGGGGTTATGTCTCAGGACACAGAATGGAAAGTTCTGGGCGAAGGCTGCCCAGCATTCTGGACTCCTTTGCGGCAGGTTTTGGGGTGCAGGCGGGTGAGAGTGGAGGAGGCAAAAGGGGAGAAGAGAGTATAGACTCAGAATGGCTGTGAACCCCTCTACCTGTCTCGTGGTGTCCTGGCCTCGCTCCCACCCCTCAGCCTTGGGGATACCAGTGAATTTTCCAGTAGAAATCAAACAGGTAGCCACTAGGAGTTCCCTTGACTGCCTGCGTGGCTCCTGAATAAATGATCTTGACTTTTTTTTGGAGGGGGGTGGGCAAGGGTGGGCAGCATCCGAGAGCAGAGAAGAGCAGAGGTGGGAATGCCGGGAAACCCAAATATACCTTGCACTTTACAGAGGGTGGGGGGTGGGGATGTCACAGCTTTCCAAAGGCCACGCAGTAAGTGAATGGCAAGGACAGGCTCAGGCTCGGGGGTCTCCGTTTCCATCTCTAGCTCTTGGCCTGAGGGTCTGAAGAGAAGGAAGGCAGTTTCCTTGTCTGTAAAATGGGCTGCCTGGCCCAGATTGGCTCACCGTGAAGAACAGGCCTCAGGTGTGGCAAGGTGGCAGCTGTGAGGCTGGTTCGGGGTGGGGCGCCGGGAGGCGAGCAGAGGGTTCTGCACAGTGGCTGAACACGACAGGTTAACTAGCTGAATTCCGATAAGCTTCAGTTTCTATACTGGCTTTATTAATTGACTTGTAAATTTACTTAAACATTTTGAAACCTCTTTATTGAGCTATAATTCATATATAATACAACTTATCCATTTAAAGTGTACAATTCAATGGTTATTAGTACATTCACAGCAGAGTGCAACAGCTAGCACAATCTATCTTGGAACATTTTCATCCTCGCCGCAAGAAAACCCCATACCTTACAGCTATCAGCCCCTTAGCCTTCGGTCACCCCCAGGTGATTAGCATCCAGTAATCTGTGTCTGTCTCTACAGATTTTCCTATTCTGGACATTTCATATAAATGGACTTGCATGTGGTCTTTTGTGACTAGCTCCTTCGAACCTAGCATGTTTTTAAGGGTTCCAAGGGTTCACCTATGTTGTAGCAGGTGTTATTATGCCTGAATAATATCCCATTGTAGGGACTTGATGCCCTTTGTTCATTTGTCCACGGAGGGACATCTGGGCTGTGTTCACTTTGGGGCTGTTATGAATAATGCTGCTGTGAAAATTTACAGGCAAGTCTCTGTGTAGACATAGGTCTTCATTTCTCTTAGGTATATACTTAGAAGTGCTGGGTCATATGCTAACCCTGTTTAATGGTTTGAGGAACAGCCAGATTATTTTAAAGTGGCTGCAACACTTTATATTCTCATCAGCAATGTAGGAGGGTTTGAGTTTTCCGCATCCCCTCCAACACTGTTATTATCTGTCTTTTTGATTATAGCAATACTAGTGAGTGTGAAGGAATATCTCAGTGTGGTTTTGATTTGCATTTCCCTCATGACTAATGACGTGGAACAGCTTTTCATGTGCTTATTGGCTGTTTGTACACCTTGAAGAAATGTCTGTTCAGATCCTTTGCTCATTTTTTAATTGTCTTTTTATTATTGCGTCGCAAAGTTTCCTTTTATGTTCCAGGCAAGTCCCTTACTAGATGTATGATTTGCAAGTATTCTCTCCTGTTCCCTAGGTTGTCTTTTCACTTTCTTGATAGTGTCCTTGGCAGTAAAACATAAATTTTAATTTTGATGAAGTCCAATTGAATCTATTTTCTCTTCTGGTGCTTGTGTTTTTGGTGTCCTATCTAAGAAACCATTGACTAATCCAAGGTCATGAAGATTTATATCTATTTTTCTTCTAAGAGTTCTTTTAGTTTTAGCTCTTCCATTTAGGTCTTTGATCTGTTTTGAATTAATTTTGATATGTGGAGTGAGATAAGGTCCAACTTTATTCTTTTGCATGTGGCTATCCAGTTGTCCCATTACCATTTGTTAAAAAAAAAAGACCAATTTTTCCCCAGTTGCGTGATCTTTGCATCCTTGTTGAAAATCAGTTGACTGTAGACATATAGCTTGATTTCTTTTTTTTTAAGATTTTATTTATTTATTCATGAGAGACAGACAGAGAGAGAGATACTTTGATACTTTGATAAGGATTACATGGAATTTGTAGAGAGAGAGAGAGAGAGGCAGAGACACAGGCAGAGGGAGAAGCAGGCTCCATGCAGGGAGCCCGACATGAGACTCGATCCCAGGTCTCCAGGATCATGCCCTGGGCTGAAGGCAGGTGCTAAACCACTGAGCCACCCGGGCTGCCCCATAGCTTGATTACTAAAGTTTCAGTTCTATTCCATTGATCTATATATCTATCCATATGACAGGACCTTCCTGTCTGGGCTGCAAGTTTTTTATAAATGGCCTATTTGCTTTGTTTGAATGCTGTCAGTCACTCAATGCACACATCTTAGAAAATACAGAATACCAAAGATTAAAAAAAAAAAAAAAGAACCACCTGTAATCTCCCTGTTTGGAGATATAATAAAGATACAGATATGTTTTCTGTATAGATATATGCACATATAACTTATGGTTTTTTTCCAACATGGGAACACACTATGCATAGTCTAGTAGCTTGTGTTATCTATTAACAATTTGTCGTGAACATTTTCCTTGTCAATAAATGTTCTCTGAAAATGATTTTCCATGGCTCCCTCACAGTCTGCCATGTATGGCAAGATTTTATTCTTTTTTATGGCTGAGTATTATTCCATTGTATACCTATATCCATTCATCTATCGATGGATTTTAGGCTGCTTGCTTCCATGTCTTGGCTATCGTAAGTAATGCTGCAATAAACAAAGGGGTGCCTGTCTTTGTGAATTAGTGTTTTCATTTTCTTCAAGTAAATACACAGAAGTGGGATTACTGAGTCATATGGTGTTTCTGTTTTTAATTCCTTGAGGAACCTCCATACTGTTTTCCATAGTGGCTGCACCAAGCATTCCAACCAACAGTGCGTAAGAATTCCCTTTTCTTCATATCTTTGCCGATATGTGTTATTCTTGTCTTTTTAATACTAGCCGTTCTGGTCAGCTGGTATCTCATTGTGGTTTTGATCTGCATTTCCCTGATGAGCAGTGATGTTGAACATCTTGCCATTTCTCTGTTAGCCATCTTTATATCTTCTTTGGGAAAATGTCTGTTCCAGTCCTCTGGACACTTTTAATCTGATCATTTGTTTTTTCACTGTTGAGTTGTATGAGTTCTTTATGTATTTTGGATACTAACCCCTTTTTGGATCTTCTCCCATTCAGTAGGTTCCTCTTTTGTTTTGTTGATGGTTTCATTCATGTACAAAAGCTTTTAAGCTTGATGTAGTCCCAATTGTTTATTTTTGTTTTTGATTCCCTTGCCTTAGGAGACATATCTAGAAAAATATTAATAAGGCCAGGGTTCGAGTTTACTGCGTGTCTGTTTTCTTTTAGGAGTTTTATGGTTTCAGGTCTTATATTTAGGTCTTTAATCGATTTTGAGTTGATTTTGTGTGTGGTGTAAGAAAGTGGTCCAGTTTTATTTTTTGGCATGTGACTGTCCAATTTTACAAAAATCATTTATTGAAGAGACTCTGTTTTCCCCATTGTATATTCTTGCCTCCTTTGTCATAAATTAATTGACCATATAAGCATGGGTTTATTTCTGGGCACTCTGTTCTGTTCCATTGATCTGTGTGTCTGTTTTTGTAGCAGTACCATACTGTTATGTTTACGATAGCTTTGTAGTATAGTTTGACATCTGAGACTCCCAGCTTTGTTCTTCTTTCTCAAGATTGGTTTAGCAGTTTGGGGTCTTTTTTGGTTCCATATACATTTTAGGATTCTTTCTTCCAGTTTTGTGAAAAATACTGTTGATACTTTGATAAGGATTACATGGAATTTGTAGATTTCTTTGAGTAGCATGGACATTTTAACAGCATTAATTCTTCTAATACTTGAACATTGCATATCTTTCCATTTATTTGTGTTGTCTTTAATTTCTTTCATCCGCGTCTTTCACCTCTTTGGTTAAATTTACTCCCAGATACTTTATTGTTTTTTTTTTAAAGATTTTATTTATTTATTCATGAGAGACAGAGAGAGAGAGAGAGAGAGAGAGAGAGAGGCAGAGACACAGGCAGAGGGAGAAGCAAGCTCCATGCAGGGAGCCTGATACAGGACTCGATCCCAGAACCCCAGGATCACACCCTGAGCCAAAGGCAGACGCTCAACCATTGAGCTACCCAGGCATTCCTTTATTGTTTTTGATGCAATTTTAAATGGGATTAATTTCTCTTTCTGCTAGCGTATAGAAATGCAACAGATAGATATCTGTATGTTGATATTGTATCCTACCATGTTCTTAAATTCATTTATTAGTTCTAAGATTTTTTCGGTGGAGTCTTTAGGGTTTTCTACATATAGTATCATGTCATCTGCAAATAGTGACACTTTTACTTCTTCTCACCAATATGGATGCCTTTTATTTCTTTTTCTTCTTCGATGCTGGGACTTCCAGTACTATGTTGAATATGTGAAGAGAGTGGACATCTTTATATTGTACCTGAACTTAGAGGAATAGCTGGCAACTTTTTACCACTGAGCATGATGTTTGCTGTCATGTATGGCTTGTCATGTATGAGTCTGGCTAAGGGTTTATCAATTTTGTTTCTCTTTTCAAGGAAATAGCTCTTAGTTTCATTAGTTTCTTTTTTTTTTTAAATCTCGATTTCATTTGTTTCCACTCTGAATTTAATGTTTTTTTTTTCCTTCTTCTAACTGTGAATTTTGTTTGGTCTCCCTTTTCTAGTTTCTTTACATGTAAGATTAGATTATTTAGTTGATATCTTTCTTGTGGTATGAGATTGGCCTGTATTGCTACAACTTTGGTTCTTAAAACTGCTTTTGCTAAGTCCCATAGATTTGAGGACATTGTGGTTCCACTTTCATTTGTGTAAAGGTCTTTTCTGAATTCCTCTCTGATTTCTTAATGACCTATTGGCTGTTTAGTAGCATGTTGTTTAGCCTCCATGTGTCTGTATTCCCTCCCCCCCCCCCCTTTTCTTTGTATACATAGCATTGTGGTCAGAAAAGATGCTTGATAGTATGTCAGTCTTATCAAATTTATTGACACTTATTTTGTGGCCTAACATGATATATCTTGGAGAATGTTCCCCATGCACTTGAATATATATTCTGCTGTTTGGGGATGGAATGTTTTGGATACGTCTAGTAAGTCCTTCTGGTCTAATGTGTCATTTGAGGCCATCATTTCCTTATCGATTTTCTGTCTGGATGGTCTGGCTATTGATATAAGTGGAGTATTAAATCACCTGTTATTACTGTATTATTGTCACTTTCTCCCTTTTTAACACATTCTACAGGCATGTGGTTTTTACTACGATCCTCCATGTTTTATGGATATGATGTCATATTTTACACTTTTTGAATTTTGTGTATCCCTTAAGTATTGTTGATGTAATTGGTTTTACTACTTTTGTCTTTTAGCTTTCCTACTAGCTTTATGAGGTATATGTTTAATGAAATATATATATTTTTAAAGATTTTATTCATTTATTTATTCATGAAAGATATATATAGAGAGGCATAGACATAGGCAGAGAGAGAAGCAGGCTTCCTGTGGGAAACCCAATGCAGGACTAGATCCTGGAACTCCAGGATCATGCCCTGAGCCAAAGGCAGATGCTCAACCACTGAGCCACCCAGGCATCCAGAAACATACACCTTTAGTATATATTTGCTTTCATCAGTGCACTTTTTTCTTTTCATAATCTTCTACTTTTAATTATGGCTTTTTCTGCCTAAGGAAATTCCTTTCACGCATCCTGTAAGGCCAATTTCATGAACTTGGTGAGCTCCTTTAGTTTTTGCTTGTCTGGGAAACACTTTCTCTGTCCCTACAGTTCTTTTTTTTTTAAAGATTTTATTTTATTTATTCATAGAGACAGAGAGAGAGAGAGAGAGAGAGAGAGAGAGAGGGGCAGAGACACAGGCAGAGGGAAAAGCAGGCACCACCCAGAGAGCCTGACGTGGGACTTGATCCCGGGTCTCCAGGATCACGCCCTGGGCTGCAGGCGCTGCTAAACCACTGTGCCACTGGGTCTGCCCTGTCCCTACAGTTCTGAGACAACCTTGCCAGGTAGAGTAGTCTTCATTGTAGATTTTTTTTTTTTCTTTCCAGCACTTTGACTATATCCTGGCACTCCCTTCTGGCCTACAAAGTTTTTTTTTTGTTTTTTGTTTTTAAATAAATTATTTATTTATTTATGATAGTCACACACACACAGAGAGAGAGAGAGAGAGAGGCAGAGACATAGGCAGAGGGAGAAGCAGGCTCCTAGCACCGGGAGCCCGATGTGGGATTCGATCCCGGGTCTCCAGGATCGCGCCCTGGGCCAAAGGCAGGCGCCAAACCGCTGCGCCACCCAGGGATCCCGCCTACAAAGTTTCTGCTGAAAAATTCGCTGATAGCCCAATGGGGTTTCAGCTGTGTAATAATTTGCCTCTCATTGCTGCTTTTAAGATTCTTTCTTTGGGTTGCCTGGTGGCTCAGTTGGTTAAGCATATGCCTTTGGCTGAGGTCGTGATCCCAAGATCCTGGGATGGAGCCCTGCGTAGGGCTCCCTGCTCAGTGGGTAGCCTGCTTCTCCGTCTCCCTCTGCCTACCACTTTCCCTGCTCATGTTCTCTCTCTTCCAAATAAAATTTAAAAAAAAAATCTCTCTCTTTGTCTTTAATTTTTGTCATTTTAAATAATTATGTGTCCTGATGTGGACCTCCTTGGGTTCATCTGGTTTGGAATTCTCTGTGCTTCTTGGACCTGAGTGTCTGTTTCCCTCTTCAGATTATGCAAGTTTTCAGCTATTATTTCTTCAGTTTTGTCCCTTTCTCTCTTTTTTTCTTCTTTTGGGATTCCTATAATGCAAATGTTAGAACACTTGATGTTGTCACAGAGGGTCTTAATCTATCCTCAGCAGGTCTGCTCTTCACTAATTGTCTTCCAGATTGCTGATCTGTTCTTCTGAATCTTCTAATCTGTTGATTCCCTGTAGTATATTTTTCATTTTGTTTACTGTATTTGTCCACTTTGATTGGTTCTTTTTTGTATTCTCTATCCCTTTGTTGAACTTCTCGCTGAGTTCTTCCACTCTTTTCTCAAATCCAGTGAGCATCTTTACGATCATTACTTTGAACACTTTATCAGTTAGATTGCTTTTCTCCATTTTATTTATTTCTTTTTCTGAATTTTTATCTTGTCCTTTTATTTGGAATATATTTCTCCATCTCCTTATTTTGTTTGACTCCCTGTGTTTGTTTCCATGTATTAGGTAGGCCAGCTGTATCTCCTTATGCTGAAAGCAGTAGTCTTACATAGAAGTCTTGTGGGGCCCAGCAGCACAATCTCCCCTGGTTTCCACAACCAGGTCCTCTAGGGGTGTCCTCTGTGTAGACTGCATGTACCCTCCTGCTGGGCCTGGGTCTTGACTGCTGTGGGCAGGCCTGACCCTTGGCTTAGCTCTCAGCAGTGACTCGTTGCTACTACTGTAGGTGGCAGGGGACAGGGCTGGCCACTAGCATGATTGGTTGAGAGGCCCGACTATCATTGATTATAAGTTGCCTGTTTTTACTGTTCTAAACATTGCTCTGTAAACATTCTCAAAACAGATCTCTGTGCCATGATTCTGATGATTTCCTTTGGGAGAATTCCTATTAGTGGAATTGCTAAGTCAAAAGGTATGAATGCTTTCAGGGCTATAGTTTTATTGTGCCAGTGGCCTCCCACAAAGTTGTACCACTTATGCCAGAGGATATTTCCACAAAAAAATTGCTCTGTGCAATAGTGTCTCATTCAAAAGCAGAAGGATTCACTGTTTTTGCCTTTTAGGGCCTCTTCCTATTTTCATGTTCTGATTCTTGCATCAGAGGAGACGGTGGGGCTTGAGCAATGTGCAGAGAGATTGTGAAAGGGAGCCTACCGTGCCGGAACCTTCATCCACCTTCTCCCCTTGGTCATTACTGATTAGGCATCTGGGTACTCCATCCCCCTATAACTTCAGTGGCGTGGGGGAGACAATTAACCAGAAGACTACTCTGCATCTGTGATATGTGTTGAGAGGTGTGGAAGGCAAGAACAGGGTGCAGTGAGAAAAAAAAATAAGGATGACTAACTGTAGCAGGTGGTTAGGGAAGGCTTCCCTGAGCAGGAGACAGTTAAGCTGACATATAGCAAAATAGGGGTTAGAGTGTGGTGTCGGGTGGGGGGTGGGGAACTCACTTGGTGGCTGAGCTGATTTGCATCTGGTGGTCCCCATAAGTTTATTTTGATGGGGCTGGCCCCCACTGTGATTGGTGTGCCTGACTCGACATATCGCTTATTAAATTTTGAGTAGTAATATGAGAGGAGTGGTGGCCTTTTATTTTATTTTATATATACATATTTTTTACTGTGGCAGGATTTACAAAATGTAAATTTTGCTGTTTTAATCATTTTTAGCATTTTTTTCTGGCAACAAATAATGCATAACAGAATGTACCATTCTAACCATTTTTAAGTGGTGTTCAGTACATTCACACTATTGTGCCAGCATCACCACCATCCCTCTCCAGAGCTTTTCATCACCCCAAAGTGAGGCTCTGCACCTGTTGAACAATAACTCCTTTCTCCCTCCCCACCCCCAGCCTCTAGTAACCCCCATTCAACTTTCTGTTTCTGTGAATCTGATGACTCTAGGTACTTCTATGGAACCAAGGACAGTATTTGTCCTTTTGCCCCTGGCTTATCTCTCTCAGCATAGTGTTTTCAAGGTTTATCCATGTTGTAGCACATGTCAGAATTTCATTCCTTTTTAAGAGTAAATAATATTCCATTGTATATATAGACTCCATTTTGTGTAACCGTTCATCCATTGATGGACATTTGAGTTGTTTCCACCTTTGGCTATTGTTAATAATGCTGCAGTGAGCATTGCTTCACAGATACTTGTTCAAGTACCCATTTTCAGTTCTTTTGCATATTATATGCCAGAAGTGGAATTTTTGGATCATATAGTAATTCTGTGCTTAATTTCTTGAGGAATCGTCATACTGTTTTCCACAATGGCTGCAACATTTTACATTCCACACAGCAATACACAAGGGTTCCAGTTTTTCTACGTTCTTTCCAATACTTACTTTATGTTTTCTTTTTTTAAATAATAGCCATCCTAATGAGTGAGAAGTAGTTTCTCATTGTGATTTTTTAAATTTGCATTTCTCTAATAACTAATGATGTTGAGCATTGTTTTGTGTGCTCCTTGGCCATTTGTATATTTTCTTTGGAGTAATGTATATTTAAATGCTTTGCTTATTTTGAATCAGATTTTTTGTTGTGCTGTTGGGTTTTAGGAGTTCTTTATATATGATAGACATTAATCCCTTATCAGATACATCATTTACAGATATTTTCTGTGGGTTGTCTTTTTACTCTGTTGATACAGTGTCCTTTGATACACAGAAATTTTTCATTTTGATGAAGTCCAGCTTATTTAACTTTTTTTTGCCTATGCTTTTGGTGCTATCTCTAAGAAATCATTGCCAAATCTAATGTCATGAAGATTTCCTTCTGTGTTCATATATAGTTATATATATTTCATAGTATTGGCATCAGTTACTTATTACCTCAGCAAAGCTGCCTACCAAACCACTTTAACAATTATTTATTTTCACTTATTGGTCTGTGGTCAACTGGAGGGCCAGTAAATCTAGGCTAGATGTGACTGAACTTGATTCTGGGCCATGTGTG
Source organism: Canis lupus baileyi (assembly GCF_048164855.1). Classification (NCBI taxonomy): domain Eukaryota; kingdom Metazoa; phylum Chordata; class Mammalia; order Carnivora; family Canidae; genus Canis; species Canis lupus. Next base: position 22,915,662 of record NC_132841.1, read on the forward strand.
GTTCCAGTCCACTCACTCTGCCTCTGCCTGGGGGGCACGTTTGTCTCAGATTGAAAGGCAGGAGCTGAAGAGGCAAGCCCCTCTGCACAAGGACCACATGCTTCTGCTAGTATGGAGGTTGCCCAGAACATCCACTGGTCAAGGCAAGTCATATGGCCAAGCCCAGCAGAAAGAATGGGACAGCAACTCTGCCTACCATGAGACCCCAGCATGAATATAGATGTGGAATTCTATGCAGAGTGAAGAGTTGGGGGAATAATAGCTTGATCAACCACAGTGATGGTCAGGGGTTGGGAATGAACTTGGCTGTTGTGAGGTCAAGAGAGAGCTAGTGTGCCTGCAAAATGGTAACTGAGTGAGTAAGAAGGAAAGTGCCACTTATTGGATATATGAAATCTATTTTTAACTGAATTGAAAAGACAAGAGTGTATCAATGGAGGTGACTTTACTGAGGTGGGAAAGGTGAGAATGGGAACCTACTTGGAGAAGAAATCAGGGCACTGCTGGATATGTTAAATGCTAGAGACACACCCAGGAGGAGATGTTAGCTGGGCAAAGGGCTGTATAGGATAAAGTAGATTCTACTTTGCAAGGAGCTGAGGGTCTTCTGGGAGAAGGATGTGTACAAGTCTAACCCATACTGCTGGAATAGCTGCCTTCAAAAATGTACCCAAAACAAGGGCAGCTGAGGGGCCAACTTCTAGCAAGGATACAGGATGGCTTCATGGAAGAAGTGACATGAGAGCTGTGCCTTGAAGGGGGGCCAGGACATGCAAGGTGGAACCAGGTTGTGCTCCAGGTGGAAGGAACAGCCTGGCCAAGGGATACAGGGAGAATACAGGGTGTGGTGATGGGCAGTGACCCCAGTGAGGGAGAGGTTGCAGACTGTAGCAACATCCTAGAGCTGGGACAGAGTCTGTTGGCTGGTAGCCTACTGATGAGCCAGGGTCACAGGAGCAAGCCGATCTTGATCAACTCCATTCTAACATGTCCTGATGGGGCTGGGCATCTGAGGATGAGAAGCTTCAGCTACCTTTTCTGGAGCTCGAAAAAATAGTGAGTGCCCAGTTCTGGTAAAGGTGTGAGGAAACCAGCCCTTTCCTGAGAGTTGGTGGGATGGCAGCTTGGTGCATCCTCTTTGGAGAGCAATTTGTCAACAGCTCTAAAAATATGAAAATTTCCTTCTGCATTCCATGTGTATAGATATAGGAACGAGGATATTCATCGTGGCTTCATTTGTCAAAGTAAACAGTTAAAAACAACCTAAATGTTCATCAGCAGGGATTAAGTTATGGTCTCCCCATATAGAACACTCCACAGCTGCTCAAAGGAGCAAGTTCTGTATGTTCTGGAGCAGAACAACCTTCAGGATGTATTGTCATGTGACAAAATGGAGTAGAATAGCATGGACATGGCTTAGGTTTTTTTTTTTTAAGAAGGGAAGAGATGTGTATGCTGTATCCTTGTATGTACATGGAATACTTTGGAATGTTTCCTCCAGGGTGGCCTCTGGGAAAGTGTGAGCTTGGGTAGAGGGGAGACTCACTTCCTGCCACATACCCTCTTGTACAGTTATTTACTATGTCTGTGCATTACATCCAAAATGAATATACTAAAATAAAATATATCATCTACTGAGTAGTTTTAGAAATATTTATTATTATTTATTAAAGATTTTATTTATTTATTTATGAGAGACACAGAAGTGCAGAGGGAGAACCAGGCTCCTGGTGGGGAGCCTGATACAGAACTCGATCCCAGGGCCCCAGGATCATGACCTGACCAAGGGCAAATGCTCAACCACTGAGCCATCCAGATGCTCCTGAGTAGTGTTTTTTTTTTTTTTTTTTTTAAACTATAGGCCAAGGGGACTCAGAGATACCAGGCCTTGCATGGAGGATGCTGGACAGCTGTGGCATCGCACCCTGGGGTTCCCAGTCCTGCCTGACTCCCAGCCCACCCCTGGGCGTCATTTAGTGCAAACTCTGGGGAGGGACCCAGGGCAGGGGCACAGATACAATGGCCACAGCTGGTCTCTTCCCTCCTCACGGGGAAGAGTCCCTCTTAGCGACCTTCCATCACAGCAGCCTGCCCTGCCAGTCGCCTGGCTAGGGTGGGCTTTGAAGCGTGGCCATCGGTAGCTGACAGTGGCTTGTCCATTAGACACTAATGGTGTCATCTGTAGGCGCCTCCTTGCATGCACGAACCCCTCTGTGTGTAGTGGTGGTGAATAATCCCCAAATTGTATTTGATTTCTGCCGTGTATTTCTGTATTTCTATTCAAAGTTGAGTGCATCTGATTTTATGGGAATTCATAACAGTTCAAACTAAATTGTGGCGCCCTGCTGTGAAAATCTCTCACTCCTGAGAAACTGAAAAGCTGCTCACACGTCCCCTCCTGCCCTTTCCCTCCCCCTCCGCTCTGTTCTTTCCTGTCCCCTGGCTGGCTGGGACAGAAGGCAGTGCCTCTCACTGCACCGAGTGCACTCTCGGCTCCTGCGTCCCCTGGCTGGGCTGCAGGGAGAGGTGGGAGATGGTAACCGTGAGGACCCTGACCTGGGAGTTGAGCCCAGAATGGGCTGATTTCCCAGAAGAGGGAGGGTGCTTTGCTCCGGCAGCAGCAAGGAACACGCTTTCTAGTCTGTGCAAGAAACCAGGCTGTGATGGGCTTTATCTTGGGTTTGGTCCAGAGGCATTTGGTGACACCCCTACGGATCGAGGGGAGCTTTGTGAGAAGCTGGCTTCCTCCAGTCTGGGGGGAGCAGTAGGACAGGAAGGAGGGGCCCTCCGTGGTTGGGCCAGGGGCATCTTGTGGGCACATTTCCTGCAGGGTTTCCCTGAGCCCAGCTTGTGTGTGTGTGTGTGTGTGTGTGTGTGTGTGTGTGTGTGTGTGTATGGTGTGTGGGGGAGCATATGAGAACCTTCGGGCACCTGTTTTTCTTTTAAATTGTTGGTTCCCCCAGCCATCCCCCTGGAAAAAGGAGAGCCCATAGGACAGGGCCAAGCTGCAGACCGGGGCCTCATCTCCAAGGTCAGGTCTAGCCCATCCCTGGGCTCGTGAGTCCCCGTGGCTGGAGCACAGGGCAGTCTTGCCAAAGGTGGGCATAATCAGAACGCCCCACACCCCAGCCCAGTGTGAGAAGGTAACAGGGCTGGGCTGGGAGGTGGGGGTGTCTCTGAGCTGGGACCCCCCTGCCCGGGAGGGTCTGAGTCCCAGCAGAAGGGTGGCGTTAATCAGAGGACCTTTGACGACCCTCGCAGTCCCCAGGGTCTCCTGCGGGCTTCCCACCTGGGACTGTGGGCTTCAGGGAGGCTCAGCAGAGCATAGGAAAGATCTTCCTAATCAGAATTGTCTGTCTGTTCACTAGCTGCTGCCCGTGTTTTAGTGGGGTGGACAGAAGCTAGGCCTCTGGTTGTAAAGACATCGAGGGTGTTCTAGAAGACGTGGAGAATGCAGTAAGCGTGTAGGAGAATACGTAATCAGCCATGAGCAACACTCAGATGAGACTTCCACACGGTAGTCCTGTAGGTGCGCACCCCCCCCTACACACGTCCACCACACGAACCTACACACACGTGAGCCTCTGTTTGCTTCCTGGGGACCTCGACCGTTGCACCTGTTCCGCTGGCTGTGCAGGTCGCTCCCCGGGGCCACAGTGAACATCTCTGCGGCTTAGCGCTCATGCACCGCCGCGATGGCTTCCTCAGCTACAGGTCTGGAAGTGGCATCTCCGGGCCACACACGACGAGGGTGGCTCTTTACACAGTTTTCAAATATTGATCAATTTTGAGCCAAGTTGCCTTAGCTAGAGGGTGTGGGACCCCCTGGTGGCTCCAAGTAGCACCTCTTTGCTGATGAGCCCTATGCATCTCTACCCCACCCCAGGCCTGAAGTCTAGCTGGGGTGTCCTACCGTCCCCCATCCCCATTGCTGCTTGGTTGTCAAAAGCCGTTCCACACTCGCCATGCCCCTCACTGACCTTCTGCTCCTGCCCCTCAGCCCGTTCCACCTGCAGCCTTCTCCCGACTGGAGAATGGCAGCTCCATCCTTCCAGGGGCCTGGGCCAAACCCTCAGGCTCAGGTCTTTCTAGCACGGCCACATCTTCTGCAGCAGGAGACCCTCTCACCTCTACCTTGACAGATATGCCCAGAATCTTCTGGATCCTGCACCCTCTACTCCAGGCCCTGGCCAGAGCATCAGATGTTTCTGGCCTCCATCACTACGGGGGCCTCCACACTGGTCTGCCTGCTTCTGCCCCGAGAGTCCCCAACACAGCAGCCAAGTGCTCCAGTAAAACTTGACTCCTTTGTGACACTCTTGGACGGCTGGAGACCATGACTCCCAGTGTACCCACATCAGTGATGCCCCCCCCCCCCACCGTGTCTGTGGCCTCATCTCCTGCAGCTCTCCCCACCGTGTACCCGGTCACAGCCACATTGGCTTCCTCACTGCTCTTGGAGTGTGATAGCACACTCTCGCCTCAGGGCCTTTGCACAGGCTGTTGCCTCTGCCTGGAAGACATTTCTGCCTGATAACCACATGGCTCACTCTCCTGCTTCTTCACTATTTGTTCATATAGCACCTTCAGTGATGGGCAGATCACCCTGCTCCTTTCCTCTTTCCTGAGCACTTATATTCCCAAACACACTGTAGAGCTTGTCCACCTACACTGTCTGTGTCGGTCTCTTCTGGGAGTGTCAGCTCGCCCGTGGCCAGGTCTCCAGCTTGTTCTCTTCTGTGTGCCAATGTCTAGCACAGTCCCTGGCACACGGTAAGTAATGTCAGGGTAGACACGTGCAGAGTGGCCCGACCTGGCTCCGAGGCCTCTCCTTGCAGCTCACTGGCTCTCGGGGGTGTAAGTAGAGGCTTTGCTTTGATTGGGGAGGTGATTCCCATGTGGGGTGACTCCCTGGGTGCTATAACTGTGCCACCTGCCAGAGCCTCTCCTGCGGCCCTCAGCCCAGGCCTGCCTGAGTAACAAGTTTTTTATGGATTGAGCACAGGGGAAGGTGGAGGCCAATGTGGGTAGCATTGCTGCCCCGAGTATGGTCATTTTTGTAGTCTTCTCCTTCCAGGGATAAAGGTATTAACCTCTTGGGGATGGTGCTGGAGGGACCCATGGGGTGGGGGGACTTGGTCACCTCTGATGGTATTCACCTTGTCTTGCTGGTATGGGTGCCAGGGACAAGGCCTGTGAGATGCCAGTACCCATAAAGGCAGACTAAACAGGAGGCCACTCCCCAGCTGTTCCCCTTCTTCCTGGCACATGCACTTGGCCTTGCTGCTGACTCCTATATACTATGGCTGTGAAGTAGGTTGGAATTGTCACCCAAGTTCAGCTCATGGTAGATGCAGAGTCCTGGCCGGGGCCTTCCCACCAGACCCTTAACCTGGGCCTGCCCTGGAGCACATGTCTGAGCTCAGTAAGGGTTGGGGCTGAGGCTGGGAGACCAGCTTTTGATCACCATCCGAGTGGGGTTCAAATCCAGACTTAACCACTTACTAGCTGTGTGACCTTGGGCAAGTTACTCGAACTCTCTGAGCCCCAGCATGTACAACATGTTGTACGCCACAGTGACTGGTGCATAATGTGCACTCAGTGAATATTAGTGTAGTGAATCCTTGAAATTTGTGCAGCCCACATCTCACCTCCACTCTGAGGTTCAGGACTTTGTTTTTGATGACCCTGAGCCGCAAAGGTCTCTATCACTTATTTGACACCTAGCCCGCGTTTCCAGCCATTCTCATGGCCCTTGATCCTCCCCTGGTGCCTGGCACAAGGGCTTCGTGTGAAGGAGGGTGTTGAGAATTGGTAGCTCGAGGGCTGTGGGGCCTGGTTTCATGTCTTCTTGGCGGTGGGTGTGTTTGAGAGATTTCCGGAAGTCTTCCTGGAAGAATGGGCTCTAAGCCAGGCACCTGGAAGATTTGGGGCAGCCAGCCGTGACCCTGCTCATACCTCTAGGGCATGTCTCTGGCACCAGGCCTGGAGAGGAAGCCCAGCACAAAAGGCTGTGTGTTTGTTTCCTGGTCCACTGGGGACAGGTGAGGGTTGGTGGGAGCTCAGGCCCCGTCCTGACGGTGCTACAGCCTCATGCGATGAAGGAGGCCACGCAGCTGTGCTGGGTGGGAGATGGGAGGGGTGTTGCACAGGACAGGGGGAGGTCAGGCTCTCCCAGGGAACACGTGCCACTTGCACAGCCCCAGGGTCAAAGAATGCCTGTAGGCAGTGCAGCATCCATTACAATACCTGGGCTGAAGGTTGGGGCCCAGAGGCTTCTTCCCACTGCCATTAGCCCCTCTCTCTCTCTCTCTCTCTTTCTCTTTTGGCCTTGCTTTCCCTCCCATAGCCAAAGGGGCCAGAGGATGAGCAAGAACTGGGATCTCAGGGAAAACCAGGTAGCCGGAGGGACTCTCCTTTGCCCAACTGCTCTGCTTCAGCCTTCGGAGCCTGGGTCCCCCCTGGATCTCCTGTCTAGGCTACCTTGTCCCAAGCTGAGAGTCAGCAGAGAGCAAACATTGCCCCTGCTTCGACCTGCTTCGGGGGGTGGCCCCACCAACCCCTGCAAAGTTCCGGCTGTGTTTGGCTGCCGTCGACCCACGGAAGAGAGGCCCCAGTTGGCATGATTGCCTCCAAAGGGGAAGCAGACATTTCGGGAGACGGGTTGGGGACAGTGTGCCTGGCAGTGTGAGCCTGGCAGTGTCAGAGCCTGAGCGAGCCAGTGTTGTGGAAAGGAGATGCATTTTGCATGGGTGTGTGTTGTGCACATGTGCGCACCTTTTTTTTTTTTTTTAAGATTTATTTATTTACTTATTCATGAGAGACACAGAGAGAGAGAGGCAGGGACATAAGCAGAGAGAGAAGCAGTCTTCATGCAGGGAGCCCGATGTGGGACTTGATCCTGGGACTCCAGGATCAGGCCCTGGGCTGAAGGCAGACGCTCAACCACTGAGCCACCCAGGTGCCCCACATGTGCACACTTCTTTGCAGACATTCATCCTGTGTCTATTGTGTTGCGTGTCGAAAGGCAGGGCCCTTCCCTTTGATACATTAGGAAGTGGGGTGGGTGGTGTATAGGGGATGGGTGATGGTGGCACAGTGGGAGGGAGCCAGTTCCAACCCTGGAGGGACCTCTCTGAGCCTTAATTTCCTTCTCTGTAAAATGGGGACAATAGTTTTTACATTATAGAGACATTTGGGAGGACTGAATGAAATGACACCTCTGAAAATCCCTGGTCCGTGGGAGTTGTCCCAGTACGTGTTGGTTTTCTTCCTTCCTTCCTTCCACTGCAAACTTCCTGCAACACCCAGCACAGAATGGCTGCACTCCCCAGCTATTTGTGGATGATGTTTTTGGCAGATGTTGTTTAATTCTTATAACATCTGGTTTGGAAAGGCAGAGGACTGGAGTTTTTTTTTTTTTTTTTAAGGCACTCACTCACCGGGAGGTGTCAGATTGTCACTTAATTGCCCTGTGCCTCGGTTTCTCCACTTGTAAATCAGGGATAATGCTGGCAGTGCTGGCCAGCTTCTTTGCAGGATATGGTAGGCTAACGCAGGATAACAGATGGAAAGTGCTTTGAACATTTAGAAAAAGGCATCGTGCTCAACCTCACTAGTAGTTAGGGAAATGCAAATGAAAGCAGCAATGCCATACCATTTGTCATGCGTCCGATTGGCAGCCATTTAAAAGAGGGATCACTTCCAGGTGGGCACAGAGGTCCTCTCGTGCGCTGCCGGAGGGAGAGGCAATTGCCACAACCTTTCCAGAACAGAACATGGCCATGTCTGCTAGAGGTTTACATACATGCTCGGTGTTGTAGCTCATCAGCCCAGTAATGCCACAGCTGGAGAGCCACGTTCAGGAGCAACCCAAGTCCTCACACAATGACATGCGGGGTGGGGGGGGGTGCTGTTGTGGCCTTGCCTGCGGTGGTGGGAACCTGGAAACGCCCACATGCCCAACAGTAGGGGATGCTTGTGTCTCTCACCTGCACATCCGCACTCTGAACTACGATTTGGCTCCTAAAGAGGAGGGTGTCGATGGAGCAGTGTTGACCTGGAGGGTCATCCGTGAAATATCATGATGTGAGAAAAGCAAGTTTCTTTTGTGTAGAGGCAGACTCCATTAGTCTAAAGATAAACACAGCCGCACTGCTCCATACGTGTGTGTAATGCGAACATGTTTGCTTGGGTGCGGAGGAGGGCCTGGTCGGATGTGTGCCCAGCCCAGCCTGTCCGCTCCGGCCATCAGACACGTCCTGTTAGGCTCATAAAAATGAAATTATTTGCCAACATTTAACAATTGAATTCAGATAAAAAGCCAGATTGCCGGGTTTTCGTTGAGAAGAATCAGGAGCTCTGGCCACACTGGGCCCGCGCCCCGTCCGTTCCCTCTTGGCTGGAACACATCAGTGGCTGCCACTTTTGGACAGAGCCTGTGGCTTCTGAGTGGCCATCATCCCCACCCACTGGCATCTCCCTCATTTATATTCCTGGCCTGGTCCCTATAGCATATTGGTTCATAACCCTGTGATGGGCTGTTAACGTCCCGAAGCTCAAGGGGGTGGAAATACAGGAATCTATGGTGGAGGGGGGCATCTTTTATTATTTAAGTACATCTTGGAATCTTTTATTCTTCAAATTCCTGTTTCCTGCCTAGTAATCAGGCCGTTTTAAATACGGTGTTAGGAGGGTTGAAACCAGGGGGCGTCACAGGCCACGGCATGGTGTGTATGGCAGGAACTCTGGCCCCGTCATGTCATAGGCCACTCAGGGCCCGGGGTGACAAAGGCTGCTCCAGGTCTGGAGTTCAGGGATCAGACCTTGTGACTCATTTGGAATCTCTCGCCCCTAGATCTTTCAGAGATGGATCTTTGCAAAGAAAATCTTTGCAAGGAAGGCTTTCCAAAGATCCCTGCCCTTCAGCTCCCGTTCACCTCCGTGTCTTTCCAGATCACTCATCGCCCAGGGGGGTGGTGCTGGACTTGGGTCCAGATTCTGACCCCTGCACCCATTAGCCAGGAGTCTCTGAGCAAATTGTGGAACTAGAGGATGATGTGTGGGCCCTTGGCTAGGTAGGCCCTGAGGCGGTGCAGAGGTGAGCGCGCTGTGTCCCTGCACCAACAGGGCTGGCATTTTAGAGACAGGCAGGGGTTCCCAACTGAGCAGCAGGTCCCTCCCGGTGTCACTGCTGGTCTCTGGGAGGCCCGTCCCTGGGCTGCTGTGAGGGTAAGGAGGAGCCAGAGAACAGTGACCCTGCTGTTACGGGGCCACTGCGCTGGTGGGAGGCGCAGCCACCCTCCCCGACACCCTTAGAGGTGGGATCTCACCTAGCTGTCCTCAGGGTGGGGGGGGCGGCAGATCTCTCTGGAGCTTTGCTCTGAGCCCCTAGGAATTTGGCCTCAGCTTCCCCACAGGCTTGCTGTGGAGCCCTGTGCGTTACTTTCCCTCTCTGTGCCTCTTTGTACACCATGGCCTGCTGCCTCATTTCATATCCGAGTTTATGAGATAATACAGTGACATAAAAAGCGGGAAAAGACAGGCCCATTGGGCACTTGGGGAGGGGACCCGGGGTGTTGGGCCTGCAGGCCTTCTCTTCGACCCCTGACTTCACACTCAGCACCCATCTCCTATCCCTGTCCCCAGACTAACCAAGCCCCCTGACTCCTGGGGCTGCCCAGGCAGCAAACCCCTCGTCCCACCGAGCCCCAAATGCCTCAGTCACGAGTTTCTGTGCCGGCAGCTGAGCTTGCTCCGGGGTGGGGGTTGGGGGGCACCATTGCCACCGCCCCCAGCCCAGGCCACTGTGTCATACCCAGCCCCGGACGATGATGAAACCCAGTGATGCAGACCCTCTCTTCTTTCCCTGCTGCGCTCCCCTCCTCTCCTCCCCACCCCCCATGTGAGTTGATTCCCTTTCCTCTTTCTGGGGCCTGATCTCCCTGGGGCTGCAGGGGTGGGGAGGTGTGGGAGGGGCTCAAAGAGCAGGCTTCTCACCCTCTCCTTCCTTGTGTCCCTAGGAGCCATGAGGTGCCACGTTGCCACCAGCTGCCTCGTGGGCTGGCTGTTTGTGCTGATCTCTGGATGCTGGGGTAAGTCCAGCCCTCTGCCCTTCCTGCCCCGTGGGGTTTGTGCTCTGGGACAGGGGTTGGGAGAGGGCTGCAGACCTTGCCTTGCTGTGCATACACTTCCCTGTGACTGGGCACACACTTCCCTCTCTGGGCCTCAGTTGTTTTTTTCTTTTTTTTTTTTTTAAGATTTTATTTATTTATTCATGATAGACATAGAGAGAGAGGCAGAGACACAGGCAGAGGGAGAAGCAGGCTCCATGCCGGGAGCCCAAGGTGGGACTCGATCCCAGATCCCAGGACCATGCCCTGGACCAAAGGCAGGCACTAAACCGCTAAACCGCTGAGCCACTGTCCCCTGGGCCTCAGTTGTTTCCACAGCACTCACAGGGCTGAAAGTACCAGCCTCCCCGTGAAGGGAGGGGAGGAGCCTTAGAAATAGGTGAGCTCTAGGGGTAGGAGGCATGGGTGCCAGAACCGTCCTTGCGGGATGTGGGGACTGGCCGGTTCTCTTCAGTTTCACAGCGGCCCTTTGAGCACCTGCCGTGGGACACTGTGTGTGTCTGCTATCCCCAGTGCTGGGGTGTGCAAGCAATGGCTTGTGAGCTCCAGGAATCCAGAACCAACCGGGGGTGGAGGTGGGGGTGGGAGGGGACACAGCTAGGATTTACTACATGGAATGCAGGGGAGCGAGTGGGAATACAGGAGGAGAGAAGCCCATCAGGAGAAAAGACTCATTGGGCCTGCGGGGACAGGTGGGACCCAGACAGAGGGAAACATTTACTCGGGGCTTTGAAGACTGAGAAGAAGCTTTAGGGGAGCAGGAGGAAGGGAATCCCGGAGGAGGGAACAGCTTGAGCCTAGGTGTGGCTGTGAGGAGCCCTTTCCCCTTGCTGGGAGGACCTGCCCTCCTTGCCCTGGCACTGGCGGCAGCCAGATCGGCGACAGCTCCGGTGCCCATGGAGGAGGCCAGGAGAGACCCGGGCATCTTCCTGTCCCTTGGCTCCCGGACAGTTGGTGGCCAGGAGCAAAGCAGCTCTGGGCCGTGCTGAAGGAAGGCCAGGACCACAGGCAGGGCTGGGACAGTGTCCCCTGGGGCCAGGGTGTCCCTGGGGAAGAGCTACAGGCACGGTGTGCCTGGTGACATGGGCAAACACGTTTCTGAGTGAGGCCAGGTCCTTTGATAACTCTAGGGAGCCAGGGAGTCTCTGGAGGAAGCCAGCCTGGTGCAGGCTGCCTGAGAGCCCCCCAGAGGTCCCCTCTGCTGGCCGCGGAGTTTGGAAGGGTCTCTGCTGGCCTGCCTCTGTGAGGGGGGCTCACTTCCAGTCAGGCAGCCCGGGCTTACAACAGAGCCTCACAGAGTCTCGGGGCAGAGCCAGAGGGGCTCTCAGACCCTCTCAACCCCTCGCCTACGTTGCAGAGATAGGGACACCTGGAAAAGCAGCTGGCCCAAGGGCATGCAGAGCGGGGCGTGGCTGAGCCTCAGTCCGGGTCTCTGATCCTCCTTGGGGAGCTTTGGTCAGGGTACCCCTCTGAGCCCCATGCGGGGAGGCCTCAGCGGGGGCAGCTGACGCAGCTCTGACCCTCTGGCTCTGCCGGATGCTAGAAGGACACTCTCCCCTGCCTCCCCAGGGGCTCCATGACCTTGGCCGCTCGAGCCCTTCCCCCTCTGTCGAGAACAAATACAGATGTAAAAATAAAACAGGCGCTGAGAGCTTGGCTGTATCCTCCGTAGAGGTGGCATTTTCCTCCTGAGCTCTGGGGATGCAAGAGGGCTCGTGCATCTCAGGTGGGCCCCAGGGAGCAGCACCAAGCCAGGACTCCTGGGTTCCAGCCCCACTTCTCCAGTGGCCTCCCTTGGGGGGGCATCCTTAGCCTCTCTGGCCTTCAGCTTTTTTATCTCTAAAGTCAGAAGGACAATAGGACTCCCCTCCTTCGGTTGTCAGGATGATCCGTTGGGTTAACGCCCCTATCAAGCACGTAGAATAGCTCCCGGCCCATATTAGGTGCTAAATAAGTGTTAGCTCTTTGATTAGGAGCTGTATCTTTCTCTGGGGGACGCAGAACGGGGCACAGGAAACAGAAAAGTTAAGCAAGTTGCCTGAGAGCATCCAGCAACTCTGGCAAAACCAGCTCTCGGAGTTGGGGAGCGGTGGGGGGGCGTTAGTCTGCTTTGCATGTATGTGAGGGGCGCGGTCTCTCATGCTGGGTACAGTCCTTTGGCTTGGTGAGACCATGGCTGACTTAGGGACTGAAGGACACCATCTTCGCACCCTGCCCTTCCAACACCAACCAGCTCCTGACCCCTAACCCTTCCCTTGTCCCCCAGACCATCCCACATTACCTCTCCCCACCTTGCATCTGCCCCGCAGCCCTAGTGGGTCTCTCCTCCCATCCTGGGTGCTCAGAGGTGGGTCAGGCTCCCGGCCTAACCACCCCGCCCCTCAGATGTCAGACCCCCTCGTCAGCCCGTCATCTTCTCTCTGCCGAAGCTTGCTACCCTTCTCCGTCTGGCCTCAGTGTGTTCCCCATCTGCGGGCCGGTCGGGAAGGCAGGAGGTGAAGGCCTGAGCAGGCCTGCCCTGGCCCATCCTTGTCTGGCCTGGCCTCTGAGTACCCTGCTAGGTCATGCCATTGGTCCCCAGGCCTGAGGGTCCTGGCTGGGGCTACCCACTTTTGTAACCGACAGCAGCGTGTCAGGCTTCTGACCCCCGGACTCCCGTGGACCACCCTGCAGCCACAGTGACGCAGTGCACAGGACGCCCCTGGCGGGGAGGCGGGTGAGAGGGCAGGGCAGGGCAGGGCTTTTTCCCTGAGGCTTAGAAATGGGGGCCAGAGAGACAGAGAGCTTTACCTAAGGCCGCACAGCAGCGACTGGCAGAAGATGTAAGGCCCCTACATTTGTCCTCTCTGCCCGGGGTTCCTCCCTTGTCATGCCCCCCCCCCATAGGGGTCTCCAGCCCCTCCATGAGCAATCAGACACCTGGGGAGGCAGGTGTGGGCTGGATTCAGGCCCAGCTGCCTCAAGGCTCTGCCATTCGCCAAGGTTCATCGGGCCCAAAGAGGAATCCCCCACCCCACGACTCTGAGGAAAGTCAGCGCTTCCTGGCCTGGCATCCCCAAATTGTGCCTGATGCCAGGCATTCTGGGATCAGGTGCCCGGGGCCAGGACACTGCCCTCCTCCACGCCCTTCCCGAATCTCTGTCGTTGGGATGTTGTGTTCTCCGGAGCCTCCCCGCTCCCTCGTCCCCCCGGGCCTGTGGTTAGAAGCAGGACGCTGCGCAGCGGCGTTTGTGGTGTTCCAAGCTGGGGGGTCCCCGGGAACTGTGCAGGGGATGATCAGTGTGAGTGGCCAGGAAGGTGGGGAGAAGCCACCAGGGCAGAGCGAGCAGAGGACGTAGACTCATGGGGGTCAGGTGTGTGGGGTGGGCGGGGGTCCGGACAGAGGAGTGGGTCATGGGCACCCGAAGCTGGGACTCTCCATCACTGAAGACCCCTGTGTCCCCATCACCTACCACACGCCCCCGCCTGGTCTGTCCCCAGGTGCTCCACTGGTAGCCCAGGGCCACAGGGCCCCCGGGGGCAGCAGGGCTGTTCTGAGAACATGGGCCCTGCTTGGTATGTGGCAGGGGACACCTCCCCCCGAGGCCCTGCCAGCTAGCTACTCGTGCGTGCGGTGCTCTTCGCAGCTGATTATCCGCAGGTCCTGTAAAAGAAAATTCTAAAATGAATAATGCTGCTGCAGGTGACGGTTTTCCTCACTGGTGTCCTCCCCCTGCTGCCCAATCCCTCCCCTATATTCTCTGGGCACCCCGAGCCTTCTGCCTGGGTTCAGCCTGAGTCCCCTCCTGGAGCCCAAGGCTCCGCTTGGTGATCCAAAGCATGCCCTTCTGGCTGAGTGGGTGGCACTGTTATTAATACCAATATTAGGGGATCCCTGAATGGCTCAGTGGTTTAGCGCCTGCCTTTGGCCCAGGGCGCGATCCTGGAGTCCCGCGTCAGGCTCCCTGCATGGAGCCTGCTTCTCCTTCTGTGTCCCTGCCTCTCTCTCTCTCTCTCTCTCTGTCTATCATAAATAAATTTTTAAAAAATCTTAAAAAAAATACCAATATTAATAGTAGTTCCCATGCTTGCTGTGTGCTGGGGCATGGATAAGCGTGTGTGTGTGTGTGTGTGTGTGTGTGTATGTGTGTGTAATCTCACTTAATCCTCAGGACCACCATGAAGTAGTAAGTCTTACTGTTGCTATTTTACACCTGGGTAAACTGAGGCATGGGACGATCATGTGGCTAGAAAGAAGCCCAGTGACATTCCGAACAAAGGCAAGACCCCTGACCGTTGGCCTCTTTCTGAGGCTGTTATATGAGTGAGGGGCTCTGGATTCCTGATCTGAGAGGGGGGAGGAATGTGTGTGAGTTCAGGTTTGTAGTGATGGTGATCGAGGAGGGCTTCCTGGAAGAAGAGGCGTCTAAGATGAAACTTGAAGAATGAATAGGAATTGGACAGGTAAAGGCCGAAGGGTCAGCAGTCCCAGCCAGGACGTGAGACAGTGGCCAGAAGGTTTGAGGAATCAGAAATGGCATCATTCTGAGCAGATTTACGAGGAGGAGGAAACGATGCCCCTCTGCCCTCTGACCTACCAGCCATAAATCAGGGGTTCCTGGGACCCCACCCCCCCTTCCTCAGGTTTGATCAGCTAGACGGACTCTCAAAACTCAGGGAGGCACTTGGCTTACATTTGCTGGGTTAATACAAAGGGTACGACCTAGGGCGGCCAGATGGGAGCGGGGCGAGGGCCGGGTGGAGCTGCCGTGTGCTCTCCAGGTAGGCCACCCTCCCAGCACGTGGATGCCTTCAACCTGGACACTCATCAGATCTCCAGCCCCCTCCCCTCCCTGGAGGTCCGGGTGGGGGAAAGCACCCACTCTCTAACCAGTAACCCCCCTCTAACCAGTTGGTCTTTCTGCCCACCAGCCCCACCCGGGGTCCTCGCGGTCCCATAAACTCAGCTGTGCTCCACAGGGGCTCCATATAAAGGACAAAAGACAATTCCTCTTGCTCTGGAAATTCTAAGGAGTTTTGAAGCCCTGGGCCAGGAACTGGGACAAAGACCGAATGTATTTTTTATTATACTACACTACTGAAGGCCATGAAGAGGGGGTTTCGGGGGACAGGTGAAGCCGGCCTTGGGGGGCCTCACACAGGGGACTCATGGAACAAAGGGTATCTTCGGAGTCACTAAATTCCTCAGTTCATGCTGGTCCCACCCCCAACTCCTTCCAGAACTGGCCGTTTCCCCAAGCCCGTTAGGGTGGGGTATGGGGCCAGCCACCCAGGGACCCCCAAAGGCCTGTGCCACTCACTCATCCTGGACAAGTTACTACTTATTCCCTACAAGCCTTGTTCTTCTCCGCAGTGAGACGGGGAGATGATAAGCCCCGCCAAAGCGTGAAGGTGGATGGAGGGGCACGTCAGTGGCCAGCGTGGAGGAGGGTTCTGGAGATGGCAGTGGTGGCTGTTCATCCTGTGGGGTGGGCTGGCCGCTCCTTCACACGACAAATACCTACTGAGGGCTCCCGAGTGCCACGCCTTGCCCTGGGCACTAGGCTCATAGCCATGGAGGCACCTCGCCCGGGGCCCTGACACGCTCGTGTGCCATCTGCAGCCAGGTGGCCCGATAGGGATACAATGTGTGTGTGAGTTGAGATTTTTCTAGGAACCGCACTAGAAAAGAAACTCATTTAAATAAGAAGTTGCACCCAATATATCTGCAATATTTTTATTTCAACACATAATCAATATAAAAGGTTAATGGGATATTTTACACCCATTTTTTCATAGAAAGTCTTTGAAATCCTGCATGTATTTTATGCTTTGGCGTGTCTCAGCGTGGCCCGGGATATAATGGCCACATGGAGTTAGTGGCCTCGCTGACCATTCACCCTCCCTACCGGCATTATTTCCCACTTACCCAGAGGGGGGATGGTGACTTGCTGAGGTCCTGGGAAGGTGGCCGTGGCAGCGGACCCAGGCTCATGCTCTCTGCAGCCCCCACCCTGTGTCTCCTTACAGAAGCTGGCATGAGGGTACTTGCCTGACACTCTTGTCCTCTGACTTCCAGGCCAGGTGAACCGACTGCCCTTCTTCACCAACCACTTCTTTGACACATACCTGCTGATCAGCGAGGACACGCCCGTGGGTGAGTTGGCGCAGGGTCTGCAGCTGGGCATGCCGGGAGGTATGGGGTGGGCTCCTCTCCCCCCAAGTGAAGGGGCTCTTAGAGATTGAGCCCATCTTCCACCCATTATTGGAGCCTCTTGCATGGTGTCTCTGATGGGTGTTCATATGGCCCCTCCTTGGTTGTCCCTGGGGATGGGACGCTCAGTATTTCCCGGGCTGTTCCTCTTCCAACATAGGGGAGTTCTGAGTGTCCAAGGATTTATCACACTGAGCCCAAGTCAGTTGACTTTCACTTTTGCACTAGTTTTGTTCTACAGAATGGCTCGTTCCTCTTTGTGATAATTTAAAGACGCTGGCTGTCAGAGAGTTTGTTTCATAGCCTTTTGCGCTTTTCCGTGGTCATTGGGTTTTCTGTGTGGAGTGTGCCTGTTTTTGTCATGAGGAAAACAAAATTAACTATTTAGGAGGTGATCACAAGCAGCCCCTTCCACCCAGCATGAATCCCCTCATGACCCGGCTCTGTCCCCATGATCTTCTTCCTGGGTGCCTGGCTTCTACACCTGCAACTGAAGGTGTGCACCCATAGCCCCATGGCCTTTGCTCGGCTCTGGGGACCAGAAGCTTCTTAAGAAATGGGGGTTGAATTGGACAAACCCATCTTGCAGCTGTGCTGACAGGAACATGCTTGTTCCTATGAGCATGCGTGCAAGCAGCGGTGCCTGAAAAAGTCCCTCCCACCTCTATCCACACTGCCTCCTCAGTCCTCATTCTTATTGGTGTTGTTTTAGGTAAAGTGCCTGCCATCTGGGGCTTCTTCAGCTCAGGTGTGCCTACCCCGTGGGTCTGGGGGTGGGGCTGTGCAGCAGAAGCAGCGTGCATCTGGGGTTGGCGTGGTGCATCTTTCTGGAGCTTCGCTTGTCCTTGAGAATAAAGTGGGATGGTCTGGATAGTGGAGGGGTGTAAAGATATTTAACTCAGAGGACATTTTAAACACTCTTTTATGTAAAACCAAGTATAGATGTCTGATAGAGTAGATGCGAAATTCTTCAAAGAAAATCTCTGCTTCAAGAGGGGAGCCTTAACAGGCCCCAGACTCTCTCCTGCTGTTGCTGGTGGCATGACAGCAGCCCCCTAAGAGGTCTTCCCCTTCCTTCTTCCTGGTGGAAGCTTTTATCCAGGTGGGTGCGGGGCATAGCAGGTGTATTTCTGACTATTGTGGGGATTATCCCCACGGTCCAGTGGCATTTCATTTCTAGGGCCCATGGGGGCCTCTGTGGAATGTGGCAGCTCTTTAGGTGACTAGCAGCCCCCATGGATCAGGAATGAAAGGCTGGATTTGTGGATGTAGGTATTTAAAGGGTGGTCCGAGAAGGAGGCTGCCTGCCTCTCTGGAATGTTCTTCTACAGGCTTACCACCTTCTAGAGGGTGGAGAGGGTACCTAGAAGTCTCTTGGAGATGCTGCTGAGCTGTTTCCTCCCCTCTGGGTTGTGTCAGGGCATGTATATGGACTTCTCGATTCGTCTGGGGTTTCTCCCCACAGCCCAGGCCCAGCATGGGGCTGATGCAGAGGTAGGATAGTAGGTGCCTAGCATATGTGGCTCAGCAAATGAATGAATGTTAGCAGCCTTTATTATCATTAGAGGCTCTTTCGGTTCATTCAGCAGTTTATCAGATATAGAGGATGTGCACCCTCTGTGCTGGGGCCTGGCTGCCATGCACCCAGACAGGAATTGGACGGAGGGATAAAGAAGTCAGTGCCACAGTGATGGGGGCTGGGCTAGATGTCTGATTAAGTCCCAGTGGAGGATTGAAAGAGAAAGGGGTGTTCCTCAGGGGACAGAGCAGAGGCAGGAGGAAGCAGGAAAGGTTTTTGGGAGGTGGTGGCCCTTGAGTAGGGTCCCGAAAGGCTCCCTTTCTGTTCCTTCACACGCTGTTTCCTGCAGCTAATCTTTAGAAGTGTCTGTTCTAACCCCGTCATTCTGGACATTGCTTTATGTTGGAGGGAATCTATTTGGGACAGGTAGGCCATTGAGGCAGAGGTGTGGCCAGCCACTAATGGACCAGAGCTGCGGGCCAGGAGACGTGAAGGCTGCTCTCAGGTGTGTGGTGCTGGTTCTGCCACCCCATCCGTGACCCTGCCCAGCCCCGAGTATGGGGTTCTTGGAGGCCTGTGGTGCGGGGAAGGTGGTGGGGTGTGGCGGATGTTGCTTGGCCAGTGCTGATGGTCATAAGCCCTAGGCTGGACGCCCCCACCCCAGTGAGCCCTGCAGCAGGCCCCGCTCTAGTTACCTTTGGCTCTGGCTCTTGATTGTCTTCTGCAAACGCTAGCATCGATCGGCTTCCCGGAGCAACTCCTAGGACATGGCCCCATTAAGGCTGCGCTTGGCAGTCACAGCAGGGGCGTCCATCTGGTGCAGTGGGGATTGATCCCTGGCTCTAGGGGACCGTAGGAATGAGAGAGGGCTCAGTGAGCTGGAAGACAGCTCTGTTCATCTCTCCAGGCAGGGGCTGCTGCAAAGCTGGCCCATACCCTCCTGGCGTCCTCCCTTCCCCTGGCATCAGGATGGGGCAGGAAGCTTTGGCCTGAAAGTCATGGATTCAGCTTTTGTTTCTCACCGTGTGGCTTTGGGCACGCCGCTTCCCCTCTCTGGGCCTTATCTCCCATCTCACCGATGAGAGGGCATGGGGAAGGCGGGTCCTGTGGGCTTTGGCTTGGGCATTCCTGCTGGCCCAGTGTATCTCCAGGCCCTCAGATAACAGGCCTGGAGCCCTCCCCTGTGTGCTATCACCTGTGTGGCCCTGGGCCATTCAGAGGTTGGTATGGACTCACGCAGTTGTGACAAGGTATAGGCCTCGGACCAGCAGAGGCCAGGGAGAGGGTAAGGGTTGAAACACTTGTCTGAGGGACTAGCCCCCTGCTTGCCATGTGGAAGGGGGGGTGGCCTAGAGGCTTGACCTCGAGGCTTGGCTCTCACTGGCCCTTTGCTTTCTGAACCTCTGTGCTCCAGCCTGCAAAGTGGGGATGGGCTAGTCCCTTCTCTGGATTCCATACCTGGAATATTTTGTTACTGAAAGGAGAGCCTGTGTGTGGCCCGAGGATGACTGGTTGAGCTGTCCTGCCAGCCAGAGCTTTGCAGTGGGGACAGACAGGTGCATAGAGGAGCAGGTTCCAGTGAGGTGGTCAATATCCACGGCTAGAGGCAGAGCCCAAGCCAGTCTGAAAGTGGCAGGAGGTCAGAGCTATGGGCAGACCAGCTTCCAGCCCTGGGGCTGATTATTTTGCTTCTGCTTAATGCATGATGATGGGGAGCTCATGATCCTATAAGACAGTTTATTTTTGTGCTGTGGGACAGTTCTGGGAATGAAAAATTCTTCCTTAATATTAATCTGAAATCTGTCCCCAGAACTCTCACCATTGATTGAGCCTAATTCTGACCACTGGAGCCTTACAGATTAATAATAGTAATACAACACATGATATACTATATATGTATAACATGCTATTATAATAGCAGTGTTTACTGAGGGCTCGAGGTAGTGTACAAAGTGTTTTAACTAATGGGTTTTCAAATTCCTTTTAAGAATCAGAGTAGACTTGGCTGCAGGCTCTGTCGGTGTGTAGTTCCTGCGAATGTTCTCTCCCGGGCTAGAGATTGGGACTTGGATTCACCCCAGACCTTCTGAGCCTTTCCATTCTTCATGCTCTCCAGCCTCAGTTCCGGCCAGCGGGCCAGCAGCCGCGTGCTGGGGAGCGGGGTGGGAGGGCACAGCACGGCTGTCCCACATCCCTTACGAGGCTACGATGTGTCACTCTATCTCCTCACCCATCTCCAGCTCCAATTCCCTCTGCCTGATGTTCTTTTGGAGGACCATCTCCCAGCCAGGGAAGACAGGAGCAAAATGAAGTCATCAAGTAGCTCTGCCTTGCCCGCCGGCCCCGGCCCGTTAACATTCAGGGCCCCGTTGTCCCTGTGCATCTTGCTCCAGACGTGACTATCTGTCACAGGCAGCCGAGCTGGCCTGGGAGGGGCAGAGCAAGGGCAGAGCAAGGGCAGATCAAGGACTCAATGCCTGGTTGGGCTGGTGGCCTCACCCCCACCGTGGCCCTGGCCCTTAGCAGGTGAATGGCCACCTGGCACCTTTAGGATGAGGGCTGGACGCTTCCTGGGTGTTCCCTCTAGGTGGCCTCTCGAATCCACTACAAACACTCACCATTATGGCCCATGTCAAGGTCACCCATGACCTCCAGGTGGCCAAAGCCAGTCTTTAGTTCTCAGACCTGTGGCCTTTTGGCAGTTGGGTCTTCTCCACCAGGGCGTCAGCTCTCTGGCTGTTTCTTTCCAGCCTCCTCTCCTGGCTCCTGAACACTTCCCACACCTCGGAGCGTGGCAGGGCCCCAGGCCCAGCTCCTGTATGCCTTCCCCAAGTTCTAGCCCTATGCCCGGCTCCTCTGATCTTATGGCTTCAGGTCCTGTCCGTATACCGACAGGTCGGCGGCTTCTATCTCCTTCCTGGGCCTCCTTGCAGGGAACATTCCAGACTTGTGTGCCTACCTCTCTGCTCAGTGTTTCCACTTGGATGTCTGACGGGCTCTCAGGCTCAGTGCGCCTGGCCTGGACTCCTGACCTTCCCCCCCCAGACCCTAGTTCCCCTGCAGCCTTGCCCATCTCAATTGCAACTACATGCCCCCCACCACCACACCCCCTACCCCAAACCGGGTTGCTCAGGCTAGACACTTAGGGTCGTCCCTGCGTCTTCCCTTTCTCACTCACCTTGCATCCAGTTCATCAGGAAATCCTGTTGGCTCCATCTTCAAAATATTTCCAGAATCTTCTCACTTCTCGCCCCTCTGCTCTCACCACCACAGTCCAGATGTGGATTATCCCAGCAGCTTCACAACGGTCTCAGTTGCCCCCTTATCCTACAATAGCCTTCTCCCACCCCTACAGCCGAGGGCTCAAGGGGTGCTTTTGAACCCAAGACAGAGCCTGTCATGAAGTGTGCTCATGTCCCCCATCCTGCTTGGAATGAAAGTGGCGGGAAGGCTGACGGCGGTCCAGCTTCCTACCTGACCCCATCTCCTCCCCTCACCCCCGCTCACTCCACTCCAGCCACACCAGCCCCTGTGCAGCTCTGTGAGCATGAAAGTCAGGTTCCCACCTCTGCCTGCAGTTGCTGCTCCTGAGGCCTGGAACGTGCTGAGCCTCTGCTGGTCGATCTGATGGTCTGGTACGTTCGGACGCCGCCCCCTCCCTGCAGCCTTCCTGTGTTTCTCCAGGCAGGATTCAAGTGCTGCTCCCTTAGCTTTCATTCCTCTGTTAGTCTCTGTCACAGAGCTCAGATGCTCATCTGCCTCTCCTGTTGCCCGGTCAGTACCTCCAGGTGGCCTGGACCATCTCTGTGTCCCCAGGGCCCAGCCCCGGGCCTGGCTTGTACCTCGGGGAAGGAGTGAAGTCTGGAGTGTACGAGCCTGTTGGGGGGGGCAGGGAACGTTCCAACTGGCAGGGGCTGGAGCTGGCTCTGAGCCTGCTCACCCTCCCGCAGTCCCAGGCCAGGTGCTCCCCTCCCGAGGGTGTCAGGAGCGAGGTGTTGGTGATGACAGGGATGGCTGCCCAGTAAGCGGGCCCAGGGGACCGCGTGCCCCAGATGGCACAGACGCTGAGCGTGCCTGTGCTTGTGAATGACGAAGCTCGCGCTGTGCCGGGGTCTTGTTTTTATCACCCCAGCAGCCTGCTGGGGCTGCATGTGGTATATTTGCTGGGGGCTCTCAGGGTGCCATCTCCCCCAGGGAGAGATGCAGAAGCAGCAGGGTGAGGCCTGCCTGGCATGGATGCACCGGGCCGGCCGAGCAGCTCTGTGAGCGGCGGGGTCTCCTCATCCATCTACCTTGGCTGTGACCCTAATCTTCGTACCTCGGGTCCTGGAGGGGGACGGCGTCCCTGGGGTTGGACACCAACATCACTCCTTCTATCCCAGTCCTAAACACCACCAACCAAAAGCCTCCCAAGGTCCTAAAGGAAGGAGTGAAAACTTCATCACGGCCTGTCACCCTCTGCTCCCACAGGTACCCTGATCTCCAGCCATGGGGACACACTCCGCACCCCAGTGCCTCACTCTGTCTCCCCGCTGCGCCTTTCCCATGCTCATCCCTCCGCAGGGAGTGCTTTTTCTCCTTCCTGTCTGGTGAATTCCTACTCATCTTTCAGGGCATAGCTCAGATGTCACCCTGCTCGGGAGGCCTGCAGCCATCCCTGCACCCCCCCCCCCTCCAGCCGCCCCCGGTTTCTCTTCACCTCTCTGAAAGCTCTCAGTGAGTTCCGCCGTGGGTATTTGTGTGTAACTCCCCATCGGCTGTTCGTTTTCACTTACTACTTTTATTAATATCGACATTACAATTAATTATAATTTTAGTATTTATGTAGAATATGAGATGTGGAGCGATAATATTAGCTAGCATTTATTGACGGCCAGCCTCCTGCCAGGGCCTCTGATGAGGGTTCTCAATACCTGGCCTCCTGTAGACGGAGAGCCTCAGAGAGGCGTCATTGTCCCCAGTTTGCAGCTGAGCAAGCTGGGCCCTTGTGTGCGCTGTGCCGGGCGCAGTGCGGGGGTCAAAGAGGCCTCAGCAGACCTGAACGAGTGTAGAGGGACGAACGAAGAAGGCATGAGGACGAGGGGATGCTGCGCATGTCGTTGAGCCCCCTCCCATTGGCTCCCGGACCCTCTGTATGTCGCCAAGGTCGGCGCACGTGGAGCCAACCTCCCCCCAGCAGACCCCTTGGTACCCCCAAAGCATCCTGAGCCACAATTCAGGTGATAATGTGCACGCTAATCACCTGCGTGACTCAATTAGTCTTGTCAGGAGCCATTAAGGCGGGAGCTCGGGATTCATTAGGATGGATCGGGCCCAGGCAGCGGCTGGCACCGCGGCCAGTCGGCGCTGATTAATTTCCCTGCAAACGCCATCAATGCCCAGCTGTTCCGTCTGGACCCGGGGAGACAATTTTCAGGTGGGCCGACCCCACGTTAGCCGTCTCAGTAGACAGGGGAGCGGAGGGCCTGCAAGCACTCGGACGGCTCCCGGCGGGAGCTGCAGACACGCAGGGGTGCCCAGACCTGCGGGCGTGGGGCTCTGGAGCAGAAGTGGGGAGGGGTGGGTAAGGGGGGGGCCAGGGAGGGGTTTTGGCCTCTCCTGGGGGACATTCTGTGTACCTGGGGTCCTGGAGGGGGCTGTCCCCCCTCCCTGTGCCTGTTCTGGGAAGAATCATGTCTCAGGAGAGGATGAACAAAACTCACAGGGTGAGAAAGTTTCTTCTCTGAACCAAAGCGTTCGTTAGGAATGACACGGAGGACGGGGGGTCATGGTCCCCCAGAGTAGTTCCTCGGCAGGGGTCGGAGGCAAAGATTTTAGAGGGATGTTAAATGCGGGGAGTCCAGTGAGAGGGTCCCAAATAGCAGTTGGGTGTGCGCTCTGAGCGTGGTTTGGGCTTTCCTGGCAACCACCTGCACAGAGGCTGGGAGCCCGGTAGCTAATAACGATGCAGGAGATATACAGTGTGTTGGACAATAATAATGCTGAGAGGAAATCATCTGTGGATGAAGTCAGGGTCAGAGGGAGACAGTGGGGAGATGTAACAGCCTGTATCCCTCACCCTCGCTTTTACCCCCAACCTGAAGGACCCTCTGAGGGCCTGTGATGAACAGCTAGGGCCTCCTGCAAGGCACCCTGATGACCACTGCCTTCGTCCAACACTCCCTGTTTCCAGGTGGGAGAGCTGAGGCCCACGGTGGCGAGCTTGCCCAGGGGCCCCAGAGAGTTCCTGTTGGATTCCAGACCGAAGCCTGCCCTGACCCCAAATGCCAGCTGCAGAAGGGGCTCAAGAGGGCTCTGCCCATGCAGGTGCCTGGTGCCCACGGGCCTGGGGAAGAAGGGGCATTGTCCTGGGTTGGTGAACTGAGAGCTTGGACTTCAGGTTCGGAGAAGGAGCTCCAGGTGCCTCACAGCTGCCACAGTCCGGGGTCGAGGACGTAAGGAGACAAAGTGAGGCAGCCCGGACGCTCCCTGAGGCTGTTGGCATCGGAAGGGGGTGGCGTGAGATTTTGGAGGAAAGCTGGAGACTTACTCTCTGTCCAGGTGATCAGACACTGGGACCAAGGAGCCTGGAGCCCTGGGTTCCTGGTGACCTCAGAGTAGGGATTTTACTCTTCCTTCTAGGAGCGGGGGTAGGGTGACTCCCAGGATTCCTGGAAGGCCTAGATACTTCCGTGGCCTTGCCTCCTCTCTGTCTTTCTTCAGGGCAACATAGGAGTGCACATTTGGGGGAGGGGGGTCTTGTGGTCTGTAGCCACTCCCATGAGACCCCTGCCTGGGCATTTCTGAGCCTGTGGTTACCCTGGCTGTGGACTCACTGCCCCTCAGCACGAGGGTGGGGGTGGGCTGGGCGTTTTGGATGCTGCCATAATAACACTAATGATAACGATGATGTGCCACCTGTCGTGTGGGCGGGCCATTAATGGCCTGTCCTGGACACTTGTGCCAGGCCACGCTCGGGGGTGGGGATAGGGACATGCATATTCAAGGTAGCTGGCAAACAGTCACTCTCTTTCCTTCTGCACTTACCCTGTGTCTAGGGAAGCACTTCATCCACAGGGCTCATTGAATCCTCACGGCAAACCCAGAAAGTGGGCCATGTAACCCCCATCTTACAGAGGGGGGCGCAGAGGCTCAGAGAGCATAAGCAACTTGCACAGGCTCACACAGCATTGTATGAGCTGGAAATTGGGCTTGAACTTCTTGGTGCCTGACCCCAAGCTCTGCCCTCAACCACAACTTTGGGATCCTGTATGGGGGTCACTGCTTTGAAGGAGCCCCCATAGGCATGAAGAAGGAGGCCAATGGTAAATGCCCAGCTCACCCCAGGCAAGTGGGGAGCAAGAGCTACAGATGCTGCTAATGCTCAGAGGGAGAGGGAATTCGTCTTGGGCACAGGGACAGAGAAAGATTTATAGTAAAGGTGGCAGCGTGTGGTTGGGTTTTGACAGGCTGGAGCCCTAGGAGAGGCCTTTCAGAAGGTGGAGGAACCAGCCGACCAACCACGGCACAAGCAATTTGTGTTGTGTCTTGGATGGCAGAAATAGGTTGTTGTGGTTAAAAATAAAAATAATAACAGTAATTATTTAGTACATACGTCTTACTAGTTAGCTAACCTGCGGGGTCTCATTGAATCCTTGCCGCAGTGATGGGAAGCCTGTTCCGTCGTGATCCCCGCGGTGGAGACTCAGAGAGGTCACACAAGCTGTCCAAGCTCCCACAACAAAGTCAGGATTTGAATCCTAAGAGTTCAGGCTCCCGGCTATGCCTGATACCCCACTGTGCTACCTCTCAGGATTGTGTGGGTCTTTCCTCAAACTGTCACCCCATAGGGCCCCTGGGTGGCTCAGTGGTTGAGCATCCACCTTCGGGTCAGGTCATGATCCCAGGGTCCTGGGATGGAGTCCCCACATTGGGCTCCCTGCTCAACAGGGATCTCCATCTCCCTCTCTCTCTGCCCCTTTCCACTGACTTGTACTCTCTCTCTGTCTCTTGCTTACTCTCTCTCAAATAAATAATTAAAATCTTAAAAAAATAAATAAATAAAACGACCTGTCACCCAGGAAAGGGTCTCAGTGGCTAAGGGTCCGCATAGGGTGAAGGTGCTGTTGCTCCAGATAAAGGACAGTGGCCAGCACGGCTTGGTCCGGGCACGCAGACAGGCCCAGGACGGGGGCAGGAGATGGGTCCCGGCCTGGCTCTGCTCATGCAGCTGAATGAGCTTCCACCAGTTTCCCCGTCCAGGCCTCATTTCCCCCCATTATTCAAAAGTTGCTAATCCTTGCTGGACGTACTATGCAGGGTTGGATCTATTGCTAAAAAAATGACTGGGGACGACGGATGAGAGCGTGAGATGAAGCAGATTGTTTGCTCCCAGGCCCACGTCCTTTCCCAGCAACCGGCAGGGCAGGCGGCGGGGCCTCCGGCAGCGGAGTGGCCAGGTGGCGGGCGCCCCCTCTGCGGGAGCCGGTGGGCCGGCCGATGAGCCTGGCTCAGCCGTGTGGTGTGGTCGGGCGAGGATGTGCTGAGCTTGCAGCCACCAGGGAACACTTGGGCTCCCCGGGAACCAGCCGAAAGTTGTGATTTACAAGAGACAAAAACCTTCCAGCTGCTCGGAGAGACGGTGTAGGCAGAGCTGGTTTTGAACTTGTCATCACCCCCCTTGCCCCGACTGTTCTTTACGCGGCTCAGGGGACCTGTGAGCCTGACTGTCCAACTGCAGCTTAGCCCAGGATAGGAGCTCGAGGTATTTTGTCAGAAGGGGTGTGTGTGCATGCCGTGGAGAGTCATCCCTCGGTGCAGGGGTGTCCCTGCAGGTCCCCTCACCTGGCACCTGCCCCTTCCTCTCCTCGGTGTGATGCTCCAGGCATTGGGAGGGGAGGTACGAGGCCCGGCTTCTGACCCCAGCTCTACCCCTTCTTAGCTCCAGGTGGGGCCGTAGCCTCCCTGAGCCTCGACTCCTCTTCTGGAGACGGGCGTGATCCTACTTGCCTCGCCAACGTCACAGGGAGCTTCATGAGAGAGCTTTGAAAATAAAGTTCCTGTACAAATGGTGGACATTGTTTTTCTTGAGCCACTTTGTCCTTAGGGCCTCCTCTTCCAAGAAGCCCTCTGTTGCATCTTCAGCGAGTGTGGCCCGTATCACCAGGTCTCTCTGCTCAGTTTATTCAGTTGGAAAATGGAATGAACGTACTGTGTATACTCAGAGGATCAGGGTGAGGATTAAGTAAGTTAACTTCAGGTGTTTAGAACCAACTTGGCACTGATAGATGCTAATATTGTTATCGTTGACCAGTGCTTTTCCCAACTAGATGAGAAGCAGGCTTGGGACAGGAATGATATCTTAAGTGGCCCAAACCCACTATGTCAACACTTAAATATTTGCTATGGTTTTATGTGTTACTGTTTCCAAGAGCATTTTTCCCTTTCCAGGTGGGAGAATCCAGAGGTCCTGGTCCCCCTCCCAGCCTGACCAGGAAGCCAATTGGTGCAGCTGTCTGCTAAGGGGTGATGAAGGTGCCAGGTGCATCTTTTTTTTTTTTAAGATTTTATTTATTTATTTTTTCATGAGAGACACAGAGAGAGTGGTAGAGACATGGGCAGAGGGAGAAGCAGGCTCCATGCAGGGAGCCCAATGCGGGGACTCGATCCCAGGACCCCAGGATCACGACCTGAGCCAAAGGCAGACCTGCAACCACCGAGCCGCCCAGTGCCCTGCCAGGTGCACCCTTGCAGCGGTGGGCACCTCCCTGTCCCCTGGGCGATGAGTGCCACCTTCCTACTATGGGTGGTCTCCCTCCTGCTGCTGCTCCTCATTCGTCCTGGTCTGGCCCAGGGCTCCTAGAGTCAGCCCGTTCCTCCTCACAGGACAGCTGCCCCAGACCTGCAGACAGAGGCCTGCCCCTGGATCTGCTCTCCTTGATTCCGGAGGTCCCCAGCCCCGTGGCCAGCTCTCCGACCTAGGACAGACTTTGCCCACCTTCTCCCTCCAGGTCACCCTCCTGTCTGCCAGGTGTCATGCAAAGGCTTTGCACGCCTGCTCATTTCATGCTCACATGCCCTATGAAGGAGCTTTTTTTTTTTTTTTAAGATTTTATTTATTTATTCATGAGAGAGAGAGAGAGAGGCAGAGTCACAGGCAGGGGAAGAAGCAGGCTCCCTGTGGAGAGCCTGATACAGGACTTGATCCCAGGACCCCAGGATCACGACCTGAGCTCAAGGCAGATGCTCAACCACTGGGCCACCCAGGTGCCCAGGAGGTGGTTTTTAAGCCCATTTTACATGTGAGGAAAACAGACTTAGAGAGGTAGTCACCTGCCCAAGGCTCATGGTCATGAAGTTGTAGAGCTGGATTCAAAGCCAAGTCTTTCTCCCTCCATAACCAATACTTCACCCTCTTTGGGGGTGAGTAGATCAGAGCGGGTGAAGAGGAGAATCTTCCATCCCCAGGGCTGGTACGGGCTCCTCACCCACCATCTCTGGCCTCTCTTGCACTTTCCCCCTCTGCCTGCATGCCACAGTGGGTGCAGGGGACAAGAGCTTCAGCTCTGGTCCCCATGGGCCCCTTGCCCTTGGGCAACGGAGCTGTGCCTCCACTGTCTCTGTCCCCACCCCTGGTGTCCTATCACTGCTTGTGGATCCTACTTTCCTGGCTCTCTTAGCAGCAGGACTGTGCACGGCCAGAGCCCTAGCACTTCCTAGGATTGATTTGGCCTTTGAAAAGGATAATTCAAGATGAATATGCCGGCATCCGACTGGAGTGAGATGGAGGGATTATTGAGTGTAGACTTGCTTCGCCGCATCAGCTGCTTTATGAGCTCTCTAGAGAAACCCTATGTTGTGGATAACTCACCCTGACGGGCAGGGAGGCGGCGTTTGTCTCCTATGTTCTCTTGGCCAGTAGTGTCAGCAGGGGCCCAGGCACCCTGCTCGCCCTGTCAGGTCTCCCGGAAGCAGCTTCCAGCCTCTTTGCCAGCAGGTCATTGTCCCTTCCACCTTGTTCATCAAGAGCTGCCCCTGGATTGGGGTGGGAAGGGCAGGTGAGGGCAGCGGCATCCGCCTGCTGGGTCCCTGTGTGGCCCCTGGCTCCAGGCACCTCAGACAGGCTGGGTAGAGTGGAGGTGAGTGAGTCAGAGCCCGCAGACAGATCTCCTTGATTGGTGGCAGCCTGTCACCCCCTGGGGTCAGCCCAGCCTCACTGCCTCTGGGGTTGGCAGATCAAAGTGGATCTGTAGTGCGGGGACCCAGTACACTACTGGGGAGGTGGCCTCATGGGCTCAGCCTTGCCCAGTACTGACACAAGGGCATGAGGCCAGGGGTGCAAACCCTCTTGTGGGGTCCTGGCCATTCAGGTCAACCCTGGTCACCCTGGGTGTCATCCTTATCAGCCACCCCTGCAGCCCCTTGGTGTTCTAGGGGGACTTCCGGGGTACAGCCAGGGAACAGACCAAGTTGTAAACTCTCTGAGGGCAAGGACCACGTCTTAAAGCCTTGTTAGGTGGGGTCGTCTGGACCGTGCAGTAGCTGGACAGTGATGACCTTCCTTTCTTGGTGTCCCCTTTGGAGCATGGCATGGGGAATGGCCACAGGTGGCACTCCTCCTTTGTGTAATGAGTCATGTGTCGGCCCCGGTGCAAGAACACATCCATCCCTAGGCTTTGACAGCCTTGGGTCAGGAAAGCCTCTTCTGAGGGAGAGGCCGCCAGAGGAAATGGAGGGGAGACCCACGGCACAGCTTGGGGACATCTCGGGGACAGGAGAGCTCAGGCGGCAGGGCTTCCCCGTGGCAGGCGTGCACAGCAACAATTAACAGTCTGTGCCCTGGGTGGCAGGGGGGCCGGGGGGTGCTGGTCTCAGCACTCGCTTATTTTTAACAGTCCACGTCTCCTCGATCTTGCTCTTCTTTGTGTCCTGTCACATCACAGGACTCGGAGTGTGATGCCGGGGCCTTGGAATGAAAACGACGTGAGCCGGTGCTGGGTTCCCACCGCTGGTCCCCTGGAGGACCCACAGGGCCATGGCTGACCCCCCCCTTTATAGACGAGGGGAAGTTCATGCCCTGACTTCTGGAATGTCCGTGCCAGGGTTTGAACGGGACAGTCTGATCCCCGGGGTGCACTTGGCTCCATTCCTAGCTGTGCGCCCTGAGATTAACACCCTCAGCTCTTTAGGCCTGTCTCCCCGTCTTGTAAACTGAGGCTAGCAGGCCTCTCCCATCGTCCTTTCCCTCTCCCCGGCCGTTCAGAACCCCCAGGGGGGCTTGTTACCCCACCTTCGCCAGCCACACCGGCCCCCTGAGTTTCTGATTCAGGAGGTAGGCCCACATGGGGCCCACAAATTTGCATTTTCTACAAGTTCTCAGGCGATGCTGCTGCCGGTGTGGGGACCCCACGTGCTGCTGCCCAGCCCCTGGAAGTGGCTCCCGAGTCTGGCGGGAGTGCTCCACCCTGGCCTCCCCCGACGGCGGCCGCCCGATGGCTCCCTGGCACTGCCCCTCGCCGGCTGCCTGTTTCGCCGGGCCCCTGTCTGGCCAGCTGTGGCTCCTCCTCGGGGGCAGAGGTGTGAGCTGAGAGGGACCCACGGGGGAAGGAGGCACAGGAGAGCCCCGATGTGATGTGAGATGCCCGGTGCGGCCACCCCCCGCCTCGCCTTCGGTGTTTACACACAGTGGCCAGCAGCCGCGGACGTAATTACTCCTGACGGCCTTCATTAAAAGCTCTGGAGCAATTTACAGTCAATTAAGGAGAAGGGACCCGCTTCCCTCCTCAGGGTCCCCCCCCCCCCCCCCCGCCACCACCTGCTTCGAGGGAATCCTGCCCAAGGAGGTGTGAACTGGTGGAAGGCGTGGGTGTCTCAGGGCCCGAGCAGGGAGGAGAAGGAAGACGCGGAGTGCACGGCTTCTGAAGCCAGCGGACCCGCTGTCCTCCCCGTCAGTGGCCAAGCTGTAGGTCACCAAGCCGAGGAGGAGCCCTGAGCCCTGGCCGCACCCCAGGCGTGCCGAAACCTCCAGGAGCTACTTTGAGTCTGGGAGCCTCTGTTTTCTCATCTATAAAATGGGGCTGGTCCTGAGCACTTTGCAAAACTATTGTGGCTTTGAGGGGAGTTCTGAATGTGGTGAGCACACGGCCCGGCCCCCACCAAGTGTTCAGTGGCGGGGATGGTGACTCCTGTCTCACCTGGGGCACCTCACCTGTCCCTGCGTGCACAGGTGCTTTCTAAAAGCAAACAACTGTTCAGAGGTAGACAGCCTGAGGACCCCCTGAGCCTGGCTGAGTCCCTGCCTCGTGCTTTGAACACAGGAAACTAGAAGACCTCCCATCTTAGAGAGCATCTGAGGATGGACACCTCTTCTTTTGCCTAAAGGCCAATTTAGGAACATTAAAATGTTTCCCAGATGCATTTCCCTCTGTCTAAAATGAAAACAGCTTCATCATGGGGCAGGTGGGTGAAGGGTAGGGGAGGAGAACATATATTTTTGCAACTAGGATTACCTACCTTACTGACCAGAAACATGGCCATGGGGAAAGTGGCACTGCTTTTTTAGCTCCAAAAAAAACCAAATATCTGAGTCTATTTGAGACACGGCAGTAAGGAGGCTGCGTCCTGAGATTAGACCAGGGGCCACATCGAGAAGACACGCTGCCTGGGAGCCGCAGGGTGCTATCCCTGCTCCAACCCAGTGCCCCCATTTGGAGGGATGACATATGGGCTGTGACATATGACGTGTGACATTTGCCCAGCACAGAGCCTGGCACACCGTCAAGGCTGGTTAACCCCCGCCTGCCCTCACCCAAGTGGTGAGGATTGCCTTTTCCTTTCCAGGCATTTTCTGGTCAGTCTGATGCCATCAAAAGAATGATGAGGAACAAGGACAGGGTTCCCTTCCCTCCCGCCCGTATTCCTCACCCTGGGGAGTGTCCCTTTCTCAGCCTCCCCTCTCTGGCTCTGGGGGAGGTGAGTGAGTGGCAGGGAAAGCAGGGCTGAAAGTGAAGGAAGTTAGCATTCTCTGCCCAGCCAGCTCTGCGGCCAGACTTTTCCTGCCCATAAATCAGGATGTTGATTCTCTTTGTGACCAAGCATCAGTGGGTGTAAAGTCCCCAGGGCGTCCAAGAGCCAGGATCCTTGAGGTCAAAGGCATCGTTATGTTAGAACCGCTCTGCTTTTGCCTGAAGTTTTCCTGGTGAGTCCGTGATCCTCTGCCCCTTTGCTTCGGCCAGGCAGTGTCCTGCTATCAGCAGATCAAAACCCAGAGCTGCTGGGGTTTCTTACATTGGCCACTTCTTTATAAGGAAGACCTCTTTAGAGGCCTCACCAGAATATCTAATTTAACCAACGCATATAGTACTCACGCTGTGCCAGTGTCTGCTATAAGCTCTTTTAACCCTCCTACCATTCCTGTGAGGGAAGTGCTGTCATTGTCATTACTGTTTTATGGGTGGGGAAAGGGGCAGATGTTGCAGCTGCCCAGGACCACAGAGCTGGTGCACGGGGGTGAAGCTAGTATGTGAACGTGGGTGGCCTGGCACCAGCGACTAACCTCGGACTCAGGGTGCTCTGGTACCTCTGGATAATATAGCACTGATGGTGGTAATAATGGCTTCTGTTTATTGAGTGCCTACGAGGTACCAATTTGTACATCTTATTGTACCTAACCTTCATGATCACCCATCAGGTTGGTAGTGATGTCTCTGAGTGACTGTTGGAGAAACTGAGGCTCAGAACGACAAACTTGCCCAAGGTCACAGAAGTAGTGAGCAACCCACGGGCAGTGCATCTGTGGGTCTCAGGAGATGGCCAAGGCATCATTCATCCCCCCAGCGGGTCCTGCTGCATCTTCTGGGTGCTCTGGCTCCAGACAAGAGGGATCTTCTGAGCCCCACCGTTTGTCTGCGATGGGGACTTTACTCATCCGTAAGCAATGGCAGCCCCGCTGTGCCACAGCCGGGGCAGATGACTCCTCCCTGTAGTTCTGGGTGATGCCAAGGGTGTGAGGAATGAGGCTTGGGAGGGGAGGAGGATGGGAGTGCAGAAGAGGAGGGAGAGGACAGAGCAGGACAACAGGACCTCTCCTGGACAACTGATTGTCGGCCCTGGTCAGGTGTCCCATGTGCCCCTCAGCGGTGGCAGCCAGCGCTCCTACCAGTTACACCGCAAACCAGCGACGGGAAGTAAGTTACTTAAAGTGCTGCTCTAACCTGACAGTCCTGAATGCAGACCCCTTTCCCTCCTGGCCTTCTGACGGCGTCCCACAGCGTCAATAAGAGCTGGTGCTTACGGGGGGGCCAAGTAGGTGCCCAGACTTTATGTGCATTATCTCATGCAGTCCTCACAGCAGCGGTAATCAGTATGAGACGCTACAGGCATACAAGTCTAAACGGCATTGTCCGAAACAGCAGCCACTAGACATGTAGTTATTTAAATGTCCGCTAATTACAACCTGAGTGGAAACATAAAACTCACTGTCTCATCCACACTGGCCGCATTTGGAGCATTGAGTAGCCACGTGGATGGGGGCGCCTGCTTACAGGACAGTAAGAACAGAGAATGTGTCTGTGATGACTGTGCACCTGCTCGAACAGCGCCGCTATAGGGATCCCAGTTTTTCACCTGCCAGTTGCCGCTCAGATGGGGACAGGCGACCCCCACAAGGGAACACCTGGCCTCTAGACCACGGTGGTCCGTGCCTGGTCATCATGCCCCTGACTCCAAGGGCAAAGACTCTTCTCTCCAGGTAGCAGCTGGGGCACCTTAGGTACAGAGAAGCAGTGTGACCTGCTCAAGGTCGAGAGGCTGGAGTCGATGGGTAATAATGGAAGCGGAGGGCCCTGAGCCATTGAGTGTCCCCCCCTTCCAGCTCTCCGGACCCCCAGCCGGGCCAGCTCCCAGCCTGAGCTGTGGGCCATGTGCCCACCCCCTACCCAGAGGCAGCCCCGCTGGTTATGAATTTTTACAGCTGTTTACCTGACGTCGTTCCGTCCGGGAGTGAAATAACTCTCCCCACGGCCACTATGAATTCTTCGTTTCCCTGGGGAAAAAAAAAAAAACCTGCCCCTGTGATTGGAACATTGTCTGCAGTCCTGTCAGGTAGCCGGCGGTGAATGACAGGTGAGAGAAAGGAAACGGCGGAAAGCCATTACCCTCTTACTTCAGCGGACTTGGGAAAATAGTCATAAATTAGTGCCGTGTGCCAAACGAGGGGCGAGGAAAAAACACAAGAAATAAAAAACCTCCTTCCTGAGAAAGTCATAATTTTCCTTCCAAGGGTGGGAGGAGCAGGCCGTTCAGAAGGGAGCGTCTCAGTGGAGGCTGCGTGTCACCCCCGCCTTGGGGACCGGCTCCCGCTGCCACACCCCGGGGACAGAGGCAAACAGGATGGTCTTGGCTTCCCCACCCCGGTCATGGACCACCTCCTGCAGAGGCAGCTCCGGGTGTGTGTGTGTGTGTGTGTGTGTGTGTGTGTGTGGACGCCCACGGGGTCCCAGACCACTTCGGAAGCTGCCACTTACTACAATGTTGGAATCTGGGGGACAGCAGAAGGACAGCTTGCCAGCCCCGTGGGGTGTGTGCTCTCTGGGGTTATTATTACTTAGAGGACATTGGCTGTGTTTTTCTTTGTGGAACCAAAGAAGGTGTTTCTTTGTGGAGGACAGTAGGAGGGGGTGCGAGGAGGGGCTGGCTCAGGGCAGGGTGGCTGGACCAGCCCCTCGGAGGCCCCAGAGGAAGACAGTGAGGGCGAGAACCGTCTCCCAGATGCTGGGAACAGTCAGCTAATTTCAGCAAGTGAACCTTACAAACAGAAAAGTGTGAACTTGAATAAGAAACGTTGTGGGGAGAAAACGTATTATACCAGTGGTTCTCGGACTCCAGCGTGCACCAGAATCTTCTGGAAGGCTTGCTGAAAACAGATGATGGGACCCCACCCCCAGAGTTGGACTCAGCGGGTCTGGGTCGGGCCTGAGAATCTGTGTTCCTCACCGGTGATGCTGTTGCCGCCAGCCTGGGGACCCCTCTCCGAAGACGGCGGAGGCGCACCTTCCACAAGGTCCCTTACAGAGTCCCCGGTGCCAGGAGCGTGTGAGGCGGGCAGGGGGGTAGTATGTGCGGTGGTTAAGAGCAGGCTGCTGGGATGCAAAGCCTGCCTGCCTCCTACTCCCTGTGTGCCCTTGGGCAAGTGAGCTCACCTCTCTGTGCTTGGGCTCCCTCATCCAGCAAACGGGGGGATGGTGCTGTCTGCCCCATGGGCCGTGGTGGAGCGAGCAGCCTAGGACAGTGCCTGGTACCCAGCCCGCGCTGCATGCGTTGGTGACGCCCTTCTCCCCACTTGGCAGAGGAGCACACCGAGGGTATGTGGCGTCCCAGGGTCACACTGCGAGTCGAGGAGAAGCTGGAATGAGGACCAGACCTTCTGACTCCACTCCATGCCCCTCAGTTCTTCTTTCTTGGGGTCCCTTGGTTCCAGAGGCCTCCGTGTCCTGCCCCCCACAGCCTCCTTTCAGAGTGGGGACGGGAGAGCGGAGAGGCCGACCTTTACTTCTTCCCCCTCCGAGAGGAAGTAGGGCTGACCAAACCCCAAGGCCAGCTCAGACCCCTGCCCCAGCCCTCGTGTGCCCCACAGCCCTCCGGTGACTTGCTCCCCAAGCTCTGCCAGCGCGGCTCCCGACCCTGCCAGGCTCTGCAGCTGCATCACACCCCAACTTGGGCCTGGCCTCGGGAGGTTGGGTCAGGGAAATGGAAGGCAGAGACACGGGAAGTCCTTAGACACACCTCCTTTCCGCACCTGTCCACTCCTGTCCACACCTGTCCGCTCCTGTCCACACCTGTCTGCTCCTGTCCGCTTGTATCGGCATGCGCACACCCCGCCGTGGCTCAGCCCGAGGGGCAAGCCGCTCAGGTATTGTAGCAGGTGGTCAGCAGCTGAGGTGCAGAAGCTGGTCTTTGCCCCCTCTGCCCCAGCCTTCGAACCCACCTTCCTGCCCGCGGGACCCACTGGGGACCAGGCCGGGGCCTTTCTGTGAGGCCGCGTGTCCTTGCTGGAGGAGCAGGGAGGGCAGCTAGCTGACTTGGAGGGGCAGGTGCCCCGAGGTTCCCATCACCATGTCTGGGATGGTCCCGAACGTGGGAATTTGGGGCAGGTTCTCCCACATGGCCTCGTGGGCTGTGGCACCAAACTAGGGAGCGAGTCTCTGCCCCGGGGGATGGAGAGTCCCGGGGGAACGGCGGGGTTGAAGGGAGCGTGTGTGCTCCAGTGTGCTCCAGTGTGCCACGGGCCTCCACAGTGTGTCCTGGGCGTGTCCTGAGCCCTGGGGCAGGCCCGAGGGCAGGGGGAAGGCCCAGGGATGGAGGTGCTGCAGGAGAGAGGCGTGCCCTCGTGCCCTCGTGCCCTCGTGCCCTCGGGTAGAGGCCCAGGCACTGCAGTCACACCCCACACCCGGGCTGGGTGTCTCCACAGGTGCCCCTGGGATGCACTGTGGGTCTGTCCCCAAGATGAAAGGAGCCTTGTGTGTGGCTGGTGTGCAGCCCCAGCTCTTGGTTGAGGTCAGCCTCATGGGCAGGGGCATTCGAGGCAGGTCTTGGTGGATGCTGGGCATCCTCTACTCTCTTCCTCCTCCTCCCTCCTCCCACTCCCTTCCCCCTCCTAATATTCCCCTCTCTCCTCCCTCCTCCCCCTCTCCTCTCCCTTCACCCTCCTCCCCTTCCCTCCCTCCTCCCCCCTCCTCTTCCTCCTTCCTCCCCCTCCCTCCATTCTCCTCCCCCACTCTCCTCCTGTCCCCTCCTCCATCCTCCTGCTCCCTCCTTCCTCCTCCATCTTCTACCCTTCATCCTGCAAATATAAGCAAAGCTCTGTGCTGGGCACTAAGGGAGTTTTAAGTTTATTGTCAATACCAAAAGGAATTTTCAGTTTTAGGGGAGGCATGACCAACCACTGCATATGAAGATTTCCAAGAGAGTCTGTCACAGGGGTTTAGGATGGAGCAAAAATAAATGGCAGCCACACTGAAGACATTCAGAGAGGGCTCATCGCTGACCCAGAGTAACAGCGGCAGCAGTGGTGCTGAGCAGCCCTGGAGCGCATACTGTGGGACAGGGGTCCACTGAGACAGTGAGACCTCCACGTGGTGCAAGCCAGGAGACTGAAGCTAGTGACACCCCCAGTTGGTTACCTGTGTGGGAGGGGGAGCTGGATGGGGCTGGCACGTGGTAAGCACTCAAGTGTCATCATAATGATCGAATGTGGAGGTATCTAGACAGATTCCTCCAGGAGGGACTAGGAAGGTCAGCCTGCTGCCACCCCCCACCCCCATCCCTCCACGGCCTTCCAGTCCACGCTCCACCCTGCAGCTGGAGAAGTCACTTTATTTAGTTTTTTTAATATAAATTTATTTTTTATGGGTGTTCAATTTGCCAACATATAGAATAACACCCAGTGCTCATCCCATCAAGTGCCCCCCTCAGTGGCCATCACCCAGTCACCCCTACCCCCCACCCACCTCCCCTTCCACCCCCCCTAGTTCGTTTCCCAGAGTTAGGAGTCTCTCATGATCTGTCTCCCTTTCTGATATTTCCCACTCATTTTTTTCCTTTCCCCTTTATTCCCTTTCACTATTTTTTATATTCCCCAAATGAATGAGACCATATAATGTTTGTCCTTCTCTGATTGGAGAAGTCACTTTAAAATCTAGATCAGTACAAGCCTTGCCTACTTGCAGTCCTCCCCGGGCTTTCGCTTCTAGTTAGACTAAGCCCAGACTGCACCCTTGGCCTACAAGGCAGCATGGCCTGACCCCAGCCCACCTCTGTCTTCTTTTCCTATCACCCTCCTCCCTGCTCACTCTGCTCCAGCTACTGGACTTGTCTTCTATCTTTGAACAAGCTAAGCACACTCCTACCTCAGGGCCTTTGTACCTGCTGTTCCCTCTATCTGGAACACTCTTACCCCGGGTCTTTACAGAGAGATTGCAAAAACGGGGGCCTCCTCAATGTTCATTTCTCTGGAAGTCTTTGCTGACCACTGTCTCTAATATGACCCACACCCTTTCTCCCATTACGCTATTTTGTTTGCCTCTTAACACCTAACATCCAAAAGTATTCATTGTTTGTGTGTTTGTTTTTTTTAAAAAGATTTTATTTATTTATTCATGAGAGAGAGAGAGGCAGAGACACAGGAGGAGGGAGAAGCAGGCTCCATGCAGGGAGCCCAATGTGGGACTCAATCCCAGGTCTCTAGGATCACACCCTGGGCCGAAGGCAGGCGCTAAACCACTGAGCCATCCACAGATCCCCCATTTGTGTGTTTGTTGTCTGCCTCCCACCCTCCCCACCCCCTATATCTGGCCCCATGAGGGAAGAGACTTTGTTCTTCAGTGCTGGGTCCCTGGTGCCTAGTTGATGGCTGGGCACACAATAAGACTTCAAAAGGTATTTATCGAATGGACAGGTAGGGGATAGATGGATGGATGGATGTCAGAGTGGCTAGATCTTTAGCTTAGAGGAGAAACGAAGGCACTTGAGTGGGGCAATACTGTAAGCAGAGTCAGTGAGTGGCCTAAAGTGCCCAAGGGAGAGAGGGTCAGCTAGTCTGAGGACAGGAGAGGGGCTTGAGGGAGGGAGTCATGGCAGAAAAGATGGTATGAAGAGGCACGGTCCCACGGTGGGGGATGATCCTCATTATGTGGCCAGATCCTCATTACTTGAACTTGAGCCTAGGTAATGATGAGCTGTGGCCAGTCTTTGAGCATGAGAAATGCAGGGTCTCTGAAGCATTGCTCCTGTGGTGTCATTCTTCAGCTCCACGACCCTCAGTGGCTCCCACTACCCGCACATCAATCTCGGGCCCCTCGGTCTACCAGACCAGGCCCTCTGTGCTTGGGTTCACCACCCTTCCAGCCCATGTGGCTACTGGGTTCCCCTAGGCTATCGCATCCCACAGCTGTAGGGATGTTGGTTGTGTGGCATGGCGGGTCTGCGCTCGTCTTAATGTTTTTTGGCTCATGTTGTCCCTGCAAGGTTCTTCTCCACAAAACCCTCCCTGGTCCACCACGGGAGGTGGTTTCTGTTGCCTCTGGCTTCCGGGAGCCCTCTATTTGGGGGCATTTCCACACCCTCCCTTGCTAAGGATGATCTTTGTTTCTCTTACCTGGAATACTGGTTCCCTACGCAGCTGCTCTGCAGGGGCAGGTGGGAGGGCGGCGGGGAGGCAGACAATTGGTGCTGAGCCTCTGCTCCTCGCCCCCACCCCAGAATGTCCTCCTCCAGAATGGTCTTCACAGAGGCTTCCCTTGGCCTTCAGGACACCCTCTCCCCTCACGCAGGCCCTTGGGGTGCTTCTCTGTGGGCCTGAGGATGGTCAGCAGCCCCCAGGAGAGCCCCAAGGTAGGCTCATGTCCCTTCCATCCTAAAACACAGCCCTCCTGGACCTGATGTCTCCCTCCACCAACTCTCCTTCCTTTTGGACCCGGGCACCTTGAGAAAAACAAACTTTTCTAAGGGATCATTGACATAAATGGAAAGCAACCCCATTTCAGGTGTATAACTGATCATTTTGAGATATGTCGTCTATCTTGAAGCCATCACCACAGTCAAGGTAGCAAACATACCCACCGCCCCAAAAGTTTCCTCGCACCCCTTGGAAATCCTTCCTCTCCGCCCTCCCCACCCTGGTACCCACTCCCTGGAAACCACTATCTACGCCTGTCCCTAAAGGTTCGTTTGCATTTTGCAGAATTTTCTGCAAATGGAATCCTAACCGCGTGTGGTCTTTTTGTCTGTCTTCTGTCCCTTGGCATCATCCTTGGATCCCTTGTACCGCTGTCGCACACATCCACACCCACCCACCGTGTGTCCCTTCGCATCATTGCGTGTGGTTCTATTGTCAAGATACACTGTAGTGTCTTGCTCCCTTCACCTGTTGCTGGACATCTAGGTGGTTTCCAGCGTGGAGCTCTTCCAAATCAGGCTGCCGTGAGATCTGTGTGCTCTGGATGGACACAGGCTTCTATTTCACCCGGGAAAGCGTCTGGGAGTGGGAGTGGGATGGCTCGGTCATAGGCGTGTATTTAACTTCCCGAGAAGCTACCTAACTTCCTGAAAAACCTGGAAGTTTTTCAGAGTGATTGTACCCCCACCCCACCCCCCGGCCATCAGCAGTGTGCACGAGTGTCCGCTGCTCCGCGCTCCAGCACTTGGCACGGGAGGGCTTTCCGTGTGTGTCTTTCTTAGCTGTGGTGAAATGCACGTAATGAACTTCACCCATTTCAACCACGTTTAAGTGTACGACTTTAGTGGCAGGAACTAATTCACAGGGTTGTGCAACCATCACCACTGTGTGTTTCCAGAACAATCTCAGTGCCACAGATACGCAGTCCCCATTAAACACTAATTCTCCATTTTCCCCTCCTTCCTTCTTTTTGTTTAAGATTTTATTTATTTATTCATGAGAGACACAAAGAGAGAGAGGCAGAGACACAGGCAGAGGGAGAAGCAGGCTCCATGCAGGGAGCCCAACGGGGGACTTGATGCTGGGATTTCGGGATCACGCCCTGAGCCAAAGGCAAACAAACACTCAAACACTGAGCCATCCAGGCCACCCAGGCATCCCCATTTTCCCCTCCTCCCAACTCCCAGTAACCTCTTTTATGGCAGGTATTCTTAATTTTAGGCATCCTAGGAGGTGTGTGGTTGGTTTCTCATTGTGGTCTTGATTTGCATTTTCCTACTAAATAATCTCGAGCATTTCCTCACGTGCTACTCTGGTGAAGCCACTATTCAAATCTTTTGGCCATTTTTGAAAAAAAGTTTTTTTTAGTATTGAGTTTTGAGAGCTCTTTATATATTCAGAGGAGCCTTTTATCCGATGTGTGATTTGCAAATACGTGCTCGCAGGCTGTGGCTTGTCTCCATTCTCTTAGCAGCCGATGTCTTTTGAAGAGCGACAGTTGTCATCTTACACACTGTGCAGCCAGGCTCTGTGACGGGGTGGGCTACTGTTGCTTGCTGTTGACCTCAGTCCCACGTTCATCCCCCTGCCCTTGGCAGCCGGGTTCCTGCTCCCACACGCCACTGACTGGGCTCACACTAAGGCCAGCCAGCGGTCTCTGCCTTGCCCAGCCCAGCAGGTGGTTTTCAGACCTTACCTCCCAGACTCTGCAGCGTTCGCCCTTGTGGGTACTCAGACCAAGCGTACTGCTCCTCGGGCACCCTCCCGCTTCTCTCCTACCTCTGGGACTGCTCCTTCTTGGTCTCCTTTCACCTAACTGTAGTGCTTCCCAGGAATGTGCCCTGTGCCCCCCCCACATGGTGGGACCTCCCTCTCCATTCATCTCATGATCACCCCCAAACCTGTGATACTCACATCACCTTCTGGAGCCCAGCCACACCCCCAGCACCGAAGCACAGGCCGCACGGACCCAGCTGTGCCCTGGCAGCCACAGGAGGGCCTCTGCTGTCTCCTGCCTCCTGCCTCCTGCCTCGTTCATGTAGTTCCTGCTGCCCAGCACACCCCTTCCTCCGTCTCCTCTCCTCTTTCTTTTCCTTCACCTATCCCCTGCCATCACTACCTTCTTCCAGGAAGCCGTCCTCTACTTCCTTCTTTGTAGTCTCTCCTCAGGCCTCTCAAGGCCTGTAAAGCAGCCTCGCACCTGTCATAGTACTTGGAAATGATCTGATTGCGTGCTTATTTCCTTCACTGGGCAGTAATGTGAGGGCTGATGTGACTTCTGATTCACGTTCGTGCCCCACCCTGCCAACGCCTAGGTGTGCCTGGCATGGCATCCGTGCCCAGTGAACCATGGCTGGTTAAGTGTCAGGGCTGGACCCTGGCTTGTTTGGCCTTGGATGTGTTCTTGGCCTTCTCCAGCCCTGCTCTGAACCCCAGGGAGCTGACCCTGAGGGCTGCCCTACACAGACTCCCAGGTCAGCCATCTGGATTTAGCCACCGGGAGGCCATGGCAGGAGACTGGACAGTGGGAGGAAGGGAGAGGCCCGGGTATTTGTCTTCATCACTTTGGACAGTGGCTCCAGCTCCCACCAGGTGACCGTGGCCCTTAGGCTTTGGAACCATCACCTCCTCCCTTGTCCTGCCCGTGCAGAGCCTGTTCCTGCTTTCGTTGATCTCTGAGTCACCACACCATCCTCTGTCACTGTGTGACCAATTCCCTACGCTGGATTTCCCCTCTGCTCCACACTGACAGCGCTTGGTCTTCCTGGTGGGACCCTCTCACGGTCAGGGACTAGAGAGCAGGGACCCCTCCACCTTTACCGAGGACTGTCTTAGGGATCCTTCCTCCGGGGGAGGCTCAGTCAATGGCAGGCGTGCAGGCCCAGGCCCCGGCTTGCTGTGCTCCTCCTTTGGTCCTGAAGGTCCTGCAGGGTCCTCCACAGCTAAGGGGGCTGTGTCCTTGTGCAGGGGTCATCGAAGGGGCGGCTAAGCAGTGGGTCAAGCAGGAGCAGGTGGCGGTACCGGCACCTCCCACCCTCTTGGCGTGGCCCCTTTATCTATTAAGCCTGCTGAGTGGTAAAAGCCAAAGTGGCCCCAGGTGGTGAGGTAATAGCATCTTTAATTGTGCTCGAATGAGATTAACTTCTTATCTGACAGTTTGACATCTTTATTGTTATTAATGCCGGAATAATGCATTGTTATTTTTATAAGCTCCATGGTGGCAAACATTTTCCCTTTATTTGGATTAAAAATAGATGTATCTGTTACTTCCCCTCATTACCCTGGGAGGGCCTCAGGATCCCTGGCTGGGGAGCAGGGACGTGGGTGAAGGGAAGCCACATGTGCCGAGTCACCTCCCGGGGGGCCTGAAGAATGAGGTCCCAGAGCTGGTCACTTGGCAACAGCATAGCTGGGCGTGGGCGAGCTGAGGCCTCCAGGCTCCCAGGCACTGCCTGGGAATCAGGGGTGCCCCCTCTGTCCCCCCACTACCACCACCACCACCAGCCCCTGCCGTGGGGGCAGTAGAGTCTGAGACGGTCCTGGGCAGTTTCAGGGGAAGCATCTCAGTGGCCCCAGATTGAGAGTCAGGTTGTCCACAGTACTAAC
This sequence comes from Canis lupus baileyi, assembly GCF_048164855.1. Classification (NCBI taxonomy): domain Eukaryota; kingdom Metazoa; phylum Chordata; class Mammalia; order Carnivora; family Canidae; genus Canis; species Canis lupus. The sequence goes on from NC_132841.1 coordinate 22,958,543, forward strand.
CAGATTGAGGAAGGAGGGATAACAGTGAGGAAATCTATAAATGCTCTGGCAAAACTAACAGCTCCCCCTGCTTATTCATTTGTGTGTTGCTTACCTGCCGTGTGCCGGGTACGGTGTTAACTCGTGGGTGTGCTGTGCTGTGCTGGTGTCCACTTGTCTCCTCTGGGGCTGGGGTCGGGGGCAGGAGCATGGCTCTGGAGTCAATGGTCTGGGTCCAAGTCCTGCTACCCATCGGTCCCAGGGCAAGTTACTCACCTGCCCCTGGGGCCTCCGTTTTTCTCTTCTGTAAAATGGAAATAATGCAAGTCTTGATTTGCAGGGATTTGGGGAACATTAAATACACATGAAAACATGTAGGGACGCCTGGGGGGCTCAGCGGTTGGGCATCTGCCTTTGGCTCAGGGCGTGATCCCGGGCTCCGGGGATCGAGTCCCGCATCGGGCTCCCTGCATGGAGCCTGCCTCTCCCTCTGCCTGTGTCTCTGCCTCTGTTTCTCATGAATAAATAAATAAAATCTTTAAAAAAAAGAAAAATGTAAGACACTGCCTGAGACACCGAGTAGCCAGGCAGTATTGAAGGTAGCTATGGGTGAAGTCTCCTCGGCCCCGTGCCAGCCGCCACCACCACCGGGACTGGTCTGCGCCGGGCTCCCTGGGGCATCTCTGGGATGGGGATGGGCCCCTGTGGAAAGACCGCTGAGGGGCAGGTGAGCCCTGTCCCCAGCGCTGACACCGCAGACGGGCACCTGGGAGAGCCTCGTGTCCCCTCCCAGTAACCCTTTGCACACTCCCAGGCCCCTGTCGCCTCCACTTACCCAGTCGTTAGCCCTGCTGACAAGGTCGATAATGCCTCCACCTTGGAGACCGGCGCCAACGTCTTTATCAAAGCCAATATTAATTTTCACTAATTAGGAGCTGCCGCTAATGAGCGTCACAGCTAATTTAGCTCATCTATAACCCAAGAATGGCGCCACTCCGTGCCAGGCTCTGGAGTCCAGGATGCTGGCACCCCCGGCCTCCCCCGCCCCCTCTCCGTGGTCCTGCACCAGCTGCCGCTGCAGCCCGCACTTCCAAGCCACCCCGGCCAGCTTGTGCCAAGGGCCCTTGCAGGGTCCCCAGGTAGGGTCAGTGCTGAGCTCCTCGGGAATGGGTTAGACTGTGTGCCTGCCAGCCCCGAGCGAAGGCTCCGGCTTCATTCTGATGTCTCAGCTGCCTCCTCCAGGAAGCCTTCAGAGACTGCCTCAGTCCAGAGAGCCCTTTCCCCTCTTGGAGAGCCTCGCCTCCAAACGCTGGCAGCGAATCAGAGCCCATCTGTGACAGTGTCAGCCGGGTAGCCCTTTCCGGAGACACAATAGAGCATGGCAGTCAGAAGATGGTTTGAAATCAGATAACAGTTGGCTGTCAGACCTGTGCCTCAGTCTCCTCGCCAGTAAAATGGGGAAAATACGCTCCTACTCCCGAGTTCTTGTGATGGTGAACAGAACTGATGCATTAGCGGTGACCATTGCTCTTTCCCACTATGGTTCCGGGTCCACAGGCCTCCTCTTTACCTGTCCTTGTGCCCAACTCTGTGCATAGTGTGGGGCTCCCCTAGAGCAAGCAGGCGGGTCAAGAGCCGTGGCTGAGAGGCCAGACCCCCGGTGTGGTGCCAGTCATTGTCCAGTGAAGGAGCAGGCTTAGACTCTTCTATCTCTTCTCTAGGCCTTAATTTGCTCATCTGTAAAATGGGGACATTGGCCAGGTCAGTCTCCAAGGGCCCTCTTAGCCCTTCTGTTCTGTGATCCTTAGAGGTTCTTGGTGAATATTTGCTGAGTGGCTTTGACCTCTGTCCTCACTGGGAAGCTTGGCTCAGTGATTTATGTCCCTTCCAGGCCTCTTAGGGCCGCTTCTGGTTCCCTGATGGGGCCTGAGATCAGATGCTGATCTATTCTGTGCAGCCTTGGAGCAGGGTCACCTTGCCTGGGCCAAGTCACGGCTCTCTCTTCCCCTCCCCACTCACCAAGCCATCCCCTCCAGGGGGCTGGAGAGGGGATTCACCTGGCTTGGCCCTTGAGCACACAGATATCTCCCCAGAGCATCCACCTGAGAATACATTGTAGGATCACCAGGGGTTGGGGGAGTGAGGGAGGGAGCGTGTGGGTGATGGGCCCAGACTTCTGCTTGGAGAAGTTCCATTCCTGCCTCCTCTTCTCTGATTCCTTCTGTGCTGCAGCCTGAGCTCTGCTTGGGAGGGGGAGGGCCCAGGAGGGCGGGTGAGGACATCTTTTTTGCACTTATCACCTCGGAAAAGCGACCTTCAGGCCGAGCCAACTTTGGGGGAAGTGCCTTCAGCCGTGACAGATTTGACTATAAATCTTCGGTATTAATGCTGGTTCCCAAGGTCTGTCATTCTGTATGCCCGCATGACAAGTGAAAACAGTGCGTGGCCCATCTGTCACCCGAGGGGTCCCCACCCACCCCCGGCTTTGCTTGGGATGGGGTGTTGGGTTGGGGGCAGGGGAATGAAGGAGAGGGAAAGGGTGGGGACCTGGCCAGTGGCAGGAAGCAGCCCACCTGAGGGGCGGAGGCTGGCATCTCAGCTGAGGGACGCGCCCCAGTTCCAGGCCTGGGTTCCAGCATTTTGGAGGCGGATGGGAGGAAGATCAGCCAGGGAGTCTGGGCCTTGGTTTTCGTTCTGGTTCCATTTCAGTCTGCTGTGGAGCATGGGCAGGTTGGCCGCCCTCTCTGGGCACCAGTCTCTGCTCATCAAAATGAGAGGATGGTTTCCGTGGTCTTCACCCTCTGGTTGTGTATATGGAGCCCCCCACCCACCACCCCTGCACCCCCAGGGCTCATGCACCTTTGGTGATTTGTTGGTAGCAGCTGCACACAGACAACCACACACGTGGCGGATAAGGGTACCAGGAGCCAGGAGGGGGGACGATGTGTCCCCAGCTCCAGTTTGCTCCATGGGGTTGTCTGCAGAGATTTGTGGGCCGGAACACCTTATGGCCAAATGGAAAACCACTGACCTGGCTGAGGTCAGAAACAGCATTGGGAGGGGACACTGGGGAGCTTTGGGTTTGTCTGTTAGGCCTTCTTCCATTTGCCTGTTTTAAAATTCTTATTTTTACATTTGATCTCAATTGTGGCAGATATCTCATAGACAAGAGTGAACATACAGGCTAAAGAAATACTATAAATCAGACACCTGTGTGATCTAACCCTGAGGGTTGCCAGGACCCTCCAAGCACCCGCCCTACCCATGCCTGCTTGGCCTGCTCCCCATTCCTCACGAGTGGGGATACCCCTCCTCTCAGAACATTCTCTGGAAGAGACTTTAAAGGACATGTTGACAGAGAGGGGCACTGGAAACGGTGGGCTGCCTCACTCTTGACCTTGAATGCAATTTTCTGCACAGCGTCCCACATGGCCGATCTCTCCCACTTCCCCATCCTCTCTCCCGGGGGCCCTGTTCCTGCTTCTCTGACCATTCCTTCTTGGCCTCCCTCTCTGGCTCCTGTCCGAGTGCTGGTGTTCATCGGGCCTCTGCCCGCAGCCCGCTGGACCTTACCTCAGGACTCCGCAGGTGCTGCAAACACAGATCTAAACCAGAATTTTCCTCCCACCTATCTCCCAAAATGCAGTGAGTAGTAGTAAGCCAGTTGCCTCTCCCAGAACTTTGCAAATCCACCTTCCTGTCTACTCCAGAAATGTCTCTCACATTGCCTATCCCTTTCTTTCTATGCTGGGTCCTTAAATCTCTGTTTGGCCCGGGACTGGGACTGGTAAATCCCTAGCACTCACACCACCTTTCCTTGTCCTGTGCCCCCACCAGACATCATTAGTCAATCATCGCACTTTTTCTCTTCTCAACACAGCGCCACAGACAGCCACAACCAATCTATCAGAATTGGTACCTGAGAAGGAGGTGATTCACTCTCTGTGGCCTGGTTTCGTTAATAACCTCCCACAGCCTTGCCTTCAGTGTCTGCCCCCACCCATCTGTCTTCTGCACAACTGCCAGAAAAATCTTTTTAACTGTACTGATGAAGCAAGATTACCTGTCTTCTTTAAAATCCTTTAAACGTGCTGTTTAATGGGTACGGAGTTTCCGTTCTGCAAGGTGAGGCCTCGCACAGGTGGCTGGTGCCTGTGACCACTTGGCAACGTGTGCCTACTTAATACCACTGAAAACTGTACACTTACAAATGGGTAAGATGATGCATTTTATGCCACGTTTGTTTTACCTCGATAAAAAAAGAAAAAAAAAATGAAATGCTGACACATGCCATACATGGGTGAGCCTTTGAGGACACAGAGTACGTGAAGTAAGCCAGTTGCCAAAGGACAAATACCGTGTGATTCCTCTTACGAGGTGCTTAGAACAGTCCATCTCAGAGACAGAGAGTCGAGCAGTGTCACCAGGGGCAGCGTGCAGCCCCTGGTTGTAAGTACAGTCAGCGCCGGGGGATGACAAAGTTCCAGAGATGATGATGGTGAGGTGTCACAATGCTGTGAATTTAAACATGTTTAAAATGCTAAGATTTTTTTTTAAAGATTTTATTTATTTATTCATGAGAGACAGAGAGAGGCAGAGACATAGGCAGAGAGGAAGCAGGCTCTCTCTGCAGGGAGCCTGATGTAGGATTCGATCGCGGGACCCTGGGATCATGACCTGAGTCAAAGGCAGACACTCAACCACTGAGCCATCCAGGTGCCCAAAGTGCTAAGTTTTAAGTTCCGTATATTTTACTGCAATTTGTAAAAGTCCTTCTATAGGTCTTCATTGTCAATAGGATAAAAGCTCCTTAGTCTGGCCTGTGGGACACTGACTCAGCCTCTCCTCCTACCTCGGCCTTGTTCACCCCCTGCACCCTGGGGAGTTATGGTTCTGTTGCTACATCATGCAACCTCGCGCTTCTGGGCCTTTGCACCTGCATTTTTTGGTGCCAGGAGTGTCTACCCCTACCCCTACCTCTGGCTACTTCCTTCTTACCCTTCGAGGCTCTATCTTCCTGGACTCCCGTGACCACCTTACCCCATCACAGCGAGCTGCCCCTCTCTGTCTCCTGGAGTATCCTGAATATCCCTGCTTGGCAGAACTGGTCACGGAGGTCTGTTTGCTACTCTGACTGCATCTGACCCATCCTGACTTCTCTAGGACCTAGCGCTGTGCCAGGCACGTGTGGTCCTCAAGTAGTCCACTGGATGCTATTGGGGCAGAGTTTGGGATGCCGTGCACCCCCTTCCCTCCATGTTTCTTTTTGGTCTCTGGTGCTGCTCTCCATAGCTAAGGGGTCACCTGGGTTCCCCAGTACATTAGGAACCCCGGTAGCTATGGGGAGAGAAATCTGAGAGCCCATCCCCAAAGCCTGAAATATAGACGTAAAACATTTTCGTATTTTCTTAGAGCCTCTCCTTAACAAATAACTTGACCAAAAAGGAGTCTTTTTTTCCTCTCTCCTTCTTTAAGAATAGAGAGGCTGGGCAGCAGAGGGCTGGCATATCTGTCCCCTTGATTCTTAGGTCTGTTCACTGGCCACACGGAGACTCAATGGCTTTGGGTTGGGGAAGGGAAGAGACGCTTGTTTACTGAGTGTCCATTTCCAAGCAGGGACTTTCAGATGTGTTTTTTTACTTAATTCTCTGAGATGTCCTAAGAATCAGGAATGACTCTTCTATTATATAGATGAGGCTCAGAGAAGTTAAGTGCTTTGCCCAAGGTCACACAGCAAATAAGTAAAAGGGGGCAGACTTCAAGCCCGTATGCTTCTCCGTTTCCAGAGGTGAGGACTGACCTGTAACCTGCCCATATGACGGAAGTGAAGAAGGCATGGCCACTGTCGTTGGGGTTTCCCTATGCTCATTTCCTGCAGCCTTTCTCTCCCCTCTCTCAAGGAGTGGTTCCTCCAGGCTCCGGAGCCTGCAGGGTGGAAGCCTTTGGAAAGTTTGTCTAAGGAGTGAGAGGTAGGGAATGAGCTGACTCCCTTAATGAAGCAGGAATAAGGGGGAAGGGGTGAGGCCAAGGGTGGGCTTGCTCCTCTGCAGGGGGACCTCTGAGAGGGGACAGAATAGATTCAGAGAGGATAGGTTCAAACCAAGAAAGTGTCACTGCTCTTGTCTATGCCAGAAATTCTACCATTGGGGTGTCATTCCTTTGGGTCTTTAAATTTGTGATTCTTTAAAAGGTAAGGTCTTCTTGAGGAGCATCACACTGTAGTTATGGGGACATGATTCATATGAGAGCCTGTCAGGTGCCACATTAGAGACTGGGGAGCCAGGTGAGGATGGTGGGGCTAGGGGAGCCAACTACTCTGGGGGTGATGGCCAGGGAAGGGGAGGAGGCCCTGGGGGCCCAGAACAGAGGTGCAGAGAGGCCTGAGTGGTAAGAGCACATGTTGCTATGATAGCCATGCCAGGGGGCACCTGGGTGGCTCAGCAGTTGAGCGTCTCCCTTGGGCTCAGGGCGTGATCCTGGGGTCCTGGGATCGAGTCCCGTATTGGGCTCCCCGCAGGGAGCCTGCTTCTCCCTCTGCCTCTCTCTCTCTCTCAATCTCTCTCATGAATAAATAAATAAAATCTTTAAAAAAGAAAACAAAACAAGAGCCACACCAGAGGTTCAGAGGAGCGTGGGTGTGTGTACGAGCATGTGCATATCTGTGAGAGGACCTGTTTTAGGGACTTGGAGGGCCACTGCACAGAGACATGGCCATGATCACGTGCTTATTGGTATCATCTTATGGGCTTTGCAAATTAGGTGGCTCCGAGGACACATGGCCTCCACACAGTAATTCAGTGATCATCCGGCTTCACTCTCCTGCCTCTACTACTGTCTCAACCTATGGAGGGACTCCACAGGCCCCCCGGGCAAGGAAGGAAGGGTGAGGACAACTTGCCTCCCCTCTTCCATGCTTTGGCCGGGAGGTGACACACGGCACTGCCTCCTGGGTCTCGTTGACCAGACTCAGTACATGGCCCACCCAGGGGCCAGGGGCCTGGGAAATGCGATTAGTAGTGTCTATAAGCACATATCTGCCCCAGACAGCCAGGTAGGGCACAGGTTCCATCTGTAGTGTGTCCACCCACATCTACATGTTGTCATACCTCTCTAGTTGTGTCGTTTTTGTAGTGGTGTGTCCAGCAGGCATTTATGACATCCTGCTGTGCGCCGGGTTTTTGTGCGGGGTTGACCATGGTGAGAAGACACGACTCTGCTCTCCTGGGTCTGCCAGTCTGGTGACAGCATCCAGGTTACCCAAGCCACAGATGAGGGTGGGACCACAGTGCTGGAAAGTGCTCTAAGGGAGAGGACGGCTTGTGCTATGGGTCTGTCCCAGGCAGGCAGGTAGGGACACAGTGTGTGAGCCAAGACTGGGGGGACAGCTGGGGTGCACCCAAACCAGGGGAGCATGGAGAAGAGCGTTCTGTGAGGACAGCAGCAGGAGCATAGGTGCGGAGGTAGAGGTGGGGGGCTTTCATGTGTACAGGGCATGTGGGGATGGGCCTCTGCGTCCTCCAAGCCCTGGGAAGCCACCACTGGATTTAATGAGGGAAAGGGTGGGGTGGAATACTGAGTGGAGACAAGGTAGGAGGAACCCCCCACGCAGGGGGGAGGACAGTAGATTCCACAGCACTAGCTGATGGGCTGCCTGTTGGGGTGATGGGTATGGCAAGTGGTAGAGTCAGGCTGGCTTCTGGTTATGGCTTTTGGAGCTGGTGATACCTGCTAAGGAACCTCTCCCCAGAGAAAGATGGGGGCTCAGTTTTAGCCTTTGGGTATCCATATCAAGATGGCTTTGTGCGGGATCCCTGGGTGGCGCAGCGGTTTAGCGCCTGCCTTTGGCCCAGGGCGCGATCCTGGAGACCCGGGATCGAATCCCACATCAGGCTCCCGGTGCATGAAGCCTGCTTCTCCCTCTGCCTGTGTCTCTGCCTCTCTCTCTCTCTCTCTCTCTCTCTCTCTCTGTGTGTGTGACTATCATAAAAAAAAAAAAAAAAAAAAGACGGCTTTGTGCAAATCTGTAGCCTGACGGCGCGGGAACCTTGGGTTGGGCCTGAGGTGTGGGGTGAGGAACTTCGAGACTCCCGGGGATCCCCATCTCCCAGCCTCATCATTGTCCAGGTGTGGCCCTAGCAGCAGCTCCGTTTTCTCCGTCGGAGGCCTGGACTTTGGCTCTGCTCGCAGCTGCTCTGGCTTCTCCTGACTATCTGCGGGGCCCCAGCACAGTCCCGACCAGGCCCAAAGCAGTGCTTAGATGAACAGATACTGTAAAAGGGAGAAAGTTCTCTGTCCCCAGAGGGTGCAGAGCAGGGATGAGGGCTTGAACTGGGGGCTTACCTGAGACAGGTGTGTGGCAGACAGCCAGCTGCCCGCCCACAGGCCTCCTTAGGCGTCAGGAAATAGGGAAGGAAGGGGTGTGTGCTTGGGAGCAGAAGGACCCCCAAAGCCCCAGGACTTGAATGGTGCCTCTTCTCAGAGTTCATGTTAGATAAACCAGGGTCGTTGGGTCCCTAGGCAGGTCCCTGACCTGCCGCCTCCCTCCACTTGAGTACCAGTCAACAGAGCTGATGAGCCAAGCTCCCTCTGGCTCCTTCCCTCCCAAGGGCTTCCTCTCCTCCCACTGCCCACTCCCCACCCCCAAGCCCAGCCCTGGGGGGTGACTGTGGTAGGGACCTCTGGGGCAGCCCTAGGTCTGGCTGTGCGTGGAGTTCCTGTTGCCTGCATGGGCTGAGCCCACAGCAAGACTGGGATGCTCTTCCCAGGAAGGGTGGCACTGGATGCTGGGGGCCTGGCAAGGTCACGCATCGTTTCAGGTCGGCTCGGTTGCTGAGTGGCGCCAGCAGAGCCTAGGCTGCCCTTTCCTGCAAAGGCCCCCGGGAGCAGGTTGGCTTGAGTCCTCTTTGGACCTACCCTCCCTAGAGGAGCAGGAGCTTGAATGAGGCTCTTTGCAATGGGGACCAGGGCCTCAGTCCTGGCAGTCCCCATTCTGTGTGTTCCCCACCCCCAGGGCCATTCGGCAGCTGCTGGGCTTCCAAGTGGAAGGTTCCCTTCCCCCTCCCTCCTTTCTCTCCCTCCCCTCCTCTCCTTTCCCATTGCATTTCTTAATTTCCTCTAGTATTGAACCTCAAAGTATAATTCTTTGACAATAAGGACTTCAGATCCCAGATTCCCTTGCAAGTCTTCTGTTCCACCTACCCCTACCCCACGTACCCCTACCCCTACCCTAGGAGAGAAACCTCTCTGTCTTCTCTCAACCACAGTACCACTTCAAAGTTGGTGCCAGGACTTTCTGGCCCCTTGGAAAGCTTCTCTCTTCTAGGCCAGGGCAGACCTTGCAGGCAAGGGAGAGGCTGTCCCTTCCACCCTGGGGGGACACTAGTGGGGTGGGAGCCCATGGGGCCAGGCCACATGGCTGGGCCAGTGGAGGGTCAGAGATATTGCCAGTGCTGCTGGGCTGGTTGTTTATTTAAGGTTTCTTACTTCCTCAAGGACCTGGGGACTTGACAGGGAAAAGCCCGGTGCCACCGGAGGCACAAGGGATGGGAGGGGGAATGTCACGTGTATCTGGGGGAGGCTGAGGGATGAGGTGGTCTCAGGTGCTTGAATTGAGCGGTTATATTTGGGCTTCAGGTTTGCTCCTAAGTGTCCTGAGAGTCAAATCCAACACGCTGAGGTGTTTCCAGGCAGCAGAGAGCATGCCCATTAATCTGTAGAGTCGGTTTTCTTCCTAGAAGGACTGTCCGGCAGGAATGGATCATCTGGGTGTAAGTACAGAGGACACTGAGGGACACAGTCCTCGGTGCCTTGCTGCCTTCTGAAGTGGCGTGTGGAAGATCTGAAATGCTGCCCACTGTTGCTGCTGTTGACAGGGAGGACGGCAGGGGCCTCGTGATAAATCACAGCACAGGGGCAGCCCAGACTCCACAAGAGGCTGGAGCCCGGGCCTTGCTTTCTAGGAGGTTCCTCTGATGAAGGGTAGTCCGAGGACTCAGTGACCCAACCTGGCATAACCTCGCCCTGCTCAGGCTTGAAATCACAGCCTCACACCTGCCACGGGTGACATTCAAGATGCTTCCTAACCTTTTCGGCATGGACACGCTGAGCGGAACAGACGCTGGCCTGCCGTGGGGCTGGAGCAGGTCCCACAAACCCTCGGGTGGGAGAATTGAGGTCTTTGGGGCCACAGGATTGCCAGCACTTGGGGCAGCAGCTCCTTATCAGCGGGCACGGAGTGTTTCAATGTTTTGTCCACCAGCGTGGCTGTATGGGTGTGTCACAGCTGGGTCTCCCAGCTGGAGCCCTGTGCCTCTTCTTGTTCCTCCCTCTGCTCTGTTCCCAGCATCCCCACAAACCCAGGTAGGCACTCTCTCCTTCCGCCCTGGCACTCGCTCCCATGAGCAAGTCTGCTTTAATAATTACAGGGGTAGGGGGAACACCTGGGTGGCTCAGTCAGTTGAGCATCCAGCCCTCGGTTTCAGCTCACATCATGATCTCAGGGTCGTGGGATCAAGCTCCGGGTCAGGCTTTGTGCTCAGTGGGGAGTCTGCTTGAGGTTCTCTCCCTCTGTCCTTCCCCTGCTTACTCATGCTCTCTTCCCCTCTCTCTAAAAATAAATAAATAAATCCTAAAAAAAAAAAAAAAAAAAGAGGATGGGAAGGAGAAACTCCCCACCTTTTCCTTGGCCTTCTGCAGCCTTAGGGCCAGGCTCCCAGCTCAACTTTTTATGTAGATTATCTGATTTAGTCCTCCCAGCAGTCTGCATGGTGGATGTGATTTTCACACCCAGTCTACAGATGAGGACACTGAGGGTTAGCAGGATGAAGTTCCAGCTCCTTATCAGCTGGCACACAGTGTTTCACCCTGTTGATGTGTAATGCTCATTTGCACGTCTTGCCTGGGATTCGTCATTCATGCTCCTACACACACACACACACACACACACATGCACACACACACGTACATGCACACACATACACACATGTATGCACACATGCACACCTGCAGGCACACACCCGTGTACACACTCTCTCTCACATGCACATTCTTGCATCCTCACTGCCCAAGCTCCCAGAGGATGTGCTGGCTCCTGTCCTCCAGACCGAGCGCTCGTGTCAAAGTCATAGTTCTGGGACCCTCTGCTATTGTGCAGCTCCCATGAGCACAGCGTGTGGCTGCCATCTTCCCAGGGCCCGTACCTAGATGTGAGAGCCAAGGGCCTGTGGCACAGCGGCCCCATTACTCACAGGCAGGAGGATGTGAGAACAGTCAGGCTGCTCTTAAACGTCTCTCCACGTCGTCCTCATTAATAACTGTAATGCCAGCATCACTCGCTCTTAAATAGCCTCATTTATCAACAAGCAATTTGCCGTGGCGAGGTGGCAGGGACGCAGATAAGCAGACGGGGCCGAGGTGCTTGCAAGACACCTGCCAAGTATCTTCCTTTCTCCTCTTCCATCTCCAGGGCAGCAGGAGAGAGAGGAGGCAGTGGGCAGGGAACTCGGTGAGGGGCACCTTCCAGCCTGGAGAGAGGCTCTCACAGTCACTTCCACCCAGCCACAGAGGGGTCCCAGTTTGGGGGCTGGCATGGCTGCTGGCTAGACCTGGCCCTCTTGGGGTCCCCCAGGGCTTGTGTGGCACTCACAGCGGGTCCTCTGTCCTAGAGACACAGGCCTGTCTGACAGCTCCTTCAGCTGACAGGAGGACCGAGTCTGAGGTCAGCGCGGGGCCCTCCTCGGCCACCGCCTGGCGATGCTGTTGACCACCCCGCGTGTCACCTGTGACACATTAGCAGCGATGGCGGGCATCCTGGTCTTGTCTTTGATCTCAGAAGGCCCATGACTAACACTGTTTCCGTTAAGTAGAAAGCCTTATAATGCTGGAGGTTTGGGTATACGGATTCGATGGCATTCTGGAAGTTTCCTCCCATTCCCGGTTTGCTGGGGTTTTATCACAAAGAGGTGTTGGCATTATCTACATTGATGGGCTCTGTATCTGTAAAATGAACACCTCATAAGACCATGAGGACAGAATGAAAAATGTACCTAAAAGTCGTATACTCTGAAGAGTGTTGTTTAGGAGTGTATCTGGCTGCACGTTCCAGAAGATTGGCCGATGGTGGTGTAAACAAGTAAGGGCTGGTGTTTGCTTGCCCCAAGATCTGAAGATCGGCATTTGCTGGAGTTGGTTGGTTAGTGGCTGAAGGATCAGAGACCTGGGTCTTTCTGGCTGTCACCATCCTTCCCCTGGTGACCTTTTATCCTCAGCAGGTGGTTACTGCTGCGGGCCCCACCTCTGCATCCCAGGAAGGAGGAAGGGAGGACACCAAGGCTTTTTTTTTTTTTTTTTTTTTTTTTTAAATCTTTGACCTGCCTTGGAGAAGATGTTCCCACTGGCACCTAAGCAGGCCTCCCCTTAATCTCATTGGCCAGAATCAGCCAAGGGGAGCGAGACCGTTTGGCTGCTTTGGTTCAATCCTGATTCTGAGGCCAGTGACGGGCCTACCTCTCTAGAGTCCAGGGTCCTCCACTGGCTGCCTGACCAAAGGGAAGTTGGGTGGGCAGGGCAGCACTGTGTGGACAAGTGGGCATGGATGCTGGGCACGTTGGCCTGTTGTCACCTGGGTGGCGGGAACTGGTATGGAACCCATTGCTCTAGGCTGATCTCCAGGGGACTCTGCATCCTGCTTGGCCCCGGGATGCTCAGACTCTGTGACAAGGCCACGTGGAGAAGGACACGCTGTCTGCACTTCCTGTGCTGGGATACGTGGACCTAACTGGCACACGAGAAGCCACAGATAAACCTGTCGTGTTTCCTGAGGTGCTGGTGTTATTTGACAGTGGAATGCAGAAAGACAAATTTTTTACTGAAATAAACACGCACATATATATTATGGAGTAGAATGAAGAATTTACAGAGATTCTTAAGGCAGGCCCGTTGGACTCTAAGCTCCTTGAAGACAGGAGCCATGTCTGCCCTGTTCATTGTTTTGTAGGCCCTCGCTGCAGATTTGCTGAGTGAATAAATGAGTTAACTATTTAACTGAACAAGTAAAATATTAATCACAAGACCTTGAATTAATCCAGTCTTTGTCGTCTGCTTCTTTAAGCTGTACATCTCCAGAGTCTCGAGACGCAAATTCCCTTCCCTGGGTTTAGGGATGTTGGTGTGAAACACTGAATTAACCGATTATTTAGTGGAGACGCCAGGCTCTCTGAGAGTACAGAGGAGGAGGCGGAGAGTGCAGGATTCTCAGGGAATGTTTCCCAGAGGAGGTGGGCCTGTAGCTGGAAAGGATGGGGTGGGAGGAGGGGAGAAGCAGGGTGCTTTTGTAGGATGGGAGGGGAAGACTGATGGGATAAAGGCTAGGGCTCCACTGCAGGGAAGGTGGCTTCAGTGACAATAGTGTCTCCCAAGGTACCCCCCACATATCATGTCACACCAAGCCTCCACAGAGTGGGACAAGCATCATAGTCTTCATTTCACAGGTAACCAGGGCCACAGTTACAGTCAGTAAAGGAGGGGGCTGCACTTGAACCTGGCATGGCAAACTCCAGCTCTCCCGCTCTTGGACCGTTTCTCCTTGTCTTAGGCCAGGTTCCCTAGAAGCAGACTTCGAGATGGAGATTTGTATGCAGGAGGTTTGTTGGGGGTGTGCGGGAGGGAAGGGAGCAGGATTGGGCAGAGGGAGAAGCGGGGACCCTGCTGTAGTCCCAACAACGCCTCAGCTGATCCTCGGCGGGGGGCAGGGGGCTCTGCAGCGAGGATGGTCCAGACTGAGGCAGGGCCAGGCCTTTGTGCCCATCCTCAGTCACTCATGGGGCACAGGCCATCCTGGGAGGGGACATGACCTTGGCCAAGGCATGCGCTCCATGCCCTCCTCTTGTTGGCAGAGGCTACACCCCTCCATCTACCCAGGATGCGTCTAGCACATTCCCTTTGCCTGGAGCGGTCCCCTTTCTCCTTTGACCTGCAGAACTCCAGCTTACCCTCCAAATCCAAGTTCACATGTCAGTTCCTTCAGCTATAAAATCTGTCCAAGAGGGATCCCTGGGTGGCTCAGTGGTTAATGCCTGCTTTTGGCCCAGGGTGTGATCCTGGAGTCCTGGGATCGAGTCCCACACCAGGCTCCCTGCATGGAGCCTGCTTCTCCGTCTGCCTGTGTCTCTGCCTCTCTCTCTGTGTCTCTTATGAATAAATAAATAAAATCCTTAAAAAAAAATCTGTCCAAGATACAGCAAAGGGCAGGACAGGAGACTACTACTTGTATTAAAAAAAATGAGAGAAATAAAGTATATGTAAATATACGTGTATGTATCTCCATGTGCACACATATTTGCTCCCCTACAAGTAACGTAAACGTATCTCTGGAGAGTAACAGAAGTGTGCAAGGTAAGAACTGTGTGGGTGGGAGCTTTTATGCCTTTTGAATTTTGAATGATGTAAATTATTTAATAAAAGTGAAATAAATGGTTATTAAAGACACAAAGAAGGAAAAGAATGGTTAAATCATTTGGTCGGGCAGGGCCTAGCTGCTCCCTTTTCTCCGTAAGGCCCTAATACCACTGTAATTAAATAATTCAGGGTGCCATTCGTTATTGAGAGCTGCCTCCACCCCCAGATCACAAGGTTGGTGAAGGCCATCTCGTCCCCCATACTAACCCCATGTCCAGCACACCTTAAAGTGAGCGTTTGAGGATATCAAGTCTTCTATCTTCAGGCAGCCTGCTGCTTCTCCTTTACCTCTCTCTCCTCTCCCCACTCCATGCATAAAAACAAACTGCTATCTTTCCATATTTTGCTTATTAATGCTCTTTATGATCACTTATGCAACCAGCCTAGAGGCCTTTTGTATAATGTATCCACCCTGTGCGTGGGGTGGAGAGTTGGTGCATACATAATGTGTAGGAATCTGCATTCCCTGGGTCAGGCTCCCTGCACTGTCTGTACCTTCATAAGAATCTCAGCTGCTGCCCCCTGGGTGCCCCCACACACACCCTGCAAGAGGGCAGGGTCAAGCTCTCAGGGGAGTGGTGAGATGGACCACAGACACGTTATCTCATGCGACAAAGTGAATGCCCCAATGGCAGCAAACACAGGCAACTCCGAAGTCAGCTAGGAAAGGCTCTCCACTGTCCCCCACCCCACCCCGGAGATGTCCATCCTGGCGTGTGAAGAAGGCATTTGCTAGGAAGTCAAGGGCCTCCCAGACAGAGGAGCTTTGGCCTGGCACCTTCTCCAGAGAATAGCACTCTGTGAATGTGGCAAAAGCACTCAGGAAAGGTGGGAACCTCTCCCCCACCACGAAGGAGGGCCACCCCCCAGTCCCAGGGCCCCTGGGGCCGCTGGATTTGTTTGCAGAGCCCTTTCCTAGCACTGCCCTGGCTACTTGACGTCCCTGACCCTGTTGTTTCGTTGTTCCTTCGCCTCCCCCATAATAGATGCACTTGCTGTGTTGGGTTTGCAGACTTGGTTTATTCGGTCCACTCAGGGTTTCCTTAAAACACCGGATTGGTTGCCAACCCTTAAACCCTGGGAGATTTTGTATCAAAACCTAGATTTCCAGTTTTTGTTGATTGGATCTGGCAATAACCCACCGTGATGGAGGAGAGCTGGCCGGTTTAGAACAGCACGGTCCCCACCTGAATTTCTTGTTTACCTGTTCCCTCCCCGACCCCTAGTGACCTTCAGCTGTGACTTCATTGATTCCTGAAGAGACCAATTAAACACCTGAACGTGTCTTTGTTTCCATCATGCTCTCGCAAGATATCTTTGCCTCATCGAGAATTGTAGGTTGGCATTTGCTTTGTCCTCAGTGTGTTGAAGGTATCAGTCTATTGACTTGGCATCCACCGCTGTCATGAGAAATTAGTTCCCAATTTAAAATGTTGCTTCCTGGGCACCCCGGGGGGCCCAGAGGTTTAGTGCTGCCTTCAGCCCAGGGCCTGATCCTGGAGACCCGGGATGGAGTCCCACGTCGGGCTCCCTGCATGAAGCCTGCTTCTCCCTCTGCCTGTGTCTCTACATCTCTCTCTCTGTCTCTCATGAATAAATAAATAAAATCTTAAAAAAAAAAATGTTGTTTCCTTGAGGTAGTCTGTTCTTTTCTTCTCTGGTTGCTCTTAAGGTATTCTATTTCTCTTTGTTGTCTTGCAGCTTTGCTGTGACCTGCCTGGTATGAATTTCTATTTATCTGGTTTGGGTTTCCTTGGGCTTCTTGAATCTATAGATATGGAGTGTTGGATTGATCCTGGAACATTATTTCTTTGAATATTGCTTTTGTGCATTTTTTTCCTTCTGGAATCTCAGTTAAGTACAGGTTAGTCATTTTTATTTTAGCCTCCGTGCTTCTTCGGGTGTCTGTTACATTATCCGTCTCTGCCTCTTTGTGCTGCATTCCGGATCACTTCTTCCATTTTATCTTTAATTTACTTTGCAGCCACGTCGAATCTTCAGTAAAACCAGTGCATTTGAAATTGTAATGATCATAATTGGATTTCTAGGAGGTCTATTTGATCTATTCTTTAAATTTACTTCTTCTTTTTCATATTGACAAACCTGTCTCTTGGTTCTTGAAGCATAGTGAACATATTTTATATCCTGTGCCTGATAATTCCAATAGCTGGAGTGTTGGAGGGTCTGATTGTGCTCTTTGTTTTTCCTTCAGGTTTTCAGCCATGATGTTTGGTATGTGTGTTGATTTTGACTGTAGGGGAGGGAGGGATTCTGATACCTGAGGCCTTTGGGTGGGTTACTTCAGAGAGGATTTATGTGTGTTTTTATGAAGCACTTAGCCCACTGCTTGTCTGGGCCCACTCTAAATTAATTTTTTTTTTCTCAAGGATTTTCAGCAACACCCTGGCATTGTGAACTTGGGCTGCAAGTGTATGTGTGACCCATCTTGTGGTTATGCATCCTTGAGGGCCATATTCCTTTTTCTATTCAATGCCACATGCTTTTTTAAAGACTCTTGGTTCATGTGGAAGTACAGGTTTATTTCTGGTTCACCTTATACTAAAGGTGTGGTTCTTGGGGTCTCTCCTTTGGTGGGGATGGTTTTCTGATTGGGACACAATGGGCCCTGGAGCCATTCCCCTCCTCTGAGCACTAGGAGCTGTAACAATGAAAAGTCTGGTTTGCCTAGTTTAGTAAATGACTCTGAGACACGAGCCAGCTTCTCTGGGTGTCTTCCTTAGTATTTGGCCTGAGTGGTCTTTACTTTCTTATCAACTTATTTATTTAATGAGTTGTAAATAATTTATCTGTATTTTAAGTTGTTTTCAACTTCAGCTTGATCCAGGCACCTGTATCATATTGCCAGAATCAGAAAACCAAGACCACTTAAACTATAGCCCTATTTGAGAGCAGGATTTTTGCTTATTATTTATGTTATGACGTGTGTGTGTGTGTGTGTGTGTGTGTGTGTGTGTGCATTTAAAGCAAGCTCTATGCCCAGCATGGGGCTTGAACTCATGAAGCTGAGATCAAGAATCCCATGCTCTTCTGACTGAGCCAGCCAGGTGCACCCCTATGTTATGATTTTTGTTAATTCTCACTATCTAGTTTGGTATCTGGCACACATACTAAAAACCATATGATAGATCCTCCATAAATGTTATTTGAGGAAGGAATGAGTAGGTGAGTGAATAGCCGGTGGATTCGTTGGTAGAATGGAAGATCATCATACTGCAAACAAGGCAACTGAGGCCAACTGACTTTTCCACATAGGAGTTGATAGCTGAGCCAGGGCTACTTGAACAAGGGTTATTAAGGACAGCCAAGGCCTGGTTCAGAACAGGCGACTAAGAAATCTTTGCAATGGCTTCGGGAATGGTATTAGTAACCAACATTTCCTGAGTACATACTTGTGTGCCGGACACTTTTGAGTGCTTTACATGTGTCAACTTCATTCTCACAACAAGCTTGTGAGATACATACTGTCATTATTCTTATTGTACAGATGAGGAAACTGAGGTACACAGAGGTAAAATAACGTGCCCCAGGTCACCCAGCTAGTGAATGTACCGACTCAGCATTCACACTCAGGCAAATCTAGCTCCAGAGCTCCCCATCCTAAATGCCCTGTTAAGAGTGGCCGTAACTGGCCTTGGCTCCATCCCAGCAATCGAGACTTTTCCCCCATTTCTATCGAAGTATAATTGACAAATAAAAATTATATGTATTTAAGGCATACAACTAAATGTTTTGATATATGTATACCTTGTGATATGATCACCATCATCGAGCTAATTAACCAATCCATCACCTCACATAGGTGCTGTTTTCTTGTGTGTGTATGTGTATGTGTGTGGTGAGAACGCTTAAGACCTAGCCTCTTAGCAAAGTTCAAGTATACAGGACAGTATTGCTACTCTAGTCATCATGCTGTACATTTTCTCTCTAGAACTTACTCATTTTGCATAACTGAGATGCTGTATCCTTGACCAACCTCCCTCAACTAAGACTTTTGGCACCACGAGGATATCCAAGTGGCAGGAGTGCCAAATGCATTGATTAAGTGCATGAAAGTGAGGCTGCCAGCCCCTCAGGCCATGTGATCGCAGCTGGGTTGAAAGTGGTTGATGGAGATCTTTCCAGAGGGTTCCCTCCAGGCTGGCCATGTGGTGAGGTTGTGGGGAAGGCTTCTAGAACTCTCTTTCTGGTCGCTCCACACACTCACTCATTTCACTTTATTAAAGTGCCCCCTTAGACAGTGACCATGTTGAAATTGTTCCTTTGCCCTTCATCCTTGTCATTGTGAGGCTACCAGGTGGAGGGAAATGGAGGCTTTAGAGAGGCCCCTCGACGGGGTGTAGAAATCTCATGGGAGCCAAGACTTTCTGCTGTAGCTGGGCCTCTGAGAGGGCACTACTATGGAATCATGCAGTCCTGTTGTGTGGCCTGGCCATGGCTCCCTGGACTCGCTTCTTCCTCCCTCCCTCCCTCCATCCCTCCCTTCCACTGACATAAAATATTATATTAGTTTAAGGTATACAGTATAGTGATTCAACAATTATATACAGGATGAAATGCTCACCATGATAAGTCTAGTTGCCATCTGTCACTACAGTTACTACAGCATTATTGACTATATTCCCTATGCTGTACTTTACATCACCATGAATTATTTATTTTATAACTGGAAGTGTGTACCTCTTAATTCCTTCACTTACTTTACCCCTTCCCTTTGGCAAGGACCAGGTTGTTCTCTGTACTTATGAGTCGGTTTCTATTTTGTTTTCTTTGCTCATTTGTTTTGGTTTTAGATACCACATATAAGTGACTTATCTTGTATTTGTCTTTCTCTGACTTCACTCAGCATAATAGGCTCCAGGTCTATCCATGTTATTGCAAGAGCAAGATTTCATTTGTTTTTAATGGCTAAGTAATAATAGTCCATTGTGTGTGTGTGAGTGTATACACGTTTATACACCACATCTTCTTTATCCATTCATTATCAGTAGATACTGAAGTTGCTTTCATATGTTGCTTATTGTAAATAATGCTTCAATGAATAGAGGCATACCCATATCTTTTTGATTTTCTTTGAATAAATATCCAGAAGTGGAGTTGTTGGATCATATGGTTTCTCTATTTTCAATGTTTTGGGAAACCTCCATACTATTCTCCATAGTGGATGCACCAATTTACATTCCGACCAACAGTGCACAAGGGTTCCCTTTTCTTTCCATACTCACTAAAAATTGTTAATTCTTGTCTTTTTGATACTAGCTATTCTGAAAGGTGTGAGCTGATACCTCATTGTGGTTTTGATCTGCATTTCTCTGATGATTAGTGATGTTGAACATCTTTTCATGTGTGTTGGCCATCTGTATGCTTTCTTTGGGAAAATATCTATTCAGATCCTCTGCCTATTTTTAATTGGATTTTTTTATGGTGAGTTGTATAAGTTCTTTATGTATTTGGTTATTAGATAGATATATATATATATCATTTGGAAATCTCTTCTCCCATTCAGTGAGTTGCCTTTTCATTTTATCGATGGTTTTCTTCTATGTAGTCCCAATTGTTTATTTTTGCTTTTGTTGTCCTGGCCTGAGGAAACAGATTCAAAAACACACTGTTAAGGCTAATGTACAAGGCTTTACCACTTATGTTTAGTATATGGTGTAAGAAAGTGGTGGTGTTTCATTCTTTTGTATGTAACTGTTCAGGTGTTCCAACACTATTTATTAAAGAGACTGTCTTTTCTCCACTGTATATTCTTGCCACCTTTGTCATAAATCAATTGACCTTATATACATGGATTTATTTCTAGACTCTATTCTATTCTATTGATCAATGTGTCTGTTTTTGTACCAGTAATACTGTTTTGATTACTATAGCTTTGTAGTATACTTTGACATCTGATACTTCCATCTTTGTTCTTTCTCAAGATTGCTTTGGCAGTTTGGGGTCTTTTGTGGTTCTATATAAATTTTAGAATTCTTTGTTCTAGTTTTGTGAAAAATACTATTGGTATTTTGATAGAGACCACATTGAATTTGTAGATGGCTTTGGGTGGTATGGATATTTTAATGGCATTGATTCTTCTAATACACGAGTATTGGATATTTTTCCATTTATTTGTGTTGTCTTGATTTCTTTCCTCAGTGTCTTATAGTTTTCCATGTACAGGTCTTTCACCCCCTTGGTTGCTTATTCATAGGTATTTTCTTGGGGTTTTTTTTTGATGCAATTATAAATGGGATTGTTTTCTTAGTTTCTTGTAGTATAGAGAAATGCAATTAATTTCTGTATATTGATCTTGCATGCTGCAAATTTACTTAATTCATTTATTAGTTTGAATAGTTTTTTGGTGGCATGTTTAGAGTTTTCCATATATGGTATCATGTCATCTGCAAAAGTGACAGTCTTACCTCCTCCCAATTTAGATGCCTTTTGTTTCTTTTCCTTATCTGATTTGCTGTGGCTAAGACTTGTAGTATTATGTTGAAAAGAACGATGAGAGTGGACATTTGTTTGTTCCTAATCTTAGAGAAAAAAGATTTCAGCTCTTCACCATTCGGTATGAACTTTACTGTGGGTTTCTCATGGATGTGCATCTTTATGATGTTGAGGTATGTTCACTCTATAAATGTTTTTTTTTGTGAGTTTTTATCATGCATGCATGTTGAATATTTACAGATGCTTTTTGTGAATCCTTTAAGATGATCATGATTTTTATCCTTCCTTTTGTTAATGTTGTGTATCACATTGATTGGTTTGCAGATATCGAACCATTCTTACATCCCTGGGATAAATCCCAGTGAATATTTTTTTAATGTATTGTTGACTTTGCTTTGCTATTATTTTGTGAGGATTTTTGCATCTTTGTTCATCAGGGATATTGGTCTATAATTTTATTTTTTGTAGGGTCTTTGTCTCGTTTGGTATCAGGGTAATCCTGGTCTTGTAGAATGAATTTGGAAGTGTTCTTCCCTCTCCAACTTTTTGGAATAGTTTGAGAAAGGCAAATATGAGCATTTCTGTAAATGTTTGGTAGAATTCACCTGTGAAGCTATCTGGTCCTAGACATTCATTGGGAGTTTTGTTTTTAATATCTGATTCATTTCATTACTTCATGAATCAATCTATTCAGATTTTCCATTTTTTTCCTGATTCAGTCATAGATGATTGTATATTTCTATTAATTTATCCATTTCTTCTAGATTGTCCAGTTTCTTGGCATATAATTTTTCATAGTGTCCCTTTATTCCTTTTGTATTTCTATGGTGTCAGTTAATTTCTCCACTTTCATTTTTTATTTTATTTGAGTTCTCTTTCTTTTTCTTGATGAGTATAGCAAAAGGTTTATTATTTTATCTTTTCAACAAACCAGCTCTTAGTTTCATTGGTCTATCGGTATTTTTTTTAGTCTCTATTTTATTTTTGCTCTGATCTTCATTTTCTTCCTTCTACTAACTTTGGAATTTGTTTGTTCTCTTTTTTTTTTTTTAAGATTTTATCTATTTATTCATGAGAGAGACAGAGAGAGAGAGAGAGGCAGAGACACAGACAGAAGGAGAAGCAGGCTCCATGCTGGGAACCCGATGTGGGACTTGATCCTGGGCCTCCAGGATCACGCCCTTGGCTGAAGGCACCGCCATCGGGGCTGCCCTGTTCTCTTTTTTTGTAGTTGCTTTATGTATAAGGTTAGATTGCTTGATTGAGATTTTTCTTGTGTCTTGAGGTAGGCCTGTATGACTATGAACTTCTGCCTTAGAACTGCTTTTACTGTATCCCATAGATTTTATAATATTCCCATTTTCATTTGTGTCAAGGTATTTTTTTAATTCCTCTTTGACTTCTCTGTTGAAGTATTGGTGGTTTAGTAGTGTGTTGTTTAGCCTTTAAGTGTTTTGTTTTTTTCCAGGTTTTTTTTTTTTTTTGTAATTGATTTCTGGTGTCATAGCATTGTGGTCAGAAAAGATGCCTTATATGATTTCAGTCTTCTTAAGTTTATTTTTTAAAAGATTTTATTTATTTTTTTGAGAAAGATTGTGAGTGAGTGAGAGAGAGAGAGCATGAGCAGCAGGGGATGGATAGAAGGAGAGGGAGAAACAGACTCCCTGCTGAACAGGAAGACTGATGCAGGGCTCAATCCCAGGACACTGGGATCATGACCTGAGATGAAGGCAGACACTTAACCAACTGAGCGCCCCAAGCACTCCTCTTCTTAAATTTATTAAGACTTGTTTTGTGGCTTAATATATGATTGGTGCTAAAGAGTGTTTCATGTACTCTTGAAAAGAATGTGTATTCTGCTGCTTAGGGATGGAATATTCTTCATACATCTACTAAGCCCATCTGACCTAATGTGTCATGTAAGGCCACTCCTTCCTTATTGATTTTCTTTCTGGATTATCCATCCATTGATATAAGTGGGGTGTTAAAGTCCCCTACCATTATTATATTGCTGTTGATTTTTCCCTTTATGTCTGTTAATATTTGCTTTATATGTTTAGGTGTTCCCCTGTTGAGTGCATTGCATAGATGTTTAAAATTGTTATATCTTCTTGTTAGATTGATTCCTTTATCGTTACATATGCCCTTATCTCTTATTATTATCTTTGTTTTAAAGTTTATTTTGTACGATATAAATATTGCTACCTCAGCTTTCTTTCCATTTCCATTTGGATGGAATGCTTTTCATCTTCCATCCCTTCATTCTCAATCTGTATTATGTCTTTAGGTTTGAAGTCTCTTGTAGACAGTATAGAGATGAGTCTTGTTTTTGTTTGTTTGTTTGTTTTGTTTTGTTTTGTTTTATTCAGTCACCCTCTGTCTTTTGATTGGAGCATTTAGTCCATTTACATCTAAAGTAATTACTGACAGTTGCATACTTATTGCCATTTTGTTCATTGTTTTATAATTGTTTTTGTAGTTCATCTCTGTTTTTTCTTTTTCCCTTGTTCTCTTCCCTTGTGATTTGATGACCTTTAATGTTATGTTCTGGTTCCTTTTTCTTTATTTTTTCATGTATATTTATCATAGGCTTTTGGTTTGTAGTTACTATGAGGTTCGTGTATAATACCCTATACATAGCAGTCTATTTTAAGTTGTTGATTAACTTAACTTGGAACACATTGTAAAAGCACTACATTATTACTCCTTGCTTCACTCCATGTCTCATGTTTTCAACACCATATTTTATATATTTTTATTTTGTGTATACCTTAGATAATTATTATAAATATAATGGATTTTATATATTTTTTAGCCTTCATACCAGCTTATTAAGTGGTTTATCCACTACCTTTATTCTATGTTTGCTTTTACCAGTGAGATTTTTTTCTTTCATAATTTTCTTACTTCTGGTTATGGCCTTTTCTGCTTAAAAAAGTCTTTCTTAGCGTTTCTTGTAAAGCCAAGTTAATGGTGATGAACTCCTTTAACTTTTGTCTGAAGAACTCTTTATCTCTCCTTTAGTTTTGAAGTTGATAATCTTCAACTTCAAAATTGGATAGGGTATTTTTGGTTGTAAGATTTTTTTCCTTTCTGCATTTTGAGTATAACATGCCACTTTCTTCTGGCCTGCAAAGTTTCTACTAAAAAATCAGCTGATATTATAGGTTTCCTCTGTACACAACTATTTGTTTTTCTTTGGCTGTTTTTAAGATTCTTTCTTTTTATCTTTAATTTTTGACATTTTAATTACTATGTCTTGGTGTGGACCTCTTTGGGAGGTCCATCTTGTTTGGGGTTCTCTGTGCTTCCTGGACTTGGATGTTTCCTTCCCCAGGTTAGGAAAATGTTTAGCTATTAACTTTTCAAATATGTTTTCTGCTACTTTCTTTCTCTCTTCTCCCTTTTGGAATCTTACAATATGATTGTTGATACACTTGATGTTTTGTCAGAGGTCCCTTAAACTATCTGAATTTTTTTTTAAATTTTTTTCATTTTGCTGTTCAGCTTGGATGATTTCCACTACACTGTCTTTTGGATAACTGATTCATTCTTCTTCATTCTCTAATCTGCTACTGATTCCTGCTAGTGTATTTTTCATTTTAATTATTGTATTCTTCAGCCCTGATTAGTTTTTTCTTATATTTTCTACCTTTTTGTTGAACTTCTCACTGTATTTTTCCATTCTTCTCCCAGGTTCAATGAACATCTTCATGACCTTTATTTTGAACTCTTAGCCAGTAGATTGTTTATCTCCATTTTGTTTAGTTCTTTTTCTGAGACTTTACCTTATTCTTTTGTTTGGAGCTTATTCCTCTATCTCCTTATTTTAGCTCTTTTTCTGTGTTTGTTTCTATATACTGGGAAGATCGGTTATTTCTCCTGGTCTTAAAGGCATGGCCTTATTTAGAAGTTGTCCTGTGGTCACCAGAACCAAGTGCTCCAGGGTTTTTTGCTATGTGGGCTATGAGTGCCCTCTTCTCTGGCCAGGCCACAACTGCCACAGGCATGCTGATAGGCAGGGCTGACCTCCAGGGTGGCTGTCTATGAGGCCTTGCTGTGACTATTGTGAGTATGCTAATTGGTGAGGCTTCCCCACACCTTTCCCAGCAGAAGCCACTCTGGAGGGGTGCTGGTCCTGACTGAGGCCATTATTTGGGCACCTTTAAATTTCTCTCCCAGCACTGCCTTCCATCCAATACCACTAACTCACCAGAACCCTGTCCATGGCACATCCCTAGGAAACACCAGTCACCTAAGGTCCCTAGTCAAATCAACAGACTTGCACAGTTTGGGGCATATAGTTGAAGTCCGGTGCTCCAAACTTGACAGTAGCCACAGCACCCATTTACTAGGTAAGTGCTTTGACTGAACCATAATGGTGGTGGTTGATTTGACTGAGTTGCTGTTAGAGGAATTGGGTTTTCTTTTACAACCTTAAATTAGGGTCACCATCTATGTCCTTCTATTGTAGTGCAACCAGAAACATTATATTTTGGGGTTGTTGTTGTTGTTTTTTTTTTTTTTTTGAGATTGTCTTGATATATTCAGTACAATTTGTGGGAGGAAGGATGTACAGAAAAGTTGATGGGCAGGGAGAGATACATTTTTGAAGACACAAGGTAGGAATGTACTTACTTGTGACAGAGGAGAGCAGGATTTTATTCTTGACTCTGTCACTGTCTCTGGAACTTTGACCAGCCTCACCTACCCTGGGCCTCTGTGTCCTTGTAAGTAACCTGAGGGCACTTCATGATGTCCAAGGCTCCATCCAGCTCTGACATTCTGTGATTCCCACTGGAGACAAAGGAACTCCTTCTCCATTGGAGCATGGGCAAGTCCTGGCTATCACCCCCCACCCAGGAAGCCACATTCAGGGGTTCTTTGCTTCACTGTGCACAGGTCTCCCATTGTCCTGTGTCAGGCTTGGTTGGATAGCAATGGGAAGGCAGCCAGCCCCTCCTATATTTGCCTGATAGGAGGTAGGATATTTTCACTGGCATTTCACCACACTCTCTGACCTGCTCTGGGGAGGAAATGGTCTGCTGGGCACTGGTCACTTGGCCCCTGACAGTCTATAGTGAAATGCAGGACCTAGAGGGAATGAAGAACATGGCCTCCACCTCCCTTTCTCGGCCTCTTAAAGCAGATTTCAGAGAATGATTTAAGAGGGAAGACCCAGCAAGAAAGAGAGAGAGAGAGAAGAGAGAGAGGGGGAGAGAAGAGGCCACAGTCTTGCCTACAAGTTTCCAGAGTGAATTACACTCCCAATATCCAGAGAATGTGGGTACTGTAAACCATGGCATGACAAATATGGGTGAAAAGGTGTGTAGATATTAGTCTCTGGGCAGTTCCTCCTAAGGCAAGGGAACCCTTCTGCAGCCCACCCTAACTCCTCACTTACTAGTTCCCACCTCCCATCCACTAGGGTACACCATTTCAATGATGTGGGGCCCGAGCACTTCCAACTCTGTTCACAGAGGACTGGGAGGAAGAATCCTTATTCCAATTGAAAGAGGACATGCAAGGACTCCACAAGTTTGCCCTCTGCCTAATTAAGAACTAAACAGACCTAATTAAAGAATATCCTTCCCAGTTAGACAGGCAGCAGACAGGTTGCCCACTGGGAAAACTGCCGCTCAGAATGGGGATAGCAGGATACTCCTTGGAATGTGTCCATTAGAGACTGGGGATGGGATCCTTTTAGCATTACCACATTCCTGCAAATTCTAGAATCATATCACATTGAGTTTATAGTCTTTCATCATTCATTCATTCATTCATATATCCTTTCTTCCACTCACTCATTCACTCATTTGTTGTAGACACTGTGTAGACACTGACCAAAGGCCTATCCTATTCCAGGGAACTACGCGGAGCTTTGGGGGCACAGCAGGCAACAGGAGTCATCATCTTTGCCCTCAGGGAGCTCACAGTCAGATGGTAGATTCAGACCAGAAGATAGGCAGCAAGTTAGGACAGTGTGTGGAGTGCTTTGGTTGGAGGCTGCCGTGGGGGAATTGAAGCCTCTTGGGGATGTCTGGGATTTATGAAGAGCTTCCTCTTATGTTTACTGGCTTGATCTTTGCCATAAGCTTCTGAGATATCAGTGAGGTCAGTGAGGTGGCAAGACTTGCTTAGGTTACACTGATGGGTCCAGAAGTGGGACTTGGGCCCGACTCCAATTCCAGGAGCCCACCCTGGATGACTCTGGACTTCTTACTCAATGGTACTGAATTGTAGTTCATGAAGAGAGTGTATAGCCATAGCCACTGGCCAGCCCACTGCCTAGGGGGCGTGGTGGCAGAGGACCTGGAATGAATGGCCAGGAAAGCACTTTAAGTATTGGGCATCATACACATATTCAGAGTTATTATTATCATTAGCTCAAGGTGTTGGGTGCTTAGGATTTGGCTTCAGTGAAAAACAGCTCACTTGATGTCCTCCTCAGAGGCCCAATTTCCCTCCTCATGAAGCAGTGACTTATAACCTGGTAGGGAAATGGGCCAATTCATCTGGAGGAGTAATCCCAGATTTTATACCCATGTGTTCCCCTCCATGACAGAGATTTGCATATGCTCCTTGGATGAAAACAGCTTATTCATTTAGTTGTTCCTTTACTGATTGTTCTTTGTTCACCCAGCCATTATTCCTTCTGTCTGTCCATCCATCCATATATCCATCCATCAAATTATCTATCTCTCTACTCACCCATCTACCCACCCACCCACCCAGCCATCGTTCCTTCCTTCTGTTCATCCATCCATATATCCATCCATCAGTTTATCCATCTCTCCACCCATCCACCCATCCACCCATCCACCCCCACCCCACAAAGATATGTCTCAAATAAAGATAGCCAGAAAAATTGCTGGCCCAGTGTTTCCCCAATTATTTCCTGAACCACATATATCCTTTGAGATGCTTTTGGAAGAAAGGGTTTCTTGGCCAAATAAATCTGGGGAAAGCTGTATCTTCTTTACCACCTGTGGAGTTTCAGAATGCACATTAATGTAAGAAAGACTCTAGAAGTCCTGCAGGAAGGAACCTTGTTTACATTTCTTTAAGATAGTAGTCCCTAGACCTCTTTGACCAAGGAGTACATTTTCATGGAATACCCATTAACATCGCAGGGAATTAATGATTCGTGAAATACACTTTGGGGAGCATTCCTTTAAGCATAAAATCTTTTTTAAATTAGAATGACTTGCATGGATTTTTCATGAGATCTATTATATATGTACCTGCCTTCTTACATAGGAATGACTCAGCATTTAGCACTTTCTTGGCACATCATTGAACAACACCTCAGGTTGGATAGCACTGTCTGATGATACATTGTTGTGGACAGGAGCTAGTGGAAGGACTCAGATTATTTTAAGCTATCACTTTTCAGAGAGCTTTGATCTTTTCTTTTTGGGAACAGCAGAAGTTATTGTTTATTGCTTTTTATTATTGTTCATATCTCTGCTTGACATTTCTATGAATCGAAAAATCAGAATCAATCTAATTATAATTGTATGTAAAGTGAGAGTAAATAGGCTCAGAGTGAGGACCTGACCTTATCTCTTTTTCATTATGGGCTTGAAATTTAGTGTATGGATTTTGTGCTATGACTTTTAGCTGCTCAAAGACCTTTGGGGCTAATTTCCTGGTTTTCATCTGTGTTCTGGATAATGGAATATGTGGGATATGACTCTTGGATATTTGGTGTTACTAAACCCCCAGAAGAGGGAAGTCCCCTGTGACTGTTTGGGGACTTCAGTACTGGACTCTCAGTACTGGAGAAAAATGTCTTCAGGGTCAGATGGGCCTGGATTTGAATTCTGACTCCACCTCTTCCTAGCTGTGTGATCTTGGCCAAATTACTAAATTTCTTTGAGACTCAGTCTCCTCATTTAAGTGTGGGAAATACTTTTTTCACGAGTTTGTGGTAAATAATAAATGAGATTGTATGTGTGAAGTGCTTAACAAAGTACCTGTCATACAGTTGGTGCTCAGTAAATGGTAGCTAGCGGCAAGGCAGGTATTAGGGTGAGGCAGGTGAGGCCCCCATGCCACAACATTTTAGGGGACACTCTGAGACACATACAAGTATGGGGCCAGCACCTGCGAGTGAGTGCCATCTTACATTTTGCTTCCTGTGTGTGTCTTTTGTCTTGTGCCCTGGCTAGTGGGATGCTGTCACCTGTGATTGTTCTCAGAGACTGAGGGCCTGGAAGGCCTCTGATTGGGTGAGAGGACCCTTGATTACCACCTGTAGTGGCCCCTCCTCCCAAGGCAGCAGGTACACGTGCTGGGAGGGCTGGCTCCAGATGAGTAAGGGTGTATCTGGAGAGAAATGGGACTGAGGGATGAGCCCAGTGGAAAGGCCAAGGGGTTTGCTCCCGTGGGACCCTCCAAGGGCAGGAATCACTATGGAGCCACTCTCCTCAGGCTCTGAGTGGGGGCAGGGCCTCTGCCAGCTGGGCTGGACCCCCACTTCCCTGTCAAAACTTTTTAAAACACAAACAGTGTCAAGAGCGGCATTTGCATAAATCTCATTAGAAAAAGTGCAAGTTTCATAAATCTTGTGATAAATTAGTACGATATCATTCTCAACGTGATGTATTAATTTTAGGGCAAAATGAATGGTGCTGTGATCATTGTGGGTAATTATGAGTCTCCTCAAAGAGGAAGTGATTTCTGGAGGGACTTTTCTGGCCTCCTGCACAGTGGGAAGTGGAGAGAGCAGGGGTGAGGGGAAGGGTGTCTTTCTCACCTGCTTCCCGGTGACACCTTTCTTAGTAGTATTCTTTCCTGCTACCCAAAGGTGAAGAGAAGCAGCCCCTGGGCCTTAGGCTCTAGCTAAGGTATGGGGGCACAGGAGGGATTGGGATTCTGAAGTCGGACCTTAAAGTCCAAATTCACTTTGAAAAGAATTTTAGATGACTAGGACCTGGAATCTGATGTGCAGCCAGGCCTGAGACACACTGGACTAAAATATTCCATCTTTGGCCAGAGAGGAAAAGGACTCGCTGGGGATGCCAGCTGGTTAGCAGAGCCTGGCCTCCGTCCTTCACATTCACAGTGGGGGTGGTGGTGATGACGGGTAATATTAGCAGGGCCTCATTGAGAGCTGGGGGAATGTGAATGTGACTGTTGAGCAGGGCACAAGCTTGGGCAGGAGGGAGGGCTAGGGTCCCTGTGAGCTGGAAGGAGTCAGCACGTGCCTGCAAGTGTTTGGATAATCTCTTTGTGAGCCTTTAAAGGCCTGCAGTGCTCTGTTTATTTTAATGATAATGTCAAGTTCAATTTGCCGACATTTTTCCACATTTCCTTTTGTAAAGTTAATTGAACAGTTCAATGAATTGAAAAGTTTCAGGAGAAGGGGAAAAAAATACCCACCCCACTATTATCACTGTTATTAAATCTAGTAACTACCACTCGGCTCTCAGGGCCCCTGTGACAGGACTTCAGCCCCCCTGGGCCTGGGAGCTGCAGCAAGGACTTAGGAAGGTCAAACAGCATTCTGGAGCCTCTTGATTCATGGTTATTTCTTGTTCAGGCTGCCATTCCTGTGAAGAAAAGGGTATCCAGACCACCTGGGACAGGTCAGCCTGGTTCCCTGGGTGTCTCCACCAGTTTGGGGAGCCTTGCCAGCCGGGGCCAGGGTGTGTGTGCTCTCCTCTCTTCCACAATGCCTTGTATGTGATGTGGCAAACGGGACCGTGGTCTTAAAGGTATTTTAACGAGATGGGACTTTAATGTGATATGCTGGAAGGAGTACCGGGAGCCCAAGGCTGATCCAAGTCTCAGCTCTGCCTACTACAGCTGTTCTCTGGGCACCTGTGAACTCATCACGGAGCTGCCCAGCCCTGCCTTCTCCTTTGTAAAATGAGTCTGTCAGCCTCATCAAGAGTGTGAGGTATGTGTACGGCTTTGGTATGTGTACGGCTACCCCTGTCCCCTGTCCCCTGCTCACAGCAGGTGTCTAATGGATCATGGTGTTTTTTCCTGCTGATCCCATGCAGCCTCAAGACCCTTCCCTGTACAATGCTCATGGAACCATGACCTGGGGACTGGCCCCGCACAGGTTCATGCTTCCCCAGAATGCCTGAGAGCAGCCGGGAAAAGCATGTGGCATAATGGGGATGTAGGTGTGCCCACTGGAATGTCAGCTCCACGTGCGCAAGGACTTCTGTCTTGTTCATTGTTGTATCATCAGGGCCTAAAGCGGGGCCTAGGACAGAGCAGGTGCTCAGGCAGTGTTTGTTAAATGAATTAAGGAAGGACTGTAATGGCATCGTAGGGGTCAGATAGGTCACTGAACAATCTGAGTTCTGTCATGGGCTAGCTGTGTGACTTTAGGCAAGTAACCTAACCTCTCCATGTGACTCATAAGGTTATAGAGGCTTAGAGCACGTTGTTGTCTGCTGCTGGGCCTGGCAGCCCTTGCGATAATGATCTTATTTGCTCTGTTGTGCCAGAAGTGGAACAGCTCTGAGCTTCTGAGACTCTGGACTGGGTCCCTCAAATATTTAATGTCCAACCTAACCTCTTATGCTTTATTACTTTAAAATAGCAATAACATGTAGCTCCTCCTCTTCCCTGCCACCAAAACCTCTGGTTTATATCATCCTGCTCTGTGTAACGTCTCCTTCTCTGCTGAATTAGCCCGTCCCCTTGGCCATCAGACACCTGTGTGCCCAGGTGAGCCAGCCACCTCTTCTCAAACTCTCAGGAGGGAATCACCATCTTGTTGGCTTGTGAAGGTGGGCTGTGGAAAGCCAGGGTGGTGGTGGGGGGGGTCCCACAGTCTCTGCCTCAGGGGTACTCACCTTCAGCCCAGCCAAGTAAACCCAGGGGGTCCAGGGCAGCCTAAAATGTGAAGGAGCCTAAAACATGGAGAGGGTCTGGGGGTCTCCCTGGGGGTCAGTCTCTGTGGGGTGAGGCGAGGCAGTGTTTAGCTGCTCAGATTAGGGCTTGGGGAAAAGGCTTGTGTTAAAAGCTGAGAGGGTGGTAGAGGGAACCTGAATTCTAAGTCAGACCAACTTGAGTTCAAATCCTCCCTCCGCCACCTCCTAGCTGTGACCTGGGGTTGGTCA
The DNA here is from genome assembly GCF_048164855.1 of Canis lupus baileyi. NCBI lineage: Eukaryota > Metazoa > Chordata > Mammalia > Carnivora > Canidae > Canis > Canis lupus. The sequence goes on from NC_132841.1 coordinate 22,990,516, forward strand.
CTTTACCCCTCTGAGCCTTACCTTTCTTGTCTGCATAGTGGGGATGCTAACCCCTCTCGGTGGGGTCATGGTGAGAAATAGGTGATAGTGAGAATGAGTGCAAACCCCTGAGCATGGTGCCAGGCAAACAATGGATGCTTAATGAATGCTGGTTTCTTTCCCCCAGACGGTTCCTGCCATCTACTCTGAGTGGGCCGAGCTGCAGGGGAGAGAGGACATGCAGATGGCCCAGGGCTTCTGGAGAGAGAGACAGTTCCCTTGATCCAGAGCTAGGGTTTTCTGAAGAGAGTGAGGACCTTGGTCAGCACAGGCAGGCTGAGGGCCACCTGCCTCTCAGGAGAGAGGGGTCCACATCACACCTCCACCCTGACTTCCCCCAGGCAGATAAATCCGCCTAGGGCAACCACCAGAAAACCCAAAACAAAGATCAGCTCTTCTGAGGTCAAACCAAGTTCAGGCCCCTGGGGGGGATTGGGAGGAAGGAGCCTGGTTGAAGGCAGGAGAATGGGGAGGGTGAACCTAAGACAAATGAGATTATCCGTAGGAATCAAGGCACTTAACCGGCCTGTCTGATCCGGAAGGAGAGACAAATGAGATTGCAGGCTCCAAGGCCAGCCCCGGCTCTGGGGGGCTCGTCCCAGGGGAGAGGGGGAGGGCAGGAGCCCCTGGCTCTGGCGGAGACCAAGACCAATGCAGCTAGGCCCCTCCAGACCAGGAGGAGAACGGTGGGCATGGGGCTTGTGGGGCAGGCTCTGTGGCGGTGGGGACCGGGCAGTGGTTACTGTCAGAAAGACCCCATCGTAACCCAGGGCCTGTAACCCAGAGCCCGAGGCCTCCTTCTGCTGCTCCTTGACGCAGCCACTGTCCATGCACTCCACGACCCCCATGTCCCAAGCCGTCACCTCCCGACCAGGACCCCTGCTTCTCCCTCTGCACAATGCGGGGCTTTGTCTGTGAGGTTCTCCTTCAGCCGTGACTAGCCCTTGCTTCTGAGTTCCCCGTAGGCTCCCAGTCTGGTTCCCCCCCTTCCAACTGCCCTGAGATCCTTGGCCCCTGGATGGGAAGGGACATAGGTCAGGGCTGATGTCCAGTCCTTATAGGCTTGCTCTCACATCCCTTCTAAGGCTGGCCAGCAGGGGCTGCGGCTAGCCCCAGTGTTGCGAAGGATTCTGAAGTTGGATGTAGACTCAGCAGAGGAGGGAGCTGTGATTGATTAGCGTGGTGTCTGCGAAGGAAGGCACTGGCTAGCCGCTGGGCCCCGGAGGGGAGCCACAGTTCCTCACTCGGGGTGGGAGGAGGTTTGAAAGCGTGTCCCAGGACATCAGCCTCTGTCTTCAAGGGCCGATGGCCTCTCTGTGCTGCCCGGAGGTGCAAACAGTGGCTCAGGCTGCTCAGAGGGGAGACAACTTTGTGACCAGGGTGGCATTTGAGACATGCCCTTACAGGCGGCTGGGGCGGGGAGGCCGTGGGAGGAGAAGCCACAGGAGCACACGCGTGGGAATGTGCAGGGCCAGGGCATGCTTGAGGGAGGGAAGCTGGTGGGCTGGGCCTAGGGACCCTGTGGGAATGGGACCCCCCCACCCCGTCCCGAGGCGGGGGGCAGTGCAGGTTGGGAGGGGTGTCGCAGGGCTGAGTCCTGTGGGCATGCAGGGAGGCGGCTGAGCAGGAGGATTGCAGTCAGAGGTTGGCTGTAGGAAGACGCTGCTGCCAGGAGGAAGCGCAGTGTGTTCTCGGCCCCTCTGCAGCTCCCTCTCTGTGTTTGGGGGGGAGCAGACAGCTTTCACCTTCCCCCATCCAGAATAAATAAAAAGCCTTGCAGCTGCCACTGCCCTGCCTGAGTTCCCGGCCCACCCCTCGTCTCTCGGCCAAAACTCCCAGCTCTCCGGGGGTGCGTGACATGCCAATCCCGGCCCTCACCCCTCCGCGCAAATAACAACAATAATAGTAATAGCAGTCATCTCGTCGATCAGTGTGGGCCCAGCAGGGCTGCAGGGAAAGCTGTGATTGTTCGCCCTTTGCCTAGAAGACGGACGGGGCCTGCTGCTGAGGGACTGAGGCCACCACAGAGATGTGTCACCAGCCCTGTGCCTCTCAAGAGCATTTGTAGCCTACTGAGTGGATCCCCCACCCCAACCAGGGCCCCTGGACTGCAGGATGGGGTATGCTGCCCCAAGATGGGGTACATGGCACCCAGAATGGGATATGCTGCTCAGGATGGGGTACCTGGCCTCAAGGGTGGTACATAGCCCTCGGGACAGGGTCCATGGCCTCGGATGGGGTAGATGGCCCCCAAGATAGGGTCCATGGCCTCGGATGGGGTAGATGGCCCCCGGGATAGGGTCTATGACCTGGGATGGGGTAGATGGCTCCCAGGATAGGGTCCATGGCCTGGGATGGGGTAGATGGCCCCCAGTTCAGGGTCCATGGCCTGGGATGGGGTAGATGGCCCCCAGGATAGGATCTATGGCCTGGGATGGGGTAGGTGGCCCCCAGGATAGGGCCTGTGGCCTGGGATGGGGTAGATGGCCCCCAGGATAGGGCCATGGCCTGGGATGGGGTAGATGGCCCCAGGATAGGGTCCGTGGCTTGGGGTGGGGTAGATGGCCCCCAGGATGGGATCCATGGCCTGGGATCGGGTAGATGGCCCCCAGGATAGGGTCCATGGCCTGGGATGGGGTAGATGACTCCCAGGATAGGGTCCATGGCCTGGGATGGGATAGATGGTCCCAGGATAGGGTCCATGGCCTGGGATGGGGTAGATGGCTCCCAGGATAGGGTTCATGGCCTCGGATGGGGTAGCTGGCCCCCAGTTCAGGGTCCATGGCCTGGGAAGGGGTAGATGGCCCCCAGTTCAGGGTCCATGGCCTGGGATGGGGTAGATGGCCCCCAGGATAGGGTCCGTGGCTTGGGGTGGGGTAGATGGCCCCCAGGATAGGGTCCATGGCCTGGGATGGGGTAGATGGCTCCCAGGATAGGGTCCATGGCCTGGGATGGGGTAGATGGCCCCCAGTTCAGGGTCCATGGCCTGGGATAGGGTAGATGGCTCCCAGTTCAGGGTCCATGGCCTGGGATGGGGTAGATGGCCCTCAGGATAGGGTGTAATACCCCAGGATGGAGGATATTACTCCAGGATGGGATATAGGGCCATAGGATAGAGTTCATGGCCCAAGGTTGGGATACGTTGCCCAACAATGGGGTACAGGGCTAGTTCCTGAGAGAGTAGACCCCCATCCAGTCCCCAACTATGATTCTGCCTGCACCCAAAAGCAAGCACTACTGGTTTGAGCATTATTAGGTTTTGATTAGCCATGCTTTTTCCTGTCCATTAGTATACATAATTAGGAATTACCTGGCTATACTCTCTGCCCTCGTTGTAGCTCACAGATCTACATGACTTTGGATCTACATCACCTAGTGCCTCTAGATAGTCTGTGGGACTCATTTGTTTGCCCAGCGGCTCTTCACCAAGCACCCCTGGGATGCCAGCCCCTGTGTTAGGTTTAGGGGTTCAGCAGGGAACATGACACAGGCCAGGCTGTGGTCCCCATGGAGCTGACATGGGGGTGCTTGCATGGCAGGCAGCCTGTAAGTCAGGAGACAGTCACAGCTCAGGGGAAGGGATGCAGAGACATGGGGTGATGGGGCATCTCTTTAGATAGACTGTCTCTGTATGATCAAGTATTGGGGAGGCCTCTCTGAGAAGGTAACTCTTGGGCTGAGAGGTGAAGAGTGAGGAAGCTGGCAGGGTAGGGACATTCCCAGCAGAAGGCACAACCAGGGCTGAGACCCTGGGGCAGCCACAGACTGTTCAGAAGCAGAAAGAAGGTCCAGGTCTGGAAGGGGTGAGCCCAGGAGCCTGTGCGAACTGCCGTGACAGGTGCTGCCTCAGACCAGATAGCCAGGGCCTTGGACAGAATCTGATTTAAGTTTGGGTTATTTATTTATTTATTTATTTATTTATTTATTTATTTATTTATTTATTTATTATTACTCATGAGAGACACAGAGAGAGAGGCAGAGACATAGGCAGAAGGAGGAGCAGGCTCCATGCAGGGAGCTCGATGTGGGCCTCGATCCCTGCACCCAGGATCATGCCCTGAGCCGAAGGCAGGCACTCAACTGCTGAGCCACACAGGTGTCCCAGGTTTAAAATTCTTTAATTGTGTTAAAATACACATAACAAAAGTTTACCAATTTGATCATTTTTTTAATGTATAGTTCAAGAGAGTGTTCAGTGCACTCATGTTGTCATGCACCAGATCTCCAGAACTCTTTCCCCCTTGCCAATCTGAAGCTTTATACCCATTAAACAATAACTTCCCATTCCTCCCTCCTCCCCAGCCCCTAGCACCCACCCTTCTCCTTTTGGTCTCTGTGAATTTGACTCACCCAGTATCTCACATAAGGGGAGTCATACGGTGTTTGTCTGTTTGTGACTGGCATGTTTCACTCAGCACAGTGTCCTCAGGGTTCATCATGTTGCAGCATGTGTCGGAGTTCCCGACCTTTTTTAAGGCTGGATAATATCCCATTGTATGTATGGATGGCATTTTGTTCACTCATTCTTCCATCGATGTGAGTTGCTTCCCCTTTTTGGCTGTTGTGAGTGAGGCTGCTGTGTACATGGATGTATGGTGCCTTGCACTCTTTCCAGTTCTACTTTCTACCCACGAGGAGAGTCTGGGCCCCTGTTTGGGTTGAGCTGGCACAGAGTGGAGGGTGCTAGCCTTGCTGAGCTGTCCTTCCTCGTGAGGGCAGGGGGGAGACCAAGAACAGAGAGTCCTCCTGCAGCACTGATTGAGCCAAGATCCGTAAGACTGAGCCTTTAAATCATCCTGGGACCAGAGGAGCTTTTCTCTGCATCTAAAATGTGAGCCATAAACCAGGCTGACTTACAGGCAGTACTCACCGGTCCGATTGTTTATGGCCAGCATCCTTTCTGATTGGTTGATGCCTGTACTATGCCCATTGTTAAATATTTGAAGATCACCCTGCTATAAACCAGTCACAGGACTTCCCAACCTGGCTGTGCAATAGGGTCTCTTTTAGGGAGAGTGGGGCTGCCGCGTAAAAGTTCACACTCTGGGCTCCCCCAACCCCAGGGCCAGCTGAGTCAGCAGGGCCTGTGAATCTATACTGTTACTTCCTGGGTGATTCTGATGCCACAATTTTAGGGTGTATCTTCTGTGGGTTCCCCCCAAAGCAGGCCTTGCGATGGGGGTTTGAGTGCAAATCATTTGTTGGAAAGGGGGTCCCAGGAAACGCAGGTGAGGAATGAGGAGGTGAGGCAGGGAGGAGAAGGTGCATGACCAACCACGTCCTCGCCATGGGCTGCTGGGGGTGAGTCCCAGCAGGGATCCCCAAGAGCCAACGTACAACACACCTCTGCATCAGCCACCCCAAGAGGTGAGGGAGCTGGAGCAGTAATCTGCTAAATCTTTATCAGCCACTTTGCATGAGTCATTCTTTGAGCACTTTTGCGGGGGTTCTTAATCCCCTGGCACTTCCAGCCTGTCCAGTGTGTCCCTCAGAAATCCAGCTCAACCCGGGCTGGCACTTGGAGATCGAGCTGATGTGTGTGACGGCGGGATGTGTGAGGCCTGACGGGTAGGGTACCAGTAGCATCTGGAATGGAGGGCTGCCCAGCTCCCATCTCTCCACCATCCAGCCCCGGTCAATCATTGGGTATCCTTCCTACCACTGGAAAGAGCTCCGGGCCTCCTCCACTGCTGGTGGGAATATAAATGGTGCAGGTGCTGGGGAAAACAATTTGATGGCTCCTTCATAGCTTGAATGTTGAATTATCACAGGACCCAGCAATTCCCCACCCCTCGTTCCTAGTTCCTGCCCCCAAATGTTCATAGCAGCACGATTCACAATAGCCAGAAGGGGGAAACAACCCAAAAGTCCATCAACAGACGAATGGATACACAAATGTGGTCTCTCCATACAATGGAGTGTTACTCAGCCGTAGGAAGGGATTACATACTAATACATGTTACGACATGGATGAACTTCGAAGACTTTATTCTGAGTGAAAGAAGCCAGACACAAAGACTACCCCTCATATAATTTTATTTATATGAAATGTCCAGAACAGGCAAATTCATAGAGATGGACAATGGCTTCTTGATTGCCAGGGCAGGGGCAGGGAGGAATGGGGAGTGATTGCTTAGTGGACGTAGGTGTCATTTGGGGTGATGAAAATATTCTGGAAGCAGATCGTGGTGAGGGTTGTACCACGTGGTGAATGTACCTAGTATGACTGAATTGCACATGTCAAAATGGTTAAAATGATGCATTTTTGTGTTCTATATATTTCATCACAATTTTAGAACAAAACCCAACAAAACTCCAGGTACTATTCCACAGCCTGAGTCGCAGCACATATTACCTGTTTCTCAGATGGGAAATAAACACAGAGCGCGGTATGTGTACCCCAGGGCCCCACAGCCAGGGATGGTTCTCCTGAGTGGCGGCTCCTAGAACCACCGGGTTGGAGTTGAGCCCCACACATTGGCCTCGTTCCTGTGTGAATGGTGCAAACAGAGGTTTCTGGGAGCCTTCCTGGTGGAGAAATGAGCCCTGTGTCCAAGGGGAAGCCAAGCGAGGCCCAGCTTCTGCAAAGTAGCAGAACAGCCCTGGGCGGGGGAGTTTGTGCCCAGCTGGAAAATTGCGGGGCGTCTTGTCTTAAATATAATATTAAATCGGCACCTTTAATTAGTACACTTAGAAAAGGTCACTAGCAATTACCTGGGACACAAAGAAGGCGTAAGCAGGCAAGAGCCCGTGAGGAAGCCGAAAAGGACCATTTTGAGCAGCACATAATTGAGGGGAAAATGGATAAAAGTCCAGGAAATTATAGAGTGGGTGACAGCAGCTGATGGGCCCCATCCATGTCCTGCCCAGTGCCCCCCTTCTTGGAAGGGCCTGAACATCGGGCCTAAGAAAGCCATTTAGGATATCGGGCTGAGTCGTCTGACCTTGGCTGGAGGGCCAGTGTGGTCTTTTCCAGAATCCCATCAGCCAGCGGAGAGGCTGGGCCCTGACAGTGGTTGGCAGGTGAAGCGTCCACTCCAGGGGGCCACCATGGACTGGTTGTTGACTGTGGGCAGGCAGGACTGCTCTGGGCCTCAGGTTTTCTCATATGGAATCTCCCCAAGGCATTAGGAAGGAGCTCAGCGCTCCTCAAACTTGGCCGCTAAAGCAAATCTGAGCATAAGAGAAACAAAATGCATATCCCTGGAAGTCAGGGGGAGACTGGAAATTCTTTTACGGCTTTAGGTTTGGTCTTCAAAAATAGTTACGTTGTGCTCCAGAATATTCCCATTTATTTTCATATAGAACAATTGCTTGCCATTGAACGACATCATGCTTTGAGCAGATGTGCTTGGTTGACCTATGACTTCACATACCTCCTCCTCCTTCCTCATCCAGAAGGAGCCCTGCACTGGGAGTCCAGTAATGTGGGTTCTAGCTGCCGACTCTGTCCCCCACCATTGCACTTTGGGCAACTAGTGAGGTGCCTTCAGCTTCTCCATCTTTAAAAATGGGAAGGTTGTACTCCCCAGAGGATCTCCGAGGTGGTTCCGACTCTGTTTCATGATTTTTCTTCTCTCCCTCCTGCTTTTAACCTCCTCTCATCACCTTAGGTGTTTCCATATCCTGTTCTGCTGTGTGACCTTGGAAAGGATGCATTGCCTCTCTTATCCTCAACTTCCTAATCTGTAAAATGGGTAGAAAAATGGCCACCAACTGAGTTGCCGGGAGGACTTAATGAGAGAATCCGGGTGAATGAGCCTAGCTAGCACTGTCTGGCATATCCTCAGAGCCCAGTCATTGCCCAGAATCTTTCTTTTCTAAGTGTTAGGCTTCTTGTTAGGGTCTGATAGGGTCATGTCCCTAGAAGTCCTGAATCTTGAGTTCACTTACCAAGTATTGAGATGTGTAAGGTTGTGGAAACCAACAAAGGCTGTAGACCCAGAATGCCTGGGATCTGAATTCCAGCTCTGCCTTTTACTGTGTGGCCATGGTTAATTACTTAATCACTCTTTGTTGCCTTATCTGGTAAATGGGTAGAACAATGGTCAGGATTGAATCAGACAATACATAGAAACCCCCTAGCCCAGTGTCTAGAGTGTGGCTAGCACTCAGAAATATTCGCTATTCTTGTATCACTTAGAAAAGCTCAGTAGTGTTCTTTTCTAGAGAACAGTCCCAGAGTTTGGAATCCTATCTTACTTAGCTTGATCATCAGAGCTGTTGAGTAAACACAAGCTATATTTGGGGAAGAAAGAGTGTCTGTTCCATCTTATGGGGTAAACTGAGGCTTTAAAAGAAGTGACTTGCCCAAGGCCGTGAATCTAATCTAACCACCCCTTTGAGAATCAGACAAAGACTATAGCCCCTCTCTGCAGAAAGTGATACTGTACACTCATGACATTTTGCATGATTTCCAGAGGTTCGAGGACCTCCTGAAGCTAAGGTGGCCAGCCTGTCCAGTTGTCTGGGACCTCCTGGTTTTAGTATCTGTCATTCCTCAGTCCCAGATAAACCATGGGGTTGGTTACCCTGCCTGAACGCTACTTAGGGAGGGCTGTGATCCCCCGGGGAAGATGCCCTAAATATGCTAGGGCTTCCTAGGCAGGACTGTAGGCCAGGCATCCTGGGGGCGCCTCTGACCAGGGCTGTGTTTCCTGGGGAACAAGGACACCTCAGTCCTCTTCTTGTGAACAGAAACTATACCTAGCACCCCAGTACTGGCTTCCATCTCCTGGAGGCTGGACCACATCTTCCTATAACCTCTGTGTACTCCTGCACTCAGCACAAGGCCAGCCCCGCACCACTGTTGGGCAAATGCCAAGTATTGTAATTTTTTGTGAATTAGAATGAATGCTTCCATTTGCAAAAGGCAGAAATCCAACTCAACTGACGGACTCGGGCCAAAAAAAAAAAAAAAAAAAAAAGAAGAAGAAGAGGCAGACATATTAGCTCCTGTAGCTGAGAAGCCCGGAGGTTGGAGCTAAAATCAGGCACCGCTGGCTACACACCCTCAAACCTTCAGGAGTCTCTCTGTGCACCATTTGGCTCTATTTTCCTCCTGTTGGCCTCATTCTCAGGCAAATTCTTCCTGTGTGGTGCCAGAGATGGCTGCCAGTGGGGCCAAGGTAGCAAGGCCAGTGGAAGAGGGCTTCTCTTTCCCGGTCATTCCAGCACAAGTCCCAGGGTCGGCTTTGACTGGCTCGTCTGGGTCACATGCTCATCCCTTAGCTAGTCATTGTGACCAGGGAGATGGAATGCTCTGATTGGCTAAGGCTGAGAGGGATGTGCCCATCCTGGAGCAGAAGAACTGAAGGGGCCTGCCCTCATCAGAGCCACTAGGAGCAGGGAATCTCCAAATTTAAAATCAGGAAAAAGGGGGGGATGCCTAGGTGTCTCAGTGGTTGAGTGTCTGCCTTTGGCTCAGGGTATGATCCTGGGATCCAGGGATCCAGTCCCAGATCAGGCTCCCTGCATGGAGCCTGCTTCTCCCTCTGCCTGTATCTCTGCCTCTCTCTCTTTCTCTGTATCTCTCATGAATAAATAAATAAAATCTTTTAAAAATAAAAATAAAATCAAGAAAAAAGGGGATAGGCAAAGGCCACAGCTCTTCATTACCCACATAAAAATACGATGAGCCACGGTTCTCTGTGACAGGCACGTAACACACTGTGACACGTGGTCAGGGTGGGGGCAAAGAGCCTGGGTCAGTGACCTGCCGGCAGTGTGTGGGCTGGGACTCCCGAGCAAGGTGCCGAGGAAGGGACCCACTCCTACTGTCACTCTCTGATCTCTTCTGTGGCTATTCCAGGTTCCTCTGTGACCCAGTTGCTGGCCCGAGACATGGACAATGACCCCCTGGTGTTTGGCGTGTCTGGGGAGGAGGCTTCCCGCTTCTTTGCCGTGGAGCCCGACACAGGTGTGGTGTGGCTGCGGCAGCCACTGGACAGAGAGGTATATGACCCGGCCATGCCCCTGTCCCAGTTCTTTCCTGGCGGGCAGACCCTGAGGGAGGCTGGCTCATCATCTTTTAGGGGCCTTCCTCTGAGGCCCCATTCTGACCCCAAAGTAGCATCATGCTGCCTAAATGGTGTCCCTCAGTCCATCAATGCTCGCATCTGGACTTGGGGTTGGAATGGGGTGGTTGGGATGTCTCCAAACAAGGGACAACACTGGACGGGCAAGAAGGACCATGGCCCTGGGTTCATGCCCCATAGAATGGTGGCTCTGTGGTATATACAAGTCTACCCCCATGAACAGTGCTCCCCTGAAGGACATTTTCCAGAGACACCAATTCTGGTGATGTGGCAGCCCGTAGCAAATTAAGGTATGAGTTTGAAAACCCCAACCCTTGTTTTCTCCTTACATTTGAAGAAATGGCCTCAGAGGTGTCTAGGGACTTGTTCAAGATCACACAGCCATTTAGAAGCCCAGCCCAGATTAGGGCCCAGGGCCCAGGACTCAGGACGTGGGAGCACCTCTCTCTAACCCTGCCTTCTCCCTCCCCCCCTTCTCTCTTTCAGACCAAGTCTGAGTTCACAGTGGAGTTCTCCGTCAGTGACCACCAGGGGGTGAGTGTCTTCTGAGGCCCCTGCTGCCCTGGGAGGCAGGGTCCTGGGCCCTGGGGCAGAAAGAGGCTGGAGGCCACTGCCAACGTCAAATCCCCACCCTTCTCTTGCCAGGTGATCACGCGGAAGGTGAACATACAGGTCGGGGACGTGAATGACAATGCACCCACGTTTCACAACCAACCCTACAGCGTCCGCATCCCTGAGGTAGGAGCCCCCAGGGTCACACTTAAGGGATGTGGAGGGTGGGCCATCTGGGCGGGGGCTGAAGCTGGGTACAGGGCAGCTCCAGCTCTGCTTCCCCTGCCCACGCCGCAGCCCAAGCACCAGCCCTGGGCAGGTTAGTGACCTTGCCGACAGCTCGGAGGGTGAGGGCCTACCGGATGGTCAAGGACGGTGGGTTGGAGGTGGCCTCAGGCCTGATAGAAGGCCTGCCTGGGATGAGCCCCACAATTCTAGCTGCAGGCAGGACTGGACAGGAGGTAGAAGGGGCAGGTGTCGTGGCCTCTTTGCTTCCGTTCATAGCCAGTGTGGGCCACGGGCACGTGGGTTAGCAAGCCTGACCCCCGGCTTTCCAGCTGTGTCCAGAACGGGTCCCCCCAATAACCCAGGAAGCAGGTGGTGGCTCCAGGAAGGCACTTTCTTTCCCTAGCCTTATGCTCGCCCGCCTGTCTCCCTGGCCCTCTGCTCCTTTGGGTCGTCTGTGTACTCTGAGTGTGTTTGCATGAGTGCAAGCATGTAAAACCAAGCCATTGCTGGTAATTGAGAAGTACAAATTATTGCATTACAAACGGTTCATTAATAAGCTGGCTGCCGGCTCCCAATGGTACTAGGGTTCTCATCCCTTACTGTCCTCTCCCAGTGACTGATGGCAGTCTTCTGGGCTGGTAGTTAGCAATTCAAAGACCTTGAAGGTGGTGGGTAAAGAGCTTCTATTGGGTGTCCCTCGGGCCTGCCCTCAGGGCTCTGGGTTGAATGGCAGCAATAAAGCCTTGGCCTGGGAATGATGGGAACGGATTCCCCTGGGGAGAGGCAGGTTCAGCACCAAGGCATTGGAGTTCCAGCCCCTTTATGTTATATGTCACTGGATCAGGGAAGGGGAAGAGTCTTTAGAAAATACCTGTTCAGTTTATAGATAAAGAAACTGAGGCGCAGTGTGGGACAGTGACTTGCCCAAGGTCACACGGCTTTGACTTTGAGCCTTCCGACTCCCAGGGCAGCCTCAGATTCCCTCCAAGATGAAGAGACCTTGTCTCATGCCCTCCACCCCTCACCCTGTTCCTGGCCTTCCTTACTCAGCTGTGAGCCAATGGTCTTATGCTGGTGCCAGACGGAGGGAAGGGAGGACAAATGTGAGGGTGGGAATGCACGGAGGCTCCCGCACCTTGCCCTGATGTGGCAGGGCCTCGGGAGGGAGAGCCCACAGTCCCAAGCAGGGGGACACATTGCCCTGAGCTGTGGCCAGCATGTCCGGGGCTGCAGCTTGGCTCCGGGCCCCCTCTCATTTGGAAGTCTCCCTAATTTAATTAAGGGTCTCTACGTGCCAGCCTGTGCTCCGGGCCCAGGCTCGGAAGCCAAGGGCACGGCTCAGAGTTAATGAGCCCGAGCCCATTGCTCAGCTGCCATCCTGGCAGGCATGGCTGCCCGTTGTCTTCTCTCACAGGGGGCAACAGGCAGCAGCGATGGCAAGGGGACGAGAGGTCACATCCCTCCTCCCCAGCCTCTGGGCCCGGGGCCAGCCTTCCCCTCGCTGCCTTGCCAGGAGATGTGACCTCCAATGCCGCCCTGTTGGGATCCCCTGGGATTCTCCGAAGGCCTCTGCCTCCAAGGAGAGAGGCTCTCCAGTCAGTCATCTATTTAACAAATATTTATTGAGTGTCTGCCGTGGGCTTGGCGCTGTGCCATGCACCCGCTGCGCAGAGAGACCTGGAAGGCCGGAAGAACGAGCAATGACAGAAGCTGAAGCTGGCGGCAGGAGCCCCCGGGGTCCGGCCCCTGCTCTGCTTCCAGATTGCTGGGTCCATGTGGGCACGTCACTTAACCTCTCTGGGCCCCAGTCCCCCTTATCTAACAACAGCAGGGGACAAGCAGGATAAAGTGGCCTGCCTGCTGCCCATCTGATGACATCTGATGACTCTCCTCAGAGGGTGGGCTGAGAGGGGCCAGCCACAAGGACACACAGTTCTTGGAGGGCAGCCTGTGTGGTTTACTTGCTCGCCTGTAAACGTCCCCAGCTCCCCTCCTTGACTTGATACTTGATGCCCTACTTAGGGCTGCTCGGTGGCCGGTGGGGTGTGGTGTCAGCTGGATGCGGGCCTGGCCACTCCTGACCTGAGTGGCTTGGCACCGACCAGCCCTGGCCTGGTGTGGTCACCTGAGCTAGAACTTAGCTGCCTGGTTCAGGCCCCAGCTGAGGTACCAGCAAAGGGCCTGCTGGCTCCTGGCCCGGAATTGAGCCTGGGCTCTCCTGCTGGCCTGGAGGTCACCCTGGCGACCCCAGGGCCCTGCCCTTGAGAAGTGTGATGTGTGACAGAGGCCCCGTGGAAGTGAATGGGGTAAGAATGCAAGCCAGAGAAAGAGGTGGGGCTCTGGAGACCCTGTGAGGTGTCAGTGCTGAGGGGTGGCCAGAGTGATCAGAGAAATCTCCGCAGGCCTCCTGGAGGAGGTGGCTTTCCAGCTGACTCTTGCCAAGATAAGCAGTGGAGGTCCTGTAAGTCAAGACATCTGGGATTTAGTCCTGGCTGTGCCTGGGACTGGCTGGGTGAGACTGGGCTTATCACTGCCCCTGCTGGCTTTGGTCCCACTAGCTGTTAAACTGGGGGATTGGACAGGTTCCTTCTAAGGCTGATAGCCCGTGGTCTGCGGATGCATCCCAGCAGGAGAAGCTTCTCCTTCTCCTTCAAGTACTTCATTATCCCTGAAGGGCTGGCAGAGAAGCTCCAGTGGCTGTTTCCATCTACTGAGCTCCCCTTCTCGTCGTGCCAGCCACCTGTCCCGTCTCCGTCACCTTCTCAGCAGCCACTGTCCCCAGCCCTACAAGCCCTGATCATTTGGGGATCTGTTGTGCCCAGAACCCGAGGATGGGTGTGAAGAGCAAGTTTTCTGGGAGACAGATTCTAGGTCTATATAAGGAAGAACTTTCTAGTATGGAAACCTAGCACGCATTCTATCCCCCTACCCTTCCAAGGATGTACTGAGCTCCCCAGCCCTGGCGCGATGCAGACCAAAGCAGAGCTACGCGTTTCAGAAGCCATTCAGAACTGAGTGTTCGAGAAGGGGTGGATCAGAAGGTCCCAAACACACCCCATCAGAATTTCCTAGGGGACTAGCTACGATGCATATTCCTGCACCCCTGCGACTCTGAATCCGTGGCCTGGGAAGAGCCGGCCCCGGACGCTGCATTTCTGACAAACCCCACTGGTGGTGGCGAGCCCTGGAGCCTGACCCCTGTGGCCTTCCCTACCGGAGTGCTCCTGAGGTGGGGTGAGGGCAGCCCATCCTCAGCTGCCGGGAACAGGAGTGGGCCTGAGGCTGGATCAAGGCCAGGCCCTGCCCCTTTCTCCAGGAGAACCTGCAGGCCCCCTGCCCCAGGCCTGCCCCTCTCTCCCGCCCCCCAAGGCCCCGCCCGGCCCCGCCCCTGCTCTGGAGAAGCCAGACAGGTGTGTTTGGGTTTCTGTGTTCCTGCTCCCCTCCTGCCCAGCCCTCTCCCCTCACTAAGCTGTTCTACATGTAATTATCCATTTTATCAGGGTGAAAGGGCCTGCAATTCACTTGTCGAAGCCCTAACGAGGCAGCGTGGATGCTTTCAAGTCCGTAAAGAAAAGGGAAATCCTGCTAGAATTGGCAACTTAATTCACCAAGCCAGCCTCGACAGACCTCATTAAGTCCCCGTGTATTCATTTCAGGCTAATGGCTGTCATGCTGACTGCTGTTTGATTTGCTGTAATAGACTTTTATGGCGTTCCAATTTGCTCAAACGTGTTTGCCTGTGTCTGTGCCCAGCAGCACCGCTCCACTACCTTCATTAGGGGGGGTGTGTCCGCCTCGCTGACCTTCAGCGCTGCCCTGTCCCCTGTGTCCTCCCCGGGGCCACCCCCCACCCCCCCACCAGCCCTCCAGGTGTGCCCCAGGGAGGTGACCCTGAGGCCAGGCTGTTCGGGCTGCGAGATGGGGGTGAGGTGAGAATTCAGACAGTGCCAGGTGGCCCCTGGGGTCAAGGGGTCAAGGAGGGCTTCTGGAATCTCAGGGCGGGCCGTGTCCTTGAAGTTTCGACAAGTTCATGCACCTTCGCTGGACGGTTGGGCTGTTACCCACCTGGCCTCAACCTACCCTTCTCACCTTCCCTGCTGGCTTCCCCAGCTCCGATCACCCTGTCAGCCCCGGGGCCGATTCCGTGCCTGGGAGCCTGTGTCTCTGTCTCTCTTTTCTCTTGCTCCCCCGCACACACACTGTGCCGTTCTAACCGGTACCCGAGTGTTTTCTTTCTGCTCCCAGCCGAACTCGATTTTCCCTGTCCTTTGAGGCCCAGAGCTGATCCATCGTGCCCTGAGCCACTCAGTATTTTTTTTTTTTTTTTTTGTAAATGAACACAGTGAACATTTGCTGAACAGCTATAGATCAAGGCCCAGGGCTTCTAAGCTGGCTTGGACACGTAGGGTAGAGCAAAAGGGCTCTCCCATTGGCCAGCTGTGCAACTTAGGATGGTGACATAACCTCTCTGGACCTCAGTCTTCTTATCAATGAGACAAGCAACAGTATTTGCCTTATAGGGGGTGGGAGTGGGGAGGTGGTCATTGTGCGAGATATAATAATGCAGGTGGGTAAAGCCCTTAGCCCGGTTTGTGGCTTGTTGTATATTTAGTAAAATGCTGGTGATTAAGACCAAGGTCTTGGCCTTAGGGAAGACAATTTTACAGAGAGAAAGCCAAGTAAGAGGAGGTCTAATAACATATAAATGTGTTAAATGCTATGGTCATTTAGGGCGTGCAAAGCAGGCTGGAGGCACTGTGGAAGAAATGACCTGGTCTATACGCAGGGACCATTTGTTTGGGACCTCACGGGATGTGTAGAAGTTTGGTAGTCACACAGGGAGGTTAGGGTGTCTCCGGATTATCATATACTTCCTGTTCTTTAGCTTCCTTTCATATATTGGGATTGCCAAAAGATAGAAGGGCACTCTAACCCCTGACCAGAGATCTTTTTGGAGAGGGCCAGTGGCAGTTGGTGTACGTGTGTCCCTCACAGACACCCAGTGTCCCCTTGTGGAAATAAAGCTGGGCTGGAAGTAGGTTCCCTGGGGACCTGTCCAGATCACTGACAGGTCCTGCATAGATCTTTGTAACTCATGGCTTCGGGTGACCAGCTGTGAGGTGGGGAGGAGGCTGGAAGAGGGGAAGAGGCTGGCAGATGGACCGAGATGGGACAGCAGGGGCCCCGGGCCCCCTCGGCTGGGGACATGATCCAAGCCAGGGTCTCCCTAGGCCACCCCATCTCTCCATGTCACTTAGCAAGGACAGATGAAAGCCACTCCTCCCTGGAGCTCCTTAGTAGAAACAGGAAAGCAGGGAGAAGGAGCTTCCTGGTGAGCATCTGTCCGTAAAACAAAGTAATTCATCCCTGCGATAATATAATAAGTTGACGCCGTTGTTATTGTTGAGAGCTTCCTCTGTGGCCAAGGCCCTGCTAACTGAGCGCTCACTGCCGCCTCACACGCTAGCCACGCTTGTCAGTCCCATGCCACGGGTGTGGACATGGAAACAGAGAAGCTCCGTGCCTTGCCCACAGCTTGCCAAAGGTGGAGCCAGGATTACGAGACAGGCCTGGTTCTGTGGCTTTTGGCAGGTAGCTTCAGTTCTACCTGCAAAAGGGAAATAGCTGTGCCTGCCTTGCAAAATTGTCTCCAGGATTGAAGGAAACGGGACCGTGTTGGGGGGGAAGCACTTAGCATGGGGCCCAGCCTCAGCAAGTGTCCGGCATGCGGCCCTGACTGTGGGTGGTGGTACGTTCAGCGCCCCCACCAGCCTGAGCAGGGACCGTGTGCCCCCCCACCCCCTGCACCCACTCCGGGAGCCTGGCCAGTGGACAAGACCTTGGCAAATGGGCAGAGAGCCCCGCTGCTCCCCTCTGCCTCTTGGGCAGTTGGGAGGGTAGCAGGAGCCTTTGCGCAAAGGGCTCTGCCCCCACCGGCTTTCTTCACCCAGGTGAGGGGTCCTTTACTGCTCACAGCCTGGGGTGGGGGTGAGAGCAGCCAGGCCGGGTGCTGGAGTGAGAGGGTGCCCCCACCTCGCAGGACACCCCAGGCCTCACTGCTGGAGCTCTCTAGTGCCCTCTATTGCCCGCCAGTCCCCGAATCTCAACCATGCCCTTCTCTGTGCAGTGGGCACGCAGACAGACGAGGCCCCAAGCATGCAGGGGTGGGCATGACCAGACGTATTAGCACCCACTGGGGCCGACAGCAGTGCCCCCGGCTGCCCTCCTCATGGCGTGCCCATCAGACGCTGAATGATTTATAAACTGCATCCTCATGTTGCAGCGAGAGGTGGGGGGTCGGGGAGCTCCCACTGGCTTGTGCCTGACGTTCCCCCTGAGATGTCAGCTCTGCTCAAGAGAGTGTTGTCTCCCACGCCAGGAGAGGCAGTCCCTTGACAGGCCATATTAATTTATACCTTGGGGCCATGGTGCCCGGCGGCCCCCTCTGCATCTATAACCACCCACCTATTGATTTGGGAGAGGGAGACCAATAAATCATCTCAGGGGCTCTGGATCCTGCTGACCAGAGCCAGAGTGGTTTATTCTAGCCCCACACTATGCCACGTCTCTGTGCCCCTCAGTGAGCACCCTGAGGTGCTTGCACCTCCTCCGGTCCCCCACTGTCGGCACGATGACAGATACCTCCTGTCTCGCGGCGGGCAGGTGCCACAGAGCCCGCAGCAGCCAGGGCAGGGAGCGTTGTAGCACATGGGCACGTGCACACGGGCAGGGCAGCAGGCCAGCTGTTTCTACAGAGTCTCGAGGTGGAGTGGCGTGTGCGTGCGTGTGTGCACGCGTGCAGGTGATACGGTGTGTGTGTGTACCCACTTAAGTAATATCATCTTGTCTGTACCCGAGCAGTCTCACTATCTTTCATTTGTCCTGACGACAACCCGGTAACTTAGGGGAGAATTTTTCATCCCATTTTAGAGATGAGAGAAACTGAGGCCAAGTTCACCGACTTCTTCATGTCTTTCCGATCAAGTGTACTTGCAACTGGAGCCATAGAGTCTTGCTCCCTGTCGCCTTCAGCACCTCTGCATGTGTCGTTTCGTAGCTTTGCCGAGGCCTGCTTGTAATTTGCCCAGAGTTGCAGAGAGGAGGCCCCGATCCAGCCGGGGTGGGGGCAGACAAGCAGGGGAACCTGAGGCCTCGTGCACGGGCTGAGGGGACTGTCACACAGGCCCCAAACAGGCTGTAGCGATGCAGGGGAGAGGCTTCACTCAGAGCCCTCTCTGAAGTGAGGACCACCTCTGGAGGTCAGGACTCTGTCAGGGTCATAGTGACCCCCCTACCTAGTGACCTGCAGGGTTAGTGTGCCCCTGCCTCTAAGATGTGGGTCCCCAGCTGTGCACACACTATTGTTCTGTGAGAAGTAGAAGACCCATCCCTGCAGGTAGACACCAGCCCGCTCCCCCACGGAGCCAGGGACCCCGGGTTTCCCCATGACCCCCGCGACACCTCCTCCATCATGGCCATGGCCGTGAGCACCCTCCACCACTCTCAGCGAAAGGAAAGAGGGCAGCATGGGAACAGGAGACAGAAGGAGCCCAGATGTAATTAAAATTATTATTTTGTTTGAACAGTAATAATGTTCTTAATTACACCGGTTTCCTCGCCGATTCTAGCTGGGAGTCTTCGGGGGCTCATATAATTCTGTCGCAGTGGCTGCAGGACCCTCTGCCATGAATACGAAGCAGGGGGCCTATGTGCAGAGCCCAGCTCGCGTGCATTAGGGGTTCTCTGGCACATGACGGGACACCATTTATTGTCCCCCCCCCTTTAAATAAAGACCCTCTAAAAGGAAGGAGATGAGAGCTGGCTGCAAGGAGATGCTCCTGCAGCATCGTTGGGCTGCCAGCCACACCTGTCGTCTTCATCCCCTTTCTCTTAAATGGTCTCCTGTCTCCCGTGGTGGGGCCTGTGGCTGGAGGGGTCAGGTCTCCTGCCTACATCTCATTTCCTCCAGGCAGTGGGGGTCTCCTCAGACCCTGGATGGGCGGCAGGCTGATGAAACCGATGGTCGAAGGACCAGCTTTTGCTTTACCACATCCTGACTTGTGTTCCATCTGTGACATGGGGACCCTGAGCCCTACTGTGACACAAGGCAACAGAGCCACATGCATATAGGTTCTGACTCCAAACCAGGAGGCCATGAGCAAGATGCTTGGTCTTTCAGGGCCTCAGCTTCTCCATCCGTAAAATGGGGGCACATTGGAGTTGCATAACAGCTCAGGGAAAGCACATGTATGCAGCACCACACTCGTGGGGTAGGTGACTGGTATTCCCACTGCTATGAAAAATTCTCAGAGAGCTTCAGGAAAGTCACTTGGGGTCCAAGGAGCTTGACAGAGAGACTCCGTTGCCACGGCCTGATGGGTTGATAGCAGGGTGTGAGTGGTCAAGAGCTTACAGTCTGGTGGGAGACAAGAAACATGTGGGAAACATGAAATGAAAACATGACAAAGAAAACAAGGAAGCCGTCACCAAGAGATAAGTGGTAGTGGCCTGAGGACGTTCCAAGTGGGCTCCTTGGAACCAGCACCAGAGGGACCATCAGGGTGACTTGACCTAACCACACATTCTGTAGAGGTCAACCAAACCCGACAGAGGAAAAGATTTCCCCAGGGTCCCCACCACCACCACCACCCCCAGAAATCAGTGGCAAACCACTGAGACCTAAGGTGACCGGGGAAGATCCTCAGGGCATTGGTCCCCAGAAGCCATGAGGTCTCCGTCCCTCCCCTGGAGTTGCAGCGCTGTTTGCCCGGGTGGTCTGATGTCCAGAGCCAGGCTGGGGAGAGGGGAGGGGAGCTGCCTCCTGGGCTCCTACGGCCCCCACAAGCTTGAGGGCGGTGGCGGGGCGCGCAGCCTTCCGATGCGGGGCCCCGGGGCCCGTGTGACTGTGTTGCCTGACCTCCAGCATTGTCACTGCTCTTTGTTCTGGAGACCCTGGAATTTGGCCTTTATTTACCCAGACAAGTTGGGAGTATTGGCCGTAAGGCTTGCTGACAGGCCTGGCACCCTCTCATGACAACAGGCCCCACCCCACGGTGGGCCTGTGTGGGTATGTTTGCAGGCTGCCCGACCCACCTTGCCTTCTACCAGGGGTGGGGTGGGGGGAACAAGAGAAAGTGAGTGAGTGCTTGGTTGATGGAATTATTATAATTTCTCTGATTCCTTAGCAGCCTTTAATTACTTTGCAACTCTGCGGCGCTGGCTGGGAGCTGGGAGGCGCTGGGCTCTCCCTCTTTATAATAATAAGTGGAAGCCTCCTGTCCGGCTATGAGAAAGGCCGCTCTTCTCTCCGGATGCAATAATACAGCCGAGAGATTGCACCCAGGGCATAATCACTAGGTACGATGTAATCTTCCCCACTCACTGTCTTCATCACCCATCGGCCAGCCCACCTCCCAGGCGGGGGGGACTGCCAGCCACAGAGAGCCGAGTGTCCGGCTGCGTCCTTGTCCAGGAGGGTCACAGGCTCGGGATGGCCCCTCTCCCAGTCCTGCATCTGAGAAGGCCTTTCCCACTGACCCCTCCCCTCTCAGCAGCTCCCTGTCTGAGCCCAGCCCTCTCCTCCTGCCACTCTCAACACAAACCCTTCATGGTAGAAATCCATCCCATTAGGTGAGGTGAAGCCCCAGGCTTCCCCGGGCTTCCCGTCCTAGATCCTCACCGTGGGTGGCCGCTTTCCTGCTGCCCTGCCTTTGCTCATTCTGTGCCCTCCCCCAAGATGCTCTCACTCCTGCCCCCTGCACATTCCTCCTCCCTCCATTTAGCCAAATCCTATTCTTCCTTCCTTCCTTTGGAACAATAAAGTAGGGGAGGTGGGTACTGTGTCCCCATTTCACAGACAAGCAAGCCAAGGGTTAGCAAATCAGACTTGCCGGGTCACTTCTTCTGGAAGTGGCTGGCTGGGATCCGACCCCAAGCCCTTCACCTGGTCTCTCTGCTCGGCTTGAAGGCACAGGCTTGCTTTAGCTCCTGCCCTTGGAGTTGCTGCCTATACCCACTCCCTTCTGGTTTCTAAACCCCACTCCCAGACCCACCCTCTGCCTCCTGACCCTGGCTTGACCTTTCCCATCTGCGGTGGCCCCAGGACCCCACTGTGGGCAGAAGAGGTTTAGTCACATGCAGCTCTGGTTGCTGAGCCTTCCTGGGGCTGGCCCATCCAGAGGCAGCTCCTCCTGTCTTGGTCGCCTTAGAGTGGTGGGAGTTGTACCCTGGAGGGGGCTGGAGCCCCACTGCCCACAGCTGGGAGGCCTTTGTGGGGAACCTTCCACCTCCAGGGCTGAATTTGCCTCTCCTTGGTAATCCTGGGTCAGTCCTTGTCATCGGGGACAGGACAGAGAGGAAGCCTTGAGCTTAAAGCCTTAGGTGAGTGGGACAGATTAACCCCTGGAGTATTTTCTCCGATGCCTCCTTCCCCACCAGCTTTAGGAGTTTTCTTTTCTTTTTTTCTCTTTTGGAGTCTGTGTATTTAAGCATATGTACAGAGAAATGAACAACCGTAAGTGTTCAGTTTTATGAATCATCGCAAAGTGAACGTAGTTGTGTAGTCACACCTGCATCAAGAAACAAACTTTCTTGCACCTGGAAGCGTCTATGATTCCCAGTCTCTCCCCCTAAGGGTTACCACCATCCTGGCTTCTATCCCCACGGAATACGTTTGTCCGTGCTCAACCTACGGTATATGTTCCGTTTGGTTCTTATTACCACCTAAGCTATGGAATAGGTGGCTTCCTTTCAGAGGTCACTTCTCATGTGTGAGAATCAGTGCTGAGGTTAGTGGTTTGAGTCCTGCTCTCACTGCTTCCACTTGGGAGACCCTGGGAGATGTGTCTCTGCTCTAGTGTGTGTGGCGCAGATGCAGGGTTGCCACTGTGCTCCTCCTGCAGTGCTCCTCTGCCAGGGCCTGTGATGGTGTGTGTGTGGTGCTCAGCTGGCAGCCTGCATGCAGAGATCCCGGAGGGACCCTCCCCTGCAGGTACAACCTCTGGGCAGAGTCCCCTGGGAGTGGGCTCATCTCTGCAGGTGGATGGACCTGTCCAGCTGCTGGGACAGGAGGATGCAGGGGCAGGGGTGGCGGGCAGTTACAGGAAGCTAAATGCAGCCAGCAAAATACAGGCTGAGAAGAAGGAGGCAGAAACACAGCAGGAGGACACTTTTCCCCACAGTGCCTCTTCTGGGCCCCACAGGAGTCCTTCAAGTTGGTAAGAAGAGTCTGATTATTCTCATATTATAGCCAGAGAAATGGACCCAGAGAAGTCAAATGACTTGCCCAAGGTCACAAAGCTCGTCCTGGATTTTGTCCTCACTTTACTGTCCCCCCAGAACAAGTCTAAATGCATTCTACCCCCAGCTTGTCCACTCGGGGTTTGGGTTTAGTGTGTCTGCTGCCTTCAGAGGAGCCGGCCTTGAGTCTGAAGAAGGTGGAAGGAGGAGGGTGTTTGGTTAGGAGGGGGATTCTTCTGTAGTGACCTTTATTGTGCACCTTCAGCCTCCCACAAAGCTGTGGCTTATATCAGCAACCCAATCTGAGGTCTGCACAGAAAAACGCAAAAATCTTTAAAGGCTTCTTAGCAGCTTGAAGTAATTGTTTTTTTTTTTTTTTTTTTCTTTCCCTTACCTGGGCAGGGTTGGGGCAGGTCCAGGGCAATGGGAGAAGAATAAGGAATTCTTCTAAAGCAGTGTCTTTCTCCCCACGTCCCCAAACCATCAGATCCCCCAAATTCAGAGACTGCCCAACCTTTAAAAAAAATCCCCCCAACACAACCCAAAAGATTGGGGTGGAGGGAAATGCAGCAGCAGCTATTGGGGCGGAAAGCCCTAAATGGTGTGGAAGTAATGTCTAAAGTGTGCTGGCGATTACAGACATTTCCACGGAGGCACGCTCAGGCTGCATGGGTCGGCGCCAGCAGCGCTGGGGAAATAAATAAATAAGTGAGCCAGCGTTGGAGAGCCCGTTAACTGTTGCTGTGCGGAAGGGAGGGATGCAGCAGGTTACTGGGGAGGGTGGAGGGAAGGTAGGCGCATTCATTCATTCCTCCATCCATCCCATTCATTCCACTGTTCTGAGTCCCTGGGAGGTACCAGGGATGTTGCTAAAGCCTTTCTGTGGTCGGTAGCCAGATTCCCCCAGGCTGGTGGGGTCTGATCCCAACCGCCCCCCCCCCCCCCAAGCCAGCCTCCCCTTGACTCTCCTGCATCTCTGCCTTCTTTCCAGTTCCTGGGAGCACCCACCCTGCTACAGGGTCTTTGCATGGTGGTACCCTCCCTTTCTTCATGAAGTCGTATATCCCTTGAGATCTACAATCCCTGATGGATCTTTTTTTTCCCAGTATGGAACAGATTCTCACATTCTGGGTCTTCAGAGCACCATAGCTCTGATCTTGAGATGTAAGGACTCGCTCATTTATAGGACTGTTTGGTCTCTGTGGGCCTCCCAGGTGAGATGGTGGGCTCTGTGAGAGCAGGGGCATGTCCATCTGACCATCTACCCATCACTGGACCCTCAGGACCCAATGCCCAGGGGGTACTTAGTAAAGATTTGTTGCATGATGCCATTGATACCACTTGCCTTCGGGAACTTCTCTTCCTTCTCTCCTCTGCAGCCCATATCCTTTCAGGGAGAAATTCCACAGACCAGTCCTTGGTGTGCTCTATTCCCAGGGCCCACCTCAGAAGTGCTGGCAAGTTCCCCACCAAGGCCTTCGGTCTGTTGGAGGAAGCTGCTGAAGGGACTGGGGTATGATAGGTAGAGGAATAGCCCCAAAGAAAGGAAAGCCCCACATCCTGATCCTGGGAACCTCTGACTATTTCACATGTGGCAAAAGGGACTTATGCAGGTGTGATTAAGGACCTCTGTGAGGAGATATCCTGGTTTTTCTGCAGGCCCCATGTAATCCAACGGTCCTTATCAGAGAGAGGCGGGGGAGTCAGGAGAAGTGACAGTAGAAGCAGAGGTCAGTGGGACGCCTGGGTGGCTCAGGGGCTGAGCACCTGCCTTTGGCTCAGGTCGTGATCCCGGGGTCTTGGGATCGAGTCCTAGATCAGGCACCCTCCAAGGAGCCTGCTTCTCCCTCTACCAATGTCTCTGCCTCTCTCTCTGTGTCTCTTATGAATAAATAAATAAAATCTTTAAAAAAAAAAAAAGAAGAAGAAGCAGAGGTCAGAGAGAGGTTTGAAGGTATCATGCTACTGATCTGACCATGGAAAGAAGGGGCCACGAGCCAAGGAACAAGAGTGGCCTCTAGAAGCAGGAAAAGACACAGAAACAGATTCTCCCCTAGAGCCTCCAGAAGGAACACAAGGGGTATTAACCCCTTGATTTTGGTCCCATAAGACCCATTTCAGACCCTGGCCCCCAGAACTGTAAGATGATAAACTTGTGGTAATGTGTTAGAGCAGCCATAAGAAGCTGATTCAGAGTCCTCTGGAGGCACAGCAGTAGGAGCATGCCTTCTTCAGTGCACCCCCAGCACACCCCAAACTCTAGATCACTTGTTCCTTTGGGCCGCTTCTGGCAGGAGGACTGGTGTCCCCAGAGGTGGGCTGTCCAGATGTAGGTGTGAGGCTGGTGGTCGTTGGGGATGATCCATGAGGGCCAGGAGCTGGGGAGGGGCCCTGCAGAAATCAGGAGGGGTGAGTGTGGGTGAGCCCAAGAGCCCATGTGAGTGTGGAGAGGGAGAGCTTTTATTTATTTTATTTATTTATTTATTTATTTATTTATTTATTTATTTATTTATTTATTTATTTTTAAGATTTATTTGCTTATTTGAGAGAGAGAGAATGTATGAGCTGGGGGAGAGGCAGAGAGGAAGAGAGAGAACCTCAAGCAGACTCCCCACTGAGCACAAAGCCTGACAGTCTCATACCCTGAGATCATGACCTGAGCCAGAATCAAGAGCTAAACACTTAACTGGCTGAGCCACCCAGGTGCCCTGAGAGGGGGAGCTTTTAGATGAGTCGGAGAGATTGGTGCTGGAAGGGACTACATCCCAGAGCTGGCCACGGTGCTGCTGGGCCCCCAGGAGCCCTCCCATTACACAGAGGTGGGCTTAGTAGGCACCAGAGTGCTGGAGACCCTCTTGGAGAGCTTGGCCACTGGGTGCCAACCAGCCCAGAAACCAGAGAGAGAGAGCTGGGGAGTCCCTGCTTGGCTTGCTGCTAAAGTGTAATGAAGGCAGGAGCGTCGATTCCGCGTGCCTGACCCCACCCTCATTCATTCATTCATCAGACATTGCCGGGGTGCCTGCTGGATGCGAAGCCCATGCTGGGTGCTCGGGACACGGGAGAATGAGCCATTGGTGCCCGGCCCCCAGGAGATCCTGGCTGGGCCCTGCTCACCCACAATGGCACTCTTTAATAAAAACGGGATAAGAGGCCAGTGCTGGAGGACCTGGCCAGCCACTGCCAAAGCCTGGCTCTCTCTGGGTCGCCGAGGGGTAGAGCAGAGCCATCCACCCAGCCCAGCTCTGGCGCTGCAGCACACCTGAGTCGTGCCTCCAACCTGCCCCGTCCTGGCCCCTGAGCCCCTTGTGGCATGCGGCATACGTGTATCTTATCACGTGCGTCTCCCTACAGGCAGCAGAATTGAACAAACAAGCTCTAAGTGAGCTTGGCAAATTGATTCTCTCTGCTCCGTCCCACCCCTCCACCACCCTGCCCTGCTGCAGCCTGGGTTTTACCTGCAGGCCGCTCTCAGTATGGGCTGGGGAGGGAGGGGGCAGGGACTGGAATGGGTCTGAGGCAAGCAGAAGGACCCCCCACACACACCTGCTTCATTATATCTGAGGTGGGTAGAAACCTCACAAGATAGAACAGGCCCTCCTGGAGGGTTCACGGGCATTCCTGAGGAGGCAGCAGGGCACGGGCCTTCTAGAAGGCCTGGGCTGGGCTGGGCTAGTGACCACACCTTCTACTCCAGCCCCTGTTTATACTTGTCCAATATGTGGATCCTCCTGGTCTCAAGTTCTAGGGTTTATGATCTGATTAAAGGTAGGATATGTACCTTACAATCCCTTGAACTCATAAGCTCCAGAGGTACTGGACATAGGGGAAGCACCAGTAACAGCCATAATGACAGTACAGGAGACTGTGCGTGCCTTCACATGTGTACCTTTTATAGCTGACCTATAGGTGCTAGGATTTTTCCCATTTTTAAGATGGAGAGCCTGGGGCTCAGTCGTACACCCCCATACGTTGTTGCCCCTCTGTTGACAGTGAGGCTAGGGGCCGAGCTGTGCAGGCGTTCTCATCTAACACGTGGAACAAACGTGCCCTGGACACTCAGGGCCCCCTAGCAGGCCGCAGACCAGTGTGAGACTTCGGGGCTGTGGCTCCTCACAGTCCTCTGAGGTCTCCCCAGGACAGTGCTCAGGGCCACAGCCAGCATGGCCAGCCTAGAGAGCCAGGAGGGGCCGTGTTCCTGGAGAGACAGCCTTCTCACCCTGCACCAGTGCGCGCATGCATGCACACACCTCCAGCGTGACATCCGCCCTGCCTTCTCCTGCCCTGAGCATCTCCCTCACAGGTCAGCGCCCCAGAGTGCTAAATCATGGGCAAATCGGCCACAGCCAGTGGGAGGCCAGGAGGACACAAGGAGGGGACGCTGCCATCCAAGCCATTAACATCAAGCTGGCCAGGTGAACAAGCCCTTAGAGATGTGACATGGGACGGGACACACACGTGGAACATGTGTGCTCACTGGGAATCACTGAGCATGCAGGATTCATGGCATGGCCACTTGGTTATGCCTCCCCATGAGAACAATTTGCAAATGGCCACAGTCACCTCAGGTGTAAAGTTGAGAGAAGAGGTGAGCCAGTTTCTGCCTAGAAGCTTTGGACTAGAGCAGACCTCGTCTCCCTGCCGTCGTCCCCGGACAGCAGTGTATCTTAAGGGAACTGCACTGAGATCCTTCCGAACGTCCTTGGTCTCCCTGGGTCTCAGTGTACCCACCTCTACAGTGGGGTTCATCACCTTAGCTCTAGCGAGTTCCCCGGCTAGTCAGGGCTGTTGTAAGAACAGCTGAGCCAAGGATGGGATGGCATGTATACCATGGCGCCAGCTTGCTGGGTCACGGCCCTGCTGAATGATGCCATTGGGTCATTGCATGAAGAGGGGCTCTATGTGGCATTCCTGCCCCCAGGCAGGGAAGACAGAGCTAGTGTTGTGACACAGAGGACCATCACAGAACAGGGGCTCAGTGTTCCTTCCCCAAGGCCGAGGGCCGAGCAGGCCCAGCAGTCGATGAGCAGAGGTGGGCACACGTGTTGGAAGCCCGGGGCCGGGGACCCCAGGAGCCTTCTTTGTGCAGCTGTGCCTTGGGATGGGTCCCTTCCCAGGGTCTCACCTGGAGGGCTTGCAGGCAGGCAGGCAGGCCTGTCCCTTCTGCACGGCTGGCCTTGCAGCCGGCCCGCAGCAGACACGGCTTTTTTGTTTTTGGTTAAAAAGCCTCATTGGAGCGTTATGATATTGGAATGTGAAGGGTAATTGAGCTGAAAGCTATTCTCTTCCTGTGACCGGCACGATAGGAGTGATTGAGGCGCCCAGGCCTGCGCACCAGCCTGGGAATCCTGATGAAAGGTCTGTGCAGAGACGGGGGTGATAGATGGAGTGCAGCCAGGCCCCCCGAACCCTTCCTCCTCTCCCCAGAGGCCCAGGCCTGCCCTGCAGTGCACTCCCCTGAGACTCTGAGCTGCCAGGCCGGGCCTCCACCCACCTGGAGGAGATGGGCAAGGACTCGGGTGCTGGCAGAGGGTCTCCAGTGACAGGTCCACGAGGAGAGGGCTGGGCATCGGACTCAAACCAGCAGAACAGCCTGTTGCCCGCAGCCTCTGCTTCGCCTCTTCCCGACAGGACTCATTCCTGCCCCTACTCTACAGAGGGGCCTCTCTGTACCTTCTGCTTCTCTCTCTCCCGCCACGTTCTAGCCTACACAGTGTCTGGACAACCCCAGGGTTTTCTAAGCCGTTCTAATGCACATAGGAATCACCTCTGACGATCTGATTAAAATGCAGATCCTGATTCAGTAGGTCTGGCGTGGGGCCTGAGACTGTTTCCCCCATGCTCCCGTGTGATGCCAACATCACTGGTCCTCCCACCTCGCTTTGAGGAATAAGGTTCTAGGAAGAGGTCAGGGCATGGGTCCAGCAAGAATGCTCCAGATTCTGAGTGCAGAGCCCAGCTGTGAGGGGACACTCAAGGAGACAGTTCCTGAGCAGGGCTGCCCTCTACGGTTGTACTGGAAGAGCAAGAGCAAGGAGGGGAGGGCTGGTGAACTCCAGCCCAAGTGTTGCTCTTTTTTTTTTTTTTGTAAGATCATTTGCTTATTTATTTATTTGAGAGCAAAAGGGAAGGGCAGGGAGGAGCAGAGGGAGAGGGCCCAGCTGACTCCTCTCTAAGCATGGAGCTCGACATGGGGCTCAATCCCATGACCCTAAGATCATGACCTGAGCTGAAATCAAGAGTCAAATGCGCAACCGACAGAGCCAACCAGGTGCTGCTCTTGAAGCTGGGTAGCCTGGAGCTGGGTGGCATCACCTGAAGAAAGGAGCACATTTTTCTTGGCAGAGAGGGTGGTTCACTCAACCAAGCACAGGGCAGGGTCCACTCCGAAGGGGCATGGTTTTCTCATTTTGTACAAAGGCAGCACTCAGGCCTTGCCCTCCGACTGAAAGCTGGCACCGCCTGCCTGCTTCCACACACCTGCATCTTCCTCCATCAGGCTGCGTCATCTCACAGCTTCTCCTAGCAGGATGCAAGTCCAAGGAAAAGGGAGACTGGAGTGCATTACACTCATGCTTCCAGACTCCACTTCGCCCTGCAGTCAGTCCAGCCCCTTGGGGGGGGGGGGGGCTCTGGCCTTCTTGAGACACAGATCCTCTCCAGCCTCCTGCTGCCTCCTTGCCCAGAGAACTCAGCTGGAGGGGTCAGGCTAGGACAGGCCTTTCTGTCCCAGCCTGGGGTGGGGATCAAGTCTGCTGTAGGGAGGGGGTGTCCTTGAGGAAGGATACTCTGGCTCACCCAAAGCCAGCCTATGCCCTCCCCCAGCATGTACACACACACACACACACACATGCATACCATGCTCAGTCTCTCCGCGTGGCCCATTATTAATTGCCACGCAGGCTGAGCTGAATGGGCCCCATCAATATGTGTTCGAGCAGCTTCAAGGAGCTGGGGCCTTTGGTGGGACGCCACAGCTTATCTCTCCCAGCCAGGCTTTCCCTGCACAGGACTCCACTGGCATATAACAAGCCCTCCTTGGGGGCTTCTGGCCCGAATGCCAGGCCCAGCAAAGGGAGAGAAGCCCACCCCTTCCTGGCTCTGCCCTGCAGGCTCCCCGCTGAGCACAGGCCTGCTTCTTACCCTGTTGGTGCCTGCAGACCAGGGCGGGGGGCCTCTCTGTGGCAGCAGAGCCACAGTCATGGGCAGGCTTCTGCAGATGCCATGCCCATTTCCCACCACTTCCAACCTGGCCCGAAGGGCCCCCTTTCCCCCTTAGACTTGACTTCCTTCAGCCTGCTATGCCAAAGGTTGCAATGGTGGTGTCATTCTTCTTGCCTGGTGGCATGTCATTGGTGGGCAGATGTGTGAGGCTGGGTCTCTGGTGGTCTTGCAGGTGGGCAGCAGAGCCTCATCGTTCCCAAGCACCTACCTTCCCTGACAGCCTCTCCTCTCACATCCAGTTGACTTGGGTTGACATTCATAGCCCCTCTGACCATCAGAAGAGGGAGGAGTCCAAATGCTTATTTTTTTCACCTCTCTGTCCCACTAGTGAATAATGTGCACAGAGCATGCTTACCAGACAGTTAGGGCTTATCAAACACATCTCATGTGCCAGGGACTATGCTCAGTACTTTTTAGGCATCATTTCATTCTCAGACCACCTTGGAGAAAGGTGCGTTCAATCTTCTCATTATGCAAATAAGGAAGCAGAGGCCCAGAGATGTTAAGTGACTGCCCAGAGTCACAGAGCTGGCTAGCAGACCCCACAGAATGCATGACAAATACAGTGCCTCTGTGCAGACACTCTCCTGTGACGTGGAACTCTCAGCTTTCTGGGGTCATGCAGAACAAATTCAGGCATCTCAGAATTGTAAGAAAATTCTTCCTATGTTGGGCTGGAATATGCTTACCTGCCATTTGCACCCCATTGACCCAGGTTTGATGGCTGGGATTAGGGTTCTTATGTGACAGTGCCACCATGGGAGGCTGCCATGGATTGAACCCACCTCCTCGGTCCATTAGCACCCACATGTGAGCCTCTGGCCTGCTTGTGATGTGCTTGACAGGAACCAGGGGGCCTCAGAGTAATCTCTTCTTCTCCAGAACCCCCCTACTTGTAAACCCCTGTGCCTCATCGCCTCTAGCTTTTTGACAGGGGAAATAGTACCCTTGTCCCCTGGAGGTCATAGCCTAGTGTCCCCTGTTCAGAATTTTAAGCCCCCTTTGTTGGAGGTCCCCAGACACCATGGGTACTAACCCTCCCCCCGAAAATACTGTAGTTTCTTAGGTTCTAAGATATCCATTTGCCCGTCCTTCCAAAATATGTGAGTTGGGATTCATCTGAATTAGGCACCTACTACAGCCTTTGTCTGCACCAACAATGACCACAGTCACCTCACCAGAGTGTGACGGCTCTGTTGCTCCTTCACGCTCTCCTCCCCAGGAAATGGCCCAAGGCCCCGGCCCTTAGAAACATGGGCATGGCTCACCCCTCCTAGCCCCAGCCAAACCAGGCTGAGTGGAGGTGGACACTGAGGCAGGAGTTGAGGACAGGGAGCCTCCAAAGGCCATCACTGCCCTGATCCTCTCAGCCATAGATGACACCCTGTGCAGGCAGGAAGTGCCGAGATTTTAGATTCCTAATCGTGGCCTGCTTCAGCGATAGTGTGATATCCCAGCCCCAGTCCCTTTGGACCAAGATTTTCCTCATCCCCTGACCTCTGAGTGTGCAAGTCAGAGCCAAAGAGGGGAGCAGCAGTGGTTAAGTTTTGCATTCTGCTCACAAGTTCGGTTTCTAAGGAGTTGAAGGGTTTGAGACTGAACTGAGTGTCTCTCAGTCTTGTTCAGAAGACCCTTAGTCCTCAGGGAAACTGCTAGCTAGGCAGCCCCTCCCAGAAAGAGGCTGACCCCTGCTGTCCACAGCCAAAGGCAGAAGGAGCTGCTTGGGAGCCGAGACGGAGACCCCTCCAGGGTCCTGAGACTTGGGGAGCTGAGTAGCTTGAGACATCAGGACCTTTTGGAGGGAAGCCAGTCAGCCCCCTCCGTTCCCCACTCCAGCCCTTCCCAGAAGTCCTCAGGCAAGAAGGCTCTAATTGATGAACTTGTTCCTCTGTAGCTGTCACCCGTCTTCCGTTCATTACAGCCCCATCTGCCTCTCACTAAGGCTGCTCTCCTGCCAGCCTCCCGGCTGGTCTGAGGGAGCCAGCACATGCGACAAGAGCAGCTGGGATCTGAGGCCCCGTGATTATCTTGGAGAGTCCAATCAGGGTAATGGCAGGTCCTCCTTTAAGGGAACTGAGTGTCAGGATGGGGGGGCGGGGGGTGGGGGGAGACTTGAGGTGGTTAACCCTTAGCCATCCAAAGCTGGAGGCTGGGGCCACAGCCAGGCACACCCCAGTAGCACAGCCCTGCCAGTGGGCCCTCCCTGAGGTTACTTGGAGCGCCAAGGGGCTGGCCTGAGACTCCCATAGCCTGGCCTTTTGAATCTGTAACCCTGAGCTTAAAGTCCACAAGGCACCAGAGCTTTCAGATTAGGAGCATTACATTTGATTGCTGGCAAGTATTTTTAAGTGTCTGCATGTGCCCAGACCACGGGGCATGACGCCCCATGATGTTCTGCATTTCCTGGGAAGGGGGGGGGCTCCAACTCTTGGTAGAATGTGGATCCCT
This sequence comes from Canis lupus baileyi, assembly GCF_048164855.1. Taxonomy (NCBI): domain Eukaryota; kingdom Metazoa; phylum Chordata; class Mammalia; order Carnivora; family Canidae; genus Canis; species Canis lupus. The sequence continues at coordinate 23,022,279 of NC_132841.1, forward strand.
GGTACTGCTCGAGTCCTAGATGACACCCTGTGAGTGTGTGATTGAGCAAATCCGTGCTCTGGAATCCTAAGTCCCCTCTGATTCTAGTCCCGCCTTTGCCACCAGCCAGGTGGCTTCGAGGGTCACTTACTACTGGACTTTGCACAGTGAGGATATTATCACCTCTTTGCCCACCTCACAGGGCTAGGCCCTGCCATGCTGTATTTGGCCTTGGATTTTATGGGTAGTAATTTCAACAAAGACTGGCTCCTGGGATATGAAAGACGCATACAACGCAGCCTTGGTGTCCAGGAGCCTCTAGTGTCATGAGGGAGACCCACAGAAACCCACACAATTGTGAACCCAGGCCAGCTGCACAGGACACATGCAAACACCCACTGGGGGCTGCAGAGGCTGAAAGGCACTTAGTGGAGGGGAGGGGCGGGTAGCCTTTGCTGAGCTGGAGGGGAAAGGGAGCCCAGGCAGGGGGGCAGCACAAGGAGAGCCCTGGAGGTTGGAAGGACCAGCTCTGCTTGGGGAACAGTAAGGAGAAGGTTCTGGAACAGGCCCAGTGGACATAGTAAAAAACAGATTGACTAGAGCCACAATATCAAGGACCCCAAATATCCCAGTCAGTGGTTTGGACTTTCTCCTCTGAGGCAGTGGAGAGGGGTGGAGGGCTTTCGTGCCAGGGAAGGATGCAGGCAGGGCTGAGCTTTGGGGCAGGGTCTCTGGTGGCTGCAGCATGGCTGGATGGGGTGGCTGAGCTAGGTGTGCAAAGAGTCTCAGCTCTCAGCCACCCTCGTTACAAACTGTCTAAATCTATAACTCCCTGTTTTAGAAAAGGCACTGTCCCACTTCCCGTGTCCCTGCATTATTTTTTCCTGAGGTTTCAGAAAACATCTCCTTTGAGGCTCCCACTCTTCCCTCCTCATTCCTGGCCAGGCTCTGAATTTTAACCATTCTATTTTCTTTACCGATTTTATGATAAACAGCCAATGTTTTCCGACGCCTTTCCTAAGTGTGTCAGGCTGTCCCTCAAGGCACTGATGCGTCCCTTCGCTCCGAGATGCCCAATCTCTTCCCCACCCGGATACGTGATTGTCCCCAGATCCCGCTGGTTCCTTCCGAGTGGCCGGCAAGGCTCCAGCCCACCCCAGATCCATAAAATTTGGGGGCGAGTGTCCATCATCTCAGGCTGAATCTGGGTCACTCTGGCTCATAAACTCACCCGTGGAACAGGCCCCCTCAACTCTGCCAAGGGACATCTGTCCTGATTTTCACGTTTTTCCTGCCACCTCCACATCTGGAAGGGCTGGCTGCCCCTGGCAACCCCTGAAGCACCACCATTCCGCCGAGCAGAACATGGCATCGCTGTGGAATCCTCCCCGCTCCCCCCCCGCACCACCCCGGCTTGGCGGCCACCCTACCCCAACTCAGTCTTTTGTTGTTGACAGAGAAATGAAATAAGTTTATTTAAACCTCCCTGAGCTGGGTACATCTTGAATGCCTTTAATATCTACCGTTCAGAAGAGTCTTGCCAGCTTGAGAAGCACACCCATGTCCATCCCCCTCAAAAGGCTGCTGCCGCCCCCAGCCACATGAGAACTCATAGGACAGTCAGCCCAGGTCCCCTGAAATGTTAGACCCCGGGGACATTTTCAGGGTCTTTCCCTTGCCCTGACTTCCATTCCTATCGGCTCTGTTCTGTGGATGGTAATCAGCACCTTGGCTGGATGCCGAAGGTAGGGCAGGTATAGACACTGCCACAGGCTACTTCGCTTGGGGATCTGAACTCTGAGGTCTCGGAGCATCCCCTCCCCCAGCGCAGACAGGCAGAGGGAAAAGGTCCTTTCCGACAAGAGAGCCAGTAGTGCCTGGCCTGATGCCCGAGGAGCCCCCGTCTTCCCCTCCCCGCATGGGTGGCCAGGAGAGGGTCCCTGGGGACCGGGTTCACTCTGCTGCCGGCCTCTGTCCTCTGAGGCTCTTCAGGGAAGCATGGCTGACTGCGTGCTCCATGCCCAATCTCTTCCATCCAGACTGCTCATTGCACTTTTTATGGCTTGGAGCTGGTGGTTTATGGAGCAGGAGAAAGACAGCAGTAGAACTGAAGGAAGGGCAGACTGGTTGGGGGCGGGGTGGATGGTGCTTATAACCTCTGGTTAAGCCCAAAGACATTGTCTAAATTATGGCCCGTGTCTTCCTTCATCCCCATTTTGCATTCCTGATCAGATCATCATTTTCTGCTGGGAGGGGGTGAGCTCTCCTCCCCTCACACAAGGCCCAGGACCCACCTGCCCTCTTGGGTCTTGTTCTAGGTGGCAAGGGGCTTTCAAAGCCACAGGCATCAAGAGTCTGCTCATTGCTCAAGTTGACCCTGACTCACAAATATATTGGGGTTCATGGCATCACAGAAGGCTTTGTTCCACATCCTGGGAGCCCAAGAAAACTGCTTCATGTTGAGACCATTCAATGGGTTGCAAGAGACAGGAAGAAAGCTCGGTTGGTGGACAGAGACCCATCATAACCGGCTTTTACTGTATGGAGTTTCATGGGGTGGGATTTGCCTGTGTTCTCCCCGTAGAAGGGTGTGAGTGTTCTCCATGCCCAGGGGCATTTGCCCTGGAGCTGGCCAGCTGGAGGCGACTGACCCCTGATGTCGCCTCCTCCAGGGCAGGTTAACCAGGCTTGGTTAATAGGGCCAGGGCATAGCTGGGGCCCATCCTCACCCATGTGCCCTGGGACATGGTGATTCATGACAGGCAAGGGGCATCACATCTCCACTTCGTCACCCAGAAGTGCTGACCATGCAGCTCTCTGCATGTGGCATTGAGTTTGGACACTGAGGAAAGTGCCCCCTAAACTGAAACAGACACCATCAGCCCCAAACAGTCTGAGAAATCACTGAGGAAAAGCACACTGTCTCGGCCGAAGTCCTTCATCTGCGTGGCTGCCTGGGCTCCACCCTGGCTGGGTATCAGAGGGCAAGCAGAAGGGCAGGTCCCCTGAGCCTCGGCATGGCCCCTGGCCTCAGGTCACCTGTGTTCCCATCACAGGAAAGAGAATCTAAAATAGAAGGACTGCATGGGGACAGGGAGATAGAGGGGAAGGGTCACTCTGCGAGGTGGGTGCAGGCTGTGGGAGCTGCTGGGGAGACCTTTGAGGGCCTGTGGGTGCAGAAGGGCCCCCGTGGAAGGACTGGAGGCTCCCTTGAGCTTGAGGTAGGGTCTGGACAGAGTCTGAGGTGAGGAGAGGGCATGCTGTGGGAGGTAGGCAGAGGCACAGGGGTGGGGAGCGCGTGGTGTGGTTGGGGCTAATGAGGGGGTGCTGGCGTGACCAGACGGGGAAGGCACTCAGGGAAGGGGGTTGCTGGATCCAATGGGAGGTACAGGCTGTGGAGGGCTTTGAAAGGCATGCAGACCATTTGCTTTCTGTGCAGTGGAAATAGTGAGCCTCTAAAGGCTTTAGGGTGGTGGCATGCCACCCAGGAGTGGATCGGGAGGAGGACTGGCATGAAACAAGGCGAGTGGCCATGTCCGCAGGGTGTGGACTGCAGCTTCCACCTGGAGTGAGGCGGGGGGCCCACTCCAGGGCGAGGCAGATTTGAGGACAGTGGGTCATGGAAATCCACCACTGATCATCCCTCCACAGTCCTCTTCCATCCAAACCCAGAAAGGGGATCAGTGGGGCCTGTGATGTGACAGGGGAAAGGTCTTCATGAGCCAGTGTCACAACAAGGCAAGGAGGCCGGGAGCCCGTGTGTCTGAGGTGGTGAAAGGACTCATCAGAGCACATCAGTCACTGAAGGTGAGCATCCCAGCGGTGCTCCTCATGCCATAGGAGGCTTCATTGCCCTGGAAGGTGGGTAGTCAGGCCTATAAAACTGGGACAAGAATTCAGGCTGTTTGCATATTTGTTTGCAAGACTGTTCTCGAAGGTTCCATCTTCCTTTGACACCGTACATTTGACAGGCCCGCAGCAGGAGCCAGTGTTCTCCACTCAACTGGTCCCCACCTTCTACCTCATGGGGCCCAGAGCTGAGGGCCAAGAGGTAGGAGCAAGAGACAAGTGGTCGCCCCTCGGAGCCTCAGCCCCGACTCCCCCAGCAGAAGGGCAGCTCGGCTCTCTAATTGAATAGTGTGTGTGGAAGTAATGGGATTTCTCCAGAACCATCGGTTATGTTTCAGAGCCAAATCATAACGAGAAAGTCATTAGTAGTAATAAACACAGCAGAGAGGATCCGTCAGGGGCCTGACGGAGGACACAGTGGGGAGGGGGAGTCATTCCATTTGCATTTTCTTTGGCAGCCAGAATGTCACCAACACCCTCCCCACCCCACCCCCAGAAGTCAAGATTCACAAAAGCACATTAATCTGAAGGATTTTTTTTTCTGGTGTCGTGATGCCAAGGACAATGCAGCCAGTGATAGCTTCGCCTCTTTCAAGTGGCTCTTTATTTCCTTAAAAACAGTGTTATCAAGGCAATTTCCACATCCCCTCCCTCCCCACTTTGCATGCCCCAGAGGAGCCCAGTAATGAATGAACTCTGTGTGTGCCTCTCCCGATCTGTCTGGCTCTCGCCTCCCCAACGCCCCCCCCCCCCCTTCATCCAGCTGCCAGCCCATCTTAGTCACTGGTGCTGTATCTTCCTGGGGCCCCGAACTGGCCGCGTCAGCAACCCTAGAAGGAGCCCGTGGCGTGGGCCAAACAGCCGCTCATTTCCTGCTCCGGACTCTTTGGAGAGGACGGTGTTGTGATCTTATCTCGCAAATGAGACCAAGACCCAGGAAAATTTCAAAATCCACGACTGGAACTCACTTGGCTGGTGTCGAGCAGAGCTGGGATGGAAGCCCATAGTCTCCCCACCTCCTTCCCTACATAGTAGGTGCTCAGTAAACGTGCGGGTTATTTCCTCCCACAACCCTCTGAGTACGATCCTGCAGCCAGCACTGTCCTCTGTGCAGACAGGAGTAACGGAGGCCCGGAGTCGGGGCCAACGTTATTCTACAGCAGGCAGGGGAAAAGATGAACAAGGCTGTGTTCCTGCTGCCGGCACCCACCCCCGGGAGTCTCCTTTGGTCATGTTGCTCAGGGAGGAGCAGCTGGGAACGTGATAAGTGAGCTAATTTTCAAATACACTAAGGGTTACCCCCCCTCCCCCCAAACCTTGAGCTTCTCACACCCTCCACCATGTGCTAATAATTTGCCACCAGGTCCCCGAGGAGCCAAGACAAGGAGGGAATATGTTGGTCCAGTGCTTTGCCCTTTGCCTGGTTTATGGTATGACCGCCACCAACGTCCCAGAGTTCCAGGGCCTTGACTGGCCTGTCTGGCCCACTCCTCACTTGACATTTGGGGAAACCGAGGCCTGGAAAACTGAAGTGACAGGTTCTTGGGCACATGATTGGCAGAGCTGTTGGTACCCACCCCCCAAACCATTTCTCTTCCTGCTCCCCGTCATGGCCAACGTATTTTATTTTTCTGTTCTTCAGATTCATCTGATTTTAGCAAAAACAGAATAGAAAGCAAGCGCATCAAAACTCTCTGATGCTGAGACAAGTATATGCTCCAAGGGCCATCATGTCGGTGGGTCCGGCATCTGATAAACTCCCAGCAGTTCGCTATCATGACTCTTTATATTTTCTTTTCTTTAAATGAGCACATCTGGGTTCTGTAAGTGTAGCAGGTGATTTGGGGCGCCCTATTCTATAAAATCCTCACCCCAGCCTTGTGAGGTTGACAGGACAAGAGTTCTTATCTCTGCAGTACCGAGGGAGAAACTGAAACTGGGTTCCCAAGGGAAAGGATGGGAAATCAGGAGATGACGCAGGAGTCAGAGGGCAAGAGCCCTGGGCTCTGTGACTGCTGTTTCTGCCTGTGTCCTGGGAACCCGGAGAGTTTCCAGCATCCACCTCCCCCTCAAGTCCAGACACCAACCCCCACCCAGTGTCCTTTGCCCGCTCAACCACTTGCTACTCTCTTCTCCAGCTGGCAGGCCAGGCAGGCGAGAGTACCCTCCCGAGGGCAGAGGCTTTCACTCGTCCTCTCCATGCTCTTGGGTCCCCCGCCCAGGGCACCCCAGCCAGGCACTCAGCATGAGCACCTCGGTGTATGCTGCTCCCCAGGCCACGACTGGCTCCTCTCATGCCTGTCCTGCCTGCCCGTAGAGTCGCACTTCACGGCTTCTGGCTCCTTCGAGCAGGGAATCAACTCAGAATGAAAGTCTGGAGCGTCAGCTGTGCTCAGAGCCCGGGGGAGGGCCACGCTCCCTGCCCCCTCCCCCCTCCCCAGTCCTTAACCTCTCTCTGTCTCTGATGTCTTCCTTTGCCTGCTTGTGGCTTTGTTTGTTAGACACATGTCAAGCCTGATGAACTAAATGATGCAAAGCTGGAGATATAACAGCTCCTTTTATCTCTCATTTCAAAACCCAATTTGTTTCTGCTGTCTCCTGAGGGCTGCACTACAAACCCAGCCTCTCCCCGACTTCAGGAACTCTGCGTAGCCCGGTCCCCATGCTTTCAGCCAGCTCTCTCCCTTCCCTCCTCGTCCCCCACCTTCCTTCCCCCGTTTGTCCATTTCCCTGACTTGTTTGGTGTCTCTTTTCTTTCCCTCCTTCATCTCCAGCTTGCTGCCTGCATCCCCCCCACCCCACCCCTGCCCGCCACCACTTGTTTTCCCTTTTCCCTCCTTGGGGACAAGCTGCATGCGTTTGCCTTCTTCCCATTAGCCTGTTAACTGGTACAAAAGCAGGTGCACTCGTGGTAGTGTGGGTGACGGCGTGGCTGGTGGCATGGCTGGCAGGCAGCAGGTTGGCTTCATGACCCTGCTTCCTCCCTGGATCCTGGCTCAGGAGTCAGGGGACCTCTTTTTTAACAGGGGCTCTGGGGAGGGGACTTTTTGCTCCTTAGGGATGTGGAGCACCCACCCACCACCTCGATGTTAAGTGATCAGGTGTTGTGGTTTCTCTCCTGTCTCCCCACCCCCAAAGCCCTGGGTGGTAGGATGGGGCTAGAGGGGGCCGAGGGCCCTCACAGACCAGAGCCCATGACCCTGCCAGGCTTGCACTGGGAACCTACCCCCTGAACCAGCCCAGAGCCTGGAGCAGAAAGCGGCTCCTCCCCCACTACCTGCCCCACAGCTTACTTGGCAAGTTCAGCCTGACTGGGTTATTCAGTGTGTGGTGCTGAGCAGCCTGGGACCCTCTGGACAGCTCTTATGTGGGCCACTTGCCCCTAGTTGTAGAGCGCCCTGCCCACCCCAGGCTCCCAGGCTCATAGCTCAACCCCTCGGAGATTGACAGAGGAGTGGGGACCCCTCCAATCATGCTGCATAGACCATGCTCATGACTTGATACAGTGTCTACTGCCCCAAGACATTAGGAGCAGGATTACCCCCAGCTTACCCCTTCCCTGCCCCCCTTGAACAGAGAGAAGAGAGGAAGGCCGCGAAAGGGGCCAGAGAAGACCCCTTTAGGAACGAGTGTTTCCTCCTACTTTGCCAAGTTGTGCGAACCAGACCCCAGCCCTGGAATTCCCAACCTCCCAGCTCTGTGCTAATCTCGAGTTCCCCAGGGACTTCCCATGCCCTTGGGCCTTCCCGGGTTTGCCCAAGATGACACAGCAGATCGGGCTGCTGCTGGGCCTGGGACAACACGGTCTCCATGCTGTCCCTGGGCCAGGTGCATGCTTGGGATGGGTGGTCTCCCTCACAGACCCCACTGTTTCCACCCCTAGGCCTGGCTCTTGGGGCCTCAGGATCCTGGCAAGGAGGCGCCACCCCACCCCGTGTCTGGGGTGGGTAGGAGGAGGACAAGGATGGGGCCCCCACTCTGCCACCACGCACAGCCTTCCCTCGCAGCGGCGGCCAGAGTTCTGTCCCTTCTGTATACAATTCTCATGCAGCTGATGGTCCCCTTGGAAATAGACAGTCATCAGGCTCTTATGGATCTTTCAAACCCCCTTTTCTCCCTAATAATCCCTCCTCTGGGGTGGTATTGATTCCTAGCCGCCGGCAGCCTCTTGGTATGCCGAGGCCCAGTTTGGGGTGGATAAATTGCTGCGCTGTCATTTTCACGCAGCAATTACCCGCTCTGATTCCTCTCCTCCGGGCCTCTGCGCCAGCCACACAGCCACCCGCTTATTGACAACATACTCGACCAGGCCAGCCGGGCGGGGGGCCCCCCCGCACACCCCTGAGCCTCCGGAAGTTGGCAAGAGTGGGAAAGTTTGGGAAGGCGGGCCTGGGGCCTGGCTCTGGGCAGGGGCAGGTGGGAGGCAGGTGTCCAGCACGGCGGCTGCCGGGTGAGAACCTCTGCACCCCAGACATAGAGGGGCCCCTGGGAGCGCACACGTGGCGTGGCCCCGCGCTTGGCGTGACTCGCTCATGCCCCTGTGAATAGCCATCCAGTTTCCTCCCTGAGCTTTTCCACCCCGGCCACTCCCAAGGGTTTGGGGCCCAGACCAGACTCAGCCTTTTACATCGGGGCTCTGCAAACACGTCCCATAAAGAGCACGACGGTAAATATCTCAGGCTCTGCAAACCACGTGGTCTCAGTTGCCACCTCTCATGTTGTTGTGGCACAAGAGCAGCCATGGACGACAGATGAGCGTGGATGTATTCCAATACAGCTTTATGGATGCTGAAATATGAATTTTATGTACTTTTTCACATGTCACGAAAGACAATTCTTTTGACTTCTTTTTTAGATGCTGAAAAGTGAAAAACCACTCTTCGCTGGTGGGCTATAGAAGAACCAGGCAGCGGACCAGACGTGGCCCTGGGGTCATAGTTTGCGAACCCTCAATTTAGATGGAGTAAGGGCTGTAAGGATCTTTGACTCAATACTCCCCTCCCCATGCTCTAGATGAGGAAAGCCAGGCTCTTGGCCACCTGAAGGAGCAGGGTTCATGGTCACGAGGGTTCTGTCGGCCTACGCAGACCCTCTTGGGAGCCCCAGGGTAGTTCACTTGAGGGCAGAGAGGTGACACAGCTCAGCGATTCACTGTGGGAGATCTGGGCAGCACGGCCTGGGCTGGGAGGTCGGCCCTAACAGCTCCGTGTGACCTTGGGCCAGGTGTTTGAAATCTCCAGATCCTCCGTTTCCCCCATATGGAAAATGGGGGACAGTGGGATAGAGGATGAAATAGTCCCCAAAGATCTTCCGGCTACAATGATTGATTTAGGACTGACTTTTCAGGGCCTCATTCCCTTGTCTTAGAGTGCGCCGCAATTCTTGGTCCTAAGGCCCCACCCCCTGCAGCGGGACTCAGGGTCCAGCCTCTCTGTCCAGCGGAGCTCACTCTCTCCAGGGCCCCTCTGCCTACAAGCCTTGCCTCTGGAGCAGTGTTTCTCTGGGTTTTTCAGGGAGGCTGAGCTCAGCGGGCGCCCGGCTGGGCAGGAGGCCGAGGAGATAAGGCCAGCCAGGGCCTGGCCACTGATACCTGGCGTGAAATTGAAAAGCACCAGACTCCTGCCTCCACAGCCGGGTGCCCTGAGTGAGAGGAGACTAGAATGGTGAATGAAACCCAGCCACCCCCAGCCTGGCCGCTGGGCCGGGCTCCAAGCTGCCACGCTACAGGTTCTCCTTACCCCTTCTCTAAGCAAAAGTGTAGGAAGAGCAGGTTCTTTTACATCTGGTTTCTTTAAGGATGCCAGTGGCTCTGAGCAGGGTGTCCCTTTCCAGGGTGGCTTAGAGGGGCTTTGGGGAGGGCACATAGTGGCCCCTTGGGTATGGACAGAAGAGGGAGTCAGTGGGGATGGGAGCTGGCGAGTGTGTGGACTTGGCCCTTGTGAAGTTGTGTCCACCCAGAACTCCTCAGGACAGTCTGCATGCACAGATGCACAGAATGCTCCCCAGGGGCTCCAGTCCACAGGTGGGGGTGCCAAGCAAGGCCCAGAGAGCTAAGCGTGTGGTCCCAAGTGCACAGGGAGCCAGGTGAGGGCACAGGTCCCTGATTCCTGGGACAGAGTCCTCACCTTTATAGCCCAGGTAGGTGATCCAGAACTTGCCACCCTCCTGGTCTCCTGCCCTGTGGAATTCTGTCATCCAGAAAGCCCTAGAAGGAAACATTGCAATGGCAGGCCTGAGGGTAGAGCCTAGGGCAAATCTCTTCTCACCCTACTGGTTGGGCAGGACGGATGTTGGCAATGACCTCTCCAGGATCTAGCCCCCAGGGGCAGCTGGCCAATGCTTGCTTACTAGAGTGCATACACCACCGATGCTGCCCGTGCCAGGTGATTTCCTGTAAAAACCCAATTCCTCATAGATGGTGCCGGTTATAACAGTGTGAGCAAACCCTGGGGGGGTGGGGGGAAGGCCACCATCTTTCTATCGGCAACCTGAATTTTACCATGAATCCTTGTACTTCTCACCACTCTGGGGAGGGGAAAGGTTCTCTCTTTCCATTTGACAGATGGGAAGATAGAAGCCCAGAGAGCTACTCTGATCACGCTCAGACCTTATAGGAGTTTAGGGGCCAGGGTGGAACTGAACCTCCCAGCATCCTACCCTCAGCCACCCCCACCCCATGATGAGGCGAGGGGAGGGTCCCAGAGCTGCCAGGAGCTGTTGGTTCTGAGTGACTCAGTTCTTCCAAAGTTACTACGCACTGGAGGGCAGAGTGAAGATTAGCGGGTGGGATCCTTAGGCCCCTTGGAGAGCAGAGAAGAAGAAAAAAGGTTGAGAAAAAGTGAATTGGAGGCAAGAGCAGGCTGCTACAACCCTCTCCTGATTTAGAGGGCCAGCTTCATCTTTGTGGGGTGGCGGCAGGATGAGGAGGCGGGTCTCAGCTTTTAATCAAAGTTACACTAGTTGGAGCTTTTCTTTTCTGCCTGGCTTTATTATAGCTATTTTTACTCTAAGGTGAGAAGTTAATGTTCCTGATTTTTACTGGACTCTGGTCTCTCTCCGTGGCTGCCACAGACACCCAGGCGGGTGGATAAGAGTAGCGGAAAAAAGGGAGGTGGGGGAAGAAATCAAGTCAAATAAACTCACCTCACCCAGCAGACCACGAGAGTGGATGGGAAACAGCTTTAATAACAGGGGAAGCTTCCAGAGGTGGGAGCAGGCTGGTGAAATCAGGCCTAATCAGCCCTAGCAGGAGGGGTGCCAATCACCCCCAGCTCCACCAAGGGGAGGGCCGCGTGGAGAGGCTCGGAGCTGAGGGCAGCGGGGGCTGGACAGCGGGCAATCAGAGCCCCGTGAGCCGAGCCTGCCCAGGTCCCTGCCCCCGCCCTCGCCTCTGGGTTCTGGCTGCCGGGGTGGGAGCACTGGCCGAGAGGTTAACCGGTTAGTGACCAGATGAAGGAGAGCCCCGGGGCATGCCTGGGGTATTGCCTCCAAGCCCAAACACCCTGCCCGCATTCCAGCGTGAAGCTGGAGTCACCAGTGCCATAGATAAGGCCATGAGGCAAAGGCCCTTGGCCACAGCTATCTGGAGAGACAGCGTAGTGCTCCTACATCTAACCGCCTTCCAAGGGAATCCTGTCATTCTGAGTGGAGTTCTCAGGGGCCTAGCCAATGATGTTCTAATTTCCTCATAGTCTGGGAGTCATCTTATGGCTCAATTCGCTAAATCTGGAGCAATTAGGGGGTAGCCCGTGGCTAGGGTCTGGTATCCACTCATGACTGGCACATTCTGTGACCTGTGTCAGCCTGGGGCCAGGGTCCGGCCTGTCCCCTCTTGCCGTAGCAGTGGCAGAACATGAGCCCCATCTGCCCCATAGATTCTGCCGTGGGAGGGACTGGTGGCCTCTGCGGCCCATAGCCAGAAGCACCAGATGTGACAGCCAGAAAGCCACCTCCCCTCCTCTCCCCTCCCTTCCCCTCCCCGGCCTTTCCAGGCCATGGCTGCTTTCATCTCGTCAGTTCCTCCCAGAAGGAAGAAAGAGGGCTGCGGAGAGGAGAGGTAGGACGGCAGGGTGGGTGCCCCAGGCCATATTTTCACATCCCAGGGACACAGCCACCGGGAAAGGAGGGGTGACAGGGAGAAGATGATGGAGCACTGTCCCTGACAGAGAGGTCAGCGGCCTGGAGAGAAACCCAGCAAGCCGGTCAGAGCCAGGCTTGCGTTTCATTGGGAGCACCTGGGGCGTTCACACCTGCTGCTGTCAGCAGAGCACCTGAGCACCTGCTGGGTCCCCCGCGGAGCTGCAGGCCCTCGGTTTCCATTTGCCCCACTGGGGAGCCTAATTCTCTAGGACTGTGCCTTGTGCCCGGTTAGATGCCACAGGCCATCTTCCTTACCCTTCGCTCGGTCAGTCAGTCAAGAAATAGCTCTGGAGGGGCTACTGCGTGTGGGCCCTGCTCTCAGGAGCTGCGGACTCGGCTGAGCAGATCGGACAAGTCCCTGCTGGCTGGCAGCTTTCCCCTTGTGGAGGAGACGGACCGACCCACACGTAAATCTGTGTCTGAAGGTGATAAGGCCCATGAAGAAAAAATAAAAGCAGGCAGGGGGCTGGAGCAGGGTTTGTGGCCAGAGAAGCCTCTCCGAGGACGTCCAGGCAGAGGCGCGGAGCGAGTGAAGCACACACATCCCCAGGAGGGGATGATGACCCCAGGCAGGGGCCACCCCGCGCCCTGCAGCATCAGGGCCGTGCCAGGAGGGCTTCCAGGGACGAGTGGACACCCAGGGAAGCACCAAAGCTAAAACGTGGAGGGGTTTGGAGTCTCGTACAGCCGTCTGACTACTGGCCCCGGCAACCTTGTGTCCCCCCGACCCGATGGCCACGGTGCCCCAGACTCAAGGCAAGACGATCCCAGCCTTCGGATGTGTATCCTCCCTCGGGCCTTCCCTCAGAGCCACGTCCTCTCCTCTTCCGCAGTGGCCAGGGCCCTCTCGCACGTGCCACTTCCCCAACTGCACCTCTGCCCAGTGTCCCTGCTCTACCTTTCAAGCTCACGGGGACGCTAGTGGAAGAATTGAGGGGATCCACTCATGCAGAGAAGAGATATCGAATGGCTGCTACGTGCTAGGCAAGGGGTGGTCCGGGGAAGGGCTCCGGCAGCTTGTAGGATGGACACCCAACCCAGGCTCAGGAAATAGGGAAGGCTTCCCAGAGGAGGTGATGACAGAGTTGAGACTGAAAATGCATGGGAGTTTACCAGTGTTTCCCGTGTACTTAGAACACTGTATGAATGAGAGAATGAGAAAGAATGTTCCAGACAGGAAAACAGCATGAGCACAGACCAGCAGGTGCCAGATCCAGGTGGAGATAGCGCTGGGAGCCAGAACTCAGGTTCAGCATCTGCCTGTCACTGACACCCTCAGATTTCCTTCCAGGCAGTACGCATCCATGTACCTTCATCACCTGGCGGAGTCTAGAACATCGGAGGTGCTCAGTCAATATTTGTTGAATAAATGCTAGGGAGAGACTTTGAAGCTGGTGTCTCCCAACCGTCTCACCAGATAAGAGGACGAGGAGAGTGTCAGGAGAGGGGTGCTCAGGGTGTCTTTTGTTCAACAAGTGTTGCTCAGTACCAGCCCTGTGCTGAGCCCTGGGGGCACAACGGTGAGCAGAAGCAGACGTGGCCACGGGCCTCAAATGGCTTGGTGGAGGAACACATGGTAATCGAAGAGTCCCATAATCATAAGGTGAGATTGGGACCCCCCAGAAAATCCCAGGGGGCAAATGCAGCCAAAATCTGAGCCAGACTGGGGATCAGAGAAAGTTCTGGAGGAGATGGGACTTGGTTGAAATGTGAAGGCTGAGTAGGCATTCATGAGGGTGATGATGGGGTAAGAATTCTGGTGGATGGACACAAGGTGGCTTGGGCGGTGAGAAGCACCTGGTTCATTTAAGGATGTGAAAGAGGGCCCCGTGGCTGAAGTGAGGACAGAAAGGGGAAGGCAGGGAGGGGCTGGAGGCCTGGGTGGGGCTGGGCCAAGCAGGGTCAGGAAGGGATTCTCCGACACTGATCTTAGGGTCAGCAGGGAGCCACTGTGTGGTGTGGGAACACAGGCAATGCAATCAGGGCGTGCTTCAAAGAGTTCATACCAGCCACGGTTGGTGAGGAGGGGGGTCCCCCAATGCAGGACCCAGTCAGGAGGCCAGTCTGGCCGTCCAGTCGGGAGCTGGTGGTGGGCAGGGACAGAGGGGGAGGCTGATGTTTGGGAGACGAAATTGCAAGGAGGACTCTGGTTTCTGGCTTAGCAACTGAATGCAGCGGGAATGTATTACCATCCACAGAGCCAGGGACTTGGTTTCCAGGGGAGATTTAGAGTTTGTTCTTGGACGAGTTGAGTCTAAAAGCATCTGTGTGACATTCACATGGAGTGGGCAGTGGTTTGTTTGGAGCCCCTGGGGACCTCCAGGGAGGCTGGGGGTCCCTGGGCTGCTGCAGCCGCAGTTAAGGAGTGGGCCAGCCGGTCTGACCCCTGCCAGTAACAGAAGCCAGAAGGGAGGCCCAGCGGGGTGGGGTCAGTCAGAGCCTGGCCACTGCGCTCCAGCCTGCACAGAGCCTGTCAGCTGCATGGCGACGGAGTGCATTTCTCCGCACTGGAATAGATTTGAGCTTAGCAGTTGGTTCTAAGTGCTTTTTTTTGCCCTGACGTGTGGAAATGAGCGCTCTGGGCAGCGGGGGGCTGGGATGGGGGAGGGAGCCCAGGGGATGGGAGCCACAGCCTGCTGGGGCCTGCTGCTTGCCTCAAGAAACACGTTTCCCCGGCAGCCACATCACAAACTGTCATCCTGGTGGGGGTTGGGGGGTGTTTCAGGCCAGAGAGGGGAGAGAGTGTCTGTATAGGGGTGATCATGGCCTGTGGGTATGTGCTCCAAAGCCCAGTGGCCTTGGGGGACAGGAATATTGCAAGGTCCAGGTAAAATGAAGAGAACCTGACCACTTCTTCTCTCTTCTTTGTCTTCCTACATTTAACGAAGCTCTTGGCCAGAGGCACCAACTCTCCTTCGAGCAAGGGATGGGGAAGCAGGGGCAGCAGACTCTGGGATGGGCATTGAGGTGGGCTGGGGAGAAGCAGTATAGAGCTCCTGTGACTCGGAGGAAAATCCGGTGTGCATGTGCGCCTCCTTGTAGATCTCTGGGGTACCGTGCCAAGCCTGGCCAAGGCCACAGGGAAGAAGGAAGCAGTACAGCTCCCGGTGAAATACTTGGGGGTTGCCATTTCTCCTGGGCGAACAAGGGGACAGCTTTTGCATAATAAAGATCTCATTTAAGATCAGTGTTGACCAGCCCCTTAGTCACTGGCAAAGCCTATTCCGTGGAAAGGTCTCTGCCTTTGACACTTGTGTTGGGTGTAGCCTCCGCTCAGGCAAAGCCTTCTGAGCGTTCTCCTTGAGAAACCAGCTCAGAGCCTGGTTGGACCGCCTCCGTCTTGGCTTGGGAGAAGTGACAGCCTGCCTGCAATCACCGTAATTTATAGCTCATGAGGCAGAGACAGTATATAATTGTTCTACAAGTTTCAAGAGTGAGCGTAATTAGTACAGTTAACAATCTTAGGTGATTAATCGGTTCATTCAGTACCAGTGTGAATGGGGGCGAACGTGAGCAGGGGAGGGGGCTGGAGTCCCCTAAACATCTAACTGTGCGCTGGGGCCCACTGCTAGTCGGCAGCTAAGTGGCATTTTAACCTCCGACAGCCAGGACCCCTGGGGGAGGGCAGAGGGCAGGTCGTAGGGTAGAGACCAACAGGGTTGGGCCACTTGAGCAACGGCTGGCTCACGAGTAGAGAAGCTGGATTTGGCCTCCACGTGGTCTAACTTCTTAGGCAAAGGTCAGAAAGCTGTTGTGGGTCGAGGTAAGACTGGCTGATTGATCCACATAGGCCAGGAGGGAGCAACTGATTTGAGGAGTCCCAGACTCCCTGGGTTGGAGGGACCCCACGATGTCATATAACCAGCCTCTTGCCTACCGAGCTGAACTGTTCTTGGGCATCCCTGTCAGAGACTGGATCCTATTTTAAAGTCCTCCGGCGAGAGATGTTCTAAAACAGGGATAGCAAACAGCTCACTAGTCACATGTCAACGTCAATCGATGGCTAGACGCTGCTTAGAGCCCTGGGCTGGGAATCCCGAGGCTGAGTCTGGGCAACAGCACTGTGATCTCTCCGCACAGTCTGTCTGCCCCGCGTGCAGGACGGAGGAGAGGCGGCCTGCGTGCCAAGGATTTGCACAACTAAAACCCACCGGAGTCACCCAGGCCCGTCTGATGCTTTCCTCCAGTGTGGCTTCCTGGGGTCTCCCTTACTGCCCTTTAGAAGCAAGAATGGTCTTGGCCTCAGCTTCAGAGAACCGAGAGGTGTGAGGAACAACCAGGGTGGTAGCTATGGATCCAGGTTGTCAGTCCTTTTCTGAGCCTTGCGAGCTTACAGCCCAAGCCCTGAGCAGGAGGGTGGAGAGTAGGGATCGGCTTGCCAGGGTCGTCCAGGCCATACCTTGCCTCCACCAGGATGCTGACCCACCCGGGCAGGTGGCAGCTCCTCCCTGGAAAGAGCTGGTGTATTGGGAGCTGGGGAGCCAGGCAGAGCAGAGTTCCAAGCTTGGCCCTTCCTCACTCAAGCTGTGGATGAGTTTGAGTTCTTAAAACCTATTTAGTGCCCTTACAATGGGGTAAAGCCTCTGGGAGGTGGTAAGGACTGAAGAGGAGAAGGTGGATAAAACTTCCAGCTCAATGCTGGTCATTGGGCACCTGGATTCTGTCCCCAAGACCCTTGGAGACTCGAAGACCAGTCTGACGTGGGGAACCTCTGAGAACAGATGGCCCACTAGCTGCACCCATTCAGCGCTCCTCAAGCCAGGATCCACCCCCTGGGCCCATTACCACCTCTTCAGGGACAGAGAGAATGGACACTGGGTGTCCTAGATTTGGGAGACCAACCCCCATCACACCCCTGCCGTGGAGTCACTAAGCCTGGGGCAGGGCTCTGGGGGTTTAGGTGGGAGCAAGAAAGGGAGGAGAAGCAGATGCAGAGAAGTCTGGAAGAGACTTTCCCCTTTCACTACCCCGGAGCCAGCCCCGACCGCCTGCCTCCCCCCAGCCAAAAGGCAAAGGCACACAGACAGCAGAAAACATACACACATATTTGCAAGCTACAGTACAAACGAGCGGCAAACCTAATGATTCGTGATTATTATTTGAAGGGTCCCACTGTTACAGATTTATTTGTCATTTCTTGTAATAACACCAACGGTAATGAATTCATTTGTATTAATGTGAGTGTCACGCGGACTTCCGTCGAAATTCCGCATTAATTAATGTACCATTAAAACAAAGTGTCGCCCAATTAATATCAAATGGAGGTAAGGCTGCCAGGGTCCTCTTCATCTGGGTTTCATTTGTAATTCATGGTATTAGCACCCCTGCTTAATGAAAGTCATTTGCAATTCCTGCCCCTGGTCTCTCTCACTTCCTGGGGGAAGGCCAGTGTGCCCTAGCAGCTGGCAGGCCCTTCCCTGGGCACCCTGGGGCCAGGACAAGCAGAGATGGGGAGCGCTCTGTTTCTCCGTAGAAATCACTCTCCACATTCAGAATTCCAGGGGGAGCTTGGGGAGACCTTTGGAATGTCCTAACCACGTTGGTCCTCAACTTGAAGCACCCGGGAGGTGTGGGGAGCCACTTTCTCTGGGTTCTGTCAGGAGATAGGGAGGCTGGTTTGTTTCTTGGTCAAGTTTGCTCTTAACAGATGAGGCCATGGCTGCCCTAGGAGTGTCTTACCCTAGACAGAGCAGAGTGCTTCTGGGATTCAGGGTCTCAGTCTTTTCTCGGGGTCTTAATGGTTCTTTTCGCATGTCTGTGTGCCAGGACTTGGGGCTGTCCCTAAAGCCAGTGGTGGAGCTCATGTGCACTGGCCTACCAGGCACAGTAGAAAAGAGAATTGGACCCCCCGCCCTGTTCCCCCCACATCTCCCTCACAGAGCACCCATCTCCCCAGATCTGTGGGAACAGACGCTCCATCCCACTCCAGCCTTTATAGCCCTCATGGGCCCCTACTGTGGGAAAGATCCCAAGGACAACAGAGCGGGCTACCCTCCCTCCTCAGGTATGGTCCTTGGGGTCTGGGCCTCCCTGGGCCATCCTTAACCCAAGCACGAGAATGTCATCTGGGTGACCTCCATCATGTCCCTTCCGCACTCTGGGTCTCAGCTTTCTCATCTGTGGGGTAGGGGCTGGGGCGGGCAGTGCTGCTGCACCTGGCCAGAGGCTGGGGCAGACCCTGGCACTGATTTTGTTTCAAAGCTCCCCATCCTGACGCACAGCCAAGGGAGTGACACCCTGGCCTAGGTGATTCCTTTGTAGCCTGGATAATTTCAGTCTCTCTCTACCTCTTGACTCTTAAGCCATTTCCCAGGGCCCCCAGTGCCCCCTCTCCCCCACCCCCCTCTGGGGGCCAGTGAGTTCCCACAGCTACCCTCTTCCTCTCCAGCCCTCACCAGCCCTCAGCATCCTACAGGCATGTGTGTGCACCCCCCAACCCCCACCTGTCCGCCCTTAAACCCCTGGGCTTCAAGTGACAGATTCTACTTATCACATCACACTTCCCAGCAACAGTAGCCACCGGGATTGGGATCAGGGATCTAAGAAGGAAAACCCGCACCAAGCCTAACCAACCTACTTCTCATGCCTGCCCCAGGCGTCTGCTGTCTCCTTCATCGGCCTCGCCAAGCCCCGTCAGAATGTGTGACCCAGCTAGGGACAAAGGGGCACATGGTGGGTGGGGCCCAGGAAGGGGAGGGGGAGGAGAGATGAGCCCAAGTTGTATTGCTTGAGCTGTTTCCTTATTCAGAATCCATTTATTAGCCTCAGCTTCCCATAGATGTAAGGCCTGCCCTAAGGAGATTTGCATATTCATTTTGCTTAACATGATTCATCATCATGCAAGTGAATGAATTTGGGGGCTGGGTGATGGTGCCCCATTTGTGAGCCATGGAGCTGTGAACAGAGGTCTCGGGGCATAATTGGAGACACTGTACACCCAGTGGGCTCCACTGGGACAGATATGGGGTGCATGGAACAAGGAAGGTTTCCCCTGGCCTTTTATCTGGACCTTTGGTCTCTGCAGAGAGCAGAGCAAGGACCTCAGCCTTTAGAAGCATCCCCTCCCCTTCCAGACCTCTCCACCAGAAGTAACGTTTGCAAAGCACTTTATAGTTTATAGACCCTTACACCCACCCCCAAGAGCTAATAACATTATGACAGGGCCTAAGATTTATGAGCACCTGTTTTACAGTAAGCACTCATCATTGCCTATCCCCCGTGAGCCTCATAATAATCTGTGAGACAGGTTTTCTTATTATGCCCATCTCGCTTTAAGGAAACTGAGTTTCAGAGAGGTTGCCTGACTTCCCTAAAGTCACACAGCAAATAAGGGCTGGAGCTGGGATTCAAACCACAATTTCCGCAATGGTTTTGCTCCTTCAAAGCCTCCCTTTATTATGTTTACTTTCCTCCCTATAAGTGACCACAGATAATTGCTCATGACCATATTTCTGTCAGAGAGATGAAAAGTATGAGCTTGTGCTATATTATTCAATAAATGTGTTTGAGATCAACAGATGAAACAACCTGACAGCTCCTGATAATTCACTCTTCCACTTCTAGCACCTTCGTGGCAGCATCTGACACCTATCACCTTCTGAACTTGGAACATCTGGATGACCTAAGTCATTCTGTGGCAGCCTCCTTAAATGTCATCAGTAGGCCCTGGCAGTTAGGCAGAATGACGGGGTCTCAGTTTCTCAAGGTCATCTCGGCCATGCCCCTGCCTCCTAGACCTGGTACACTTTGCTCACTCATCCCTGAGAAACAGCTTGGGTCCTGGAGCCAGCCTGCCTGGGTACAAATCCTAGGATTCCTGCTTATTACCACATGGCCTTGGACATTTGGGGAAGGGATAGTAAAGTGTCTGCTTCAAGGCTTCCATGAGGATTGTGCCATATAACACGTGGAAAGTGTTTAAAACAGGGTCTGACATATAGGATGTCTTCAACAGATGTGAGTTATTACCTTAGACCCGTAGAAGTCCTTTTCTTATTTAGAAAAATAATCCCAGGGGATCCCTGGGTGACTCAGCAGTTTAGTGCCTGTCTTTGGCCCAGGGCGTGATCCTGGAGTCCCGGGATCGAGTCCCACATTGGACTCCCTGCAGGGAGCCTGCTTCTCCCTCTGCCTGAGTCTCTGCCCCTCTCTCTCTCTCTCTCTCTCTCTGTCTCTCATGAATAAATAAATAAATCTTAAGAAAAAATAATAACAATCCCAGGAAACCCCATGCATCTACTGATCACCATTTTCTAGAATCTACCAAGTCTCAAGACCACCTACTGCCTCAGCTGAACCCTGTTTGTGTTTGGAACTCAGTCCCCTAGAGTCCTGGGCTCAGAGACAGTGTCCTGGAACCCAGACAACCCAGGGTCTGGACTCGAAGGTAGCTTTTTAGAGAGAACTCTTCTGTAGGTCACATCATACTTTTCCCTCGTGTTTTTTCATACAGTTGTCTACTTCCACAGAGGGTAGTGATTTTTATTTTGACCTTTGAGTTTTCAAAGTACTTTCTCCACTGTTAGCTCATTTTCTCTCCCCTGCAGCTCTATGTGGAAGGCAGTAAAGGAATTGCTATGCTATACCCATTTCCCCCGGTGGGAAAACTGCACCATCAATATTTGCGTTAATGCTCTGTGACAACAGAGAAGGCAGTCTTGTGGATTGTTACTGGAAAGCCAGAATGTGACCCAGCATTTCAGGATTGTTGTTTCTGGATTTTTTTCCAGTCAGGCCAACAGGCATGGGGAGTATCATCACCTGATGGATGGTTCCTGGTTTCCAGAAGCTGGTTTTCTAAGTCCCTGCTGGGGGAGGGAGGCAGGGTGGCTCTCAGGACCCAAACAGCCTAACTCTTGGGTTGGGGAAGGATGGGAGAGGAAGGCTGAACAGATGAGGTCTGGATCCGTGTCCGGTGCCTCTGTTCTGTTGTTCCTCCCACACCACAGAGAGAGAAGGAAATAGAAGCTGATTCCCTGAAGGAGGGAGTGGCACTGCCTGGTGTTGAAAGCAGCATGTTGTGGGAACTGGGGCCAGTGTGAGCACATGGGCTACCCTACCGCTGTGGCCCTTTTGTCCCCTCCTTTCTGCACGTGGCCTTCAGCCAGCTACTGGGCTGGTCAGCCAGCTATCCACATCCACGATGCATACTGCCCGGTGCTGCCACGTGCTCACTCCCTCAGCTCTTGTGGGTCAGTGAGTGAGAAGGTGTAGAGGGTGTCTGGGGGAAGGCAGGTCCATGGACAGCCCTGGAATGTGGTGCTAATGGGAGGTGGCACTTGGCAGGGGTGGGGAATGTTTTGGAACTCTGCAGCCGCTCGTTGTACGGGAAGGTTGCTGGGGTAGGGTTGCTGCAGTGAGGGGTGAGAAAAATGGTCTAGGGTCTCCTTGACCTAAATTAGCATCATGTCTAGCTCTAACAATCAAGCTTCTGAGAGGAAGGGAAGGAGGCCCAAATGTCTGTTGGACAAGGCTTCTCCCAATCCTGCACACCCCACATTTCTGTGAAGGCCAGGGCCCATGTGTGTGGGGCAGAGAGAGAATGCCTCAACCCCAGCCTGGGCACATGTGCCAACAGACATTTCTGGAAAGGGAGTCTCCATCTCTGTATGCTGGATGGTAATACCTGCTCTCCAGCAAAAATAATCAGAAGGAATTTGGGTGGAAAAGACAGAGCACCATGAGCAAAGGCTAGAGGTGGGCCCACACTCTGGGGGCTGGCGTGCAGAACAATCCGACTGAAGCAGAGTGTCTCGGTGAGGTAAAAGTGAAAGATGAGTTTAGAGAGGGAAGCTTTGGCCAGACTATGGTCATGTTCAAGGTCCAGGAGACCTTGCCTTGGGGGTAAAAGGAGCCAGGGATAGTGTTGGGGGAGGACAGCAAGATGGGAGATCCGTGCTTTAGGGCAGTGACTTTCTGGGATGAGTTACAGGGTCATGGCAGAAAGAGATGAAGAGCTGCAGTGGACCAGCCATAGGGAGATAGATTTTTTCCACTTTTATATTAATTTTTATCAGAGTCACATCCACGAGTGTAAGAGTCAAATAGTAAAGCTAGGTTTATAATAAAATCAGCAATGCCCCATCTCACCATTTCCCATTCCTGATTCCCACCCCAAGACAATCTCTTTCAAAGGATGATAGTTACCTTCTCATTTCCCAGTCGCATGCATATGCATTTTTCAGTTTTAGACATTATAGCTTTAGACATTGGCTTCCAGCTCTAAAGGATGAGAATGGCACTGTTACTCCACGCTCGACCTCATCTTTGCTGCACACGCACACACATATGCCTTGTCACATGCTCCACGCATCCTCCCAACTTAACCAAAGTTCATGCAGCATTGTGATTATGTAAATATTATCCAAGCTGTGCCACATCGCATACCTTAATTATATTTTCTTTTTTTCTCCAGAATCGATAATTGCCTCCTTTTTGTTTGTTTGCTTAGAGTTCTGTGAAGCTATCACTTATTCTAAATATTCGGACATAATTAAGTACCTCCTCTCAGTATATTAAAAATATGTATATTGATTTTTTTTATCAGCTTCTATTTCTCTTGGCAACTTTGTCCTTGGAGCATTCTTCCTCCTGCTCCAGTCCAGAATGGCTGTGCTCTGGCTTGCTTGGTCTTCTGGAGGCTGAGCAGCTGAAGAGAGGCCTGTGTGGGGTGGGCATTGGAAGTGGCGGGGGGAGATAGGGGAATCACCCAGAGAATTTCTTTGTCTCTCTCTACAGGTTCCTATATTTTCCTCTTGGTTTACACCCTCATTTTGGTGGGAGAACACCCTTCAGTAATTTCCTGAAAAGGGATTCATGGGATTTTTTTTTTTTTTACTTTGTTTAAAAAATGTGTTTATTCTGTATTCATATTGGTTGATAGTTTGGCTGGGTATGGAATTCTAGAATGAAATAATTTTCCTCATATGCAAAGGAGGGAATGTTTTGGTTTTTTTTTTTTTTTTTTTTTTTGTCTATAATGTTGCTGTTAAGAACTTCTATGGCATTTTGATTCCTGACCCTTTGTTTTCGCTCTGAAACTAAGACATAAAAAAAAAATCAGTGTTTGGAAACTTTGTGTTTTATGCCTTGGTGTGAATCTCTCTTCTAAACATATAGTAACCTCTTCCATCTGGAAACATGTCCTTTAAATCTGGGAGATTTTCTCACCTCACCTCTCACCTTTCTTACCTCACCGTCTCCTTCACTTACCCTGTTTCCTCTCTCTGGAACACTTATGAGTTGAGTGTTGGATCTTCTGAACTGCTTCTCTGCTTTTCTTATTTTTCTCCCTCATTCTCCATCTCCCCGAGTTTTGTCTTACTTTTGGAGAAATTTCTTTATCTTCCAACTCTTCTGTTAAGGTTTTCATTTCTACTATCTCTTCCTCTTGGAAAGTTCTTATTTCAAAGATGCTATATCTTGCATCTGTAAGGATGTTAAGATACTTTTTTGTTGTTGTTGTTATTCCTTCCTAGTGCCCCCCCCACCCAACCCCTATCTCTGTCTTTCACATTAGAGGCTTTTCTCAAATGTTTCATGACCCTTAGTTGTCTGTTTATATTTAAGAGTGAGTTCACATTCAATCACCCATAAGCCCACTCTGTGTGTGTTAGAGCAGGGTAGGGTGGAGTGCTCTTGTTAACCAGGGGACTTCACTAAGCAGTGATTAGATGAGGACCTAGCCTTTTCTTTGAGAGAACTCTGCCATGTTAACATTTGTGTTTGTGTTTCTCTTGGGCCAATTTCCTTATCTCCTGCCTGGTTGTCAGTCTTCAAGACGCTGACTGGTTCAAGAGGACTGATCAAGGATGGGAGTGGAGGGGAAATGCAGATTTTCATTTAACCTCCTTGTTTTCAGTGCTTTGTGCAGCTCCCACCCTGAGTCCAAAGCCCAACTAACTCAGCCCCTTGAGAAAGTAAACCTCCTGTCATCTGCACAAGTCAGGGAAGTCATTTGGGCGTCTGGCTACTCTTTAAAGATTTGCAGTTGGTCTTTCTCATTTTGGCATCAACTGGTGTCACCGGCTCTTAAAATTTTCCAGGGTTCTGAGTCCCCAGCCTGAGCTTTGGCTTGCTCCTCTTTCCTAAGGCAGTCTCCGGTTCCATCTGTTTCGAGTTTCCAGGAGTTTGTCAACATCTCTCATCTACTGTTGCCTCCTCTCCTGTTCTTTTTGTCCTTGTGGATCTATGCATTTTTAATTTTCATATTGTCATTTTGGTGAGAGGTTTGGACAAAAACAGAAGTAAATGGATGTGTGCAATCTGCTATGTTGAACAGGAAGTCCTGATTCTGTTAAAACATTTATCGAATGCCTTCTGTGTGCAGGTGACAGTGCGAGGTGTCACTGTTGAGGTGGCCACGGTAAATAACAAAGAGAAAAGGAAGGAATTGGGGAATATTGAAGGAAGAATTGACAGGTAGGTGCAGGTGCCTGATGAAGAATGGGAGGCAAAAGAGAAGGGCAAGTCCAAGATCACTCTGGTAGGCGAAGCCCCTGGCACACATGGGGAAGTCTGGAGGGGACTTAGGTCAGCACTTTGATGAGCGTCTTCCTGGAATTCAGAATGGGCAGTACACAGCTGGAGGCCGAGAAGGTACAGGAGGGACTCGGAGATGGGAGAGCACTGAGCTGGCTCTGAGGAGTGGAATAGCTGGAAAAGTGCTTGAGTCATATCAGGGTGTGTGGGACTCAGAGCTCAGCCCTTTGGGTCTCCTTCTGCCCATAAAGCTGGTGCCTCCACCCAGCAGCCTGCCCAGCTCTCAGAGCAGACCCAGCACATTTTAGAGTCTAGGGCACATCATCCGAGGAAAAGCAGACCCTGATGGAGAGAAAAGATATTGTGAAATGATCTCTTCTTGACTCCTCTGCAAGAGGAAGGTGCTAGAAAGCATGCTGTATGCATGCGGGCTTGTGGACAAGCTGGTGTGCCCTCTCCCTGACCTAACAGGACCACCTGAGACATCCATCAAGGCCTGGTGGACACTTGCTTCTCCAGGTTCCCCTTAGAGTGCTGTTGCTGTCTTTGGAGCTGCTCTCAGCTAGAGCCTGCATGCTCTTTCTTGCCTCTTTGAGGAAGAAATACAGCCCACATCACCCACAGACCCCATTTCTCCTCCTCCCTAAGCAGGAATGCCACAAAACCTTTAAAACTTTGCATTTGGAATGATACCCTCCCCAAGACCCCAGTGAACTCCTTCCTCCAGAGTGGCACCTGTTTTGTCATTCAGTGGAGACGAAAATGCAGGCACTGTCACCCACCCGCACCCCAGAAGCCCCCTTGTCAGAGAGGCCTTTACTCCTGACATGACTTCTTGGCATGGTGGGAACCCATTTCCTGATTTCCAGTGGAAGTGTGCAAATTTTAAGATACTCTCTTTCTTCTGAATTTTTCCCCATCAGCACTCCTTTCTCTAATGCAGACAACCTAGAGCCCCCATCCCGGCCACCCCCGTCTTTGGCTCCCACATCACCTCCAGCCACAGAGAAAAGTGAATGAATCAGTCCTGCTTGAGCAGGGGCCCTGAACCCACTCCCCACCCTCCCTCATCTATGGCGTCCCTGAGGTCTAGGGACACAGAAGTGACCTGAATTTGAATCCTAATTCCACCACTTGCTTACAAGCTGTGTGACTTGGAACAGGTTGCTTCATTTCTCTGAGCTTTCATTCCCCCTGGGTCCGGGGAAAAGGAGGTGATGAGATAGGATTTGGTGACAACCAAGCCTGAGGCTGGAGAATTGAGCCCCCTCCCCTCCCCTGTCCTGCCTCCCCTCGCCTTAGGGGCCCAGCAGCCCAGCCTCTGAGCAGCACACGCACGTTCCAGGAGCGTCTGTTCCCAGCTCAGATCCACCGAGGCGCCTGCACCTTGTCAGAACTCCATCTGTCAGGAATTTATTACTAATGCATTTTATAACAGGCTTTATAATAAGATATTAAAGACTGTGGCGGCATCCAGCAAGCATTCCATAAATATTAATAACGCCTTTAGAGATGGCACCTACGGTGGAAATGGTAGGGCTTGTTGCAGAGCTTTGGTTGAGGATGCAGAATAAATACAGAAAAAAAATTGAGGGTACACCGCGAAGATGAGACGGTATGGTGTGCTTTCCCCTGACTCCTATCTCCCATTCTCTAGGTGTTTCAAACTTCTCTACTCTTCTTTCTCCATAACTTTTCCTCTGCAGTGTCTTTTTCTCTCTCTGCTCCTTCCTCCTCCTTTCCTTCCCTCTCTCTCCTTATGAGTGGTCTCCTGCTCACCCCCATCACCCTCTGCTCCCCAGCTCTGCCCTTGCACCATCCCCTCCTGTCTTCCTTTGTCCCCTGTCACCTTCCTCTCTCTCCCCCGCCCCCTCTCTGCCTGCACCCCCACCGTTCCAGTGAGCACCCCGAGCCACCTCTGTGGAAGCCCGGAGTGTAATGTAACTCACACTGCATGTGAGAAGCGAGCTATTTATCATTATTATTAACGAACAAGATCCCTTGCACAGCAGAACTTTCCCAGAGTCTATTCCCTTGTCACCCCAGGAGTAGCAAAAAGATTTATTTGTCTCTGAATTGCACAGGGTGGTCCATTTACAGCAGGTCCATCAGAAGTGATGTGGAGCTTAACCGGGAACTGGGAGAAGCAGGGACCTGCCCTGTCTGCGACCTGCCTAGAGGGCCCATGTCCGCCCCCCATGGGGGGATTCACCTGGCAGGGCAGGAGTTTGGCAGAGGGTGATGATTAAATGAGGATGATGCTTAAACACTGCTTCCTGCTTCCTCGGAGGCATGGGTGGGGCGTTTGGGGGAGACTTCCCTTGAAGACCCAAAAGCTATGAGGGAGTGAGCAGGCCTGGGCAAGGGGAGGAGTGGCCACAGAGGAAGGAGTGCTGGCAGCAGAATTAGGGCAGAGAAACAGGCCAAGGGGCCTGGAGCCTTTCCTCCAAAGACCAACTGCTCCTTTCCAACTAGAAGCTGGACTCAGAGAGCCAGTTTCCACAATAAATTTGGGAGGAGAAGTTGCCCTAGAATGGGGCAGCCCACTTCAGCTGAAATGGGCCTTTTTGCCTTGTCTCCACAGCCCAGACTCGCTCTGGCAATGGCTCTGTAGACCCCTGAGCCCCAAGCCTAGACACCAAAGGGATACCTTCCCCTTGGTCTCCTTGTCTCCAGGTGGGCAGAGCTTGGCTTTGTAGGGCATCTCCCCTCCAGGCCTGTCTCGGCTGGTTGCGTCAAGCCTGTGAACAAGCTGTCCCCTGCCCACCCCTGCCACCCCCACATTCATGCTGATCATTGCAGTGACCTGACTAGATTTGCATGTTAAAAGGAGTATCTGGGGACACTTAAAAAAGAGAGGGAGCCAGCACTCATTCATCTAGGCTGTTTTATTCTTCTCCCCATCATTACGTCCCTTGCCCCCAGCAGTCTAGGAGCTTTGCTTTCTGTGGCCCAGCCTGGGCATTAAAAGGACGGAATCCCAGTGGGCCAGAGTCAGGCTGAGCCTGGGGCGGAGCTGCAGGAATGAGGAGGCCTTGCCTGAGGCTGGATGCATTCTGGGGGTACCAAGGGGGAGGAAGGAGCCGAAACCCATGAGGACAGTGTAAGCCAAGGGGGGAGCCACAGGAAGGACAGCCCAGATGAAGTCTCTGCATCACGTCCAGGGGCAGGAAGTGAAGTCCAGATGGGGTCTGTGAAGACCCCTGGGAGGCTCTCAGATGCGCTTGTCTCTGCTTTTCTTCCTCACTGTGCTCTGTTACCATCACTGCAGATGGGCCTCCTCGGCCCTGTAAATGTTGGCTTCTGTGTGGCACTGCCCTTGTCATGGTGCCCACTCCAGCCCTAACTGGATAGCAAGAACCTTCTTTTTCTGGTTCTGCAGAAAACTGATTTTACTTGCCAGGCCCCACCTGATTGGCCCATTTGAGTCAGGTGATTACCCCTGGACAAATCAGATGTGGCCTCCGTCTGAAGTCACTTGGTTACAAACTTGGCTGCCTAGATCCATCCCCTTGAGCAGAGCTGTGGGTATAACGAGTATCTTGGAAAGAGTGTGGGCAGGGAGGCAGTGGTTAGCATCTCGGGGTGGGGGCTGGTGAATGAAGCACTATATGTAAGGCCGGGCATGATATTTCCAGGCGTGGCTCTGCCCTTCACCACCTGTGAGACCTAGAGCAAGACACAGCCCCTCACTTTTATCCTCGGTAGTCTGGGGAGACAGGACTGGATAATTCCCACGGCTCCTTCCTGCTCCTACACTCAAGCCGTCCCTGAGTGGAGCGTGGTCAGGCCTGGCCTCCAGGCACCCCTCCCACATCTTCCTAAGACCCCGGCCCTCCGATCCCACTGGGGAGGGTCTCCAGAAGTTCTCCTGTCTGTAGCAGCCATGAGCAGCCGATCAACAAAGATACTCTCTTTCTGAATTTTAAAATGTCCATTTGTCTACGTTCGTGATAAAGAGATTGATTGGCTGTTTTTAATACCCCTCTTTAAATAGAGCTCATCTCACACTGCTTATGATGGTATTTTATTACCATAATAATAATTGCAACGACCATTTATTGAGTATTGCTCAACATTGCCGTATGCCTGGCTCAGCGAGAAGCTTTTTTTTATTTCCCCACACCTTGTCTTGCGTAATTCTTTCTCACAACCCTGGAGGGAGGTAGCTGTTAACAGCTCCATTTTTACATTTTTTCCTTTCCACAGGGAAACTGAGGCCAAAAGAGTGAATTCAACAGCATATGTTTGAGGTCTCCGATCAATAAGTGGAAAAGCTCAGGCTCAAATGTAGGGGGTCTGACTCAGAGTCCATGCTCTGGGCCACCAAGTTTTACTGCCTGCAGCATACTTGGAAGCCCAGATACACCTGGCCTCAAAGAGGAAATCTGCTTGTGTTGAAAGTGTAGACCTTTAAAGGGGCACATCTGCACATTTGCATGAAACAGCACCTGGGTGCTTGGAGAAGCCCCCAGTATAGGTGCTGATGAGCACCCCATCATCCCCCCATATCCCTGATAGACCATGGCGCCCAGGACCTGAAATGCAGGAAGTCAGCATTCTTTTCTCTCCAATGGCTTGTCCCTTCTAAGTATATGAATGGCTCTCTGCCAGGCCCATTTAAAAACCTTTTCTAAGTTATGCAGAAATTAAATGGGTTTTCACTGCAGGGCATGAAACATAATCTAAGAAGGTCAGACACAGGACCATTCCTTCTTTTTTCCCTCTTCCCCTGTCTTCTTGGATCTTGGTTTTAAGTCCTCTAATCAGTTGCGCAGAGAGCCTTTCCTGGGGACCGTAAGGTATGCACGGGTGAAATGTCCCCGTCCCCCTACGGCAGGGGGCTGGAGCGCTGACATTCTCCAGGGAGCCATCCCTCTCTGCTGGGCACGGGCGCCTTGTGGGGTGTGCTCTGAAGTGCTGTCTAGCTGCCTCACAGGAGGCTGGCTGCTCTGAAATGGGGACATGTCCATCCCTCGTGGCAGAAACCACAGGCCCTGATGGAATGTTTTGTTCTGGAGCATGGGGCTGACTCTGGTGCTTGCGTGTGTTGTGTTTGTGGGATCCAGAGAGAGTAGGGGGGAAATCGGGAGAGCTCTGGTTTAGCTGAGAGACTTGTAAAGATATCCTCAAGACCAGTACCGTGTGGTGGCATGTTGGGGCAAGGGGCTGGCTCCTCCCAGCCCAGCACCAGATGAGGTCAGATTTCTGGGCTCTGCATGCGGTGGCCCAGGGTGTGTATTTGCAGAGGGCCTGTGTCCATCAAGTCCCGCAGGAAACAGTTCATCTCAGCTCCAGCAAAGGCATTTCAGAAAAGAGACGGTTACAGAGGGTGGGCAGGGCTAGGGGGCATTAAGGGAGGTTGAGGCACCTGGGACCAGCAGGGCTGAAGGGGGAAGGGGCTGGGATGCCCACCTGAGCCCACTGAAGGCTGCGGCCCGGAATGAGGAGCTGCTGTAAAATCAAAAAGTGATATCCCTGCCTCTATACCTTTCTCCTCTTGCCTCTTCCCCAAACTCTGAGCTCCTACTAGCACCTTCCCCACGGCAGAAGCCAGCCTGCAAGGAAGCCTGGGGATGAATGCAGTCCATTGAAGTCTCCTTAGGGTGGGAAAGGGGAGACAGAGCAGGGTATTCGGTGCATCTGGGGAGGGTGTAGACAGGGAATGCCCAGCACAGGATTATCGTTGATATTCATAGTGCTTCTGGACACCTGCCTGCCCTCCCCTCAAAGGCATTCTTGTCCACAGTCCTCCAGAAGGCACAAGGCAACAACATCACAACTATCAATTTCTAAGCACTTATTATATGCTGGGAAATTTGCACTCAGGAGCTCATGTTCTCTTCACACTAACTCTGTAGGATATTATTAACTTCAGTGGACAAAAAGGGGATTAAGGATCAGAGAGATTAAATAACCCAAAGACACACAGCAAGGCTGGGGTTCTGACAGTCTGTCGATCCCTGAAATCCTAGCACTTGTCCGCTCTGCCCCCTTGCACACTTGATTCTCTTTTGGAGGGAAAGAGAGCATCTGTTTTCCAAGCCACCGAGCCGAGGAGGGAAGGCTTGGCAAAGGAAAAGGAGGTTCAGAAGCCTCGAGGTGTGAGGCAGCCTGCTGGGTTTGAGAAGTACGAGTAGCTCTCCTATCAGAAAATATTAAACTGATAAGAATAGATGGTACACATGATCTTAGCCAAAAGGCCAAGAAGGGATGCCTGCCAGGAAATAAAGTGGGAAGGAGGAGACAGAGACAGACCATGAGGGCCTGTGTTGTATACAAGGGGCACTGGGGAGTCATGGATGGTGTGGAGGAGAGGGGCCTCCCCATCTGCCTCCTGTCTTCTGTGCTGGTGGGAGAAGGACAGGTTAGGAGCCTGTCCATTCAGCCTGATATTTGCCTAGTGACGGGAGAGAGTCAGCACACTCAGAAAGAAACAGTGGCGGGCACCTGGGTGGCTGAGTCGGTTGAGTGTGTGACTCTCGGTTTCAGCTCAGGTCATGATCTCAGGGTCCTGGGATCGAGCCCCATGTCAGGCTTTGCAATGAGTGGGGAGTCTGCTTGAGGATTCTCTCTCTCCCTCTCCCTCTGCCCCTCCCCCAGCTCATGCTCACTCTTTCTCTCAAATAAATAAATCTTTGAGAAGAAGGAAGGAAGGAAGGACTAGAGGGAGGGAGGGCGGGAGGGAAGGAGGGAGGGAAGAAGGAAGGAAAACAGTGGCAGCTCCATAGCATTGTTCTCCAGAGGCCCTTTCCAGCCTGACTGGGGATCTTATAAAGAACCCCCTTGCCTCAAGCAGGTGGTCCCAGGAAAAGGCTACCAGCCTTTGGTGAAAGAAGTCACCCAAAGCAGTGACACAGGGCCCATGTCACGGCCACCAGCACAGAGAGGAGGCAGCAGTGTGGGTGCCTCCTTGAAAGAAGCCCTCCAGGTGTCAGAAGGCACCCAGTCATTGTCCCCATGTGAAAAGATACAGGAGCGGGAATACGGTCTCTGCCCTCAGGGAACTAACAGGCTAGTCCCACACTGCGGGCTAGGAGGTACCACCCCTGCTGGCATGGAGCTCAGCATCCTACAGAAGAGGTAGGGAAAGAACTGCCATCAGTGTTTCCGAGAAGTGTTCCATACAGAGCATGAGATCACTGGCTTAGAATTAGCCAGGCCTGAATTCCAGGCCCTCTTTGACCACGGCCTAGCTGTGTGACTTGGGCTAGTTGCTTACCCTCTCTGAGCCTTAGCTTCCTTTTCAAAGGGCAATCAGTCAAGGGGAACAGGGATTGTTTTTACCCTTTTGTCTCTGCGAAGAGCCTCATTAGATTGCCTGTCTTCACATGTGCCCAGAGCCCACTAAATTATGAATAAATTCCCTCACCCTATTTCCCAGGCATGGCTCATGTGCCGGGCACGGTGATGGTCGCTGGGGTGATGGCAGCTGACAGTTGGGCAGAGATGCAAACAGAGCCTGAGGAGGCGCCGACTGCTATAAGAGCCACTTGTTCATGTCTTCAGAAAGGATATGGATGGGACGCCTGGGTGGCTCAGTGGTTGAGCCCCTGCCTTCGGCCCAGGGCCTGATCCTGGAGACCCCAGATAGGGTCCCATGTCAGGCTCCC
This sequence comes from Canis lupus baileyi, assembly GCF_048164855.1. NCBI lineage: Eukaryota > Metazoa > Chordata > Mammalia > Carnivora > Canidae > Canis > Canis lupus. The sequence continues at coordinate 23,054,339 of NC_132841.1, forward strand.
TGCATGGAGCCTGCTTCTCCCTCTGCCTGTGTCTCTGCCTCTCTCTCTCTCTGTGTCTCTCATGAATAAAGAAATATAATCTTTAAAAAAAAATGATATTGGACACCCACTGTGTGCCAGGCATCATGCTAGGCAAAGCAGCTAGAGCCCTGTGGCTTGCATGGGGCGCATGTGCTGTGTGGGAAGACAGGCACTGACCAAGGAATTAGAGAAGAAAGGTGAATGATGAAAAATCTCCAGGTGAGGTGGGAACCTTAATATAAGCAGTGGTGGAGGGTGGGGGCGTAGGAGGGGGGCTGGCCTGCTTTAGGAGTCTGGAAGCTTCCATGAGGAAGTTACGTTTAACCAAAGACCCCAAGTCAGAAAAGGACAGGAGTCTATCCACAGTGTGTAGCAGAGGGAATCTGGTGGGCTCCCAGGCAGTGGTAACATCGAGGGAGTCCTGTGGGCCACCTGTGGCAGGTTGCCATGGCCCAGGGATGGCATGTGCATGCCCTACCCCGGGGCAATCCAAGTCAGCTCCGTGGTACCAGGCAAAGCCCTCAGGGCCCCCTGCCACCTGACCGTGGCACACCCCTGAAGCCTCCCAACACGCAGAGTCTCAGGTGCCCCCCAGAGCAGCCTGGGCCTGAGAGGCGACACAGCCGAGAAACAGGGGTTTGGAGACCAAAAGGCCCCCATCCAGAACGCCAGGGTGAGCAGATCATCTTCAGAACTGGTGCTGTTATAGCCACCAGGAGGCCATCAAAAAAAGGGGGAAAAAAATAGATACTGCATTTTAAATTCCTCTGAACCCTCCTAGAATAAAAATGACAAAGCCGCGGGTCTGGTTGGCTGGAGGGACGCGGTTAATGGGCTTTGGGGGAATAGTCACCGACGAAGGCAGCTGCTCCGAGCACCACTCACCCTTTGGTTTGCTTTGCTTCGCCCCCAGAACACGCCGGTGGGGACACCCATCTTTATCGTGAACGCCACGGACCCCGACTTGGGTGCAGGGGGCAGCGTCCTGTACTCCTTCCAGCCCCCGTCCCCGTTCTTCGCCATCGACAGCGCCCGCGGCATCGTCACGGTGGTCCGCGAGCTGGACTACGAGACCACGCAGGCCTACCAGCTCACCGTCAACGCCACGGTGAGTCCGCCCCGCAGGCCTGTCTCCTCCCACCCTGGGAGAGAGCAACGGTGGCACCAGCATCCACCCCGGCCGGTCAAGGCCCTGCAACAGTGACGCTGGCCGTAGTCACAGTAAGAGCAGGAGCGGTGCCGGGCCCAGCGCTCAAATGGGTTGCCTCCATTAAACCCCACGGCAGCCCTCTCCCATACGTGATATGAATGTACCCATTTCACAGATGAGGCCGCTGAGGCCCAGGAGCAATGCAGGTAATTGCCCCCACTGGTAACCCCACAGGGCATTCATGATGTGGGGTGTCCCCTCGCTCTCTGGAGCCTCAGACAGAGGTGGCAACCCAGCAATGTCCTGATAGCACCCTACACGCAGGAGCCGGCGCATCCAGGCATCCCCGCCACTGCTCCCGAGTGGTGACGCTTACATAGGAGGGCCCACCCATGTGCACACCAGGCATCATGCTGGGTCCTGGGAATTCCAGGATTAGCAGGAGAGGGGAGAGAGAGAGAGGAAGAACTGTCCCATTTTATGGCTGACACTGTTGAGACTCACAAGCTGATGAGTAGCAGGGAGCAAGAACCCAAACCCAGTTGGGCTGACACCAGTCCAGGGCCCCATGGCGGGAGTTTCTGAGTTTCCAGATCATCACAGCCCCTTGGCCTCTGCCACCCTGCAGAAGGCCACACCCTAAGTAGGCTCTGAGCCCTGCACTCCTCTCTTGCTTGCTCCTCCCTCTCTCCAGGCACAGCTGGAGTCCAGCAGGCAACAGGTCGGGAGGTGGCCCATTGTCCCTTGGATTTCTGTTAACAAAGCTCAGGCCAACAAGTTATAGGAGTCCCTCTTGACTCTTCAGGACCCATTTGCCTGACACCCAGCTCCATCCCCTGGCCCCATGTCACTGCAGCGGGACTGCCAGTGGCACTGGGGGCTCCACTTGGCAGATCACAGAGCCCAGATCCTGGAGTAAGACACATGGACTAGGTCAAGGGTCTAGTTTGAAAGATGGGGCTCCCCCAGGCTTGGGCAAGGTGTAGAGGGGGCCCCAGGAACCGGGAAATGCATGCTTTTTCTGGGGAGGCCACTGTGGGTACCATTCACATTCTTTCCTTCTCCCCTGGTTAAGTGTTTGTTGCCTGGGAGGTTGTCTGTCCTGCTGTTTGTAAACCTGACTTCTGGGATCAAGGGGGCATGTAAGACTAGAATCTGCTCTCTACACACACCTGCACCTGTACCCTGCCTTGCACCCGCACACAGCCGTGGTACCCCTCCAGCCGCTCTCCATTTGCACACGCTGGGTCCCATTTGCACATGCTGGGTCCCAGGAATGTGCCAATCCCAGGAATGGGTCCCAGGTCTCTTGCTCTCTTTCTTGCTGTGACCCTCTCCCTGTGGAGTAATTTCCATCTTCCATGAAAATGGCTTTGGGCAGGCAGGGGAGGGACCACAGGCAAGAACTTGGGTGGCCAGACCAGTTAAGAGGCCTGGGCTAGAGCTGAGATGGTGAATACAGTTAAATTGCTGTTAATCTTGCAGCCATCAGATCTTCAAGCAAAGGAACAGGAGGGCCCCTTCCTGGCCCTTGATGGCTCCCCCACCTGAAGCACAGTCCCCCTCAGGACTGGTGCTGTGCCCTTGGCTGCTGGGCATTTCCCCAAGGAGATTCTCCTATGTGGCTTTGCAGGGAGCAGTGTGGGTTCCCAGCCACCACTGGGTGGGCACAAAGCGGGGAAACGGGAGGACTTCCTGGGAACAGCCCCAAGTGACAGCTGGGATCCTGGCGAGGTGCCTGCCCTGTCAGGTATGCCCACTGATCCCCCCACCCCAAGCCATGAGAGTGAGGGAATCCATGGCAGGAGCAGGGCTGTGGCCCCGAGACTGCAGGATGGGGAGGGCAGGTGCCAGGCTGGACAGAGCCACCTACGCGCAAAACCTGGTAATGGCAAATTAGAGCTACTGGCCTCCCCTGCTCAAAAGATCAAGGGACTTTGTTCCTCCCACCCTGGCCCTGTCTACCTGATTGCTTGGGTCCCTGGTGGAGAGCTCTCACCATGGGCAGCAGTCCCCAAGCCCGAGCTGTGGGTTCCATTGTCTTGGAGCCCAAGAAGGGTGTCTCCCCAGTGGACCGTCTGCCCAGCTCCTCCTGCGTCCAGACTCTCCTCCGCCCTGCTGCACCCACTCCTCATCCCTGAAGTCCCTCTCCGTGGCTACCCCTGAGGACTCTTAGGACAACCAGCCCTCCCTCCCCAAAGGCTCTGCTGCACCTCTCTATCTGGAGGGCAGGAGCAGGCCCTAGGCTTGTTGCAATGGGGCCGGCGGGGGGGGGGGGGGGGATGCTTTGCATTGCTCCAGGCACCACAGACCAAAGGAGACCTAATCAGGGGACAGACCAGAGATTGTACAGGCTCAAGGGTCCATGGAAGTCATTGCATTGAGCCCCTTTATCTCACAGAGAAGCAAACAGACCCCAAGAAGGAAGAGAACTTACTCGAAGTGACCCAGCAAGTCAGGGGCTGAGCTGGTGTTAGGGCTCCAAGTCAAATCAGTTAGGGCAGGTTTTTATTGCAGAAGGATCGGAGTTTGAGTCGTGGCTACGTACTTAGCCAGCTGTGTGACCCTGGACAGGTTACTTAACCTCCGTGTGTCTCAGTTAATGTATCTGAACAATGGCCACATGGTATCTACGTAAGCAAACAAGGTTCCAGCGCCCTGCCTGTCACCTAACCTGTGCTCAGCAGGAGTCCTTTCCTGTGGGTCATGGTCATTCATCGGCAAAGGGCTATTTCAACAGTTTATCACTGTAGGCTGTGTATTTTAGGGTAATGGTGTTTCTGGTTTCATTTCTTGGTGAGCTTTCATAAGTCTGAATTTCCAACTGAGTAGGAAGGTTTAAACGTTGCCTGCCTGACCACGGCAGTGGGGGCGGGGGGGGGGGGGGTGGCGTGGGGTGGGGTGGGGGTGGCGGGCATGACCCCTGGGGATTGCTTCCTGGAGTCCCCCAAATGTCACAGGCCCTGGAGCTCCCCCTGCTGGTTCTATCAGAAAAGTTACTTGACCAGTAAACCCAGGTGCAGAGCAGGGATGCAGGTGTCAGAGCGGTCCCGCCCATCCTGGCCCTTCCCTTGCTGCCCTGGGATGACAGGGGGCAGGAAGTGAGCGTGGTGAGGGCCGGTGGCCTTCTGCCTGAATCAAGAGATGCTGCTAAGGACAGGCACTGTCTCTTTATCCCAAGCCAGTCATCCCACCCTTGAGTAGTAGTGGGGAGCAAGAAGATGTCTGGGACCATCAGGCCTAGGCCGAGCTGGGGGCAGGAGAGCTGACTCTACCCTAGCCCTGCTTTCTGACATTGGATAAACCACCTTCTGCGGGGTCTTGGGGGCCCCTGTTTGTGTTTTCCTGCACAGGTCCGAGATCTCTGTGGGTTCTTAGGGTTCTTGAACATCCGTGTATTAATGCTCCTCCTGCAGGAGTGTGGGAACACATGCGTACGTGGGCACACATGTTTGTGCACATGGGTGTTGTGTGTGGAGATGTGTGTGTGTGTGTGTGTGTGTGCATGTCAACAATGTCACAACCTAAGGTTGTGTATTCTTTGTCCTCTAAGGATCAAGACAAGACCAGGCCTCTGTCCACCCTGGCCAACTTGGCCATCATCATCACAGATGTCCAGGACATGGACCCCATCTTCATCAACCTGCCTTACAGCACTAACATCTATGAGCATTCTCCTCCGGTAAGCCACTCCCTGGCCCTTGTGAGACTTCCCTCTGAGCTTCTGTTAGGGATGGGGCCCTGTTCGGTTGGACAGGCTCTTGGCATTTCCTACTCCCCTCAATCCCTATGCATGTCAGTGATGGAAATCTTAGCACAAGTGAAAGCCTGACCCCCTCTTCGTACCATACCACCACACCCCATGTCCTCACCCTCTCACTTCATCTCCAGAGGGCTCCAAGAGGCAAAGAAAACCCCAAAGGCTTACTAGTGTAGACAAAGGGGAACAGTTCAGGAAGATTTACATGGGATGATAGGGATGCCTGTGGAACCAGCCTGGTCTAGAGAGATTTGGACTCAGCCACATTCCCCATGGGTCAGTCTGCCTCTCTCAGCCAACCAGTCCTGCCCAAGATGGCAGCAGTGTGCCCTCCACTCCCCAGTCCTCTCAGCCTTGGCTTTTCTCTGGGAGCACACAGGTCCAGTTGTCCCTCTAACTGCTCGATCTTTGGATTTTTCAAGCCCAACTTTTCAAAAGAGGCATCTGATTGATTGTGCCATGTCACAAGGTCACAGATCTCCAGCCAGCCTATAAGTTGGCTGCCCTTAGGCCCTATGTCTGCCTCTGGCCCAGTCACTTGTGACTGGGGGGGTCTTCGAGAACAAAACATGCTACTGCTTGCTCACTTGGGCTGGGGGTGGAAAACTCTGCTCACCCATCCCTTGCCTGGTAGCCACCCATCTTTTGTGCAAACTAGAATAAAGCACAAACAGTGGGCTGATAAATTAAGGAAAACTGGCTCCTCTGGGTAGCTGCAACCCCTGGACATATAGGAGGGGAGCCGCTCTTGTGGAAGGAAAAACATGCCCTTCCTTTTGAGGGAACTCAGTGTGCTTAGAGGAAGGACACACGAATTGGAGAACAAAGTAGGACACCTGCCTGAACACGTGCACAACAGGGGCCCACCTGCACATCTGCACGGACTCACAGAATTCGGTATAAGGGAGGGGCAGGCTTCCCTTGACCAGGGTGCAGACCACCTATAGGCCATCACAGTCCAGGGAAGCACAGCTTCTAGTTTAGAGACTGTGGTCCATCCTGACCCTGGCATCCTCAAAGTGCTATATTTCGGGTTTCAGGTGTGTGTGTGTTGGGGGGGGGGTAGCCACTTCCTTCTGGGGGCCAGGTGTGGGCTGGAGGATCTACCAAGCAAGATGCTTTGTGGTCTCCTGTTGCAGGTGTCTGAAGCTGCATTTAGGGTAGAGCATGACATCTCAATGCCCCCTGCCCTAACCTGCTCTTTCCTAGTGGTCCGTGGACAGCAGCTAAAGGCCATCTCTTTCCAAAATCTCTTTGCTATGCCCATATCTCCTAAGCCCAGGGAGGCCTTCCCTGACCTTTCAGAGGAGATGGGCCCTTCCAACTACGCCTGGTCCCTGGCCATCCCCTTCTTAGCACTCAGGACTCTCAGACAGCTTGCTCAGCCTCTGTTTCCCTGCTGGACCAGAAGTAGTTTGGCAGGGATGGGGTTCTACTGGGGCATAGCACATCAGGGGTGCTACGGATGTGTTTGTGGAATGAATGAATGAATGAATGAATGAATGAATGAATGAGTGATCAAACGAACAATGCCCTGGTCAGACCAGCCCTCTCACCTGCCTGCCATCCTCATCACTCCCATGCCAACTCCTGTTACCAATCCAGAATATATCCGTCTGTTGGTTCCCAGCTCCCTGGCCACATTCCTTAGGATTTATTTTTTCCTGGCATCATCCTCACCAGCCCACAGCCAGCCAGCCATTGCTTCCCCCCCACCCCCACCCCCCACCCCTGGCTCTGGTAAAGTGGACTCTCCCTAGGTTGCATAATTTACTACTGGATTATGGCTGCACCTGTAATGCTCACCAACGTGTGAGCAGGGTATTTTGGAGCTCCCAGTGATCAAGGTGCCTGAGTCTCTGGGACCTGGTCTCAGCTTCCAGTGTGTCTCCCAGGACATTGTGCCCAGAGCTGAGTGCAGAGAAGGCGCTTGGAGCTAACTTGTTGATTGAAGTGAGGATGCGATGGTGGCCACGCAGCCAGAGACACTCAGAGTAGGGTCTGCAGTCACTTTGGCCAAATCCTCCACACTGTGGGCCGCTTCCTCCTTGGCAAATGGCTGGTAATGCAGTAGTGTCTGCATTGGCTGAGGGTTTTAAGGACTGGAGGTCACCTGCTCCTGTAGAACACCCAGCAAGGCATTCACTCACAGTGGTTATGACTCAGTAGTCCCTATGGGGCTGTGAGGCCACTCCCGCCAATGCCCCTGGAGTTCTCAGGAGGGCAGGTCTGAGCCCCACCTCTTTGGTCATGACTCGGCTCGGGGGAGCCAGACAAGGAAGTAAGTGAGGAGGCTTCGGACTCTCCCCGGCGCCCACAGAGTCATCTCCGGGGCACGCAGCCTGCGTCTGCTCCTCGTCCCCACCCTGGAAAGGAGCGCTCCCGTTGCCATGTCTCTGGCACCTCTTTTTCTGCTGCAGGCCAATTCCCTAATGCTCCAAGCCTGACTTTTCCAGGCTTCTAATCGGTTTCCATGCCTTGATCCGGGCCCTGCTTGTCGCTTTACAGTGTGGAACCCTGGCTTAACTCAGTACTTCCTGGGCCGGCCAGGTCCCTGGAGCCCCGTGGCCCGTGCAGCCCCCTCACCCTGGGGACCCAGGCGTCCCCGCTCCCAGCCTTGGCTCTGCTGGCCCGGGGGGCTCCGTCCAGACCCCGGCCCACGCTGCCTCGCTCCTCCTCTTTATCTGCGGCTCCCAGCATGGATGCCTCTCTCTATCAGCGTATCGGGCCGGCGTGCCTCATCTAAAGTGTATATATTACCTAATAAAATCCTTCTTATTTGGGATTATTGCATCAAATTTTAATTTCCTCACTCGAGCAGCGGCATGTCGGCCTGCCCGTCAGTGAAGGACCGATAGGAGGTGAAAAGAGCGGATAAACTGCACAAATTACTGCCAGCTGATGCCTATCAGCCCTTTGACTGGAATTGACTGGAATTAAGGACTGAGAAATAGGATTTTCTGCCTCAGAATCTGCTGTGGCAGCTCTTGTCGGAAGTCCCCTCCGGCCCCCACGGCCCCCTCCCCGCACAGGCGCCTCCCACTCCCTGAGCGAACTGCGGTCCACCTTTCAAGTCCTTAATCCTGTCATGGCAATGGGGAAGGCGGTCCCCGGGGAGAGAGCTGGGCTGGGACCCCTGAGACCCCGGCCCCATGGGCTCCAGATCCAGCTCCAGCTCCCATCCTGGCCCGCTGTTCTGGAAGAGGCAGGCTGCGGAAGGGGAGACACAAGCTCCTTCTAGAGAAGTCTCAGCTCCTCTCAGATCTGCCTGGACTTTCCCACCGGTACCCGAACCTCAGAGGGGGGCTGCCTCGCACACCTCATCCACCTCTGTCGGCGGCGCACCTACTGGGCGCGGAGCCTTGGGCCTGTCCCCTCTGCCGTGGAGCAGTGGAGGCCCCCAGACCCACCCCAACCCAGGCCTCCATTCCTCAGTCACTCTTGCCCCAGCCACTCACCACACCTTGAGACTTTAAGCCAATTCTGGAACCCTCTGAGCCTGTTGCCTCCCATACCCCCATGGTTTTGGGGCTTGTGAGGAAAATGCAAGAGTACCCATGTTGGATGTCAAACACGGTGCTTGGCACAGAGTAGGTGCTTGACCAGTGCTGGCTCGTCCCCGGGCTGTTAGCCGTTCTCTCCCTATAATACCCAGAAGATGCCTTAGCTCCAGGGTACGGATTCTGAATCTGGGGTGCTAGGGAGCCTGAATGGGCTGTAACTGTGTGGCACACCACAAGCATGCGTTGTCTGGGAAGAGGCACCACGGCTTTCATCAGATGCTCAACAGGGGTCCCGGTGACCAGTGACAGTCACTTTTATGGCATTTGCTGTGTACCAGGTATGGTGCTAAGCCCTGTGCACCTACCAGTTGCTGAGGGGTGGAGGCTGTTATTTTACCCATTTTATAGACGGGGAGAACAAGGCAGTGAGAGGTCAAGTAGCTCACTCAGAAGATTTGAGCCCAGGTAGCCTAGCAACAGAGTCAAACTCCTAACCCCTTCAGCATACTGCTCTTCCCGCCACAAGGAGCAGGGCCCCTGGAGGCCTGTGTACCTTTAGCCTCTCAGGGGAGCCTCATTTCTGTACAACGTGGGTTCCTGTGATGGGAGGAGCCCGTGGCAGGGTGGACCCTTCTCTGAGCCTCCTGGGCCTGCCCACCTGTGAAGCCATGTGCTGGTGCGTCCCCCTCATTCCCACCCCCGCCTGGAGAGCCAGCCAGTAAGGGGCCTGGCTCTGGGCCCAGCAGGGGCCACGTTTCTCCATCCTCTCGTCTTTGGAAATAAGTTTCAGTATATTGAAAATATAATTACTGAGACTCTGAAACAAGAGCCGTGGGATCCCAAGAGCCCCCATTCCTCCCCGTTAATTCCTTCTTATAACATTTCCAGTCTTTGTGGCTGCACTTGTATTAAAAGCTCAGGGTTTTATTAAAAATGGATTTATTTACCCAAAAAGAGATAAAACCCCAAACTTTGTCAGAAGCCTGTTGGCTTTCACTTCCCAGCAGGTCAGGTGTGGCTCTTCCTGGGGAGAGCCGGGCCCTTCTGTCCTCTGTCACCCAATTGCCCACTGGCCCCCCTCTGAGCCCCACTTGCCCATGAGCCTCCCGGCAGCCCAGGGTGGGAGTGTGTATGGGGAGATGCTCACAGGGCTCTGAGGCCTGAGGGTTCTTCAGCCATGAAGCCCTACCTTTGCAAAGGCCACCACTGACCCCTGTTCTGGTCCTCCCAAGGTGTCCTTGTCTGTAGGCCCACCCGGCTCAGCCCAGCCACTCCTGGGTTGTGTGTGCCTGGGAGCATGCAGGTGCCCCTTGAGGTTGACTGTGTAGTGACTTTCTGGAAAGGTGCGCTGGAGACTCGGGGCCCAGTTAACCTGGCAGTCTAGGCCCTGCCCTCAGCAGACCCTGATACTGGGACACATTTGGGGCCCAAGACAGGGCTCTAAAAGAGGGAGTTGTCCCCGTGTCTGGAAAGCCCATCCTGGCACCTGAGCCTCACACCAGCGTCCCACACTGTGGGGACCTACTCCTGGAGACAAACCCAGGCCTCTCCTATGTGAGGAGTGGGCCCCCCAAAAAGAGCCCTCCGTGGGGTGACGTTGGGGGAAGCAGTTCCTGCAGGCACTGAAATGCTTCCCAAATGACTCCCCACAGACGCCTGGGTCTGGGGCCATTAGCAGATATTACAGGGAAAGAGTCTGTCTTCAGATCAGAAAGCCTGAGAGAACAAAGGTTAACAGGGTTGCTGGGGTTTGGTTTGGTTTTTTTAAAAAACCACTTTACTACATCGAGGAGCCTTTACTACACTGAAGCCCAGAGGAATAGTGGGATATGCAAGTTGCCCCAAATCTGACATGAGCTAATGCTTGCGAAGTGCTTAGATTAGTGCCTGCCACATAGCACGGACATTCCTAAATGGCAGTTATCGTTATTAAAGCAGAAACCTGGTGTGGAGGTGGCATCGCTGGGCGGGCAAGAGCATTTTGGAACCAAAGTACCTGACTTTGAGCCCTGGCTTCACCTTCCCTTCCTTGCAGTGGGACCTTGGCAAGGCCACTTAACTTGATCAAGTTCCTCGGTTTCCTCCTCTGGAAGACGAGGCTTGTGGGGTAGGCGTGAGGGCGTGAGGGTGAAGTAAGTTAGTCCATAGAAGGCATTTGCAGCGGCACTGGGTGCAGAGTGGGTGCTGGCGAGAGAACAGGGCCCGTGCCGCTGGTGCCTCCTGGTCTCTGGCACAGTTCATGTCCTCAGAACCTGCGTGGGGAGCGGCTCATTTAATGGTGTCTTTTTCCGATATCATAACAGTCTTTCCCCCCTCCCCCCCCGGTGGGGTGTACTCCTGTGTCCTGGGGGAAGGGGCCCCCAAGGAGGGCGCCAGACCGGCTTTCTGCTCGGCCTTGGCCTCAGGGCTGTGTCCATGTTTCTGCGGGAACCATTTCTCTTGGAACATTCTCTTACCTTCCCTCAGCTCGAGCTGGAAGTGTTCCAGATTGCTGCACACCTGGGCCCTGGGGAGGATGGAGGATAGCCACACAGGGACAGCACTGCTCTGGGGGTGGGGGATGGAGACGCCCCTTGTGGGTGTTGCGCCCCCAGGAGGAGGTGCTTGGGTAGGGGTGCAGGGTTCAGATTTCAGCTGATGGACAGCAGGTGGGTGAGAGGCAGCAGATCCAGGCCACAGGAGCTCATCACTAGACATGTAAATGCCAGGGTGGGTATTTCCCTGGGGGATGGGGACGGGGCTGTAACCAGGGAAAAGTGCAGCCGGGGCCAGAGCCTCAGGCAGGCAGGGCGGACGGGGCGGTGGCTGGCTGACTGCATGATTGGGCCTGGAGAGCAAGGCGGAGGTTGCCGCGGGCAAGGGGAGATGTGCAAGTGGTGGTGATGGTGATGTGAGACTCTTTAGTACGTCCCTTTCTTCCTCAGCCAACCAATCCATCAACTGATATTTGAATGTGCCCATTATATGCCAGGATCCCTTCCTGGAGAACCTTAGGCCTCCACGTCCGCGCCTGTACTGTACCTTTTGCCTCCGTATCATTTTCTCTCCCTGGCAAGCTCCCACTCATTCTTCATGACTCGTCCTAAATGTTGCTGTCTGTACAACCCTTTGCCAGCTCTTCCAGATGGACTTCTGCACTTCGGGGTATTTCTGCATCTAAGCACCCTTCGATGCATAGAGCAGTGTCTGTGAGCCCTCCCCACAGGCTGTGTACTCCCTAAGAGCAGGGACCCCTGAATCCCCATCCTGGTAGTCCCAGATCCCGGTTCCTTCCCCCACCCCTGTGCACCCCCTTCCCCCAGTGCTGCAGGGAGAAGGAACAGGGTGTGGGACAGAGCCATTTGAGGCAGGAGCTGCTGGTTCCAGTGCTGGATAGGGCATGGGTCATAGGGCCGTGGTGGCCTCTGGGATCATTCCTGGAGATACTCACTTTCAGGATTTATGATGCTTTTGTTAGTAGAGTAACTGATCCATGATGTTCTCCTTTACTCAAGTCCTAGTGAAAGCAAGGTCCCAGGGTTTTTGCTGTTATTCATATTTAGGTGGGGCAAACCGAGACCAGCAATTTGATGGGCGGTTGGGATAGAGATCAGATCTCTTGTCCCCTGGCTTGTTTTTCCTCTTTCCTGGGTGGTTACAGCAGATGAGGGGACATGGGGAGGGGAAGGGGGAACGAGAGCATTAGCAGGATTAGGCCTCTCCATGGGACTCCAAGGTGTTTGCCAAGGCCTTGGGGTTATGTCCCCAGATTGATGGGGACAGCTGAGACCTGAACCCTCAGCAGCTTCCTAGGCTGGCCTTGTAGCAGGGAGTCCACTACCTGGGGAGGGAAGCTGCAGGTGCCAGGGCAGCTACAAAGAAAGATGGACACCCCGGGGGTGGCCGAGCAGCCAAATCAGGTCCCTCCTCTCTCCTACCCAGGGCACAACGGTGCGAGTTATCACCGCCATCGACCAGGATAAAGGACGTCCCCGGGGAATTGGCTACACCATCGTCTCAGGTAAGGCCTCGGTGCTCCTGGCACCCCACCCCCACTGTAGGAGCACCAGGCTCTGCAGGGCTGTGCAGAGGCCTGGGTGTGTGGACAGTGGTGTGAGGGGACAACCCTGGGCAGAGGACCTGGGAAGGTGACTGAGTGGATGAAGGAGGGAGGAGGAAGAGAGCTGGAGACTGAGGCTAAGATGTTGGGGGCCACTTGGGTGGTGTTGGGAGATGGGAGTATGCACCACTGTCCAAGGTCCAAGACATCTGAGCACTTTGGGGTTCTGAGCCTGGGTCACTGAGGGCTCCCATTTCGCCTCCTTAATGTGCTGTAGATGTCTCTTTGTTTTTTTTTCCTGACTTGATGAAAAGGTGGCAGTTTGTACATCATTTTAAAATGAATAGAACTGCAACTTTAGCCAATTTCATGCTCTTCACATTTCTGACCACTAGGAGTTCATATCTTGTCGAAAATGTTGCAGGGGAGGCACAGAGCCCCTCCTCTCGCACCCCTTTTCTTGGTTAAGCAGAATAGTGACCGGCTGCAGAGAAGGTTCCAGGTGGTGGGATCCCTGACCCCATGTCCCCACTTAAGGACAGACCAAGGAGCTCTGCTTGGCTGTCCCAGGGCTGGGTGGCTTTGGAGAGAGGGAATTGGTGAGAGGCCCATGAGGGGCTGCTCACTCACGCACAGACTCTGGCTCTGTCCCTATGCTCCCCCCACCCCCCACCCCACCCCACATGTGGCCTTCCCCACTGCCCACTACTCAGTGATGGGTCAGCCTCATGCCTCTGGGTATACCAGACTGATGGCCGGGAAGATGGCAGGCCACCAGGCCGGTATCTACCCTATTGCCTCTCCCAACCACACCCCCATAACAGTGAGTGACATTTAGGGGACATTCTTTCCCTAAAGCTCAAAAGATACCAAGGTGTAATGATCAAGAACATAGAGGATGGAGTCTCATGAGCATATTGCCTTGGGTGGGTCTCTATACCTCAGTTTCTCGTTCATAAAATGGGAGCAGTAGGAGTACCTATCTTGGGTGGTTAAGTGTCAGAAGACTTAATATATATGAAGAACCTAATTAAGGTTGTAAATACCTTTATATGTGTTAGTTGCTATTATTATTATTATTATTATTATTATTATTATTATTATTAGCAGGTAATAATAACCTTGAGAAGGTGGGAGAGTTAGCTGGTAGGAGGAAGAGCCCCACACACACACATCCTTGGGAATGCAGGAAATCAGGGGTTTTGTGGGACCTGCAGCTGCTGGCTTGACTATTATTGTGTCTGTAAGGCTGGGGTACCCCAGGCCCCAAAGCAATGCCAAACCAGCTCATGTGGTCAGCAGCAGTAGCATGGGTCCGGGCCTCTCCTCCCCCATCACATTTCCTCCCCATTCTGGTGCCCAGTACAGGACTCAGCAGTGTAAGCCCCATATGTACTTGTGGAATGAAGGAAGGAAGAAGAGAAGGAATATGACTCTAGGGTCTTGGGTTTTCAAATTCCATCATGCCCAAGAATCACCTGTGGCTTCTACCAAAAATGCAGAGTCCTTGGCACCCACGGGGATTCTCCTTCTGCGGAACTGGGGTTGGCCCCAGGAATGGTCCTTTCTCACAGTGCCCGGGATATGGATAGTCCTTAGGCTAGGGTGTGGGAAAGCTAGTCCTAGGAAGGAAGGAAGGCATTCTGCAGGAAGGCAGAGTCCCCCTGGGAATCAAGGGGCCCTTTCTTGCTGAGCAGAGGAGGAGGGAGGCCCCATACTGGTGCTGATCTCCTTCATGAGTTTTTTAGTTTGGGAAGCAAAGGAAGTGCCTCCCAGGGATAAGGGGCTTGTGCTAGAGACCTAAGGGAACACCAGTGAACGCCAAGAGTGATAGAGTTGAGGGGCCAGGATAAGGTGGCAGCATAAGGGGACACTGGCTGGGTGAGGGATTGTCTCCTCGTCTCATTGCCTGTGGGCTGGTTTCAGACGTACCCCAGCCTAGATGAAGGTGGGGAGCAAGGAGCCAGGAGCTAGCCTGAGGTCATGGCCAGACGGGAAATTCCTGTGTGACACTGAGAGGCCATCCTCCAGGGCATTGGTCCATTCTAAGTTCCAGGCCACCAGCCTTGGACCCGTAGGCCCTCTCCAGCCCTCAAAGATGGCCTCAGCCAGCTCTCCCTCCTCACTCGCTCCCCGGGGAGCAGGAGGCTGGAGGGCAGAGCTGCTCAGCCTTTGGTATCTGGGCTGGGCTCTGAACCCTGGAGTCTGGGGACAATTGTCTGTGGTAGCATATTATGAGATGTCCAGGAGCATACTCTCCTGGGCCAAGACCTCAAGTGTGAACAACAGGATGAGAAGTAAGACCCAGGATATGAAACTACAGGTAGGCAATGTTTGTGAAGGTGGGGCCAGGAGGCAGAAACTTCCAGAAGGCTTAGCATAACTTTGTAGGATTCCCCCTATGCCAAAGATGTGCTTTGAGGGCTTTTGGAAAGGATGACATATGGGTTTCCTCTCACACGCCAGCTGATTGATTGATGATGGCTACTTGAAGAGAACCATGAAGCCAAGCAGGCTCAGTGTGGTATTCAGTTGGTAGAGTCTGCTACGGGTACAGAAAGAGAGAGGACAGACAGCCCCCATGGCAAACATTTGCCATCCTTGCTAAGACCTCACTTACAGGGTGGCCATGATGGTTCTTTAACTCTCTCATGGGTGTTCATCACCACACAGCCCACAACCCCACCCAAATTCTTTTTAGGCAGCTTGAGAAAAGGGCCATCCTTCTCTCCCCATCCTGAGTACCTGGCTCACCTGGCTGCCTGCCCACCTGTTTCTGCCCACCCTTCTCCCTGGCCCTGGGCTGGCATGATCTCCCTATAATCCAGCCTCAAGGTGAGTCTAAAGCAGGCAGACAGGCAGGAGGGTGAAGACCTCAGGGGAGCTGTAGCCAGAAAGCTAGGATATGGCCTCATCTCTACTTCTCCCAACCAGCGTAGATACTGCTGCAGAGCACATTGGCTGCCAAGGATCTGGCCCCACACACTTGCCTTTCTGGTGATGTTAAGTCTCAGCCCAGTGTCTGTTTGGCTTGAAGCAGGAGGACGGAGTGCCCACAAGGGCACCCTCACACCGCTGACTGCCCCAAGCTGGCCCTGAGTACCCCCATGGAAGCCTGCTCTGGTCCTAGATGTTAGGAAACCATTTTCATTTGAAAGAAAAAAATGAGAGTCTCGGGCTCCTGGAGCCAGGTGTGAGTCCTGACAACCACTATGGGTGACTGAGTCTCTGGGCACCTCCAGAGCCTGGGCAGGGGGTGGCTCTGTCCACACATGGGGGGACACAGGTGTGAGCCCATGAGTGATCCATGGCACACGGTTAACCTGCTTGGCTCCTTTAGACCCCCATCCCCTCCGGGCTGTTTATCAGCCCTGCAGCTGGGGGGATTTATGTCTGCACACCAGCGTTTTCACCATTACTAATGACCCCACTGTTTTGCCAAGAACAAAGAGGCCTTCAGAGGTGAGTTATGGCTCCATTGCCATCAATTTGTTCTCAGCCTCTTGTGGCCAAACTGAGACTGAAGGATGACAAGGTTCTTTCCCACAGAGGACCTGGCACGGGCCCCATCTGCCTCCTCAGCCTGTGCCTGCCCTGTCACTCACCAAGGGCATCACTTCCTCCAGGGTCCGAACAAAATGGGGCTCCCGTCCCCAATGGCCAGCCCAGCCTGGGGTCTGAACAGATACCCTCCTTTGCCAGATGGAGACAGTCCTGCTTCAGGGGGCAGCTGTGCCCCACCCCACGCAGAGCACTGAACTTGCGACTCAAAGTTGTAGGTTCAAGGCCCAGCTCCGGCACCTGCAGCAGTATGCCAGAGAAAGGCGTTTGACCCCTCTTCACCCCATAATCGTCATCTTGTGGTACAGGGTTAATAATCTCTATGGCAGATAAAATGGTGCCAGAGAGACTCCAAAGGGCCATAAAGTATTAAACATTACTAATTATCAAGGAAAGATCAGGCCCAGGGGTCCTGGGGACTTCTATTCGCTCATTTCCTCTTTTATCCATTTAAGCAAAGTGGTTCCGAGTGTGGGCTCTGGCGCCGCTGTCCACGGTGCTGACCCCTGGCTGGACTGGCCAGTATGATTGCCCTGTGGCTAGGGCACTGAGCACTTGACGTGTGCCTAGAGTGTAAGGTGACCTACAGGATTTGGGAGGCTTAGTATGCAAAATGGTTTATAAAACATCTCATTAATAATGTTTTCTCCTGATGATGTGTTAAAGTGATCTTTTAGATACGCTGATTGAGATACATTTTATTAAAACTAATTTCATCTATTGTTTAATGTGGCTACTAGAGAAGTTAAAATACCACATGTGGCTCACATCCTATTTCTTTTTTTAAAATTTTATTTAAATTCAATTTGCCTACATATAGTATAACATCTAGTGCTCATCTCATCGTGTATCACATCCTATTTCTGTGGGCAGCTCTGTTCCAGAGTTAGACTGCCTCGCTGGCGTGCTCTCCTGACCAGCTGTGTAACCTTCGAACTGTCAGTTTTCCAGTCTATGAAATGAAGGGAAGAGTAGCCTGAGCTTCCCAGGGAGGCTGTGCACCCACAGGAGCTAAGATATGTAAGCACAGAGAGGGGCACTTGATTTTAATGCTCAACGAATGTGGACTCTTGGCATCCACCTAAAGTGGATGGAGGGTCTTCTGTGGGCCAAGAGCTGCACTAATGTCCTGAGAGTGTGTGGGGCCAGAGGCACCATCTCGACCTCAGGAACCTATAGTGTAGGTAGGGAGGCAGACTGAGAAGCAGGGGCTGTGTAGACAAGGAGTCATGGCTCCCTAGGGGGCCCATTAGATGGTTCTCTATACTTCTCTGTGTGTTTAAAAATATCTGTAATGGGAAGTGAGAAAGAATCCATGGGAGGGTGTGCCTCCCCCACCAGCCGTCACTGGGATCAGGAAACTCACTGAGATCACCTAAGCCACCCACTGACTGATGAGCATGAACTAGCCAGGAACTGTGGAGTTGGGGTGTTGCTGGCAGAGGGAACAGCGTGTACTGGGATCCCAGAGCAGGAGAGAGTGCACATTCGTGGAACTGCAGTAATTCAGCATGGCTGAGCGTGGCATGCAAGAGAGGCCTTGGAGGAAGGAGGCCACAAAGGGAGGCAGGGCCCAGCCAGGCAGGGTGTGGAATGCCCTGCTCAGGAGAATGCCAGGCCTTGCTCCTGAGGGTAGCAGGGAGCCAGTTCAGCAGGGGAGGGACATGGTTGAAGAGCATTGTGGGAAGCTCACTGTGGTCAGACTGGACCCAGTGGGCTGGGGGAGGGCAGGTGGGAATAAGCAGGTCCAAGGGGAGGCTGTCGTGGTGTCCCCCAACTGGCCATCCCAGTGGGGGAACAGAGACAGCAGAGCCAAAGGAGGGTGAGGAGGTCGAGGTGACAAGAGGTGGCTGTTGGGACAGGTGGCATAGGACCAGCCCATGGCCTGAGATGGCTTTAGAGCCCCCTTGAACAGGGACGTTGCTTAATTTAATATCTGACCACTCTGTGTTCTGGAGAAGAACATTGTCTTCCTAAGTGCCCTTGAGTGGGTGACCGAAACTCTCGAAGGACCAGATTCCCCAGCTTTTAATGGGGCCAGTTGTATCTTTCTCAGAGTTGTGAAAATAAAAATAAGTGAGTTCACTCTCTAAACTGAGCGGTGTTTGGTGAGTGTCCTCAGGGCACTGCATGGTAGGCCTCAAAAGACGCCAGACATTTCCCTCCTGCCTTGCTGCCTGTCAGGATGCGGCGGAGACAGGCATGTGGCGTGCTGTCCGAAGCCCACATCACTAGCCGAGGCCACTCTAACCTGCCAGCAAGCAGGGTTCCCCTGGTGGCCAGAAGCCCAGGCTGAAGGCTTCCATCATTCAGTCCCAAAGGGCACCGAGGGTTCTATCCTGCCATCACCTTCCTGCAAGCACCCAGACTTCTCACTGTTTCTCCGTCCCCTGAAGTCGGGAGCCCATCTACAGGAGGCTGTGAAGCAGCGATTCTCAGCATGACGGTCTTAGACCAGCAGCAGCAGCACCTGGATGCCTGTTGGACATGCAAACTCTCAGGCCCTGTCCCAGAATTACTGACTCAGAAGCCTGGGAAAGGGGGCCCAGAAAACTGTCTTAAGGAGCCCTCCAAGTGGTTCTGACACTCTCTGAACTTTTCCGGAAGCATTTTCAGTTTCCACACATGTTAGACTGATGAGTTCTGTCAATTGACTCTCTCCTTCCCACGACTGCTGCTGCAGGGACTCCTTTCCAGTGCCAGAAGGGCTGGGGAGTGAGGGTGTGGCCAACAGCCCACGCTAGCGCTTTCCACCACGCCCTGTGCCACAGCCTCTCTTTTAGCCCAGACACCACCTTCCAGGCTGTGGGGGCCCCATCTCTCCCACCAACCATGCCTTGCAGCCCACATCCCTTTCCTCATCACAGCCCTGCCTGCCTGTCCTTCTGCAGCTCCAGAGCATCCCCCAGGGGGAGAGGAGGGGAAGAGCATTTATTGGGCACCTGTCGTGCACTGAGCACTGGCTGGACACATTTATCTCCCACAGCTATTTCTGAGGGAGATATTATTACTCCATTCTGCACACAGTAAATTGAGGCTTAATGAGCATATAGATTGGCCAAGGGTCACAGCTACTAAGTAGAAGAGCAGGGATTTGAACCGAAGTCTCTCGGGCTCCAGAATACACCCATTTTTCATAACAATAGTGGTTCTCAAAGTGTGGTTTCCAGACCAGTGGCATCAGCATCAATATCTAATAATAGGAATTATTAGAAATTAAAGATTTTGAGTCCTACCCTAAACTACTGGATTGGAACCTCAGGGGGTGGGTCCCAGGTGATGCTGACACTGCTGGTCTGGGAACCACACTTTGAAAAGTACTGATCAGGAAAAGCCTATGCGGTCAACTGGGGTGATACTACCTTCAAGGAGGCAAAAATTTGTTATGAGGGGCAAAAAGTGTTTATAAAGCACAGGTAGGTATAAAATGCAGATATATCAGCAGTATTAAAATTTCATGGAAGGGGGAGCAATTCAGAAAACATGTCTTAAGTGGCTGGTAGTGGGGGCGATGACAGGAAGGTTGAGAAACATTGGCCTGGAATGAAGAATCAGTGAGCAGTGTCAGGGTCAAAACCCCTCACCCCAGCTTGAAGGGCAGTGGCCTCACCACCAGCCACACTGGGGACCTGCCCAGGGGTGTTAGTGAAAGACAAAGCCCTCACGTGCCACTCTTTACTGGATTTTGCTGTAATATTAACGAGCGAGGCAGTTTCTTGAAAATGCATTGAGCCCTTTGAGTGAAGGCTGTGTGTGTGTGTGTGTGTGTGCATGAGTGTGCAATGCGTGTGTGAGGAGAGAATAATCAGATACAGCCAGACTTGCACAAGCTGACATGTATGCCAGTTACTGAATCGGGCCCCTGGCCGTGGCCTGGTGGGAAGCAGCTATCACAGGAGCCCATCGTTTGAAATACATCAAAGCCCTTGTGATTAAACCACTTGGCATTTTTCTTCCCCACCCCTGAGAAGTGAAAACTCAGGGATATCAGACCTGCTTTAGATCTCTGAATCGCACGCCACAGCCCCCAGCTTGGGGGTGCACAGCAGGTGTCTGGAAGCGCCAGAAACTTTGGAGCATCTGCTGGGCACAGGGGAAAATGACCCACCTGGCTGGAGCCAAGAGGTGGCCGGGGAGAAGTGAAAGGCAGATCCGAGACAGGCAGCGGGGCCAGTTGGTGGAGGCCATAGAAGGCAAAATAAGAAGGCTCTTGAGTAAGGCGGGGGGTTGAGGAGGGTGAACAGGGAGTCATTAGAAGCTTCATCTCATGGGAGTTCCAGATGGATTGGAACAGGAAGCCCTGGGACGAAGATGGTCCGCTCCTAGGCTGTCACACCAACTGGGAGGGGTGGTCGTTGTGCAGATGTACAAGAAGGCAGGCAGCAGGCTCTGGTGACATACTGAAAAGAAATAGTACAAAAAAAGGGAGGAGACAAAGAAGCATCTAACCTCTGAGTCTAGGTTTTTGGGGGTCCTGGTGGTGGCCTGGGCAGAAAGGGGCATATTCAAAAGGAAAGTTGATCTGTTTAAACCCGTGATTGCTACCCCAGACCTGCATCACCACACATACCCGGATTCACCAATCCCATCCCAAGGCAGACATCACTAATTGATCCCCGCACACTTTCCCGGTCTCCGGACAGGTCTCCAAGCCTTACCCAGCCCTCCAGAAGCCACTGGCAAATTAGTAGGCATTCTCTCTAGAGCAGGAACAAATGTGTCCAAGGTTTATTCCACTTGTAGCCCATGACTGTCTTCATTCATAAATATCTAGGGACAGTGCCTCTGGTGGGTTTTTATATAATTATACAAGTATACTGGGAAACTGGAGGGTATTATGCTGAGTGAAGTAAGTCAATCGGAGAAGGACAAACATATGGTCTCATTCATTTGGGGAATATAAAGAATAGTGAAAGGGAATAAAGGGGAAAGGAGAGAAAATGAGTGGAAAATATCAGGGAGTGTGACAAAATATAAGAGACACCTAACTCTGGGAAATGAACAAGGCGTGGTGGAAGGGGAGGGGGTGGGGGTTGGGGTGACTGGGTGACGGGCACACTTGACGAGATGAGCACTGGGTGTTATACTATATGTTGGCAAATCGAACTCCCAATAAAAAAATATCCAAAAAAACCCCACAAATATACTGGGAAAATATATATATTTATTTAGTTTTAAAGATTTTATTTATTTATTCATGAGAGACACAGAGAGAGAGAGGCAGAGACACAGGCAGAGGGAGAAGCAGGCTCCCCACAAGGAGCCCGATGTAGGACTCGATCCCAGGACTCCAGGATCACACCCTGAGCTGAAGGCAGATGCTTAACTGCTGAGCCACCCAGGCGTCCCTGGGGAAATATTTTTTTAATATTTAATATATACATATATGTATTTAAAAAAACTGGCATATTATTAACAGTTCTCCCCCCACCATACCTAAATGACATTGATCTCTCCCACCAAGGCTCCGTTTCTCCTGGTGAGCCTCAGGAAAGCCTGCACTTCCTCCCCCCACCCCTCCACCCCCCATCTTTCTCCCTCCTTCTTCAGGGATGGGCGACTTCCCAGCCTGTTCCTGCTCCCAGCACTCTCCAGTGCCCGGCCTTTGTGATAAACCAGAGAAGCCCTTGTTCCTCCTCCCTCCTTTAAGGACGCCCTCTGTGCCTTTCAGGCCAACAGCAGAACCGTGCTCCTTGCGTCCTTCCCCTGAGAACATCCGTCAGTGGACCTCTGAGCAAGTTCTCTGCGGTCTGAGACCCTCCCTCCCCACTTCCGCTCTTTCCCATACCCTCTTCAGGGGCACGTGTCCCTGTCCCTTGCTCAGGATACTGCAGAGCCTCCTACATGTCCCATGTACCGTGGGAGCCCCCCCCCCCGCCCCACGAACAACCCCCCTAGGGCCCAACTAGCACCTCTTCTGCTACCCGTCGGGTCCTCCTCCCTAGCTGGGCAGGGACCGCACCTAGACTCAGCCCAGGAAACTTCTCTTCGGGCGCACCTGGGTCTGGTACATCAGTCACGGCTGGAGGTTGCTCATGGGGCTGCGGATTATTCTAGTTCATGGCTGGAGGTTGTTTGGCAGGGACGTTCTTGTCCAGTTTCCCTGTGTCAACAAGCATTTGTCTTTTTAACAAATTTGCCTCTTGTCCACTTTTTCCTCATCTCTCAGGTGACCTCTTTGTACTGGATTTCCAAGGCTTTGAGATCTTTAGAGGATTATGAAATTAGCTGCCATCTATTTTGCATTTTCTCTCTGTATTCGCTTGGCACACCTCAGGCTCTCGGAACTCTTAGAGACATAATTCTTGGATCATGATCAACATCTGTCTATGTTGGCCCTCTTTAGCTACATTATTAATTTTTAATAACATCGTGGACACCCATGAACCCCCCCACCCCTGCAGCCACCCCAAGAGCCAGACTGTCCTCCATACCTCACATCTGGCTGCATTCCTCCCCATCTTTGAATCTTGGGTTTGTTTTCCATTCCCGTGCTTGTGTGATCCTTTGTCACATATACACGGATCACATATTGTTTGGGTTTAGTTGCCTTTGAAGCTTATTTAAAAAGTATCATGTTATATGCGTCGTCTCCGGGACTTGTGTTTTCTTTGCCCGATATTACATATCTGGGATTCATTCGTATTTTGGGGGCGTAGGTCTCATTTGTTCCTTTTTATTACCGCATAGTCCTCCGTCACGTGAAAATGCCACAGGCAATCTGTTTTCCTGCTGATGAGTGCGTGCACTGATCCCTGCTATCGCGAATCGTGCTGCTATGAACAACACCTTGTGTGTCTGTCACTGAGCATGAGACTTTGCCTTGGCTAGACACCGTCTCTGACCCTCGCCATAAGCCCGGGATCTGGCGGCCCAGAGCCATTTTACAGACAAGGAAACCAAACTCACGGATCTCCTGAAACGTGCTTTTAGGGTCACACAGCACAGAAGGGGTGGACACAGTATTCGAATCTCTATCTCCCTGCTTCCCAAGCTCACAGTCTTCCTGCCATCCTTTACCATGCTGCCTGGGAAATGAAATGATTCGTGTCAACCCGCTCGTCTGGGTGTGGACTGGAATCCCAGGATTCTATCATTCATTCAGTTAACCCTGAATATTGCCTGTGTGCCTACTGTGGGCCAGGCTCCATGCTGGACCCTGGGGACCCACAGCGAAGTGAAAGCCACTGTCACTGCCCCTGTGGAACCCACAATCCACTGGGAAATGAGTCTACAAAAGCAGGGTCCGGTGGCTGGGGAGGGAGCACTGGGGAGTAAATACGGGGTGAGAAGAGGCAGTGGGGGTGGGGCCACCTGGGAGGGGGTCCGGAGGGCTGCTGTGCGGGCTTGAGCACCCCCAGGCTGTGGGCACTGGAGGAGATTTTGCCCCTCCCCTCAGAAAAGGTCTCAAATATCTTTTGGGGGCTTTGAACCTGAGATGAGCCCCTCTAAGCAGCTCAGATTCCCAGCTCCCTTTTTCATCTGACTCCCTGGATGACTGCTCAGCTTTCAAGGCAGCCCCCAGCCGGGGCTAATCTGAAATAAAAGTTTTTATTTATCTAGCTTGATACCTGGTGCAAGGTTAAATCATACAAGAGAAAAAGCAATAAAAGAGAAAGATTAAGCGAAAGGCGCCGTCTTAGGCATGCCCTTTTGCAATATGGTTACAAAGATATTAAACCTGAAGTCACCCAACAACCCCACGCTGCAGTTCCCCGGCTCTCCGGGCTCAGCTCCGCAAGGCAGAGGGAGGAGGAGTGGGTGGGGTAGGGGCACAGGTGGGGGCCGCCCTGGGGCTCCCTGCAGACCGGGTAAGTAAGCAGATGGAGTTGCAAGGAGCTCAGCCCATCAGCATCTCCCACCCCCCACGCAGCTCTGATTCATGACTCCCCCGAGGGAACAAAAATGTTGACATCTGCCCCTGCATTCCTGCCAGCACATCCGTGTCTTCGGTGGTGTTCGCTGTGTACCAGCTATGAGCAGGGCCCCCCAGGGAGGGGGCTCAAGTGTCAGGGGACCCCGAGCAGGTTACTTCTCTTGTTTGTGCCTCAGTCTCCGCATCTGTGAAGTGGGAATGTTAACAGAGTTTAAAAAAAAAAAATTGTCCTCTGGTTGATGACAAGCACACACAAGAAAAGATACTAGGGTTGCTCAGCTGTAGGTGGGAATGGAATCTCTAAAAATACTGAAGTTACTGGCTTGTGCCCATCTTCCCTGCCTGCAAAACCTAACACTTCAGCTCTCTGTAAAGCCCCCAGGTGTTGCAGGGGCCCCTGTGGTGCGGAGAGACAGGTGATTCCATGTGCTATATGACTGACCTGGTCTTCTGCCCCTGACCTCTTGTGGGCATCCCCTGCACCAAGCCACCGGAGGTGGGTAACTCACCTGGGCCCCTGTTGTCAGCACCCTTCCATAGCCACTGGAATGGCCCAGCTTCCCCTGGATGTTCCATGATCCCAAAACCAAAATGGACCATGGGGAGAGACCAGGACTGCTTCTCCCCGACTATTGCTGCTGTGCTTGAAACCTGGGCCCCTCGGCACCCTTGCTTGAGTCCCTGTGCATTGTCTGCCCCGCTCCATATAAGCAGCTTCTCCAGTTCCGGCCTGTAGTCCCCCTCTCCATAGGGCCCAGACAGGGCCATGGGGACACCATGCCACCCTCCCTACTCCCAATCTGTGTTTAAAGCAATTTAAAACAAGAAAGGGAGGGGCGCCTGGGTGGCTCAGTGGTTGAGCATCTGTGTTTGGCTCAGGTCATGATCCTGGGGTCCTGGGATTGAGTCCCTCATTGGGCTCCCTCCCGGAAGCCTGCTTCTCCCTCTGCCTATGTCTCTGCCTCTCTCTGTGTGGGTCTCTCATGAATAAATAAATAAATAAAATCTTAAAAAAAGAAAAGGTGAGGGGGGAGGAGAAGGGACCTTTCTTTTAGTGAGAATGTCAACCCCTGCAAGCCCACCCATGAGTTCACTAGACATGTCCATATAGGCCCCAGGGAAAACCCAACTGCACAAGTACTTCATCAGGAAAGCTTGAAGCATAGCATATAGAACATATACCTCAAGAGGTCAGAAAAAGGTGTGTTCTCTGAGAAGGCAGTGCTCTTGGGATGATTTGGAGACCATAAGGAAGGGAAGTGTCACCAGCCAGGGCAGACTGTGAGCACACAATTTCTGGAACTTCCTTTCCAGCCCGAACACCCTCTTGCAGCATGGGACTCCCCCTGGAGACCTCCGAATGCCAGACTAAGGAGCAATCACAATCAATCATAGTGGCCAGCATTTTGCAAATAGCCCATCCAGATGCTTGACCTGCATCAACCCTTTTATTCCTGCCAATAATAACCCCATGAGATGGGTACTATTATTGTCATCCCTTTTTATAGAGGAGGACACTAAGGCCCGGTTGCCCAAGGCCATATGGCCAGTGGGTGGAAGAGCAGGCTGGCTCCAGAACCCACACTTCTGCAGGACCCCTGGCCCCACCGTCCCCTGCCCTGTCCCGAGCACCTGTTGTGACTGCCAAGGTTCGGGAACCGCCAGGCCTACCTCTGGGCTCAGCTGTGTAGCGGTGCCCCGCAGCCTCTCCCTCTGCCTCTCTGTCAAGTGCTCTGTCTGAGTCAATTAACTAGCTGCCCCATTCAAATATTTGACCAATATCCTGGAAACAGAGATTTCAGAGCAGATACTTTCAGACATTGATTGAAGTGAACAAACATTCTGGCAGAGAATGAATTTATTGTTCCCACAATCTCCTTCTGCCGCGCGGTGTTCCATCCCAGCCCCCCAGAAGGCATTGCTCTTATGGGGGGAAGTGAGGTGGAATCAGGCTTTCCAGCCCACTGCCCCCACCACCCGCCTCAGCTGCCGGTGCAGGAGGACCCCCACCCTGAAGGACCACATCAGTGAGGTGCTTTTGAATCAGTGCTAGCAGAGGCTGAAGGGCACTTCACAGCAGCAGCTGGTGTAGCAAGGGTTATTTTAAAGGAGCCAATGACCGATTTTTCTTCATAATGATGGTGGGAGTCTTTGGTATCCAAGAGAGCAATTAAGTTGAGACTTAAGGGAGCATTTTGCAAGTGAGGGCTTGAGGTCCTGGGGTGCAGTTGGTTCTCTAGAGGTCCAAAGGGACAGAAGAGTTGCCTGTTCATGACTCAGCAGATGCTTAGCAAGGTCTTCATCCAGCCTCCCTACCTGGTGATCTTGGGGAGACAGGCTCTAGAATGGAAAGTGGAAATGGGAAACCATTCCACTGAGAAGCTTGAGGACTTGTGGGGAGGGAAGCATATGAATAGCTGCTTATCCATCCACATGGCACTCATTGAGCAGCAAGTGCTGCCAGAAAGTCCTCACGCAGATCAGAGGAGGTAGAGAGTGCTGGGGGGCTAGGGCTGGGGTGAGGGCAACAGCTTCAACCACATGCCGATTCCCAGAGAGATGATTTTAAGTGGCACGCGGGTGGGGCGTGAAATCACATCGAAGCACACAGTGAAACGGTTATTCCCTTCTCAGTCCTTGCTCAGAATTTCTATTTCTGTCATTTCTGTCCAGGAGAAAGTCCAATTGGGTGCTCACACCTTTAACACCTCGTTCGCCTTTGGCTTATCTTCCCATTTAAGAAGAAGAGAGCTGGCTGGAGCCATCAGATGGCAAGCTGTTGTGGCTAAAAATCTAACCACATAGGCTCATTTTATCCATTTTACAATCTCTATTTATGGCCAGTGAACTGGTTCTCCATTTGTGAAGCTCTTAAGTGGATTCTTTTAGAATGAGTTGTTGATGAAAAAATTTAGCCCGATTAAAGAAAATAGTAAACAATAATACAAGTTACATGCAGATAGGGCAATAATTGGGAGGGGAGCATCCAAATGGCTGAAAATAAGGGGTCCTCATGGGCAGTAGACCTGAACTGGCCCTTTCCTCAGCTATCGAATTGAAGGGACGGGACAGTGGAGGCTCAGAGAATCCCACTGATAGCACGCAAAGTGCTCAGAACACCACCTGGCACCAGGCAAGAAGTCAGGACATACCAGCGCTCTGTTGGATAGGACCACGTAAGGAAGCCACCTTGGAAATGGGGGGGCAC
Source organism: Canis lupus baileyi (assembly GCF_048164855.1). Lineage (NCBI taxonomy): Eukaryota > Metazoa > Chordata > Mammalia > Carnivora > Canidae > Canis > Canis lupus. Next base: position 23,081,457 of record NC_132841.1, read on the forward strand.
TAGCACTGGGATGGGAGGGTGGGTGGGGGAAATGGGAAGGAGGGCATCCTGGGCAGGAGGAGCTGACTGGAGCCACGGCTTAGAGGGAGAGGACTATTCATGAAGTGCCTACAAGGCAACAGACGGACCAGCTGGGCTGCAGAAGAGGAAAGATGATTTGAAGGGTCTTAAGGGTCAAGTGAAGGAGTGTGGAGTGTTCCTTTTGGGGCATCTGTGGTTCCAAGAATCTGAGAGCACTTAGGAAGCTGGTTCCTGTGGGAACCCAGAGCAGCCATCCTGAGAGTAGGGCCTTCTGGAAGGAGGAACTGGAACAGCAAGCTTAAGCATGATCTTTCTTACGGTGTCCCATGGCTGTGGTAACAAACCACTACAAACTGTGGCTTATAGCAACAGAAATTTATTCTCTAATGGCTCTGGAGGCCAGAAGTCTAAAATCAATCTTATGGGGCTAAAATCAAAGCGTCAGCAGGACTGGTTCCTTCTGGGGAGCCCAGGGAGGATCCGTTTCTTGCCGCCTCCAGCTGCTGGTGGCCGTCAGTGTTCCTTCATCGGCACGTGGATGCACCACCCAACCTCTTTCCCCCTGGCCATGTTGCCTTCTCCTTTCCTGCAGTCTAATCTCCCTCTGCCTCCCTCTTCAAGGACCCCTGTGGTGACATGTAGAGCCCAGAGGATAATCTGCCCCTCCCATGATGCTTCACTGAATCATGTACACCATGTAAAGTAACATTCAGAGGTTTCAAGGATCAGGAGCTGGCTGTCTTTGAGGGCCATTATTCAGCCTACCACAGCATCTTTGCCCCACTCTGGTCTTTTGCCCCACTCATCTCTCTCTACCACACTGACCCCCTCGTGATCTCACCTGGTTCATCCGTGACGGCCATACTGCCCCCTCTCCATCACGGCTGCCCCTGGATTGTCCTTCTAGCTTCTGTCTCAGCTGTCAACCATCTTCATATTCTAGTTTTCTAATTCCAGAGTTCCTAGAGGGGGGGTCAGATTGGCCAGCTCATCATCACAAGCAGTATCCACAAGCCGTAGGGAGCTGGCAGCCCGGGTTGGTGTCACCCAAGACAGCCAGCGCAGAAGAGGACAACAGGGCTATGAGTGGGTGGGCCCTAATCCCTCTAGTACGCTTTAAATGACAGACAGATAGGCCAATGGGACAGAATGCAGCTCTTAGGACTAGACCCACATATAAACATGGGAACTTGATATATGATAAAGGTGGTGCCACAAATCAGTGGGGAAGAGATGACTTGTTTAGTAGCTGGTGTTGGGAAAACTAGCTCACTCTGTAGAGAAAAATAAAGCAAGTTCTCCACCATATACTGTATGCCAAGGTAGACTTCAGATGGATTAAAGATGTCAACGTGAACAGTAAAATACAAAGCTCATAAAAGGAAATGTGGGGGTATATCTTCATGACCTTGTGCTTGGAAAGGACTTAGCACCCAAAGAGCACATGCTGGCAGTGAAAGATGGATCTACATCAAAAGATTTCCAATTCAGTCAGAACATATGGACAAAGCTAACAACAGATGACATGTGGGGTGAAGATTTCTGCAACAATTAAAATCAACAAGGGACTATATAGACTGCACAAGGAATCCCTGCAAATCATTCGGGAAAAGTTGGAAAATTCAATGGAAAAATAGGCAAAGTGTATTCACCAGGATGGGAAAGCCTGCCAACGAGGGGAACGCAGGGTCAAGGTGCTGAAGCTGAGCACAGACCAGGGCAATGCAAGTGGCAACTACCGTGACCAACCTGGTCACACACATCCCCCATATGGGCACATGGGCCAGCTTCCCCCGCTGCCTGCTTTTGTGTGATCTCAGACCTGAGAACAGATTCAAAAGAGTCATTTTGCAGGTGGTTTGATGGTAGTAAATCCTACCTTTGAACTGCACTTAAGTGAAATATTATCTCCTCCCCCCAAAGTTCCATTCTTCTTAGTAGGAGACCGATATTACCAAAAAAAAAAAAAAAATGTGTTATTGTTTTGGATTTCCTCAAAAATTTTGTGGAAATTTATTTTCTCTCATTAAATAGGTACCAACACAATGTCCTCAATTTTGCCTCTTGACCTGCAAGGTCTAAAATATTTACTATGGCCTTTTCCAGAAAAGGTTTGCCAGCCCCTACACTGGAGAATACTCTATATCAGTTAGAAGCCACAAACTCGGAGGTTAAATCACGTGAAGTCACTGTTCTTGTAGGTCAGAAATGGTGGGATGTCAGCAGTTTCGTATGATTCAACTTAATAAATGTACAGAAAGCAAAAGAGATAAATCTTGAAAGCCTAGTTTTAAGTGGTGAAAGAACAGAAAGGAATAGCATGATACCATGTATGTCAGTAAAACAAGCCAATAGCAACAGTAGATATTTAACGATACTACGTGCCTGTGCATATTGGCAACTTCAGCAAAATGCTGGAATTGGCACTTCTTTGGGAGAAGGAGATGACCAAATGAGGGCTTAAGAGGAAAACGCAACAGTGGTGACATTTATTAGCATTTATTGGGTCATCGCCACATGCCCTGCTTTAAGCAGCTTACGCGTGTTGGCTCACTTGTCTTCACGGCAGCACCCCAGGGAAGAAGGTGCTGTCATTGTCCCTACAACATAGATGAGGAAACAGAGCTCAGGGAGGTTGAGGAACTAGCCCAAGGGCACTCAGCTTGTCGGTGTCGGAGCCGGGGTTGGACTGAGGCACTTTGGTCTCCAATTCTGGAGATCACGTCTGACGTTGAGAAAGCTAGGAGGGATTCAGAGGGATGTTGGGTCTGGCTCCACCCTTTTATCTCAGTCCCAACCTACTGTGTGTCCTGCTATTTCTTTCTCATCCTGCTTCTGCAGAATTCAGAGCACCCACCCTAGCTGCTAGCCATCCTCCAGAGTGTGGAGGTACGGACGCTGTCCCTACCTTGACCCAACTTGGAGTGATGGGATGGCCACCCACAGGATAAAATGACCGCCTAGATGCTCCCTGAGAAATGTCTCTGGCATTAGTGTGCTAAGGTAGCAGATCAGATTGGTCTGAGGTCAAATCCTGGCCCCGAGTGCAACAGCCTGTGGGACCGCTGCGAATCACTTCTGTAAATTGAGGTTAAAACACCTGCTTCAGAGGGGGCAGTGCTTAGCTCAATACCTGGCATATAGTAAATGCTCAGTAAATTACTATTATTCCCAAGTTCATTGACCTCATTTAGGGGAAGTGACTGCTTCCAACTGTATGTTCTCGAATAAAGGACAGTCCAGAAGAGTGGAGAGGAGTGGCACCTGGGTGGCTCAGTCAACTAAGCGCCTGACTCTTGACTTCAGCTCGGGTCATGATGTAAGAGTTGTGAGATTGATCCCCATGTTGGGCTCCGTGCTGGGCGTGGAGCCTGTTTGAGATTCTTGCTCTCCCTCTGCCCCTCCCCCACCTCTCCCCTCTCTCTCAAAAAACAAAGATAAAACCTTTAACAAACAGAAAAAGATGAGCGGAGAGGAGCCTGCAGCAGCCTATCTACCTACAAAGTCTGCCCGTCACTCCATTATCCATCTGTCTCTGTCCTTCCCTTCTTTAAGCCTTACCTTCCCACTCACAGCCTCCAGAAGCCTCCCTGACTCCCCAGCTTGCATGGTCTGGTTGATGGAAGCAGGGTGGTCAGCTCCATTCCATTTCTCATTAGATGCTCCTGCTGTCTGACCAGCCCAGCTTCCATGTTCTCTCTGACCTGTCACCTCTGGGCTAGGACCACCCTAGCCCAGAGGTGTTTAACGAGGCTCTGCCTTCTTTGCCTCATTCTCTCCCTCTCCATCATGGAATCCCCTGGAATGCACACACATCCATCAGGCGCCCTGGTTGTGAGCCACTGAAGCTGAGGCCTGCTTGGGCCCCAACCACGTTGCCCTGAGAACCCAGAAAGAAGCCCTGCTTTCCTGAGGGCCTCACGTGGGCCAGCTGCCAGGGGCCTCCACGTAAGTTGTGCGTCCTCAGGATGACACGGCAAGGGAGGAATGGCCTTTCCGCTTCACCTCTGAGAACACGGAGGCTCACCCAGGGTGGCCTGCCCGAGTTTGCCTAGGTCGCGTTTGGCACCAAGCCACCCACATCCCATATCCAGGACCTCATCCCATGTCCAGGATCTGCATCACTCCCCAGCCACCTCTGCTCAGAGGGGACCATCTAACACCCACGTTTCTACTGTGAAATTTACTCCCCTTCCTGTTTCTCCAGGGAACCAAATACCATACCAGCCGCCTTTCCTCTGTGGCCCTTGTGACTCAGAACAGCTAATTGGGGCTTGGCTGACTTGGAGCAGCTCTGGCCAGCCCTCCTGTGATTAGCACTGAGTTTTCCTGGCTCCAAGAATCGTGCCTTCTGCTTGGCTCCACTCAGGGACAGTGGAAGATTTATACGCAATGTGAGTTCAGCAGGGAGAAGGGACTGGCCTAGAGTGACAGTGGAAAATGGGAAGCTTCTTGTCCTGTAGCTGTAATTAAGGTACCAGTGGAGTCCCCCACCCACCCACAAAGATGTCATGCAGGACCCTCTACAGAGGCTGCATCTTCAGCTTGCAAAAAGCACTACTGCTGTCCCCATTTCACAGATGAGAAAACAGGATCAGAAAGGTTATGTAACATGGGGTGCCTCCTGGGTGGCTCAGTCAATTAAGCATCTGCCCTCAGCTCAGTCATGATCTCAGTGTCCTGGGCTAGAGCCCCACAACAGGCTCCCTGCTCAACAGGGAGCCTGCTTCTCTCTCTCCCTCTGCCCCTCTCTCCCTGCTTATGTGCTCACTCTCTCTCTGTCAAATAAATAATCTTTAAGAAGAAGAAAGGAAGAAAGAAGAAAAGAAAGAAAAGAAAAGAAAAGAAAAGAAAAGAAAAAGAAACAAAAAGAAAGGCAGGTTTATGTAACACGTAGGGCCATCCAAGTCAAGAAGTGGCAGGTCTACGTGAGTCCGAAGTCCACATGCTTGTCCACATGACAACGCCATCATGTACAGACCCTACCCACACTGTTCCCTTTTCACAGGTGAGTAAACTGAGACTCAGAGAGTTCAAGAAACTCAAAGTCAAATGGCTGGTGAAGCGGTTGATACTGAACTGGCTCCCGCTCCAGTTTTTATCCTGTCCGCTGCCCGCATAACTTTTTCATCCACACCAGAAGCCTCTGCCCCAAGTCTGGGCAATAGAAGCACGAGTAGGTAGGGTCGTCCCGGGAGGCCTGGTTATCAGAGAGGCCCAGAAGGGCCACACTGCAAAAGGTGCTGGAAGTGAGGCCGACTGGATGTGCTGGGCCCGAGGGAGCTGTGTAGGGTCTTACAGGACCAGTGAAGTGCCGACCTGGTGCCTTAACAGTGCCCGCATGTGCCGCCCGACCTGGGCCCGCCTCCGGGCCACCCGGTGCTCCCTCCCCTGCAAGGCTGGGGACATTCAGGCCGCTGAGGTCAGGTCTTTGTTTGAAGGACAGATAATTAATCCCACAAAGTAATCCCCGGAACGCTCTGGCAGATTTATGGAGATCGCCTCTGTCCCAGGAACTCTGCCTTAACCATCTTTCATTTCCCAAGCAAAGCAAGTGACTTGTTATATCACAGGCCCTACGCCAATAGGAATTTCATTTCAGGGACTTCTCCAGGCGCAGGGAGATTGATAACCCAGCCTGAGAACCCGAGATGGTTCTGGGGTCAGGCAGGGAGGGGAGCAGCAGGCACAGCTCTCCCGCCTCCTGTCCCCTTGCCCATCGGCATTTTACTCCCAACACTGGGGGCGCAGTTGCGTGGGGCTCACCAGCCACAGGCCACAGGGACCCAGGTAGCGTCCCGTGCAACCTTTCCAAGTCGCAGATGGGAAAAGCGAGGCCCAGAGCAGTGAGGGAAGGGGCCTGTTTCCCAGGCCAGCTCCTTCAGCTGCTCGGCACCAGCTCTCCCCCGCGGTTACCACTCCCCTGCTCTGCCTGGAAGCTGCCTCGGGTACAGGATGCAGAGTCCATCACCGGTGGAGGCTCAGGGGAGAGCCCCCCATGGGACTCCTTGGAGCCTGCTTCCTGAGAGGGCTTTTATGTTGGGGAGGGAGCCGGGCTTGACAGCTCACCCACCCCTCAAAGAGAGGAAGAGAGGGCGAGGAAGGGGGACGTGGTCCTGGAGGTCGTGGTAGTGGCTTCTGGTCTGTTGGCTCTGCCTCTAGTTCGCTGAGCAGTTTGGGGAGCTTGTCCCTTTTTATAACACAGAGGTTGAGCTAAGTGGATTACTTATAAATATTTATCAGGTACCTCTCCTGTGCCAGCGTCTGGGGATATAACCATGAACGAGACAGATAAAGCTGTTGACCTCATGGAACTTACAGTTTAGTGAGGGAAATAGAAAGTAAACTGACAGATGAATGCATGAGATAATTTTAAAGAGTTGACAGGTACTTGGGAGAAAATAAAACACTGGTGGATTGGAGGCGGACGGGAGAGTGACTGAGCTGGGGGCGACTTGGCTGGGTGGTTGGGAAAGGCCTCCTGGGTATGGTGACATTTGAGAGAGGCCTGAGCGACTGTGGAGGTGGTGGCCATGCAGAGCTATGGGGAAAAAAGTTCCAGGCAGGAGACACAGCATATGCAAAGGCCCTGAGGCAAGAATGAGCTGGGGGTGTCTAAGAAACAAGAACCCAGAAAGAGAGGTTGGATGAGGGTAGGGCAGGTGGGGAATAGAGGAGTGGCTGGCTACAGGAAACTCAGAGAAGCTGGAGTGGGATGGAGCACTTAGGGTCTTGCAGACCAGGATGAGGCGTCGGGACCTTATGCCATGTGCACTGGGGAAACATTGCAATGGAGTAACTTGAGCTTAAAGGCCTTGGTCAGGCCTTGACAAGATCAGAGAAAGGTGGAGCTTGGGCTGGAGAGGGAGCAAGAGGAGAAGCAAGGAGCCTGCTGGAAGGCCGCGGAGGTGACCAGGTGAGAGAGAATCTGGAGCACTCGTGCCAACCATCCTGGACTCCGTCCCTTGTCGGTCCAGCCACCCACAACTCTTCGAACCACCCCCAGCCTCCATGGCAGCCACCCCTGTCCTTCAGAGAACTCACTCGTTGTTCAGAGCCCTGCACTGGCCCGGCCTGCTCTCTCCTGCCCCAGCTCATCCCTCTGCGTCTCTCCCATGACTCGACAGAGCTCTCTCCTGGGCCAGGCTCAGAGCTGGTCCTTCTGCACACGCTGCCTCATCCGCACTCCTGTTTCACCCCACCCTGCCCTCGAGAGCGGGGGGGCCAGACTGCGGGCACCCCAGAAGTGAAGGGAGAGCCTGGTCACCGCCCAGAGAGTGGGGGACAGTGTGGCAGCCCGCAGGACGGTACTCGCCAACTTGGCAGCCCCTTGTCAACAGGAGCCGGGCCTGGTGGGGCTGGCTCCTTCCTGAGGCTCGTACCGGGCACTTGATAATTAAAGCCGCACGTCATCTTCCATGGGGGGAGCTGCAGGCTGGGCTGGACATCTGGGCAGAGGTTGGGGGGCTGAAGAGCAAAGACTGCCGTCCTTTCTGGCTTTGACGGAGGTGGCGTTCGGGCTCTGAGGCTCCGTTTGGTGTCGGGGCAGTGCCAGGAGCCTCCCCCACAGACAAAGAACTTCCTCTTTTCCAGGGGCGCTGAGTCTCAGGCCTGCAAACATCCCCAGAAGATATCATCTGTCTCCAGCAAGATTCTGTGCTCCTCCCACCCCTTCAGAAGTGTCTCTCCACAGAGCTTGGAGGGGGGGTGCCAGGGGGTGCCCATCCCCTCAGCAGTGCTGGGGAGCTTCCTGGAGAAACTGCCCTCCTGCCAAGAGAGTAGGGAGGGGGGGTCTGTAGCCCAGATCAGGCCTTGTAATTGAGAGGACCCTGGCCGCATATCCCAAGGCTGGCCCTGTGAGAAGGACCCTGAACTCTGACCTGTGGCTCTCCTTTTCAGAAGTGTGGTCAGAGTCTTTCCGGAGACTTTGGTTGCTGACCCTCCTCCTTGGCCAAAAAGGCAAGGACGTCTTTCTTTCTCCCACTTCCCGCTTGCTCAGCAGAAGTTCCTGCCTGTGTGAGCCAAGGAACATCTCGGGACACCCCTCCCTGTCTGGCCGGGCTCACTCATCAAGCATTCTGAACACCCACTCTCAGTGTGGGGCGCTGGGCCAGGACCTGGGGACACAATGTGACATCTAGGACTGACATTTGAGCTGGGAGGATGAGGGCTTTCTGGAGGCCGGGCTGCCAGGATGAAATGGCCACCCCTTGCCTCTCCCCCACCCAAACCCTATCCAGGACCCCAGTCTTCGTCAGGGCAGCAGGGCCAGGCTCACTGGCAAATGTGCAATAGCACATATTTAGAGAAGCACAGAACCTGATACAACACACCCCCATGGGTTCACCACCCAGGCGACGCTGGTTGTCGTCTTGCCCTGTTTGCTTCTGATCTTTTTTTGCTCTTCTTCTTGTTCTTGGTTGGGAAATGAAACTTTACCATGTGGGCAGCACCTTTTCTTTCATTTTCGATGATCTCAGAGGCTTGCTCCCTGACGACTGAGTAGAAAGAGTTAAAGCCTCTAATCTTAATGTGGCTTCAAAAGCAGGGTCCCTGCTGGAAGAGGGGCTACGTCTCAAGTGACATCAGGAATCATTTATTTTGCTTAGTGCGACAAAGGCAGGCTCAGTGCACTTCCAAGTCCTTTTCAGAGATGTATACAGCATTTAAGGATGAACTGAGATTTGCTGTAATGACTCTGGAAGATGCTGCAGGGGGGAGGACAGTTTTTAAAATGATCGACAAAATGTCGATGATGGTTGACTCGAGGTGATGGGTATATAGGGCTTCACTGTGCTCCTGTCTCTACGTTTACTTATGTTTGAAATTGTCCACAGTGAGAAACGTTTCTTTTTTATAAAACATGGTCCCCAAAGCTGCCAGGGGAGCCACCGCTGGCCCAGAACCCACATCTGATTATGATCCAGTCGGGCACCCAGAGTTGAACCAGCTTGAGGATGACCCAGTAGACCCAGCTCTGCCTCTAACCTGCATGTGATGCTGGCCACGTTCCTCTCCATCCCCAACCCTCCGATCCCCAGGGGAGATGAAGTTCAAGCCTGATGGGATTTTCAGCACTCTTCCATTTTCCATCTCTGACTCTGGACACATCTAACTTGTGTGCTCAGAGACCCCACTGGAGGGTAACTGTGGGAGCAGCTGGTTTTTCGCCATCACTTTTTTCGGTGGGTTCCCCACACCCCCTCTCAAGAGAGCTCTGGGCGAAAGGGTTCTGTGGCCAAATAAGTTGGAGAGACACTGTATTCACAGGGTGGTCATCCTGGTGGGTCGCAATGCACATTAGCACATTAAAGGCTCTGACAAGTCTCATGGTGAAGATAGATACCTTCTCAGTGTTTCCAGAATTATCTGGACCACAGAACTTTTTAAAAGTTAGCTTCTTCTCTATCCCATGCAGGAGTTCCCAAAGCTAATCTTTGGGAAAACCTGACCCTCTTGTTTTCGGATTAGGGGGCTCCTACCCCCATAGGACAAATTTGCCATCTTTTCTTGTGAACATGATTTCTGATTTCTGACCCATTTTCAGTAGAACACAAGATAATTTTTTTTATGCTTTCCACATTGTCGGGTGGGTTTTGTACTTAACTAAATTGGTAGTTGGTAACTCCAGTCTTGCCCTGACCAGAAGTATCTGCTTTGATGTTACACTCTGAGTCACTGACCAGATGCCGGAAAACCCTCCGACATTGGGAAACTATGCCTGGCACAGACTGGGGCTTTCCTGGTGGGGCCTTCTAGAAGCAGTGTTTGTAGGGAGGAGCAGGAAAAAAGAACACAGGCCTTGGCATTAAAAGCTGCGGGTTTAGATTTTAGTTCAACCACTTACCAGCCGCATGACTCGGGACAAATTAGCCTCTCACATCAGTTTACTCATCAGTGGGGCTCCTATGAGGATTAAGCAGCATAAATGTCCCGAGTGCCAAGTGTCCTTCCTTCTCCAAAAGAATCTATAGCAACAGCTAATATTTATTAAGCACTTAGTATGTGCTGGACACTGTGCTGAACTGAAGAGATGCATTGCCAGCTTTTGCATTCACATCAGCCCTATGAGATAAGTATTATCCTTCCCCCTTTTACAGCCCAGGAAACCCCAGAGAGGGTAGTTAACTTGCCCATAGTCGCACAGCTGGAGAGGCGTGGTCTTAGGCACTCCAACCTCTACCCCTTTCAAAAAGATCAGATCCGGATGAAGACGTTAATCCTCTGAATCTCAAGAACTTCACCTGTCTGGTCAGCGTTTCCTGGTCCGAGGATGACCTGGATGGCATAACGTCAGGCCTCGTACATCCTTGGATGTGCGCTCGTAGACAGTCCTAGAATCTTAAAACTGAAAGAGTCAATGGGGACTTCTAAGTTCCCTGAGGCTTCAAGCCCCCAGCCCGTCCCCTGGGGCCCCTCTGTGGGTGCAGAATGTGCTGGACGCTGTCCCCTCCTCCCATCACCGACCTCAGCCAGGACAGCTAGCTCTGTTCTGGACTGTTTTATATACTGGGGATCTGTGCAAGATTTTCCCTGATGAAAGGATTTTCTACCAAAACAAAGACATGTGAGAAACCCCTGCCAAAGGAAAGCCAGGCGTTTTGAAACAAGGGAGGACCCTGAGGCCCAGTGAGGTTAAGTAACTTGGTCAAGTAACTTGGTCACCAGCTCTCCTCCTGAGTGGCATGCAGATCGCCGTCCTCTCTTCGGGACTCGGGGCAGGGGTCAGGCCGAGGAGGGCTTCGCAGCCCCCTCCCCAGGGAGCCCCTCAAGGTCAGTCGTCCAGGCCGGTTCTGCCCGCTGGTGGCCAGTTTCTATGAAGATAACTGTGTCTGAGGCTGGCTCCCTGAACCTCGTCCGACCACATCTATTTCTGGGCCGCGGAGCCCTGACGGAGCACAATTTGATTCATAAATTACCCAGCTCAAGGTGTGTGTGATGGGCTCTCCTTCCCAGATTTGAAAGTCATCTACTCCAGAACTTGCAGTACTTGGGGCCGGAGGAGGGGCAGCTGTGGGACTGTCGGGATCAGCGGCCACGGAGGGGAAGTGGCAGGGGAGATGGGAGGACTCGGTGGCTGCGGGAGCACTGCTTGTGGGCTCTGTAAATCCTCCCAGCAACCCCAGGAGGCAAATTCTAGTACCGTCGCTGCCTGGCAGGTGAGGAAGTTGAGGCTCAGAGGGGCGAAGTCATTTGCCCAAAGTCACGCAGCTGGAAATAGCGGAGCTGGGATTCCAGCTCCGGGTTCTCTGACGCCAGAGTTCCTCCCACGTGGTCATGGCGATGGGGGAATGGAACAAGGGACACTTAGAGAACAAGGTTTGACCCTGGGAAACAGGGTTGGAAGGGAAGGTCCAGGGACGCCAGGCCGCCTCATTCTGCAAACTTGGGTGTGCTCCTGCAGCTGGCCTGGCACCCCACCCTGCCCCCTTCCCACAGTCCTCTCTGCCTAACGTCAGCCAACTCCAGGCACTGCTTAGTTCCACCTGCCCCTGGACACTTGGATCATCAGCCTTGACTCCTATCTGACATGGACAGGTATTCTCACCCACAATAAGGAAACTGAGGCTCAGAGAGGCCCACAAACATGAATCCAATCTCCTGACTTCATGTCGAGTCCCCAGCCAGCTCTTTCACATAGGCTTTGTCCTCCAGGCGACCAGTCTTTGCCATTGGATGGGGAGCACCTGCGGGCACTCCCCATGTCTCCGACCTATGCTTGGCACCTAGAGGCTCAGTAGCGTGGTGCGTGGTCTCTGGGGCCCCCACTCCCTGGCAGCCCCTTCCCTGCACCTGTCTTTGCCACGTCGCCCTGCTGGGTCAGCAGAGATGCCAGAGGAGGGGGTGAGGGCCCACAGGATGACAGACAGTGCACACACCCCCCCCTCCCACTTCCATCTCCTTGGGCATCTGATCACTTGTCCTCTTTGTTTTCTTAAGTGTCTCCCCTCCTCCTTCCCCCTCGCACTCCCGCTCCGGGACAAGGCCTTTCAGATCATCAAATATCACAGGCTCCTTATGCGAGGACTGAGATGGCTTTATCGGAGCCCGTAAATCTCCCAGAGCCCTGACGCCCTCTTGAGTGCCAAGCCTCGGGTGAGTTATGTGGGCCGGGCCCAGCAGCGGGCAAAACGGGAGGCCCTCTGGGGAACACAGCCGAGCGACCCGGCACACCTTGGCACCCAACCTGGGCCAGAGGAGGGGCCTCAGTTGCAGAATGGGTGTTCTGGGCCCATCTGCCGCAGGCCCCAGAGGCAGCCAGGCTCAGGGCAAGCGAGCAGGTGGGTTCCTGGGGGATCGCCGCACCTGCTCTCCCTCTCCTCACCTTGCTCGCCGCCGCCGACCAGTCTCCAGACCCACACAGGAGAGACCACAGCAGCTGTGAGGGACATTTGAGACCCGAATGACCAAGGTTCTAATCCCAGTATAGTCATGAGGTTGCCATGTATCTTTGAAGGTGGCATCTCCCTGACTGAGCCTCAGCTTCCTAATCTGATCATTGGGGTATTCTGAGAGAGCTGGCCTCCCAGGGCATTCTGAGAGTCCAGTGAGCTCACACACATCTCTTGGGGGCTGCCTGGCATGCGCACTAAGCCTCACAGGCTCTGGAGTCAGCCAGCCTGGCCTTGAGCCCTGCCTCCACCACTTACCAGTGATGTGACCTCAAGCAAATCGCTTAGTCTCCCTCTCTCTCTCTCTGCGCCTTGGTTTTCTCACCTGGGAAATGGGAATGACATTAATAATGGGAATGATGAAGATGATGACGCCCTGTCCGTGGAGTTGCCATGAAGCATAATGGATAGATTCGTGCAAAGTGCTTAGAACCTGGCCTGACACACGACGGGCCTGCAGTAGATGGTCCTTGTCACTGCACCTTTTGTCGCTACCATCACGCAAACCATGCCTTCATCACCAACAGGCCTCCCTGCCTCCAGGGACTCCCTGTAGAACAGAAGGCCAAACTGCTTACCTGGCATTCAAGGCTCCCGACACCACTGCTCCTCCAGCTGGCTCCCCTGCTGTGAAAGGATTACTCCGCCCTCCCCCTCTGCTCTTGCTAGACCCCCAGTGGGAAGCTACCCAAATCTGCCCTCCAAAGCCCAGTGGAAGGAGCCCCTTCCACACCAGCACCGCCCCCCCATGGCGAGGCATCTTTTGGGCACAGGTCCCATTTTTCTCATCTAGACTAGACACCCCTGGGAGCAGAGGCTTCATCTTTGTACTGCTCAGGCTCTCTGGAACCTTGCAGAATCCTCTGTGAGCAAATTCCTTTCCTCACTATGGCAAACGCAGCAGGGGCCAAGCCAGGAGAGGCCCCATCCTCGGGGAGTTTAACTTCAGCAAATTGTGGCCAGAACACTCGTAATGCAGGTAGAGGAAGCATCGCTCATTAAAGCAGATCCCTTTACAAGTCAGCCCACGTCTGACACCAACGTAGAACACACAGGCGCACGTCATCAAACCTTGGTAATTTTTTGCACGTGCTTAAATATATGGTAAGGTAAAATTCACCATCTTAAAGTGTACAATTCAGGGGCATTAAGAATGTTCACAGCATTGAACAACCGTCATCTCTGTCTAGAAGTTTGGGGATTATTCTTTAAAGGAACTTGCATTAACTTTTTTTTTTTTTTAATGCATGTAATTCAAGTTAAGTCAAAAGGAAAAAGTTGAAATGATTCTAGAGCAGTGGTTCTCAGGCAGGAGTGATTTTGCCACCCATACCCATTCCCTCGCCTTTCCGGGGCCATCTGAAGACATTTTGGTTGTCACGACTGGGGGACAGGATGTTACTGGTATCCTCGAGACCAGGGATGCTGCTACATATCCCACAGTGCGGAGAGCAGCCCCCAGCACAACAAATTCCCAACTTAGTGTCACGCTACTGAGATTGAGAAACCCTGCTCTAGCCTCACCACTTAACGATAATCTTTGTCAACATGCTGTACGCATTTCATTCCTTTCTCTATGCATATATTTTTAAGCAACAATAGGAAGCATTTTAGGGAACTATGCTATTTGGTGTCTCCTTTTTAAGAAACAAACATGGGGCACCTGGGTGGCTCACTCTGTTAAGCATCTGCCTTTGGCTCAGGTCGGGATCCTGGGGTCTTGGGATCGAGCCCGCATTGGGCTCCCTGCTCATCAGGGAGTCTGCTTCTCCCTCTCTCTCTGTGCCTTCCCTCCATTTGTTTTGTTTTTTTTTTCCTTCCCTCCATTTGTGCACCAATGCATGTGCTCTCTCTCACAAATAAGTAAAATCTTGAAAAAAAGAGAAAAAAACACGTCTTAAATATCCATCTTTCCAAGTCACAAACTTCTCTTCTGCAGCATTACTTTTAGCAGCTGGCCGAATTTCATATAGACTCTCATTTAACTAATCCCTGTTGTTGGACACTTAGGTTCTTCCTAATTTTCTTTATTAAGCAGCGCCGTGGTGAACATCCCGATAGCTGCACATGTGGGTACGTGGGGTTGAAGAGCAAAGGTTTTTCAGGAAATAGGGGAGCTTCTGATCCCAGCTATAACCCCTGGTGGTGTTCTGCAGATCCCCTGTTAAAGTGTCCTCAAAGCACCGGAGGCCGCCAGCCTGGGGCCACCTGTCGTGCAGGGAGCCACGTACTGCTGAGGGTGAGCGGGCCATTGTTCGACCCTCGGCAGCCCTAACGTAATCAGTTTTACTATCCTTGGCTACTCGGGTTAATGTGTCATGCGTTGGAGCCAGTTATTAGCAAATTAATCAGAGTCCAGTTTGTGGTCCTATTAGGAGAGGTCATCATTTGTTGGTTTAAGGGAGCTTGATGAAAACCATCGCTCCGTGAAATGTCTGCGTGGCAAGCAGACTGCCGTTCGCACCTACCTGCGGGACTCAGGGTTGTCTTCTCCTGACTGGACGGTAGTGACCGTAATTAACTGAGATGCGCTCAGCTCAGGCGGACATACCGCTTTGGGCGCATCAGGAGCGAAGCGATCCCCCCGGTTGGAATGGCTAATTAGCTGATCCCTGCTCAGAGCCCCGGAGCGTCACGGTCTCTGGGATGTGTGACATTACAAGTCACGCCAGCAGCGTGCTGCCCTGCCCTTTACACTACCCTCAGAATGGCCCCCCAGCATCCCTGCATCAGTCCATCTGTTCATTCAAACATTTGTTGAGCACCTACTGTGCATCAGCTGGTCATCTGGGGAAAACCAATCCTTACTCTCCCGGGGCTCATGTTGCCGTGAGGGGAGACGGACAATAAGCAAACACGTAAACGGGTGACAGGAGAGGTTCAGAAAGTAGAAGTGCTTTGAAGGGAATAAAACAGGCTAACAGAGTGGAGGGTGAAGGGGTGTGGGGCAGTGAGGGGATTAGGGATGGCTCCTCTGTGCAGGTGACACTGGAGCTGAGGCCTGAATGCAGATGATGTGCCTGCAGACATCTGCAGGGAGAGGGTCCCAGGGCCTTCAGGAGAAGCTTTGGAGAGGGGTTAAGCCTAATCACTCCCCACCCCGCCTCCCTGAGGGTCCTTCGGAGGGGCAGCGAGCTCTCCACCCGTGTCCCCTCCCCTGGTTGAGAGTCCGGGTAACCCACACCACTGGTTGCCATATGTTGATCGCAGAGCTGGTGAATGCAGCCCAGCCCAGGTGCACCCAGGACGCAGGCCCCTTTTGTCAGCAGGCAGCTAAGTGACAATTTTTAATTCATAAGACATCTTGCCCAAAGCCCACATCCCAGGCTGACGCCCAGTTTTTATTATGCAGCAATACAGTCAGACGGGACAGGGGTGGGCCTGCAGGCCAGCCTGCCCCATGGGTCCAGGGGGCTGAAGCCGCACACATACGGCTGTCTCGTGGGCTACCGCTGGCTCTCGTGAGAGGAAGGAAAATCCGGGGCCGGGGGTGGGGGTAGGGGTCCAGACATGAACTCTTTAGTGTCGTGAGAGCTGAGTTGAATTCTTTGTTCCACCCCTAGATGACCGAGTGCCAGTGATTTTTAAGCACTCTGTGCTTCAGGTTCCTTATCTGTAAAATGGGGATAATAGAATCTATCTCATGGCAGGGGAGCGGGGGTTGAAAATCGAAAAAGATATGCACGCAAAACGCTGCATGGTACCAGACGCAATCACATCGGCTGGCCTAGGGAGACCCGCTCACAGCTCACCCTGGGTCCTCCGTTCAGGAAGCTGCAGAGCCCAGAAAGAAGGAACAGGAACCAAAGGCGCACCTACTGTGTGCCAGGCACTACAACAGGTGCTTTATTGCCGTGATCACGCCTGAGCCTCCCCCAGCCTGGTGAGGTGGGAGCTGTTATCTACACGTTACAGATGAGGAATTTGGCTTAAAGGAATTAGCAGTTTGCGGGAGGTCTCGCAGCTGGTAAGTGGCAGATCTGTTGCCGGCACCTAGGTCTTTTTTCATCCTGCCAGTTTATGCACGGTAGGCAGTCTTCACTTGGGTGTTGATGTAACAGGCTCCAGGCAGAGACCCCCGGAGAGAAGGGGGTGCAAACCCCAGTTCTGCCCTCCTCCCTCGGAAGGGTCCCTGACCCAGGGCCTGAGACGGGTGGGGTGACCAAGTCAGAGGCCAGGTGAGGGATCGGCATCCCACAGGTCACCCCCAGGTAGCCTCCGTCCTGCATTCAGGGACTGGCATTGGAGTGGATGAGTGTGTGGGCCTCGAAGCCCCACCCAGTCGCGAGCTCCGCATAAGATTGGCCTTGGTGGAGCAAGCCCCCGCCTCGTGTGTGCTCCGTGACCCTGTGACCCTTCCTAATCGCAGCTCAGGCGTCCTTCTGAGTGCCACTAGGGATGCAAGTGTGAGCCCCTGGCGCTCCTCCCGCAGGCCACCCTGGATCTTGCTGCGAGAACCAGGGGAGCCCCCACAGCTCAGGGCAGTTCTGAGGGTGCCAGCCCAGCGCTGGGGCTCAGAGGAGTGAGAGATGCCGCAGCCCCCAGGACTGGCTTCCTGGGGCCTGTGACACTCGGGGTGGATCTTAAGAACCGGGAGGACCAGGGTGGAAGCCGTTGGTTTTCCTTGAACTCAGAGGGCAGCAGGACAGGTCGCGTTCGCCCAGCGGAGCAGACAAAGCAATTGAAAGTCATGCCTGTGTTCCCACGCGCCCCATCAGCCACTCGCTAACTGCCTTCCCCCCAGACCTGGCTCGCCCTGGGTCAAGATGCTGCGGGCGAGATAACAAGGGGACAAGATGTGCGAGTGATGAGATTTGGCGGGAGCCAGGGAGAGGGGCGCCGGGGGAGGGGGAGAGGCTGGCGGCCTCAGAGGGGGGAGGGGGAGGGGGAGCCCCCGCCGCCCCCCCCCCAGGGCTGACCTTCCCTCCTCCCCCATTCTCCCTCCATCCACCTTTCCCCCCTCACTGCCTCCCCTCTGCCTGGACCGGCTCTGAGGCACAGAAGCCCTTTGCTTGACTCTGCTGCGCCCTCTAGTGGCCACTCGGCCTCCCTCCCTGGGTTTTGTGTCTGCACCTGCTCATGTCCCCGGGTCTGTGCCCCACTGGCCCTCAGTGTCTTACTGTCTGACCTCTGGGGGCATCCGAAGATCCAACCCCATCTTCATTCTCCTGAGCTGCCTCTCTCTCTCTCTCTCTCTCTCTCTCTCTCTCTCTCTCTCTTCTCTGTCTCTCGGCTGCTTGACCCTACTAACCCTCTTGGAACTCCCTCCTCTCCTGCCTCCGGGCACCTGGCACATACAATGTCCCCCTGCATCTCGGGCTACTGCCTGTCTCCCTAAATTCTCCTGCTCATCCTCACTGGAGCTATAGGCCTGCCCCAGAGGTAGCCTTGCCAGTGCCTCTGTATGTCCTGCCTGCAGCCCTGCCTTCCCACCAGACCCCAGGGTGGGCCCTCCTCGCCACCACCCGGAGGACATTGCCACATGGATGTTGTGCTACTTCCTAAATCTGCCCAGAATGTATGGTGTTTTTACCTAGGATCCCCTCCTGAGGAAAAAAAAAAAAAAAAGCAACTTTGTCACCACTCCATTTTATGTAGGATGATGATTTCTTGTATCTCTGCATCTGCTTGTCCCTTAGCATGGGGCCAAGTGCAGAGTGGGTGTAAACGTGTGTAAGGCCAATGCCTGTGAAGCAAGAAAGAGATGTAAGCCAGCCACTTAGTAGCTGTGTGACCTTGGACAACTTATTTGTCATCTCTGAACCTGCTTCCTCATACGTGACGTGGGCTATGTTCTTACTAAGTTATGGTGAAGAGTAAATAATATGGTGGCACAAATGGCTTCACTTGGTGCCTGGCCCATGGAAATTCTCAATGAGCACTAGCTACTGTTTTTAATAAATAAGGGAAAGAAGGCTGGGACTCCCCCTTGGAAGCCTTTCATGCTTTTGCAGACTCGATTCACATCCCCCCAGCCTTTCCTCTGGGAATCTGAAGAAGTCTGGGTGCCTGGAGCTCCTAGAAGAGGTGGCTGCCCCCAGGATAACCAGCAGGGCAATAATGAACCTGCTTCTCTTTTGTGAACTCATTAAGTCACCAGCTCCCAGAACCCTGAGGGCACGGAGGTGCGGTCCCACTCCACCCCAGAACCCCTCCCCTCCCAGGTATATCCACATGCACCTGGGACAGCACCTGTCAGGCCCAGGGGAAGC
The DNA here is from genome assembly GCF_048164855.1 of Canis lupus baileyi. Lineage (NCBI taxonomy): Eukaryota > Metazoa > Chordata > Mammalia > Carnivora > Canidae > Canis > Canis lupus. The sequence continues at coordinate 23,100,082 of NC_132841.1, forward strand.
AGCTGCTCTTCTGCTCAGCAATGGGGGCTGAACAGGTGAAAGGCGTCCCAGGTAAGCCTCCCTTGGCCCCTGGTCCCTGTGGGACTTGGATAAAGAATGTCTGGGAGACCAGAGGGTTGACAGGGTGGTATCAGCTTCCAGGGGAGCAGAGAAACTTGTTTGTGTGGCTGCCAAGGCCACATCCCCCTGGGGAAAGGGAGTTAAGAGAGAGGAGCCAGGAGACGGTGACCCACCCTGAGGCCAGAACCCTGCTGAGATGGCCTTGGCCTTAGAGCTGCCAACTTGCACACACGGGCTTTTGGTTTTGAGGCTCTCCTAGCAAGAGGACAGGGTTGGCTCAATGCTCCTATTGGGCGAACAGCTCTAGACACAGGCCTGTGGGGACGGGGGTGGGAATAGAGCAGGTGGTCCACGGTGGTAGCACAGATACACCAGATGGCCAACCTGTGTTGAGAACTTCCTATGTGCCAGGCACTGTATTCACTCATTTCATCCTCCCAACAACAGTCTGGGGTGGGTACCATTGTTGCGCCCAATTTACAGACTAGGAAACTGAGATCATCCAGATACGTTAATAACTTGACCAAGCTCACCCAGCCAGCAACAAGCAGAGCTATCTGAACCCATACAGTCGGCCTCCTGAGGGCATAATCCTAACTACCTCTCTACACCATGCTGCTTTCCTGGGGGGGACTTAGCTCAGCAAGTGCTTGCTTACATGTTCAATAGCGTGATTATGTCATTAATGTTGATCTTCACTGCAAGACTGAAGGGATGAACCTTGCCTGCTTTTCTCTACTGATTCTCTAACGCCTTACACACAGTAAGGTGCGCAATATGAACTCAAAGGAATGAGTGATCTAATCAATCTGTCTTTGAATGAGCCCTGCCCTTGGCCATCCCTGCTTGGGGCTCAGGGCTCCGTCCCTGCCTGTGCCTGAACCAGCATCCCAGGAGTACTGCTATTGCCATGGTGACAGGAGGCCATCAGAGCCAATGGCTCACTCAGGTGGTCCCGTCAGCTCCCTGGGTGTAACCAGTTCTGGCTGCTGGTCCTGGGAGTTGCTGATTCGTACTTGGCAGGAGGTAGATATGGGGAAAAAGTGTGTGTGTGTGTGTGTGTCTGTATCTGTGTGTTGGAGGAGGGTCCCTGGGTTTGAATGTGTATCAGTTGGAGGGTATTTGCCTGCAGGTTTGCTGGAGAAAAATGCCTGGGTCAGAGAAGAGGATATTTTATGAGCTGGAGGCAGACTTCAAGCTGGGGATGGGCCGTATGGTCATGATCGGGGCAGAGGTGCTAAGTGGGGAGGCCCAGCTGCGTGTTCCAGAGTTGATAACTCCATTTTTCAAGCCAAAAACCAAAGCACATCATTCAACAAGGGGCTTCTGGTTTGTGAATGATTTATAGGAAAAATCTTGCAAAGATAAAAATTGAATCACATTTAGTTAAACATTTGATAGGTTCCTTTATTGGGAAGAATAAATTTATATGGAAATTCAGAATGATGGGATGCTAGCCCTGGGGGCTGGGGAGGTGCGGCCCACGCTGGCAGGGGGCGATAGGCGGCAGGAGGCTCGGAGATGTTGCCTCAGGGCAGCCCTTCAGCGCAGCATTTAGGGACTCAGAGGACCCACCCCCCAAAGGGCCCTGCGATGACCATGCTTCACCCCCCCAACCCTGATCACCCTGTGATGTGAATACCTGGGTGAGGGCTACATCCCCTGCTAGACTCTGTCCCCCACATATCGCAGGAGCTCAGTGACTGTCAAATGGATTAGCTAATGACAAACAGATGAAAGCCTCCATCCTCCTGTTTCCCCAGCAGCAGAATTCCTGGCTAAAGAAAAAGACACTTCCTTACCTTCATGCGTGTCCATGCCTCCTTGCAGCCCTGTCCTCCCCCACTACACCCACTCAGCAGGAAGGTGTCCAGGTCTCTCTATGGCCGTGGGAGGAAGCTCCAGGCAAAGGGGGAGGCTGGGGTGACGTCCACTCCCTGGCCAGGCCCCACGTCACAGTCCCCAAAGCCCACAGTCTGAGCCTGACGTGAGACCTGACCGGGCTCTGCAGTCATCAGCTGTCCCTCCGCCTCAGCCAACCCTTGTAGCCCGCGAGGAGGACAGGGGAGGGACAGCCTCTAGCTACCGACCGAGTGGACGTGGATGCCTTGCCGGCCAGCAGAGAGTTGGTGGAGAATAGCCCCTCCCAAAGTCTAAAGTCAGAAGGGAAATTGTCCCCGCTTTGTGCTTTCCCTAGTTGATCCAAGAGATGACGGACCCCCTAATGGTGCACAGATCCCTTTAGAGCCCGGGTCGGGGTGGGAGGTGAGCCAGGGGATACAGTAGCTTCTACCTGTGTATGTCAGTTCCTGCTTGTGGGATCAGCATTCATCCATCCATCCTTTCCCCAGTGCTGCCCATCATCCAGGGCCCAGCTCAGGCAGTACTTAGTGAACACTTACTTTGTGGCCACTGCCCACCCCCCATCTTCAGGGTGGCCGGGAAGATCACATGAACACATAGGGAGCAGTGAGAGAGCAAACAGAACAGTGGCTACCGCCTGTGAGCGTGGAGGGTCAGCCAGAGAAGTAGGACTGCCTTCCTGGAGGAGGAGGAGGAGGAGGAGGAGGAGGGGCACTGGGTGGGAGGATGGCAGGTAAGGCCAAGAGAGGAAGGTGTTCACAGAGAGAAGAGGAGGCAGGAGTACACATGGAGATTTGAGGAACCTGGGAAAGCCGCTGTGGGGACACAGGGCGCCTGTAGGGGAGCATAAAATGGAGTTGGTAGGGGAGCGAGGGGTGGACACAGAGGTCTCCATCTGAGCCAGTGTATCTCGAGTAGGGTTTTTGCCAGTACTTTAAATATATACTTCAAGTTTTAATAAAATAAATGCTTATTCTTAAGATTGAATTGGGTTTTTAACTTACATTTAACGTAAAGGGAAATTGTATCACTGCTCAGTAGAAAATTAGAATAGGATAGAATGGAATAGGATAGAAAATGACTATAAAAATAAGCACAACGCAAACAAAACTAGGTTTCTGCTTTAGTCCACTTGGGCTGCTATAACAGAACACCACAGGCCGTGTGGCTCATAAACAAAGAAATTTATTTCTTGTAATTCCAGAGCCCGGGAAATCCAAGATCCGAGTGTCAGTGTGGTCACCACCCTGGTTCATAGGTGGTGATTCCTCACCGTGTCCTCACATAGCACAGGGCGCATGCGATCCCTTCCATCCACGAGGGTTCCACTTGCAGGACCGAGGCACCTTCCGAAGGGCCCACTTCCTAATGCCCTTGTGTGGCTTTGGGTGTCACCATATGAATTCTGTGGGGAAGCAAGTGTTCGGACCATAGCAGTTACCAAGTCCTAGCTGCATACTGTTCCCTTTAGAAGCCTCCAGGCCTGTGGCCTGCTCTCTCTCTCCCTCTCTCTCCCTCTCTCTCTCTCTCTCTGTTACGAAGGAAGACAGCAAGTGTTGGGTGCTATAGGCACACTAGCACCAAACTGAGACTTTCTCCTTGACTCCTTCTGAGAGACAGAAGAAGACCGAAAAGCAGAATGTCCTCACTGTGAATCATTGCTGCCTACTGCCTGGGCCGCATCTTCCAGAACACTTCCCATTACTCCTGGGGCCAGCGTCCATGGGGTTAATGCTTCATCCTTAACGTGCAGAGAGGAGCCCCGACCACAGCCCGCGTCCACCTGCCCTGGGCCCCAGGCGTACCTGGAATGTTACTCTCTCTTGCAGGGAATACCAACAGCATCTTCGCTCTGGACTACATCAGTGGGGCACTGACCTTGAACGGCCTACTGGACCGAGAGAACCCCCTGTACAGCCACGGCTTCATCCTGACGGTGAAGGTGAGAGCCAAGCGGCAGGCACAGGCCTCCCGTGTGCAGGGGCCCCCACCGCGGTACCAGCCTCCAGCAGCGCCCCCCTGAAGCTCCAGCAGGGCGTTGCTCCCAGCCCCTCACCTGCCTGGGTGCTGGGGCTCGTGTCAGGACGGGACCACACCTCCCAGCATAGGCCAGGTCAGGGGCCGTGCTGGCACCCCACAGCCATGATCAACAATCACACAGGATTAGGACTTTCATCCCCATTTTAGGAACCAGAGAGCACACAGTAGGTGCTCATCGGTGGTCCTGACGGTTACCCATGATTCCTAGTTCTCCATAGTAGCCACCTCAGATTCTCATATTGACCCCATTTCTGGGGTTTGTCCCAGTTCTAACTCTGACGGCCTCCCCCAGGGACTATTCCCTGGTTAGGAAGCAGCAGCGTAGTGGGGGGAGGTGGGAACCACTAGGGTCCTTACCCTGGAGGTGTGGTGGAGCCACAGCCTCTGGCCCCTGTCGCCCCCTAATGACTATCTTAATAGAAGACTTCTGGATCCTTGTATCTGCTTCTGTACTGTCTGTTGTGGTATGTTGTGCTGATTGAAGAAAACCTGGCCTCACAGATTTGTAATTGGAAAAGAGAGGATTGGGGTTTGTTTGTTTTTTTTTTTATTTATTTATTTATTCATGAGACACACACACAGAGAGAGGCAGAGACACAGGCAGAGGGAGAAGCAGGCTCCCTGCAAGGAGCCCGATGCTGGACTCGATCCTGGGACTCCAGGATCACGCCCTGGGCCGAAGGCAGATGCTCAACCACTGAGCCACCCAGGTGTCCCATGGCCGCTTTTAATTAAAATCTATGATTTGCAGAGGCATTCCCTGGGAAACCCATTTAAGGTATGGACTTTCCCTGGGCCATAGGGTTCCTCCCCAGCCCCGTGGACTGAGGTGGGGGAGGACACAAGGGCTGGGATAGGAGCTTCCATCCTGAGGAGGACAGAGGAGCCCAGCCTGGCCCTTGATTGTTCTCCTTGACCTTGGGAGGGATACAGAGCGACAGGTTGATTAGCCCTCCTTGGCCGGCTGGCTCCTCTGTCACCACCCAGGGTGCACACATGGTTGGGGTAGGGGGGCCAACACCACCACTTTCCCATGTTGCATCAAGCCACCAAGCCACGGGCCCCTCTCTGCCTCCCCTCCTCTCTGCACGCTTCCTGTAAGGTGCACAGTTCCAGTTGGAGAGAGCTGTGTCCTGGCCCCAGTGGCGCCACCAGCTTACTATGGGACCCTGAGCTCATTTTTTCCATCTTTATATAAAATGTGAGGGGGAGTTCACAAACTTGGCTGTGAATCCAAATCTCCTGGGGAACTGGTAAAAGATAGCTAGTCCTGGGCCTCCCGCCCAGAGACTCAGATTCAGAAGATTGAGTGGGAACTGGGAATGGGTATTTGTGGGGGGGGGGGAGAGAGGTTCTGGTGCAGAGACTGGGCACCCAAGGATTTGAGCCCATTTTTCCCTGAGTCCGACCCAGACCATCATGATGCCTAGCACAGTGTTTGGGCCATAGCAGATGCCAAATTAAGTCTTAATTACCTGCTAGCGCAAGAATTCTTGACCTCAGTTTTATCATCTGCCAAATTGAATAAAGAGTCCCCTTTGCCCCTTGAGGAGCCCCTAAATCTGTCTTGTCATCATCATACCACCTCGTCCCTTTGGTCCTGGAATCCTGCTGCCTGAGTTTGACACCCACTCTGACTATGTGTCCTTATACAAGTTACTTAACCTCTCAGAGCCTGTTTCGTCAAGGGTAAAATGGGGATGATGATGATAGAGTCGTCTTCCCAGGATTGTGGTCAGGGCATGGGATAATTGACAGAAAGCACAGGACCCAGCATTGACAAAGCCTTGGTAAGTGATGATGTTATGATTACGGCCGCCTTCATCTCTGGGGTGTTTGTCCTCTACCTGCAGGGCACAGAGCTGAATGATGACCGTACTCCCTCTGATGCGTCAGTCACCACGACCTTCAACATCCTGGTTATTGACATCAATGACAATGCCCCGGAGTTCAACAGCTCTGAATACAGTGTGGCCATCACCGAGCTAGCACAGGTGGGCTTTGCCCTACCCCTCTTCATCCAGGTGGTGGACAAGGATGAGGTGAGTCCCGGGAATGTGTGGTGTATCCAGACCCCCGCCCTTTCTGGGCTGTCCAACCCTGGGGAAGATGCCAAGTATCTCTAGGCTTCCAAGTTCCCATCTATAAAATAGAAACAAACATTGCTGCTGCTCCTCCCTTGCAAAAATCAGCAGTCTCTAATCCTCAGCCTACCCCCCACCCCTGCAAAAACTCTTTGAGCACACACTACCAGTGTATAGTTCTTCATTTAGCAATTTATTTAGGAATTTATTTAGAAATATATGTTCATCCTATTAATCTAGTATGTACATTATAAAATATACACCAAAAACTAGATATTTTAAAAGTTGGAGGGTCTTGTATAAAATAGGACTTTGGAAAAAAAGTCTTATTTCTGTTTTGGGTGTAGTAATGACTCCTCCTTTTCCATGTGAGTAGCATAAGTGCTTTCAAGGGGATCCCAGGCCACAAGGAGACTTCGGGGGTCCTGGAAGCCTGCAGCCTCCTGCAGGGCCCACCTGGAAGGGGCATGGGCAGCGAGTGAAGGAGAGCTCAAGAAGGCCAGGAGGGAGGAGGCTCCGGGATGGGGCCGTGCCCCACCAGGCCTGGATGGGACAGGCTTCCATGCTGACGGGGACCCTCTCAGCCTGCCTCCTCCCCACCCGGGGCCGTGCCTGGTCTCTCCCCTGCCTGTCAGCAGCCACAATCCTTAATAGCACTTCTATTTATTACCGCTGCTCCCAGCCCACTCTGCTCAGGAATTCCATTAGGTTTTCCAGCCTGAGGGGCTTCTCTGCAATTACACCTCACAATACCAGGCTCCCACACTGGCCTTGCTCCAGGCCTGGCTTCCCGCTCACTCCTCTTGCTCCTCTCTGGCTGCTCAACAGACCACCAGCACACCTGCCCAGGAGCCCCTCCTCCCATGATCCAACTGGTCTCCTGTCAGCTTCTCTTCCCTGGACACCCTCCACCCCAACCCGCCCCCACCCCTGCCCCCTGCCAAGGACAGAGGGCCACGAGGGCAAGTCAGTCCCCTGTGTGTACATGTGTATGGGTGCACATGCCCCCGTCTCCTGCTAAGTCATCCCATACCCATCTGTCTGAGAAAGCTAAAGTATGTACTGAGCACCTACTGTTTAAAAGGAGCTGTATTTAGTCCTTTGAGGAAGCGTAGCCATGGGACCAAGTGTGTTTACACAAAGTGTAGTATGTACTTTTTAAAACATACACAAAAATGTAGAAAGTTTAAAAGGTGGAGATAAACAGGTATAAAAACAAGTTCCAATATTTTCTCATACCCCAGTGGGCCATCTTTTATCCCCCTGGGGCACAGCACCCCCTGTAGACGCTGCTGTGTAAGTGAGAGCCTCAGGAGAAAGTCTCATCTCTGGTTTCAGGCTTTCCTGAATGTCCAAGAGAACAGAGACACTGATACTTGCGTACAGGACAGTGACAATAGATAGCAAGGGCTACAGAGCTCAGCTGAGGAAGGGAAAGAAAGGGGCCAGAGGGAGCCGGAAGACCAGCCAAAGCTCTGTGGTGAAAGGGGGGACCAGGGCTGAGCCTTGGGACACACATCAGATGGTTAAAGGTAGCCAGGAGGACTAGTAGGTTGGGCAGTGGCCCACAGAGAGGCCCAGCAGGTGGAGGGAGCAGGTCGTGCCATGTGACTGATGCAGGGTTGGCATGGTGAGCTGGTGGGAGGGTGGGCTGGGACGCACAGGGAGCCCCAATTCCAAACCAAGGAATTGGGGCTCGATTTTGGAGGCGACCCAGAGGGGAGGCAGCTTGTGTAGTGGTTCATGGCCCAAACTCTAGGATCAGACGGGGCCTGTGTTCAAGTCCAGCCTTGCCGTTTGCTAGCTCTGCGACCTCGGGTGAGTCATTGACCCTTTCTAAGCATCACTAGGCTGTCTGGGTGAAAATGTGTCCATTTCTATTGCGGCAACAAACTAACCCTGAAACAGAGGTTTATTTCTCACTCCGAGGTTTATTACTCACCCAGCACAAGTGGGCAGGGCGATCCCTCTCTGTGTCGTCGCTCAGTGCACGCTCTGTGATCACGTCGGTCACTGCAGGAGGGAGGGGAAGGGGGCAAGCACCAGCTCTTCTATGCTTTATCCTGTGACTTCTGCCCAGAACTAGGGATGTGGCCCCACCTCACTGCCAGAAGGCTGGGGAATATGGGGAAGCAGCTCCATGTTGGCATCTGCCACAGGGAATGCCACCAAGGGATAGAGGAGATCAGACCTTTAGTCTATAGGACTCAGCACAGTACCTGCCACACACCCAGATGTTAACCAGATGGATCCAGGGAGCAGCAGCAGGGCCAGAACCCCCAGGGCCTTCTCACCACCACTGGTTGGGGGATTACAGGGTCACCCTGGCCCCTTGGAGATTAACTCAGTCCTGCTTTGCTGGAAGGCCTGTCCGAAGTGTCTGCAGGGATGCTGAGGGGTATCTGGGTCCAGCCTGCCTCTGGTGGCCACTCCCCACCCAGGCACAGGCATCACCATTGCCCGCTGTGGACTGGGTGCCCGGTGCTACCAGGGACCATTTCGTTCCTTGCCCTAGAGAGTTGACCAGTGTCTCTGACAGTAAAGGGCTGGCCTCCAGGGCACAGTGAGGTGCAGAGAGAGAACTACAGATGAACAAAGGCAGCCCAGAAGCCCAGACTCCACCACCCACCAACCAAGGTCCTCTGGGTCATCGTCCAGCCTCCCAGTAGAGCTGCACCCAAACCATCCCAGACATGGTCCTGGACCGATTCCCTAACTAAGAGGGAGGAATAAATTGCTTTCTGAATTGCCCTACTCTTTTTGTATCTCCCATCTCTTCTCTATTCTCCAGAATTCTGGAGGGCTCTAGATCTGGATGGGGTCAATGCTCCCAAGGCCCCGTCAGGCCCCGGTTTCCCAGGATGGAGTGTTTAGGTACATTGCCAACGTCCAGAATCTGGGAAAAAACGGGGAACCTCCAAGAGAAACCAGGCACCTTTTGTAAAAAGAGATTTTAAAAATTTAGCATCTCTTCCAGTTCTCTTTCTGAGGAGAAGATACAATCGGTTGGGATTTATGTCTGGGGGGGAGGATGGTTGGATTTGCCAGGCATGGAGGAAAACTGTGTCCATGGAGCAGACTTGGAGGAGGGACAGGCATGAGGAGAGGTGAAATCTCTGTGTCATAGACTCTGCAGAACATGTGATTCTCCCTCACGCTCACCATTATTGTGGTTTTGCAGGTATTAGTGCATAACATTTGTCTCCCCGATTCAACTGAAGGATTCGCAGGCAGGGGCGGCTCTGCTTTCCTGGCCGTCGTAACCCAGTGCCTCACACTCTGCCTGGCACCTGGGAGGCACTGCAGAGATATGTGCTGGTTGAATTAAAGCACGGCCAAATGGTAAAAGTAGCAATGAGGTGGCTCAGGGCTTTATCCAAACCAGACTCTGAGTCAGTGGCCCTGTACCGCAAAAGTCCAGTTCCCCCAAGTTTGTGTAGGAAGGTGACGTCAGAGGTCCACGGTGGGGCAGTAGAGGTCGCCGATGGAAAATAGAAGGAAAGAGGAAGCAGTTTAACCTCTCAGGTAGCACTTTGTGGCAGTCATTTCCAGCAAGGATGCTAATCTAACTCACAAAAACTAGATGATGCTGGCTCCCCTCCAGCTAGAAGATGCTACTCAGTTTCTTGCTGAATCTCAGGCTCTGCAGGGAAATTCAGGACAACAAGGGTGCTTGAAAGACGCCCTTTCTGTCTCCCAGGGACTCCACTGGGAAGTCCTTGGGAGGCCTCTGAGTCGTCCCCGCTGAGTCATTTCTTCTCCTTGGCCCAGCTACAGAAAGATGGAAGATACAGAAGAGATGGAAGGATAGGATGGGCTGAAACCACCACCAACCCATTTGCACTGCCTGACAGTTGAGATGCAAATAGATGGTTGTAATGCAAATGACCAAAAAAAAATAAATAAATAAATCTCAAGGCCAAGGCCCCAGGAGTCAGCCTTGGTGTGGAACTCATCTCTGAGTTTCAAATTAAAGGCAGTGGCAGCCTCACTCCCCTGTTCCTGGTGGCCGGGCGTTCTCCTCTCTTCCTCGGTGCCCTGGAAAGCCACCAGAAATAAGCAGCACACGCACCCACTTGGATTCCTACCATCTCCTTTCTACCTACCACCCCTTTGGCCGCAGCATGTTCAGCATGTTGTGTTTTCTCCAGTTGGGTCAACTTTTCCTCTCCGGATCCCCACCCAGTCCTGCCGGAGGCTGAGCTACCCGTCCTGTTTTCCCCTCTGCACGGAGTGGGGGGGGGGGGGGGGTAGGTTGATCAGATGACTGGAAGTTTCTGTTCTATTGGACTGAAATCCACTCTTCTACTTCGAGGCAAGTAGATCTCTGTGCTCTGCATCCCGCCTCTGCTGCGGAGGGGGTGTATATCATCCGCACCTCTGGCTGTTCTACAAATTCCAGCAAAAGGCTTTGTTTTTAAATACTGTCGGCACCGGGACCCCTCTGGGCAGACGCAGAGGGCCCCAAAATTGGCAGCGCCTCTCACCTGCCCTGTACCTTTCTTCTCGGGAGTTGGGAGCCTTTGATCCACTTGTTTCTGTCTCATTTCTGACCCACAGCCTCTCAGCCCTCATTTCCTGCTGTCCCTCAGAATATCTTTGCAGGGGGGAGTGGGGAGTGGGGCGCCAGTGTCCCCCAGAGAGGCCTCCACTGCCGGCTTCTGACTATTTCTGGGAATTGGAATCATTTGAGAAGGACCTTCAGGGGCCCCTGGTGAAACTCATAGAGCTGGGGGATTGTGTGTGCATTCGCTCAACAGACATGCTTGTGCACCTACTGTGCGCCCGCCGCTGAGGAATTGGTACTAAAGATGCAGTCCCTGCCCTCCTAGAGCTTCTGGTTCATCCCAGCTGGGAGGCCAGAGGGATAGGCACCAACACCACTCTGGGTGGAAATGAATGTCAAGAAGTCAGAAACAGGGTGAGGGATGGATGGGGCACAGCGGGGGCCGATTTTTTAAAAATTTTTGCTTCCTATCCCCATTCATCTTTTTTAAAGATTTTATTTATGTATTCGTGAGAGACAGAGAGAGCGAGAGAGAGAGACAGAGAGAGAGAGAGGCAGAGACACAGGCAGAGGGAGAAGAAGGCTCCATGCAGGGAGCCGGATGTGGGACTCGATCCCGGGACTCCAGGATCACACACTGGGCTGAAGGCGGTGCTAAACCGCTGAGCCCCCCGGGCTGCCCCCAATTTTTGACTCAGAGGTTCCGGACTGCCTTCCAAAGAGGTGCCCTTAGAGCAGAAGTTAAGAGGTATAGAGGAGGCAGCCACACAGAGCTGCAGAGGGAGAACATCCTGGCAGCAGGTGCTCCCCTGCAAGGGCAGGGGTCCCCCAAGAGGGAACTGGCAGGGCATTTTCAAGGGGTAGAAAAGAGACTGGTCAGGGGGACCTGGAGAGAGCTGCAGGGGGTGAGGCCGCAGCAGCAGCAGCGTCAGCGTCAGTCAGCGGGAGCCAGGCCAGGCCCTGCAGCCACAGGAAGGTGTTTTTCTGTTACTGCCAGTCCAGTGGGGAGCCAGGGGGTTGACATGCTCTGAGTCACCTTTCTTAAGGGGCCCTCTGATGGCTGTATTGAAAATGGGCTGTCAGGAGCCGAAGGTGGAAGCAGGGAAATGTAGCAAAGCCCCACAGAAGCCCCCCCCCCCCCCCCCCGGCCTCCCCCAGCCACCTGTTCTAGCCAGCAGGTGCTTTCCAGCGTCTGATGGAGGCTCTCTTACAGTTTAGCTGTTTTCCTTTCAGGGTGGCAAGAAGCCAGAGAACCCCAGTCCCCTTATTATGAAACCCAAAAAAGTCCAATGGAAAACACCTTCAGAACTCTGCCCCGGAAGACCGTGAATGACCCACCTTTTTGGTCTTTGTGACAGAGGCTCTCCCGAGTTAAAATCGGCCCAGGATTCTGAACCGTGGCCCAGCATTCTGCTACCAGACCTACCCCCACTGCCCAGGGACGGTGGCAGAGAGAACCCTTGAGCCAAGTCCCACCCCCGTTCTGCTCCTGACTCACAGAGCGATTCCGAGCCAGCCAAGTCTTCACTCTGTACCTCAGTGTCCCCCTCTGGAAAACCATGGGTGGGGCCAGTCAGTCTCAATGAAGACTCTACAAAGCCTTAATCCAAGAGGACCTGGGTGGGAAGGAGAAGGTTCACTCCTGCCACCGGCCCACCCCCCACCCCTGCCCAGCGTGGGCCCCTCCTCCCTTCCCTGAACTCACTCCAGCGGCCTCTGCTCCCTGCTTTGGGCAGAGGGATCTGGGACCTCTGGGCCTCATTCCCCACCCCCAGTGTCCTCTCCCACCCCGCCTGTGTGCTTGTTTATTTGGTGTCACCTGGAGCACCCTTTCACCAGGTAGGGTGAGATGGAATGGTGAAAAATGAGCACTTTGAAGCCAGATGGCCGTGGTTTGAATCCTGCTGTGCTACTTTTGACCTGTGGAAGCTCAGAGGAGTTCATTTATCCTCTCTGATTCAGTTTTCCTGTCTGGAAAATGAAGACAGCAATGGTACCTCCTCACAAAGCTGTTATGAGGATTAAGTGAGTTAATATGTGTATTTGAAACCGTGCCCGGCCCATAAAAAGCACTCTTTAAATTTTAACTGCTTTTACTATCCCAACCCTTTGAGAGAGAGAGAGGCGTATTGTTGTGTTTCTTCAGAGAGGAGGCAGTCGAGGCTCAGAGGGGTTAAGGGGCTTCCCCAAGGTCACACAGCCAGTGGGTCACAGAGCTTGGCCTTGAACTCTCAATCCTGCGCTTCTTGCTTGCACTAGGGAGCTCCGCATTTGCAGCCACGGCTCCCCATTCTCAGAGGTTTGGTCCCACCTAAGCAGGTGGATCTCCCACCTCCAGCATGGCTGTGGGCAGGGCGGGGGAAGGGGTGGGAGGAGGTAAGGCAAGGTGAACGGGGACACATCTGGCAGGAGCTAATTCCTATTTCAGGCAGGAGATGACACGATTCATTTATTTGAGGGGCATAGGAAAAAATAACAGAGAATTACCCACCTCCCCAAGGAGAAAACATCACCAAATACATAAATAAAAGAAAGCAAATGACAGGGAGAAAAAGCCATATTCCAGAATACTGGGTTTACTTGTAGGGATTGTGGGGGCAGGGGGGTGTAGGGGGCAGGGAGAAGGGGAGATTGTTCTCATTCTCCTGCTAATCTGGGCCTCGTTTTTATCCATCACTCTTATTCTCCATTCCACATGGGTCCCTGGCCTGTCAGGGAGCCCAGCCCGCAACCTTGTATTTATTTAAATTTATTTTCCCATTTGTTCTTACTCACCAGTCTGTCCAGCGTGAAGTGGCCCTGTCCCCACGCAGCCCTGCGCAGTTGTAGCTCTGGGCCCCAGGGGCCTCCACCAGGCTTCCTTTCAGTCCAGAGATTCTTACCCCAGAAGCGGGGGTCCACTGCCTCCCCAAGGCCTCCATGACTCTGGGTGGAGAAAAATCTGTGTCTTTATTTTCACTAACCTGTAATTGACCGTTAGCACTCCCTTTAATTATGAAAATAGAAACAAACAGTGGTATTAGCCATACATGGGATTTTGACCCCGAGAGAAACCTCAGACATTTTCATGTCACGTTTCAGGGGTCCTGGGATCTCAACAAACCATTGATTGTTATCACTGCTCTGAAATTACAGCGTTTGTTAACCCCTCTGCCCAGTCATTGTTTAATGCACTAGGAAGCACATCATTCTTCTTTAATGCCCTTTTAAAATACCTGGTAACTGTATTTCAATGCAATGAGTTGATTTTGTGGTCTCATGTATTTTAAATTTTTTGCAATTAAAAATATTATTTTAGGAAGGGGGACCATAGGCTTCACCAGACCATCGGAGGGGTCCTTGGCACAAAAAAGATGAAAAAAACCAGGGGACCCTCTGCTCATGAACTACCACCGTTTAGCCCAGCTCCCTCCTTGGGCTTTTGTTGTAAGGCTGACCTTCTGCTGGGGGGGCAGAGTTGGCATCCTGAACCACACATGCATTTGGAATGAGGTTGGAGCAGGGAGGTTCCGCGTCACACATTCAGCGTTTTCCAGCTCTGGATGCTCCAGGCCACTGTTCAACCGGGCCGCATGTATCCATCCACCAGCATCTACTTTGCAGTAGAGACACAGGGACCCTATGTCCCTGCCACCCCAGGAAGTGATCCCACTTGCCCTAAACTCTCCCTACCTGCTGATGTGACCCCGAGAGAGCACAGCTCTCCATTTTCCTATTTTCCAAAGCAATTGGAACTAGAAACCAAACTCTGGAAGCAGTGAAGAGATGGGGAAGAGAGGGAGGGCCAGGCTGCCAGCATCCCCGGAAGCAGATGTGTGAGTTTTTGCACTTTCTGTGGATGTATGATTATCTAGTTATCCAGACTCTTTTCTTCCCCTCTATTAGGGAGATAAGTGGGATCTGGCTGGAAATCACCCACCTCCCACTGAATCCCCTGGGCGGTATAAAGGAAGTAGATAGAATGCCTCCAACATTCTGCACCTCTCACCCAGCTTGTGATTTCATCAGTGACACGAAGCTGAGGGGAAGGAGGGAGTGAGGGCTCTGGTCCAGGGAGCAACCAAGATGAAGCACATACTGAAGTGGAGGTCGGCAGTGCCCTAACCCCAGTCCCCAGGCCAAGGTGCCCATCCTGGCTGCTTCTGTTCCTGAAAGCTTCTCTGGTGATCTGACTGCATAGCCGACTAAGTGTCCACCCAAAGCTGTGTCCACACAGCCAGTAACTGGAATCGTGGTGCCTGCGTGAGCATCACTCTGCACCTTTGTTTGCCGGGCACAGGTCTGTTTGCAAGACCTCCGTTGTGTCACAGCTTCAGCTCACATTTCTCGGGTTCTTCCCCTAAGATTTTTAGGCTCTCCAGGAAAATGTCTGTTGACTTCAAAGCAAAGCCATTCTGGAAGGGAAGCCAGGGGGAGCAGGGCAGCCCCATCTGCTCTATTTCCTATTAATTTCTCCCCAGTTGCCTTCACCGAGGCTCTTATTATGACGATGGTGATTATTAGGATTTTTCTGTGCTCGGCTGCATCCTGTGGTGTGATTCCTCCCAGCATGCTAAGCTCCAGCTTCCTTGAGGACCAGGGGGTGTCCTCGGTGTGATTCTGACACCTCCTAATTTAGTCTCATCCTTAAATCTAATTAGCGTGCTATTTACACCAGGCCCAGTAGCCCTGGCTGGGGTGTGAAGCAGGCAGCCCCACTCCTCACTGTCGCCCCTCTCCAGCTGGGCCCAGTCTCCTCCCTTGGCTAGAAGTGGTCTTTCATCTTGGTTGTGGAGCACTCTACCCCCTTCACCCACCTCCCTGGCAGCTGACCCTCTTCCCTGCCCCCCACCACCCCTGTTCACGATAGGAAGTAATGGGAGTCATTTTGTCCTTAGGAGTCACGCTTCCTAAATGCAGAGCGTGGTCTTCCTAAACACCCCAACCCCATGCTGGGAGATCAGAAGCAGAACTAATGCACTTCATCCTCTGTCCTCTTCCTGTCCATGACCTCCTGGCCACTCCATGCCCACCACGGTGCCCCTTTTACCATGGGCATCAGTGAGCCCAGTCTCACCCTAGAATGTGATTTCTTCTTCCCACACTCCCCTACCCACCCCACTTGCCACCCCCATCACACCCCTGACAGCAATAGATGGTGTATCTTGTTTATCCCCCTGTCTCGAAGAGTAGGGGTAAGCACGGCCCAGCTGGGAGCGGTCCCTGCATGTCTCACCCCATCACTGTGCCCACAGGCAATGAAACATCCTAATTAACAAGTAGGGATGACAGATCCCAATGGGCAGCGATGGTGAGAGTGGGCCACCAAGAGGGGCGCAGAGCCTCCCCCCAGAGCCAGCACCCAGTGCTGCTTGCCAGAGCTCCTACAGACTCTGTCCCCTGAAAGGGCCGATGGTGCAGGGGTACGTGGGGCCGGGGGCAAGAGGCATTTCATGGCAAGGCAACGTTTCATGACCGTGTTGTCACTTTACCCAGGAAGGCACAGGGCAGACGCTTACTCCTCTCTCCCTCTCCACATCTTCATTTCTCCATCTGTTACCAATCGATTTGAAAAGGAACTGAGAGTAAGTTCTCAAAACCAAGGTTGTCATGCGTCTATATCGCAGGTTAAAAGGTGCAGGTTTTCCTCTTCTTGGTCCTGACACGTGCCCTGAGTCCAGAGTCAACGGGCAGGTGACATCTCTGCTTCTCTCACATGGGCAAAACTAGCCTCCGAGGAAAGCTTCTACTAAGGCCAGAGCGTGCAAAAGCTACGCCAGCTGGCGAAGTGCAGGGTAGCAGGCACCCACGGGCCTGGGGCAGGAAAGCAGAAGAGATATTCTAGAAGGAACCAATTCGTTAGTGTATGTAGTCATCGACAAATACGTGTTGAGCACCTACTGCATGCCAGATGCTCTTCTAGGTACCGGTCACAAGTCCCGCCCTCGGGCAGCATAGGCTCCAGGGGTGGAAGATTGAAGGAACCCTGAGTCTATGGCAGAGAAAAATAAAGCAGGGGGAGGGGTTTGAGGGAGCCAGAGGGGTTGGAGGAGGGCTCTCTGATGAGGTGACCTTTAGGAGAGCCCTCAGTGAAGATGGGGTGGGCCATGTGGCCACTTGGAGGAAGAGCCTTCCAGGCAGAGGGCACAGCAGGCATGCGGCGGAGGCAGCAGTGCACCCACGCGTGGGGCAGGAGGAGGAGGAGTGAGGAGGATCAAGGAGGAGGGAGGAGGAGGAGTGGGGCTGACAGAGGTGGTCTGATAGGCAGCTGTGCCATCAGGGCTCAGCTTGTGCAGGAGGGAGGCAGGAAGCCACCTGAGGGTGGTGAGCAGGGAGCAAGGGCCTTACCATTTGAAGTATCAGGACAGTCTGTGAACACGACCCGAGTGTCCACATCCACTGCTGATGCATAAACAAAATGTGGCAGCTCCACAACGAAACAGTACTCGGCCGTGACGGTAATGCGGCCCCGACATGTGCTACCGTGTGGATGAACCTAGAAAACCTTATGCTACATAAAGAAGCAAAACACAAAAGGCCACATAGTGTGCGATTCCCTCTGTATGAGATGTCTGGAACAGGCAAATCCAGAGACAGAGAGATTTGTGGCTGCAGGGGCTGGTGGGGAGGGGAATGCGGCGGCGTGACTGCTCACGGATCCCACGTTGCCTTTTAGAATGATGGAGATGTTGTAGACCCGTATCGGGGTGGTGGTGGCACAACATGGTGGGTATGCTGAAAACCACCAAATTATACATTTTAAGTTGTTAAAATGGTGAATTTTATCTCAATCAAAAGAAAATTATTTTATTTTATTTTATTTTTTATTTTATTTTTTTTTAAGAAAATTATTTTAAAAGATGGTCTGGCTGCCCAGGGTGAACAGACCACCCAGGGCAGGGCCGTCGTTGGGAGGTAAGGATAGTAATTGCAGGTGCTATTGGGGGAATGAGAGGTGCTCTGCTCCTGAACCCATTTTGAAGGGAGAGTCAGGATTTTGGGGGTGTGCGTGTGTTGAGGGGTGTGTGTTACAATGACTGTGCAAGGTGTTTGACCCAAGCACTTAGAAACATGGAGTCCTTCCTTCCTGAGATGGTGAAGGGTTAGGTTTAGTGAAGAGAAGGTGGTATCTTTTGGTTAGCTTGCAACACGTTACATCGACGTGTGTGTTAGATATCCATATGGAAACATCGAGAAGGCAGGGGGGCATGCTGATAAATGTCCAACAAGCAGCTCTAGGTTGGGGGGCCCCTCATTTGTAGCACTCGGTGGACTCTCTGGTGTAAATCCTCCTACCATATGGACCTCAAGCTGCCAGCATGACCGCAGCTGGTTCACCTAGATCCTGGAAATATCCCACAACGTGGGCCCAGGCTGGAGATAGAAACGTAAGCATCGCCAGCACCTCACTGTATTTACAGCCACAGGTCTAGCAGGGCTCACTGAGGCAAGGGTTGTGTGTAGGGAGAGGGGGGCTGGGGCAGCCCAGCGTTCACGTTAGGGGAGATGGGGGTGAGCCAGCAAAGGCGACTGAGGAGTGGCCCCAGGGAGGAGGAGGACCAAGAGGAAGCACGCAGGACAGGAGTGTGATGGGGGGTGGGGGTGGGAGGCACCGTCTGCAGGAAGAGGGGCACAGCTCGGGAGAGGGAGGAGGCAGCCAGCCCTAACATGCAGCAGTATTTGCCAATTAGCATATGGATCTGTGTTTACTTTTCTGCTTTCAGCATAATGACTCTTAATTGCCCTCATTAGGGAATGTCCAAATCCGCTAACGTTTACAAAGCAGGCCAACCAGGCCCTTTTTTTTTTTTTCTTTTTTAATCCACTTGACCCTTCTCTTCCGCCTGCCTTCAAAACCCTCCCACCCCACCCTCCACCGCTGCCCCTCACCCCCACCCCCTGCCCTTGATGGCTCACCTCTCAGAGGGATGCGGGACCACCCCCTCCAGCTCCTGCAGCGGTGCAGATGTCAACTCATCCTCTAGGGACAGGACTACTTAAAAATAAGCAGGTGGCCCCAGTGGCCCAGTGGTTTAGTGCCGCCTTTGGCCTGGGGTGTGATCCTGGAGACCTGGGATCGAGTCCCATGCCAGGCTCCCTGCTTCTCCCTCTGCCTGTGTCTCTGCCTCTCTCTCTCTCTCTCTCTCTCTCTCTCTCTCTCTCTCTATCTCTGTGTGTGTGTGTGTGTGTCTGTCATGAATAAATAAATCTTAAAAAAATAAGCAGACCACTAAGGGGAAGTAAGAATCCCGTGATCCCAAAGGCATTATAGGCAGTGAAAGCAGCCAGTCTCAAAGGCTACATTCTTTCTGTGTGATTCTTTGACATTCTCAAAAAGACCAAGCTATGGTGACAGAGATTACCATCAGTGGTTACCAGGGCTGAGGGATAGAAGAGGAGTTGAGTGTAAAGATAGTTTGGGGGACAGTAGAACCGTTCTGTATCCTGGTTGTGATGGGGTAACACGAATTTATACATGTGTTAAAATTCATAAAACCAAATGCCCCCAAATGTCAATTTCACTGCACGCTAATTTTTATAATTATAAAAATCATAAATTACTGACGACCTCTCCACATCCACACCCTCCCAAAAAAAAGATGAGATGAAAGGTAAGCAGCATACACAGCACCACAGGGTGAGCTTTTGGACTCAGCACCATCCTTCTCCCCACTGTCTTTTAATTCAGCAAGTAGGTAATCTGCACCCCGCCCCCCGCACCCCGCCATAAAGCCAGAAAGGGAGACCAGAGAGCCTTGAATGCCAAGGTGAGTTTGAACATAATTCAGCAGGCAAGTGGGAGCCATTGATGGTTCTTGAGCACGAGCTCTTGATCCTCAGAGCTGTTCTTTAAGTTGATTGATCTGGACACCAGGAGAACGAAGACAGTGAAGTGACAGAGGATGATGGCAGACAGCAGGAAGGGCAGGGACTGGATGCAGGGTTTGTGGAGTTGGAATGCAGCTAGGGTCTGGAATCTCAGGGGCCAGCGTGCAGAGAAACCCAGAAGGGCAGGCTAAGAAGAGGAAAGAAGGTGAGAGCTGCCAGCCTCTGCCCGCTGGGCAGTGGCCAGGCCCGCCTGGTGTCCTCTCCACCTCGGCTCACTTCCTCATCTGAACGCCCTCCACCCACCCTTGCCCACTCCCTCCATTTCTGTCTCTGTTTTTCTTTGAGTCTGATTATCCTCTCTTGCTCCCCTTCCCAGCCTTCCTCCTGCCTCTGTCTCTACCTTCTGTTTTTCCCTCACACCCACGCATTCACAGATAAGCACTCGCAGAGCCCACTCATTCGTGCATCTCTTCCTTTGTCCATTCAACCGTAGTTGTGTGCCCGTGCCCCATGCGAGTGCCTCGCGAGGTGTGCAATGTGTCAGGTAGGAGGGGCTCTTTGCAGGCTGCCCAGGTTAGACTTCTGGGATGCCCCAGGGCTGCTGAGTGACATGCAGGGCTGTCCCCAGGCATGATCACTCACCTACCTGAAGCCCAGCACCCGTTCCAGCCCAGGACGCATCCCTTAGGGCGTTTGCGATGCTTTTGTTCGCGGGAAGGAGATGCAAAGCGCAAAGCCGGGCAGACCTTCCTGGAGGAGGAGGGAGATGAAATCACCCTGCCTTTGGCTCCTAGATCCCCCACACCCAGGTGCATGGCCCCTACTCCGTCTTGAGCTCTGCCCTCCGGGCCTCCTCAGACAAAGGGATCCCTCATTTTGAAAGGCAGCCCTGAGAGGGCAGTTTGCCTGAGGTCACAGAGTGTGTCAGTTCCAGGGCTCCCAGGACTCCCTCCGCCGCCCCCTCAGCCCCTCCCTGCCACCTAGGGGCCTGAGGAGGTGGACTCCAAGTGGGAAAGGCAGAGGGAATACAAAGTGGTGTGATTAGCGGCAGGCAGTGTGCCCTCCCGATTTCCATAAGGCATTTAGATTTCTTTGCCTTGCCACACATTTCTCTCTCTGTGGGAACAAGGAAATAGTTTTAGCATGGTAAATAGACAGAGCCAGGCAGCTGCTGAGTGCAAAGCCCAGCTCCTGGCTCCTACCAACCCCTCCCTGCTCCTCCTCCTGAAGGCCCTGGAGGGCTGGAGGCCCCCCCATACAAGCCAGCCAGGCTCATCCTCCTCCTACGGGGGCCACGAGATTCTTCCCCGCTGAGGCCCCAGAGGGAGGGGAGGGACAATTCTGGGCTTGGGGCAGACCTGGATGCACACCCTTTTCATCATGCATTTTGGATTCTCCTTCCTGCACCTCTGAGAACACCGGCCACCCCCCCCCCCCAAGTTTGGCCCCTTGCCCCAACCCCAGCCAAAATTCCAGTGCGGGGTTTGCCAGTGGAGCGAAGGAGGGAAAGAGTTGAAGCCAGGTATGGGGGTAAGGTCCAAGGTGGCAGCTTCTGATTAGAGTAGTAGACCTTAAGGTTAAGAATGTGGCCACCTGTGCTGGGAGGCATGCCTGGGTTGAAGGCAGGAAAACAAGGAAGGCATTGTTGAGCTTTCCACATGGGGCATGTGCCTTTCAAACAGGGTCCCTTGCAGGAGAGAGGGAAGGAATGAGGAGGGGTGCATGGCCTGCAGGATCTTTGGGATCTGGGGGGTGGGAGATGAAACATGTCATCCTGGAATCAAGAGCTCAGAGCTCTGGCCTCATAAATCCTACCTGGACCCCTGTCCTGTGGACATGGATTTCCATATGGCCAGAGAAGGTCCTTGTGAACCCCTGGACCTTCCACATAAAGCTTGCCCTTTGACCATGCCCACAAGCACTATTTAGGTGAGCCTCACCTTCCTGACCGATCCCCCTAAAGCCACTTCTCTAAGTAACCCCTGGACTGGTTGCTCCAATATCTAGAGGTCCAGGGCAGCCCAAAGATTTGGATCCCACCAGAAATGGCTATTTACTTGGGGCATAAAAATGAGGCCAGAGTGGCTGGTTCCAGCTGTGGGAGTAGGTACAGTTAACTCTGCTGTATTCAGGAGGTATAGGTGGCACCTATGACCCCTCCCAAGATGGGACCCTCCCAATGCACAGGTCACCAGGGCTGAGCAAGAGCCCTTGCTTGGTCCGCCATTCGGCCATCTTCACGAGCAAGGACCAGCTCCTGTGTGTGAGCTGCATGGGGGCTTGAGCCTCTGAAGTGGTGCAACCTTTGGGGAGCACCTATAGGACACTGGGGCTGCTGTGTCAGATGCTCAGAAACTTGTTTTCCATTCCAAGTACATGACTGCCACACCTGGGCAGTGGGGACAGCTTGTCCTCTCAGACATTATCTCATGGAGTTGGACACCAGCTCTCCTGGTTTGCCTGCAACTGCCTGGGTTTTGTATTTTTAAGTCCCACATCCCAGGCGAACTGGGACAGCTGGTCACCTAGGGGCAGGCCTGAGAGGTGGTCCACTCCCAAAGGTGAGAAACTGAGGCTCTGAGCCAGACATGCTGGAATGCAGAAGACAGGTGGTCAGGTGTAGCTGGGCTCTGGAGGTGTGAGATTCCCATAGTGCACTAGGGCAGTGGGCTGCAAATCAGGAAAACAATTTGAGAGCACCTGCCCCTCATTTACCTTAATGCAAGTACCCAGTGCACGTTATAATTCACTTCCCAGGAGAGCCTGGGCTGGCTGCAGGGGCAGCGACAAGATCCCTCCTGAGGGAGGGAGGGGAGGTGTGCACGTGCAGGTGAGGAGCACCTGCCTGCCTCGTGCCCTCGTCTGTGAGCAAAATAATACACACGTCCGCACGATGAAATTGACAGCTCTCTAGTATTCTTTCCCCAAAGTGCCAGCTGCCGATCGGATTGAATTAGATTTCACAGGGGTTTTTGCAATACATGGAATTCACCAGCAAATTACTCTTAAAGAGGGAAAATCAATCATTTGGAGCAGAGATAAGCTGAAGGCAAGGGAGCCTTGGATTGATCTGTGCAGGCGTGTGTGGAATTCAGCAGATAACCTGGGGAGAGGAGGAGGGGGGAGTCTGGCAGAGAGAGGGACAGAGGAGGAGGTGGGGGAGGTGGAGGAGGGAGGAGGAAATAGGAAGGGCGATGGAAGAGGAAGAAGAAAAGGAGAAATGGAAAAGAGAATGGGAGGTGAGAAAGAGCAAGGAGAAGAGGAATAGAAGGGGAGAGGGACGGGAGGAGAGGAGAGGAGGAAAAGAGGAAGGAACAGAAAGGAGAGGCAGAGAGGGCAGCAGCAGGGGAAGAAGTAGAGAGAGGCCCGGAGCAGCAGCAGGAGTGGAAAGCCATCCAGAGGAGCACAGCACACATTAAGGGCCTTAGAGAATCACCCCGCTTTACAGATCTGGAAACTGAGGCCCAGAGAGAACAAATGACCCATCCAGGAAAAACAGCTCCTGCCCACCCTGCTCAAGGGCCAGACCACAGAGGAGTTTGAGGAGGAGGGTGTAGGTGGGCTGAGAGCCTGAAACCAGGGCAGAGAAACTGAGGCTCGGGGCCGGACAAGCCTGGCAGGCAGGAGAGAAAGACAAGGCTGAACTACGGAAGCGTGTGCTGTGGCCTTTGCTGGGTTCAGGGTTGGGACTGTGTGTCCAGAAACAGGGCGTGGGGTCGGGGGGACATGAAGAGACAGAGACAGGTGGCCCTGCACTCAGGAATTGCACGGAGGTGCCGGCATCAGTTCTCCCAGGCTCTGAAAGCTGGAAGGGGCCTGGGGGCTGAGGCTGAGTTAGGGGATGGAGGCGGTGGCCACTATTTGCCCTCACAGTAGGCAGCCTGGTGTGCTGGGTACGGCAGCAGGCAGGGCCAGAGGAGCTTGGCACACCAAGGGTGAGGGGTAGGGGACTGGTGGGAGCAGCAGGGACGGGAAGGGTGCCGAGAGGCCCGCCTCCTGCCAAGGTTCACACGGGCATGTCTGATTGGGGTTAATTAAGTGAAAGGCTGGACAACAAAGGCGTGATAAAGAATCCATCTTCATGGGTTTTGATTTTCTGCCACTCGATAGCATGGATCAGACCAATAGAGCATGGGGAGGATCAGACCTGTAGCCCCTGGCCAGCATTGGGGGGTCCACTCGCCCCCTGCACGCAGCCACGCCTTTGCCCTTCCCTGCCTGCCCTTCGCTCCAGGCCAATGTCTAGAAATCAGCCCTTCCGGGGGCCACCTCCTCCACTCCCTTCTAGAACAAGGATAACCACCCATATTTACTGAACGTTCACTCAGTCCTGGGCGCTTTACCAGGATTTTGCAGCTCGCCCACAAGAGTGCTGTTAGTGGCCCTCCCTTATTCTTTCCATTTTGCAGATTAGGAGATTGAGGCTCAGAGAGGTAAGATTTTGTATGCCAAATTATACAGCTGAAAAGGGCAGTTGCCTCAATCTGGAGTTAGGTCCAACCCCAAGAGGCTGTGCTTTCAGCCACCACTGAAGCCTGGAGCCACTGGCCATGGGGCTCTTACCTGGCAGGTCTAAGTCCTGGACATGGTTTCTGGGAGGACAGCACTGACTCTCGGGGCACATCTGGGCACTGCAGACCGCAGCCCCATTTCCAGCTTAGCTAAGGGTACCCCACCAGCCTGCAGAGCTCCCTGACTCTTCCCTGTCTTGCTTTATAGCACCGCTCACCCCTCCCAACATACAGACCACCTTGGTCCCTGCTGTTCCTCCCTGGTCCATCCTATGTCTGCATGGTCCTCCTGTGGAAAGGAATTAAGGTCCCTTCCAGAGTCTCTCATAGTTCACAGGGTAAGCTGAGGTAGGCACCCCTAGCGTTTGGAGCACAAAGGGAAAAAAAAAAAAAAACCCACACACAAAAGCTCCTACTATCAGAGAGCCTCCTGACTTAGGCAAGAAAATATAACTCCTATTACCCACTAAAACAAGATGGGACAAGGTGCCCTTAATCCTCATTCTCTTGGTATGCCTCATTCTCCCCACTTCACAGATGAAGAAGCTGAGGCTCCAGGAATGGGAGTGAGTTGCCCAAGGCTGCACAGCTAGAAAGTGACAGGGCCTTTCTCTCTACTGTATCACTTCACTGGTCACCAACCAGCTACTCCCCTGACCTATAGCAGAGAGCTGAGCCTTTCCAAGGGGCTGGCTGGCAGGGCGGTGCTGAGCCGGGTGGAGAACCAAGCAAGAGCTGTGATGGAGACATCCGCAGGCCTCATGTCCAGGGAAGGAGTCTGGGGTTGGGCCAGACTTTCCTCCCTTTGAAGGCCAGGTTGTCTGCAGACAGACGTGCCAGTGTCCAGAACATGCAGGTGATAACCAAGGGAAGCTTGTACTCAGAAGGCAGGTGCAGACCCTGCGAGAGCCCAGGCCATCCCCCCCTGCAAGCCCAGGGCCCGGTCCTGCCTGAATCTGCATCTGGAGAACTACCAAGCAGTTCTTTTTTATATACATACAATTATTTTTTTAAAGATGTTTATTCATGAGAGACACACAGAGAGAGAGAGAGGCAGAGACATAGGCAGAGGGAGAAGCAGGCTCCGATATGGGACTCGATCCTGGGACCCTAGGATCATGCCCTGAGCCACCCAGGCGTCCCCATGCCAGGCAGTTCTTAATGGAAACACCACCCTGGGCCCTCCCAGAGTCGTGAGCACTCTGTGAACCTGTAGAGGGCCCAGCACATTCTAGGCTCTCAATAACTAGTTGGAATAAATACCACTGGGTCGCTTCACGGAGCCAGGTGACCCTTGGGATGTGGATCCGCTGGCTGTGGGTGATGCAAAGAGAGCAGGAGGGGTGTCCTTTCTGGGCGGTGCCTGCTGTGACCTCCCACTTCCAGCAGCGGGAGGTTGGCGGGGGCAAGGTTGGGGGGGGCCAAGGGCTGGGGGGGCAGCCCCTTCTGGCAGCGGCTGATAAGGAGGACCAGGTTGCTGCTCGCTGGCCTCTGTGGGGGGTGGCAAGGCTTCAGTCACCGGGAGCAAGGCGGGCTGGCTGCCCGGGCGTGGGGACGGTGGGGAGCACGAGTGATCTGCGTCCTTCCCCCTTCCGCTAAACAAATAAAGCCGAGGCAGTGGCAGCCCCGCAGGCAGCCGCCGGCGCCCCAGCCGGTGCGGGGAGGGCAGCGCTGCGCTCGGCTCCAGGACCCGCGGCTGCGGCCTATCAGCCTTCTCATCGCCTCTCCCAGCTGTGGGAGAATTTAATCCACCGGCCTCCTCTCCACACGCACTGGGACTCCTTTTGATGTTCCTCTTTATCTCCCTTCCCAACAAAATTGCCCCTCCACAGCTCCAAGAGGGCCCCCTGCCTCTCCCCGCACCCCCCGTCCCCCCCTCCCCTCCCTCCCAGCCCCACGAGCAGCCCTCCTCCATGGGCAGGCTCCCGCCCTCCACCTGCCTGGCTGCTCCCTGACCTTGGCAGAGGAGCCTGCCCCTGGCCCCCCGCCCTCGCCCCTGCCCTCCCGGGCCCTTCCCTGCTTGCATTGGGAGCCACGCTGTGCAGTGGAAGGGGCTGGAGAGCTGGGTGGTTGAGAGCCGAGACCTCTCTGGAGACGGAACAGACCCAGCTTCAAATCCTTCGCTGGCAGCGGTGAGGCCTGAACGAGCTGCCCTCCCGGGCCTCGCTTTTCTTCTTCAGAAAAAGGGGTGCACAAGACGCTAATGTCAGTAAAGATTCTGGTTAAGTCACGCGCAGTACACAGTTGGGGCTTGATAAATGGAAGCTGTCTGGTGGAGGACTGCAGTTCGTAGGGGCTTTGCACCACTTGGGTGAACTACCACACGCAGATCCCATCCCGAGGGGCTGGCAGTCACCAGCCAGGTGACTGGGCCCTCTGGGCAGGTTCTGAAAGGGGCAGGCTGAGCACTTAGTGGGACTTAGCCAGAAGGTTGCCCTGGGGTCTCAGGACCACAGCGGGGACAGGCCTGAGTGAACATCCAGCACCTGGTGGCAGACCTAGGAGGGCAGGGACCTCATTCATTGAGATGCAGAAACCTGGCCTGAGGGGTCAGTGCTCCTGCCCGGCCAGGTACACGAGCTGAGTCCACACTGAGCTGAGCCCCACCCTCCCAGGCATCTCTTCAGTCCCTCGCTCTGGTCTTCCATCCATGTACCTCGTGGCAGCTCCAGCCCCCCGCCCCTAGTCTTTTCTTCCCTGTTCTCAGACTCGCTCCCTGCCTTGCCTTGCTTGGTCCTGGTGATTCTTGAACATCACTGAGCATCAGCATACCTGGCAGGCTGGCTGGACCGTGCTGGGCCACGCCCCTGGGGTTTAGGAAGGGTACAACTGCTGTAGCCCAAAATATGCATTTCTAATGAGGTTTTTGGTAATGCTGAGCTACGGGTCCCTGTACCCAACTCAGAGAACCACCGCTCTGCCCTAGCAGTTCTCGCCCTTGGAAGCACATTAGAATGAAAACGGAAAATGTTACAAGGTCCTGAGGTCTGGTCTCCCCCAGCCCACCCACATCTGATTTGCTTGGTCTGGTGGGTGCTGCCTAAGCTTGGGGCTGTTCTAAAGATGCCCACGTGATTTTGATGGGTGGTGGCCTGATGGAGGACTCCTCCTCCGCCTCTGCCCTGCTCGCCCCCCTGGATCCCTGTGGGTGCCACCAAGCCCCTGCCTGCCCCTGCTAATGTCTTCTCAACCCTGGCTGTGCCACATGATTCTCTAGGGAGCAAAGAAAAAAAATGCAGCTGCCTGAGCCCCACCCCGAGAGGTTCTGACATAGTGGCCGTGGGCATCTATGTGTCTGATGTTTAGAGCTCCGCTGGCAGTTCGGATGTGCAGCCAGGTGAGGAGGGGCTGCCCCAGTGTGACTCACTCACTGCCACGTTCACCTTCCTCAGTTTCAGCAGTATTCTTGTGCTTCAGAGCTTGGGTTGCCTCGCCGTTGCTCAGGAAGGCAGTGCCAAAGCCCTCCAGACGGTGCCTGGGGTGGAACTGCACCCCTACCCCCAGCCTCCTGCTGTCCCCACAATCTCACCAGTTCTTCCCTACGTGCACCCTTTGCAAATCAGCTCACTGTCTGCCTATCACCAGTTCCTCATTCCTGCTGTATGCCTCTGCTTAGGCCAGTGGTGGTCACACCAGCAGTGGCAGGACAGGCGGCACCTGAAACTTGCTCGAAGTAGAAATTCACAGGCCCCCAACCTACCACATCAGGTATTCCTGGCGGTGGGCGGCAGTCTGTAGCTGAACCAGCCTCCAGATGATTCTGATACAGGCTAAGGACAGAGCTCCGTGTGTAAAGCCACTGCCTCGTGCCGAGTTCCCCCCTCCCTTCCTAAAACCCCCTCAGAACTCCCCTTCTTGGGCTAGCCTCCTTGCTTGGCCTCACCAGCTGGCGCTCGCTCAGATCCTGCTCTGGGATGCTCAGCGTTACCACCTGCATTTGCTCAGGGAACTCGCACTGCACCGGAGCTGCTACTGGGGGACGCCCTGGCCCCCGCTCCTCTCAGCCTCGAAAGCACCCCGGTCTGGGTGCTGGGCCTGGGCTTTTATCCTCACTCTGCCTCCAACAACCTGTGCAACCTTGGGTGGCTCAACCGCTCTGAACCCCGTTTCCTCTGGAGGGGTTTCCAAGCTCCAGTGTTTCTTCATCTCCACCCTAGGGCCCTTGGGAAGAGGATCGCACAGAGTACTGGGTGAGGAAAAGCTGCTGAAAGCCCGTCGCTTCTTGAACACCCTCTATGTCCCTGCTCTGCTGTGGGTTCCACTGCCCCAGGCAGGCTCTGTGGCCTCGAGGGCTCCCAACATCCCGCCTTAGCCACGGAGGATAACTCTGTGGTCATTGTGAATGGTGTCTGGCCAGGAGTAGGTGTCCCGTAAAAGCTGCTGTGTTGTCATTGTTAATATCGGCGCCTATTTGTACGGTCATGAACAGTCTCCAAGACCTAGTTTTAAGTGACAAAACCCAGCCCAGAGCAGTGCATGTGGCGTGCTGCTGTTTGTGTCAGGGAGGGGAGGGGTAGATTCCTGGCGCTTGTCCTGTTTGCGAAGACGACGTGCTGGAGAAGAGACCCATGGACGGGGTACCGCGGTGGCCTCTAGAGGAGGCCCTCCGGTGGCTCGGCCGGTGGGGACAGGGAGACGGCAGTGTGCCCTTTACACCTTTGACTAGGTGAAAAATGTCCGTGTCTGTATTTATCACATCTTAACATTTTCTGTGTTAGGAGGAGTAAAACGTGACAATGCTTGGGGTCGTTTTCTGCAGGGGATTTCGTCCAGGCTCCTCGGAGTAGGACATAGGGGTGTGGCCCATCCCCCTCCCCCGCAGCGCCCCCCCCCCAACCTCCCTCTGGGTGAGGACTCCATGTGTTCAGGAGCCCCAGTACCTCTTCCTCGGCTTCACTCTCCTCCTCTGGGTGTGGGCTGCACCCCCAAAGCCTATGGCCCATCAGATACAAAGGGGGCTGTTCCTCTAGAGCAGGGTGTGCTCCTGGGGTCCACTGGGCGCCCCCTCCCTTACCCTGACCTCAGATCTCACCATCTTTTCTCTCCGGTTCCTTCCTCCTCTCCGTACCTTTCCGGCTCCTTCTCTGTCTCCATACCTTTTGACTGACCGACTCCCACTGACAGAACCTGGTAAGTGAGCCCGGGAAGGGCAGGGGTTGGGAGGGCGGGGGGGCAGCGTGGGGAAGGGGCTTTGGAGAGGGTGTTCCTCCACTTGCCCCGGCCGGGCTCAGCCTGCCCCCACCTTCTCGGGCCTCCAGGTCCCGTGGTGGGGGGAGAGGGGCTGGTGTCGCCTGCACAGAGCTGTCACACACTGCCGGGTTTGGCTATTAGTGCCCCTTCGGGCATTTAATTGGCCCTCCATCTGACGGATGGATTCCATGCCAGGGAGAACTGAGGACCAAAGGAGCATCGTCACCTGGGCCGTCTGCAGGAGCCACTCTGGGTGGGGAGCTCTGGAGGCCCTGTGTTTCTCTGAACCCCAAGATTGGCAGTGTTGTCACTTTGCCAATTTGTAATGACAAATAGAAAAAATTCAAGAGACTGATGCATAAATATTAATATGCGTCCATTCTACAAATGGATTTGACCACCTGTGGGGCAGGTCCAGGGCTACTGGAAGACACTTGTGAACCCTCAGGCTTCACTGGAGGCGTCCTTTCCAGCCTTGCCTTCTGGCCATGCAGAGGCTTCCAGATAGCCTGGCTGCCCCCCTCACAGCAGGAACAGGTCCTGGAAGGGATCCCCAGGCAATCAAGAAGAGAGGCCTGCATCCTTTGCCAGCTCTCGGTTCCAAAGAAGCCTACACAGAGGGGCTGTGCTGGGCCCTGGGCCAGGGGTGACCAGCGTGAGGACATTTCTTCCTGGTGCTCACAGCCCAGGTCTGTAAACTACTGAGCATCTGCAGTAAGGGTCAGGAGAGGCTCTCAACGGGCTCTTTACAAACCACAAGCCGTCTGCCTAGGTTAAAGGAGGCTTATTTGGGGGTAATTTCCCCCCACCCCCATGGGGGGTTGAATCCATTTCCGAGCAGGCCAGACCCTGGGAAGTCAGGAAGCCGTGTCTCCGGCCTTCCTCAGTGATTCTTTTGATCTGGGGTCTTGGGTAGCACAGAGACCTCATAGCCTTTTTTTTTTTTTTTTTTTTTTTTTTTAAAGGCTCTATGAGCTCGGGCCCTGTTAGAATGGTCAGAAACACCTGACTTGGAGTAAAAGCACCCCCACATGAAACTATGGAGGCTGCTGGGCTGCAAGAGAGCCCGTGAAGGACATAGCAGCTCTGAGCTACCCAGGATCCAGTGTCCTCCAGGCCATCACCAGCTGGCCACAGTGTGGGGTCCACAGGGGTTCACTTTGCCATTCAGCCGCTTGGGTAATTCCCATTCCATGTGCAAGGAAGCCACTGTTCTCTCTAATGGACACGTTCCAGAGGGAGGGAGGGGAAGGAGCCGTGTTCTAGTCTGTCCCCCATGCCCTCTCCTGCCCAAGACTACCGGGGACACATATTTGCTTCTCTCCCCTCCGTCCCCTTCTGACCCTCTTTCCTGTCTCCCTGCTGGACCTTACAGCTGCAGATCCTCCCAGGTTGAGGTCACTGGGATGGAGGACGGGAGCAGGAGGTGTGAAGTGAACCAAACCATCTGAAAGGGATATTTGGGGCATCTGAAAGGATAACAAAGGCAAAAAGAACTGTTGGAGGAGACTCCCCATGGGCTCAGACATGGATGGGAGGCAGGGTGTGAGAGCCAGGCCAGCGTCACCCAGCGGAAGCCAGAGCACTTTGTGGTGGGGCGCAGGCAAGCCCCGCTATGGACACTGCACCTCCTCTGCCTCAACCAGAGCCACTCTGCTCTGGACCCTTGGCCTTCTGAGCCCTTTCTGACTGGTTTCTTCTCCACTTTGCCCCAGGGCCTGAACAGCATGTTCGAGGTATACCTGGTAGGGAACAATTCCCAGCACTTCATCATCTCCCCGACCTCTGTCCAAGGAAAAGCAGACATTCGTATCCGGGTGGCCGTCCCCCTGGACTACGAGACTGTGGACCGCTACGACTTTGACGTAAGGCCCTCTCATGTTTTCTTTGCCAGGTGGGAGGCTTTCAGGGGAGGTCCAGGGTGATACCCTCTCCTTAAACTCCCCCTTCCTCCTCTCCGCATTCATCCCCTGCGGATCCAACTCCAAGAAATCCATTGAGCCCATGGCAGAGGCTGAGCCTCCCCTTTTCAAGGAGGACAAGGAAAGGTCTGGGAATTGAGCAGAATTTTACTGGGCACAGTCATAGCCACTGAAGCCCATAGGAGCCCAGCCTCTGCCAGCCCAGCCCCCAGCAGAATCAGTGGCACCCTGGCTTAGGAGCACTGATGGAGGGACTCACGGCAACACCCAACTGGGATGGGCAGTGACTCAGATAGGAACTCTGGGTTAGGACTGCAAAGATCCTGGGGTGACTTATGGGGACAAGGCTCCAGGAGCATGGGAGAGCTCACCCGGGGCCCTGCTCCGCACACCCAGCTCTTTGCCAATGAGAGTGTGCCCGACCACGTGGGCTATGCCAAGGTGAAGATCACCCTCATCAACGAGAATGACAACCGGCCCATCTTCAGCCAGCCACTGTACAACGTGAGCTTGTATGAGAACGTCACCGTGGGGACCTCTGTGCTGACAGTGCTGGTGAGTCCTGCTTTTCTATAGGGCCGTTGAGCTCTGGGGAAGACCACGGGGAGGTCACCAAAGGGATTTGCCCAAGAAACGTGGGCAGTCAGGGAAGGGGGGTGCCCCAAGCCCCCAGAAGCTGTGGTGTTTGTGTATGGAAGCATCTGGACTCTTTATGATGGGGTGTCCATGGTCAGGGCAACAATGTGGAAAGAGGATCAACCAGGGGGAGGATGGGATGGGCCAAGGACGCCTTGTTCCTGAGAGAGACTGGACCTAGGTGGGCCAGGAGCCCTGGAAGTGCCCTCTAATAGGGATAGGGGCCAGCCATCTCTGAGGAGGGCCACCCTCCCTCTGAGCACCAGGGAAGAATGGGCTCCTTGAGGGTGCCTGGCCATCCCCAGCTGCCCTTGGCTGGGACTTATGAGGGGCCCCCTGCAGTGTCTGTCTGTTTGTATCGGTTGATACTCTCCATGGCAGGGGACACAAACCCTTAAGTGGTTCAAGCCAAAAAGAATCAGCTCGTGTCATTCAAAGTAAAAATGATTTCAGGCCTGGCTAGACCCAGGCACTCAGCAGGAATCTGACTTTGGCACCAGCCTCTGCTTTATTTACATTGGCCGAGAGGAACACCAGCACCCCTAGGCTTGCTTCTTCCCAATTTATCAACCCTTAGTGGGAAAACAATATTTTCAGTAGTTCCAGCAAAAGTCCCAGAGCTGATTCTCCTTGCTGGGCCATCCTGGAACCAATCATCATGATCTTGATCTACCAGAGATGACTCACACTCTTCCCAGGTAGAACCGGGACTGGGTCAGCTCCATCCAAACTATATGGGCTGAAAATGGGAAAGGGGATATGCCAAAGGGGCTTCAACCGAAGCAGAAAAGGATCAGTTGCCAAGCAGATCAAAGCGGCAGATGTGTGCTATGGAAGCTCGGCTCTTACCCGCAGTAGGTGCTCAATAAATGTGATGCAGTTGAGCCCACTGCTGCCCCCCTCTGCCCATTCTGAGGGCCTTGGAGTCCTCGCTTCCACTTCTTGCTCCATCCTTACTCCAAGCTAAGCCAAGCCAAGCCATTGCCTGCTGATCCCAGGGCCCCTACTCTGAAGTCTGTTTACTCTACCGACAGATGGTGTGAAACTGTATTGAGCCCCCAGGCCCTTCCCATCTGACAGTTATTAATATTTCAAACAGATGTTTAGCTAGGCGGGCCATCAGACAGAAACACTAAGTCTGCTGTGGCTGTTTCCCTCCCGCCGGCTTCTGCCAAGGTGCTCCCTGCAATCAGTCACCTGGTGCTTGAGGCCCTGTGGATCCTCTTGCAGCAGCCTCTAGGGGCCCAGCCAGAGAGCAAGTGCCAGAGGCTTTGGCCTCCTGGACCCAAAAAGAGTCTGCAGCTCCCTCCCCCCACCCCCGCAACCATCTTCAAATATCAGGGTACAGGACACCCAAGCAGTCTGTGCTTCAGGGCCCTAGCGGGCCTGGGACCACATGGCAAAGAATTCAGGTGTCAGGCTTGGTGAGTATCCAGGGATTCCTCTCTGGTATTCTTGCTGGGGACGGAGGTCTCACTTTGCAGGCACAAGTTGCCATGGCTCTGGGGAGGGGTTGCAGAACCTAGGGAGCAGAAGGGTCAGAAGGCACCCCTCTAGGCTGGTGGCCAGTTGCCAGTGCCAGGGACAATGCATAAGGCCCAGTCTCCTCTGGGGCTGCCACTAGAGAGTAGATCCTCAAACTGGGCTTTTTTCAAGCACTTAGAGCAGTTCCTGGGCCTGCGTGGACCCCTGCATGCCACCCATGACCCCTTCTTCAGTTTCTCATGTTTAACAGATGCATTTAGCCTCCTCTGAGTGTGTCTACCTAGAGCTGGCCCATCTGGTCAGCCTCCAGTTCTTGAGTCTGTCTAAGCCTTGCCCACCTCCTTCTCAACCCCCATCCCTGTTCCCTGCCGGCCCCAGGGTTATGAGCTATGCAGAAATGAAGGGGCTGTTTCACCCAGTGACAAGCTCTAGTACCAGGCCTGTGTGCCTACGGGAGCCCTGGGCCCCTGTGGGAAACTGTGAGCCCTGCTTTCCTTGCCTTTGCTGTGTGCTAGTCTGTCCACATCACCCCTGGAAGCCTTTTGTTTCCTCATCTGCAAAATGGGCATGAGACCTCCCAAGGCTGCTGTCAAGAGGTGTGAATGTGGGGTGTGACAACATCCCCTGGGCCACCCTCCTTACCCACCATCGTCTCCCAGCCTCCCCCAGTGCACTTGCAGAGTTCTAGCAGGGAACACGCTGCGAAGCCACGCCAGCACCCTGCCCGGCCTGACCTGGCCTCCCCAACCCTGCCGTTTCCCAGGTTGGCCTAATCTTTCCACCTCCTTTGCTGCAGGAGGAGCTGAAGTTATAGCTGCCTGCTCAGGGACTGTGAAATTCCTTCTCTGTGACCTTTTCTCGGATGTTATTAAAATGTTTCATGGGCAGTTGTGTCAGAAAAAAAATGATGAAGAAAAGGAAAATGTTTTAATTTGCACCGAGGGCTGGGGCGCAGAGCCTGCCGTGAGGGGCCTCCCCAGCCCCCACCCTGGCACTGGCCAGGCTTCTGTGGGCTCATCACCCAGCCCCAGGGGAGGCAGCAGTTTGACAGTGGGGGTGGGGAAGCTGGGAGAGGAGGCCCCGTCACCTCCAGCCTGGGCTCCCGGCAGGTGGAAGCACTGGACCCTTGGACCTCCGTGCCCCCTGGACCTCCCCCAGCCCAGGCTTTGAGCCTCTTCCAGACCCCAGTTACAGCAGAAGAGGAGTTTCCACTGGCAGAGGGGAAAACGTGGAGGACCCAGGGTTCAGAGGCTTGACGCTGAGCACCGACTCTGCCCCCGGCCAACCGTGGTATTGAGGGCAGAAGCTGCTGCTCTCCGTGCACCTTATCTGTAAAATGAACACGAGGGACTAAGATGTGTCTACGGTTCCTTCCAGACCTAGTGCCTGGGCTGGTGACGCCTGGAGGAGGGGGGTGGCCGAGCTGACCTCCGATAAACCGCCACTGATAAACCGCCTCTGCCGCTGCAATAATCCTTTCCGCGCCGGCTCTGGTGAGCCCTGGCCAGAAGCAGGCCCTTCACACTTGGTGTTTCTAACCCTGCACACGCCATCCTTCTCATTTTACAGGGGAGGAAATGGAAGCTTAGCTTACATGCTGCACAGCTTGCCCAGGGTCCCAGGGCTGGCAAGCGACTGAGCTGAAGTTCATAGGACTGCCTGACCCCGAGCCATGGGCTCTTGTCCACTGGGGCAGCCCATCCAGAAGGCTCTGGGTTGGCCCACTGAGCCTGTCCTTTCACGCTCAGAGCTGAGGGTAAAGAGAGGAGCTGGGGAGTGCTTGCCGCAGGACCCAGGTGGACAGGCCCCGGGGTTCTTCTTGTGTCTCTGGGTGACACACGAGCCCCTCAAGAACCTCTGGCACCATCAGGTGAATCTCCAGTTCTGTAGGCCCCAAGCCACCCGAGGGTCAGAGCTGGGTGAGCTACTTTCACTGAGGAGCAGACCAAGTCCGGGAGACCAGAGCACTTCAACCAGGGAAGCAGGAACCCCCAAGGCAGCCCAGCACTGTCTTCACTAGGAAAGGCTTGCTGGAAGGAGGGAGGGTGCAGGGCAGATGTCAGTGCCAGTCGGAGCCGGCTCTGTAGGGCGACCATGCAGGGGAGGGATGTGCAGGGGACAGGTACCCACATATGTTTGGGGGGGCGCATGAGGTGCACTCGCAGGTGTGTGTGCATAAACGACACAGGCATGCTCTTATATCTGCATGCACATGTGTGCAGCTCCCTGCGCTCTGGGGCGAGTGTATATAATGCACACGTCTGTGTTCATGAACACGTATAAAGGTTCCTAAATCCTGTTGGTCGCTCCCCGTTCTCTAGGTTGTGTGGTTGGTTCCATCTTCATATCCCCAGGCTGCTCTGATTCTCACCTTCCCATCCTACCTCCTGACCTGACAAGAGTCAGGTAGGAAGGCTGTGGGGTGTCTTCTTCCTACTTGGGGCAGCCCTGCAGCCTGTCCAGTTGGCACCTGGTGCCTAGCAGGCTTTCCTGAACGGTAAGAAAGCAGTCCAGCCATTCGTCCTTCCAACAGATGTTTTTTTGAATACCTAGTGTGTGCCAGGTACATGGCCCTGAGGACAGTGGTGGTATGAGTCTTGGCCTCATGAAGTTGATAGTCTCCTGGAAAAGCCTGATGTGAATACTAAGAAATGAATCTTTAATTATTACTTGCTATGATGGAGAGATTAGGGAACTATGAAAACCTGTAACAGGACTTTGACGGGAGTCAGGGAGGACTTCCCTGAGGAATCGGCAATTGAGTAGGCATTAACAGGGAAGTGAAAGGAGGGAAGCACATTGGACAAAGAGGGGGAATAGCATGTGCAAAGGCCCCGTGGCTAGAATATAGAGAGAGGGATAGGCTCTGTAGTGAGGTGGAGTTCCACTCCCATGACGTAAATAGGGCTCAGCTTTCTCTTTTCCTCCTGCATTGGCACCCACCTCAAATATAACCATTGGGCTGCTGTTCTGATAGCGAATAAATCCTGTGTCAGACATCCCCATTCACTTCCCTATTCCATCCTGGTGGCCCATGGTAGGCATTTGGGAGATCGCTGACAGAGGTTGTACATGGCACGTGCCATGAGCCAGCCTCGCCTCCTGCAACGGGGAGCTCATGTCCCCAGATTTATTAGTTCCACGTAGCTGGCAGCAAGAGAGGGATGCTAAGAAAGAACAGCAGCCGGGAAGGAGGTTACTCCTAGGGCAGATCTTACTGCCCTCCAGGACCTTCTATCCCTGCTCCAAGGAGCTGGGGCACAGTAGAAATGGGCAGAAGATGGACTGTCAGATGAGAAGGGATTCTTCTCTAGGCATAGAATCAAAGCAGGAAGGAGAAGTACATAAGACTGGGTGGATGTGGGGCCAGTTTGTTCAGCCCAGGGCTGAATGCTACTGCTTGGCTCCAAGGGGGCCTTGTAGGGGCTGACAGGCATGGTCCCTCTCTCTCTCCGCCCTGCCCCTCTTCCCAGCCTGTCCTTGGGAGACCAGTAATGTCTTGGGCAGGGTCATGGACCCTGTTCTGCCGTGGGCTGGCCACTCCTGCAAAGTGTGGCTTCCTTCCCATCAGGTGGGGAAAGTAGCACCTGCCCCTACACACGGCTGGTTTCCTGGGAGACCCCAGAGTGGTGACGTGGGGTCAAAGGCTAAGCAGTCAAAGGCTTACAGTGGTCCAGAGAGGGTTTTTATTGTCCGTGGCCTTCGAGGACCCTGACCGGGCTGTCCTCTACCCCTTCAGCCTGTGTGCAAGCCCAGCTCTGCTGAGATGGGCCCTTGATGGGCCACGGAGCCTGTGTCGTCTCCGACCTGGGGAAGGTTCGCTGAGAGGTCCTGTCTGGGAGGGCTGTTGTGAGAATGGGATGGGACAGCTTGGGAGGGCGCTCAGCACCGAGCCTGGCCAGCAGCGTGCTCAGAGGAAGGCAGGTGTGAAGGAGGGTGTATGGCCCGGGCGTGCGCTCAGGGGCCTGGATTCAGAAGGCCCCATGCTTGACCTGATTCGCTGCTGTCACTGTCTTGAAATTCTTAATTTTTGAATGAGGGGCCCCATGCGTTCACTTGGTTCTGGGCCCTACAAATTACACAGCTCAAAAAAAAAAAAAAAATTACACAGCTCGTCCTGGCTCCAGGAGCTTTCTCATTCCCTCCCCTTCTCTGCTGTTTCCATGCATTCCCACACTCAGCACGCACTCGGTTAATGCTTGCTCTGTGGCATGCTCTGAGCAAGGACCCACAGAGCTTGTTCCCATTTCTGTTGCATAAGAAACCACCAGAGCTTGGCTGCATAAAGCGATAGCCGTTTTCTTACCCACGTGGATCGGGTAGGTCAGGAATTATGGAAAGAGCTCAGCAAGGGGCCCTTCTGTGCTCCTCCGGGTGCGGGGGTGACTCCAACAGCTGGAGGCGTCTCCCTCCCATGTCTGATGCCCAGGCTGGGCCTATCGTGAGCACCCACACACGGCCTCTCCCCACGGGGCAGGCTTTGCAGACACAGGGGTTCTGAGCAGCACCACCTCAGAGGAGGCCTCTGGGAGAAAGTGTCCCAAGAGAACCAGGTAGAAGTCGTGTGGCCATTCCTGACCTAGCCTCAAATTCACATAGTCATTTACACTGAATTCTCCTGGTTATAGTGACTCACCAAAGCAAGTTTACACCAAAGGCAGAGGATGGAGACACTCCCGGTGGAAAGAATGTCAAAGCATTTACGCAAATGTGGATGTCTTGGAACCAGTTAGAGCTCCAGTTCAGTCCCCCTCCTTTCCAGCTCCCCTTGGTGTTTTCCCTGGCTATTCTCACCACTCAGGGGTTCCGTGGCTAATGTCCTTTCCTCCCCACTGCACTGGAAACTTCCCTAAAGCAAGCAGAATCTAGGGGGGGTGCAGACCCCAGTCCAGGAACAAAGGCAAGGCGCTGGGAGGCACAATGGCCACCAGATTCCAGGATGGCCTGGGGCCTCCCAGTCCTAATCAGGGCATGTGGTTGCAAGGTCGAGGCTGAAATGCACCCAGCCCCTCAACCCAGTTCTGTGGACGGGTGAGCAGGGGCTGACCTGCTTCCTTGGCTACTGTTGGGCACAGCAGTGAGCCCCTGTGTCTCCGCTCCAGAAGCCTTACCCACCGTCCCTCCCAGTGCAGAAGACACGGGCGGGGGGGAGGGGTGAGGCAACAACGATACTCCATTCAGTGGCTGTTTATTGAGTCTAGAAGGATGGCAGTGAGCAAGACAGACAAACATCCCCATACGTTCCAGGGGCAGGAGGCAGATGATGAATCAGTGAAACACAGAGTGTGTCAAATGGGGAGAAGTGTCATGGGGAGAAATCGCGCTGGGCCAGTGGGAAGCACCAGGGGTGGCAGTGTTACTATGTTCTCTCCAGAGGCCATTGGAGAGACCTCTCGTAGAAGGCGGCAGTGGATGGAGGCCTGAAGAAAGGAGTGGAGGGGTAGGACTTGGGAAAGAGCTGCTCAGGCTGAGGAAGCTGCAGGGAGAGACTTTGAGACCAGAGCCTGGTGGTGTAGGTAGAGGAGAGGTGGGTCACAGGAGGTGGCTGACGAGGACAGGGAGCCTATCGGACATGACAGCCAGAGAGATTTGATGGATCACGGTGGTGGCCATGTAGGGAATAGGCTGAGGTAGGGGTGGGGAAGAGTGAGGGTGAGGAAGGCACCAGGTGGAGGCTGGGAGAGCAGGTGAGAGGTGATGGCTCCACCCACACAGGTGACAGGGCTCCGGCTCAGGTCTGGGCCCAGCAAGGTCCATCTGCCTTCATCTCCACTGACTGCCAGGGGGGCCCTACGGTTTCAGTCTCCTCCTCTATAAAATGGGGAGAAGAAGTCCCATCTCAGCAGGGTTGCAGAACAATGAATGGAAAGGCCCCCACGTTGCCAGTGCTTTGGTAGTGGTACGAGCGCCTGCTGCATGCCAAGCGTCCAGGGTGCTCCGCGCTGTTCTAGAACGGTGGCCTCTCCCCACTTCTGATAGCATCGGTTCAACTTGATTCTATCATCGTATAAAGCTGGTGACAGAAATTGCCAACATGAATTATTAGTAAGTCTGGGAGATAACACGACCCGACGAGCAGACCTCATCGAAATACTTCAGCAAAACCGAATGGAGCCAGGGAGGTCAACACAGGGGAGAGCCCAAGCTGGGCCTCCGGACACGCCTGGGCCACCTCTCCCACCTTCCCCTGCCTGAGAAGGGCCCCCTGCCCCCCCCCCCAGTACCTGGCGCTGGGCCTCCCCACCCCCTCCTGACACCCTTCACTGCGGGCATCTTAATTGATCTCATTGTTCTCTAGTCCCTTGAGACGGGAGACTCCAGCTGTGCTTAAACAGAACAAAATCTCTTCCAATTTCCCCACCGTTTAAAAGAAAATTGAATATCTGCAGCCTGGGGAGGGGAAGAGGGAGGTAAAACACTGTGTGCACGTGCATGTACACACACACACACACACATCACCCCAGCACCGCCCCACCGCCCCGAAGCTGGCCTGAAAGGCCTTTGGAGGCACACCTGCCCCCATTTGGGGCATGTACTTCCGAATCCCTGTAATCTATTCTTGGGTTCATCTCCAGCTGGAGAGGCTGGTGCAGTGGCTGCGGGGGTGGGGGGGGGGTGCTGCTGATTAACAGGTCAAGTCCCTCTGTCAGGCCTTGGTGCTCCTTGGCTGTGTGTATCTCTTTTATCCAAATATCAATCCCTAACACCAAAATGGGATGGGCTGAGAGGTAGGACAGGCGCTAAGGCGAGACACAGAGCACACAGTTGGCTGCCGCCAGCCCACCAGCACCTAGGGCTTCTGGAAGGAGCCATGGCAGGGCCTGTGTGAGGATGGAGCGCTGCCCCTTCTGCCCCCGCCGCCGTCCCCACCCCCACCGTGATTGCCCGGGACCTTGCCTAGGATCTGACCGTGTTCAGCCATTTACTCAGCTATTTGACTTTTGGCAAATGGAGAGAAAGCCCTCATTACCTGTCAGGCCCTCAAACCCTCCCTCCCTGATGCCCCCAGAATCCTCCATCCTGGACCAGAGCAGCTCAGCCGCTGACCTTTGCCCCTTGAACAGAAATGAAAGGCCAGGCCTCGTGAGTGGGTGTTGTGAGCTCAGCAAATGATAAACCCTTTGTAGGAGGTTAATCGTCTCGTCTGAGCCCATCACACAGAAGCCAGCAACGGACGGCCAGAGGGGTCAGGAACCTGCCCCAGGGTCAGCCAGCTAGCAAGTGTCCAAACAGGATTCGAACCTGGGTCTGTCCAATTCCAAAACCCCTGGAACCCCTCTCCTGCTTGCTGGTCACCATCAAGTGCCTTCCCACTTTGGGCTCCAGTGGGTGGTCCACCAGTGGGTGGGCTCTGGTGGGAATTGGTTGACTCCAGAGTCCAGGGAGATGAGCAGGGCCTGAGCCTGGGACGCAGGAGTTCTGTGGTCACTGGGTGACCTTCAGCGGGTCCCCGGCTTCTGGGGCCTTGGTGTCCTCATCTGTAAAATAATGGAGTTGTGCCGGAGACTCTCGAAGGTCCCCTGTGCTAACAATGTGTGACTGCCTGCCCCCCCGGAGAGTCCCCCCACACCTGTGCCCAGAGCCTGTGGTCCCCTGCACTCTGCCTGTCAGAGTCACCCTTCAGTAGGTTAGCCGCTGATTGTTCCTGCTCAGGCAGTTGCTCACAGGACACCAGAGCCGAGAAAATGGACCCCCTGGGCAAGAGGACAATAGGTAGCTGTAAGAATGGCCGCAGAATGAGTTCATAAATGCAGTCAACCAAACGCCTGCACAAAACCCACCTGTGCCCTCTGCTGGGAAGGTTATGGGCTCCGGGAGGGGATGACGGGAGCGGGAGAGGCTCAGAGCTTTCGCCAGGGCCTCAGCCTGAGGGTTTGTCCTGGGAGGGGCCCCACAGAGCTTTTGGGGAAGTGGAGCTGGGCCTATGCATTCGGGGTTGGCGGGATTGGCGTAATCTTGCTTCACAATCCCTCTAGGAGGCAATGACAGCTGTGGTTCCTGCTAGCTGCTTTCTGGAGTGGCTCAAAGTCCCTGTGCCCATTGGTTTGGTGTTTTTCAAACTTTTTTTTTTTTTTACTATAATCCATAATGAAAACTACATTTAACTTCATACGCAGGACATACATACATCCATATCTAGAACAAAAACAGTACCTCCTTACCACATGTAATAATATACTCTAGTATTTTATTCTACTAGACTTGGGTTTTTTTTTTTTTAAGAGAACTTTTGAGGTCTATTAGCAACTGTCAAATGTATCATGTACTGTTATTAACTCTAATCACCATGTTGTACATCATATCCTCATGAATCATTTATTTTATAACTGGAAGTTTGTAGCTCTTGATCCCCTTCACCCATTTTTGCCCTCCTCCCACTCCCCGCCTCTGGCAACCACGCCAATCTGTTCTCTGTGAGCTGGGTTTTTGTTTTTTAAGATTCCACATGTCGGTGAGATCCTACAGAATTTGTCTTTCTCTATCTGACTTATCTCACTTAGCATGATGCCCTCAGGGTCCATTCACATTGTCACAAATGGCAAGATTTCCTTCTTTTTTTATGGCCGGATAATACTCCATTTTAAGTATACAGCACGTTTTCTGTTGCCATTTATTCTTTGATGGACACTTCTAAGTTGCTTCTCTATGTTGGCTGTTGCAAATAAAGCTGCAGTGAACATGGGAGTGCACATACCTTTTCAAGATAGTGTTTTCATTTTTTTTTCAGATAAATACACAGAAATGAGATTGCTGGATCATATGGTATTTCTATTTTTAATTTGGGGGAGGGGTCCCTATTGTTTTCCATAGTGGCTGCACCAATTTGCATTCTCACCAAAAATGCATGGCTTCCTTTTCCTTCACATCCTCAGCAACACTTGTTGTTTCTTGTCTTGATGATGATAGCCATTCTGACAGGCGTGAGGTGATACCTCATCATGGTTTTGATTTGCATTTCCCTGCTGATCCGTGATGTTGAGCACCTTTTCACGTGTCTGTTGGCCATCTGGATGTCTTCTATGGAAAAATGTCTATTCGGGTCCTCTGCCCTTTTTTTTCTTTTTATATCAGATCTTTTTCTGCTGTGGAGTTGCAGGAGTTCTTTATATATTTTGGATATTAACCCCTTATCAGATTTGTGACTTGTAAATATTCTCTCCCCTTCGGTAGGTTGCCTTTTCACTTTGTTGATGGCTTCCTTTGCTGTGGAGTAGCTTTTTAATCTGATGCTGTCCCACTTATTTATTGTACCTTTTGTTGCCTGTGCTTCTGGAGTCAGATCCAAAATGTCATCCCCAAACCTGGTGTCGAAGAACCTACCACCTATGTTTTCTTCTAGTTTTATGGGTTTAGGTCTTCCATTCAAGTCTTTCATTTTTTTTTTTAAATTAGAGTTAATTTCTGTATATGGTGGGAGACAGTGGTTCAGTTTCATTCTTTTGCATGTGGCTGTCCAGTTTTCCCAATACCACTTACTGGAGAGACTGCCTTTTCTCCATTGAGTGTACTTGGCTCCCTTGTCAAATATTAGTTGGCCATATATGCATGGGTTTATTTCTGGGCTCTCTATTCTGTCCCATTGATCTACGTGTCTGTTCTGCTGATGTCATACTGTTTTGATTATTATAGCTTTATAATACAGTTTGAAATCAGAGCATGTGATATCTCCAGCTTTGTTCTTTTTTGTCAAGATTGCTTTGGCTATTTTGGGTCTTTTGTGATTCCACATTAGTCTTAGGATTGTTCTATTTCTGTGGAGAAAAAAAATGCCATTGGAAGTTTGATAGGGATTACATTGAATCTATAGATTGCTTTGGGTAGGATAGACATTTTATCAATATTCGTTCTTCCAATCTATCAGCATGGAGTATCTTTCTATTTGTGTTTTCTTCAATTTCTTTCATGATGTCTTATAGTTTTAACCTTAGTATATTCTATTTTCTTCTACCAGATTTCATTTTTTAAGATACCAGTCACGACCCACTAGATTGATTTCATGACCAACTAATGCAAGTTTGAACATCTCTAGAAGAAGCCTCCTCTACTTACTATGCAATGATGATGATGGTAGTGGTGGTGGTGGTGGTGGTGGTGATATTATCTCATGTTCCTCAAGCATTCAGTACAGGAGGCAGAGTGGTAGGGACCCCAGGCTCCAGACTTAAACATCCAA
The DNA here is from genome assembly GCF_048164855.1 of Canis lupus baileyi. Taxonomy (NCBI): domain Eukaryota; kingdom Metazoa; phylum Chordata; class Mammalia; order Carnivora; family Canidae; genus Canis; species Canis lupus. Next base: position 23,143,362 of record NC_132841.1, read on the forward strand.
GTTTATCCTGACTCAGCCATTTCTGAGCTATATGACTTTGAATAGGTTGCTTGTATCAGCAGTGACCCAGTATAGCTACCAGTCACAGAACCACCCCCCAGCCCCCAGAGAGTTTCTTAAATAAGATTGAAGTGTATTTCTCTCTCCCTGTAAGGGAGATATACTGCTTTCCTATAGAGGTGAGCAGCCTTGGGTGGCTCCTTCAAGCTCTCTTCTCCACGCTGTTCCTAGGATGTGGCACTCATCATCATCATAGTCCAAAGTGGTTGCTAGAGCTCTGGCCATCACATCCATATTCTAAGCTGCAGAATGAAAGAAATGAAGAAGGGTACTCTCCCTCCTTTTTAAGAAGACCTCCTAGAAATATCGTACAAACTTTTGTAAGTTCATCTCATTGGCTAGAACTTACTCATATGGCCGTGCTTATCCTCGAAGGAAGCTGGCACATGTTACCACAGATAATGGTTCTAGGCGGACTGGAGTCTATAGCAGTTCTAGGCAGATAGTGTCGTACCACCCAAAAATAACAATTTTTGTTCATTTGAAAAAGGGAGCATGGATGTTTATTCTCTGCCACATAACCTCTCGTGTGCCTCGGTTTTCTCTTCTGGAAAAATGGTGATGAGGTTCGCTCCTTATGGATTTGTTGTGGGGCTTCAGTGAGATAATTCACATAAAGAACACAGACACAGGATAGGTGCTAAACAAATGGTAGGTACTGTCACTCAGTGCCTGGCGCCGAGCTCAGCAACTACACGTGACATCTCGCAGAGGCCCCCATGACGACGTGGTGAGGTAGAAATTAGCCTCCCCGTTTTATAAATGACAGCACTGAGATTCAGCAAAGTTAGCTGTTTGCCTGAGGTCATACCGTGGAAGGGGCAGAGCTGAGGAATGAACCCTTGTTTCTAGAATGCCACATCCTTTCCTTTCACCATGAACTTGCACAGCCTCCTCACGGAGACCGAATCCCTCCCTGGGAGCCTGGTGAAGCTGTGGGGCGGAGGGGTATGACAAGATGCACGCTGAACCTGACTGGCAGGTGTCTGAATCCAAGGCCAGAGCTCACTCTGCTGGCTCAACCACCTGCAGCAGGCACCCCCTGCCCAGAGGGGAAACAAGACCAGGACAAAAGACCCCTCTAAGCTCCCCAGCAAGATCCCTAAACGTAGGGTCTGGAAGATAAAGGTCTTCAATTTGTTCAGTGATCCTGGGCAAGCCTCAGTCTCTCTGTCTGCAAAATGGAGGGAGTGCTGCTCATCTTTGTCTCTGCTCTGGGGACATTGTTACAACAGCGCGACCAGCGTGTTTCGAACTCCTCGAGAAACAAGTCTTTGTAAGGGAGATATACTGCTTTCCTCTAAGTGAGCAGAACATTCTGACTGCTGGAGGTGGGGGTGGGCGGGGGAGCGAGGGAACCCAAATGCCTGTGCGTGGGGGCTGCTGCTCAGGCATGAGTGCTCGGGGCGCTCACCGGATGTGACTGTCTTGCCATCAAGCCCTGGGCTGAAGTGGCCCAGGTGAGTGGGGGCTAGGGCTGCAACCCTCTGCTGGTCTCAGAGATCACCGGTGATTTATAGTTCCTGTGTCGGACTTTGACCTTAATTTCTTCTGTCGTCGCAGGGCTGTAAAATTCATTAGGGACCCGCAGGCGGAGTGATGGAGATGTCAGGTGGGCAATCATGTGGGTATTTAATCTATCAGATGTGTGGCTTGCCATTTAGGGAGACAACAAGAGAATGTGGAATCAATACGGCTCATTAGCGAGCAGCACGTGCTGGCCCAATCAGCGCCCGCCAATGGCAGCAGGCGTGGGGGGCGTGCCACCTGGACTCTAAGTCACCTTGGGGTGAGGACGTGTCCTGGCGCGTGGTGGGACCAGCCCCGACCCAGGCACCTCTCCCTCACCTTCCTGCTAGGCCTGGAGCTGCCTGTTGCATCCCACGGGGCAAGGGAGAAGAGGGAAGGGGTGAGGGCAGGGGTGTATGGTGAGATCTGGTAATGGGGGAGTCATGGTTTGACTGCACCTCCAGGGGGTTGATTAGACTGTCTTTTCTTCTTCCTTCCCTCTCCTCTGCACATGAGGGCTCACTTAACTGAGCCTCAGCCCCCGTGTCTGGCCCCCCGTCTCTCTGGCCCCCTCCCCTTCTCATCCTCTGCCACATAATCCCAGCTTGATGACTGGCCCCGGAGAGGCCCTGCATCCCTTCTGACTGTGAATGTCTTGTTCACCCCCAGGCAGCCAGCTACTCTCCCTCCTGCATCCCTGGGAAATGGTTTTCTGTCTCCTTCTTTCCTTTGTTTGATGGTCAGATGTGATTTTTTTTTTAAGTCACTCAATTGAGTCTTCCTCAAACCCAAGGGCGTAAGGGAATGGACAGTGGTATAGGAGGGCTAGGAACTGAATTTTTTTCCTCTTTGTTGTGTGTGTGAATGTCAGACAGACTACGGTTCAAATCCCAGCTCTGCCAGGGATTTGAACCCCAGCTGGAGGACCCTGAGCCGCTTGCAGCTGTGAGAACAGGGATGTGCTGTCACCATGTGTGCCCAGTGCCCAGCCCGTGTCTGAGGCCTGGCTCCCCCAGACGCAGACTCTGAGACAGGACTTGCGGGCAGGCAGCTTACCTGGGAGGTGGCCCCCAGTAACCTGGGACTGGGAAGTGAGATGAGGCCACTAAAGGGGGTGTCGTGAAGCCACTTACTGTGGCGGGCTGTTGGAGCTCTGTCCACTGAGACACCTGAGGGGGAGAGGTGAGCCAGTGTCCCTCCGGGCAAGGAGGCTGGGGTACTGATCCATCGACTCCAGCCCCCACTGGGGATGTGGATACCCCGACATGGCAACTGCTTCCTTGAGAGAAGAGCCTGTGGGGCCAAAAGAGGTCCAGGCACTCAGTATAGCAGCCTCTGCTGGGTGGAGTGAGCACCAGGGGGTTGTAGGTGGCGCTGGCTCTTTCTGTCAGTTGAACACTTGTCACGTCCATACAACAAGGGAAATAGGAGTATTTATTCCCCCAGAGTGGGAATGGAAGTGGAACGTGTCAGGACACAGATTTCTTAGGATAATGCCTGGAACCCAGTCAGGACTAAACCAGGCTGAGCTGCTGTTACTGGTTTTCTAGTTATTATTAGCTGGAGCTGCATCGTCTGTAAAATGGGATTGTGCTTCTTATCTTGCTGGTTGTTTTAAGGATTAGGGACGAAGCTTGTCCAGTTCCTCAGGCAATGCCAGGCCCACAGGTGCCGCTCAGCAAGGCAGTGATCTCTGCCATCCCTGTGCCTCTGAGGGCCCCCCCCCCACCGACAATCCCTCCCCCGAAGCAGGAGGCCCCGGGGACCACCAGGCCCGCCCAGGCCCCAGGCTCTGGCAGCTGCCTGCCACCCTGACAGCCTTTGACATCTCGTAATTGCTTTCCCAGGAAGACTCCTTTAAGCACAGAGCTGCTGGCCAGAGCAATTTGCTCCCCATCAATTTTTATTTCCAGGTTTTAAAATAAAGAGAACTAAAGAAGGGGGTGGAGGAGCCCAAGAACAACACCGTGTCCTCAATAACAAACAAGCCGGGGACCCCTCACACCTGGAGAACACCTGTCAGCCTGATCCTCATCCCTCCTCCCCCTGCCACAGAGGCGAGACACCTTCATACCTGGGGCGGGGGCCTGGCTCGTGCTGGGCCAGGGGGATGCCTCCCGCAGGGCTGAGTGCCACGTGCCCTCCACCCCCACGCGGCCTGCAGCTGGCCCAGACTGCTAGGAAGTGACAGTGGGCAGACGAACACCTTCCCCCCCGAGGCGATTCCCACTGCCAGGCACCGGTCTAAAGCGCCTTACATGTGGGGGCGCCTGGGTGGCTCAGTCGGGTAAGCATCTGCCTTTGGCTCAGGTCATGATCCCAGGGTCCTGGGATCGAGCTCTGCATCAGGCTCCCTGCTCAGCGGGGACTCTGCTTCTCCTCTCTCTGCCCCTCTCCCCGCTCATGCTCTCTCTCTCTCAAATAGATCAAATTTGTAATAAAAAAAGAAAGGAAGGAAGGATGGACGGACAGACTTTACATGCAACCCTTTCTTTAATCCTCATGATGACTCGGCAAGGCAGGTACTACTATCAGGCCCATTTGACAGATGAGAGATGAGAGAGCAGAGCCTTAGAGTACATGTTCCTATGGTTGTTCCTCCTCCTTTCTCCTTCCCCTTCCTCCTCTCCTCTTCTCCCTTCCCCTCTCTTTCTCTTCCATCCCCCACCTCCCCCCCACCCCATCATATCCTTCTGGTGCCCATGCCTCTTCAGAAGTCCATCTACTCAGGAGCGGGGACTCTTGGCTTGTCACTGGTAGAAAGGACCTCGTAAGTCATCACATATAATCTCTTTACTCTGCTGCAGTCTGTGGAGGGCGGCCTCTGTGCCTGGCACTGGCTGGATGCGGGGCATGCACGTGGAGCAAGACCGGTCCTGGCCTCATAAAGCGCACAGTCTGTGGGAGGAGGTAGCCAGTGAACATGCACCCAGATGTTCCTGCCAAAACCACGCCCTTCTCCGCATCGCACCCAGCCACCAGGCAGGGCTGACCACCCCAGCTGAGTCCAGCCAGTTCCCAGCACAGCACTCACCACCCCAGTCTAAGCCCATTGCCTGTTACCACTACTGACTACCGTGACCACTCGGCTCCTAGCCCACGCAGCAGCAAGTGGGCAGCTGAGTGAACTTTTACAGAGGTAAATGGGTCCTGTTAGCTGAACCCATGGAGGTGAGAAGGAGCACTGTTGGCCCAGGAAAGTGGGGTTTAAGGGTTGTGAGGCAGGAGCAAGCCTGTCCTATTTGGAGCCCAGAGACTGGGTGGCAGGAGCCGAGTGATCCAGAGATGGTTCAGAGAGGATGTCAGAGGCTGGCCAATTTGGATTTTTGTCTCAAATGCTCTGGGAGTCTGACACACTGGCCAGTGGCATCTTATATCGTCAGTCTGGCTCCAATGGAGAGTGGGCTACTGGCGCCAGAGCAAGGCAGGCAGATGGGTGAGGAGGCCGTGTAGCACACAGGCCCTGAAATCCAGTGTCTCATTCAGGGTCCTGCAGCTGGAGGGTCGGAGCAGAAGCTGGACTAGAACCCAGATCTCACTTTGCCATTTTGTCGGCATTTTCATGACTCCACACTTAGTGCAGGTCCTCTGTGAGGCCCTTGGTGCCTGGTCTTGTACTGTGCCTTCCAAGGAGAAGCGCATTCTGACCCTGGAGGAGCAGAGGGTCCAGCAGGGTGAGCAGAGAGGCTTTAACACAACTTGTACAACAACTGGTCCTCAGTGGCTGCAGGGAAGTCAGTGTTGAGAGATCCTAAGGACCTCGCAGCTCTTAGTACCATGATTAATTAGTCTGCCATGGGCATGGGTAATGGAGTGGTGGCTGTCCGTCCCTGATCCCATGTTGGAACATGAGGGAGGAAAGGCCCTCGTCCCTTTCCCTACCACCAGTTGGGTCCCTACCCTTTTGTAACTACCCCCCAAACCAGTGACTCCACTGTCCCACGAGCTCTGAGCCTCTGTCCCCAGACCCAGACTCCCCAGCGGCATCCTCTTGTCTTAAGGCCTCCTATATGCCCAGAGAGCCAAGAGCAGGACCCAGGAGCTTTCCTGAATATGTTTTTCTTCCTCAGATCCAATGTTCCCGTGATCTCTCCCACACCCCATCATTCACTCCCTAGTACCACTGCCCACCTGGAGCACTCCCTTCTAATCCCCTACACAGCATTTTCCTTACAGTTACTAGCATTTTCTCTCCTCTGGGGAGTGTGACCTTTCCCCTGGCCAGGACCCGCATGAAGGTGCTCAGACCAGCAGCTTCCAGCCAGACCTTTCTGCCCACCTACCACCTGTCACACGCTCACCCGTCAGCCCCAGCTTCCTTCTTAGATGACAAGCAAAAGTGATACACCAAGCATGTCCCCAGAAGTGTGGGGCGGACTAAATATTTCCCCGCCATTGGCTTCCGTCTCGCATCCTAGAAAGAAAAAGAAATCTCAAAGAGCGCCATGGGGGAGAATGCAGGAGCTTGGGAGAGGACCAGGCCTTATGGGCCTATCAGGCCAGTGGAGGTCACCCGGCCTCTGGGCTCCTGGGGTCCTTCCGTGGAGGCCCTCGTGCCTCACGCCGGCCACACCAGCCTCCCAGAGCTTGCAAGAGTGCAGTTAATCTCCCGTAGTTTAAGGAGTTATTCAGAGAGGCTCAGCGAATGATGAATGTGGAAAGCATTACCAGCAAAGCACCGGGACTCCGTGGAGCTGTTTAAAAATGCATTCTCCCATGTAAATTTCTGCTCCATCAATCCTTATGACATGTCAAACATTGCTATTGTTTCCTGAACAAATTGTACCGTGTGCCCTTCTCTGCAGATTTGTGCACGGGAGCAGAACTGCTCGCTGGCACCTGCCGCCTGCCACCATTGCCGGGCCCCAGGGCTGCTGGGGAGGCAGCTGGGCCTGCCTTGCTTCAGAGCAGAAGCCCCGTGCGGGGTGTCTGGGCGAGCATGCGTGACGGGGGTGGGGGGGCCCTGGTGGGGAGTGATTGAGTGAGTGCCCGCCAGCTGCTGGCCTGCAGGGAAGGGCACACAGGTGGCCGGGAAGGGGTGTGGAGGGGCCACCGGGGCTGAAACGGGGTGGGGTGGGCCTTGCCCGAGACTGAGGGTGGGTGTGAGCATGTGCGTGTGTGTGTGTGTGAGATTGCGTAGTGGGGTGGGGGGCCCACCTGAGCCAGACAGGAAGAAGATTTCCATGGGCTGCAGGAGGACAGGGATGTATTGCGGGCTGCCTGGGCCCGAGAGAGAGAGAAAGAGAGAGAGAGAGAAAGAGAAGGAAGGGTAGGGAATTGTGAGGATACAGGAAGAGAGAAGATGCAAGGACAGGACTTTGGGGCTATAGAGAAGGGTAGAGGCTGTTTGAAACCGTGAGAGGAGAGGGTGTCTGTGTCCAGGGAGGGATCAGTGCTGTCAGAGAACAGCAGCACCCAGTGGGTGGCAGTTCAGAGGGAGACCCAGGAGAAGACCAAAGCAGGCAGGAGTCAGCTTGGGGCATAAGGCCTAGTGTCCGTGATGGGCCTCTGCTAGGCTATGAAGAGGGACAGCAGTGGGTGCAGAGATACACGGGGACAGTGTGTCGGTAAGAAAGGCCCTTGGTCCAGAGCAAATGGATGGAAGAGGGTGGGAGATGGCGACTGCTCACTGTGAATGAAAATAGGCTGAGTGAGGAGGGCCCCCTTGGGAGGGACCCAGGATTGTGGAGGACCTGACCACTCTCATGCAATGGTGGGTCCTGGGAGTGGGCATGGATGTCATGATGAGCAGGGCTGGGCAGAGAGCCCTTGTAATGCATGCAAGTTAAAGGAAGAGCTGTATCCAGAGGGTGCTCGGTGAAGGGCTCTGGGTGGGTTGGGAAGGGTGGCCCCAGCCAGTCAAGCTGCCCTGGCCTTTATCAGGTGACCGCCTCTCCCAGTCTAGGTCCTAAACCTTGTGCCCACACTAAGATCGAGCTTCAGTAGAGGTGGGGGGGGTCCTTATTTGAGGGTCCAGGGTCCCAGTGGGTGCACCTGCATCCTGGGAAACTACAGCCCGAGACCGTCTCCTGCTTCCTCTGCTGATGGGCATGAGAGGTGCTCTCCCCCCGCCCCACCAAAGGAGCAGCAGGGGAGGGGGGGTGGTTAATAGCTCACAAGAGTGCAGTTCAGTTCATACCTTGTACTGTGGCCATTTGACATTGAGCAAGTTGACTGACCTCTCTGAGCCTCAGTTCCATCTGTAAAATAGGGATAACATTGATTCTGGTCTCGCCACCACCAGAGTTGGGCTGTTGGAGAGAAGGAATGAAATAACACTGGGCATGGGTATGTGCTCATAGGGAGATGGCAAGGGGCACCGTCTTACCCTCCCCCTGCCCCATAGCCAAGGGAAGGATGGGCACCTCTGACTCAGGTCTGGCCAGTCTAGGAATTTGGCTGTCCCCCCACTGCAGGCTCACCTTGTCTTAACCTTTGGAATTTCCCCCACCATGCGTATATATTTTTTTCCTTTTTGTCAGCAGAAGAAGATTACACTTCTGCCGGCATTGTCCATCATGGAAATAAGCCCTCACGATGCAATTATAAAGGCCCAAATGAGGGAATTAGTTTTGCGGGTAATGCCGGTGTTGGGGGGGAATCAGAGGAGATGCCTTATAAATCAGGCGCTGGACAGCAGCCAGTCGCAGCCGCACCCTGTCCCCACGTGCCAGCGGCGGGGACAGCTGCTGACCTGTGTGCGGGGCCCCCCTTCCTGGGCTGGCCGCCTCCGAGCTCCGTGCCGGTGGTAGGGCCCTTCCCCGAGGGAGCTCCCCAGGGCTTCTCCGTGGCCCGCAGGAGATGGGCCCAGAGACCCAAGCACACCTGGGCAAAGAGGCCTTGCCCGGGACTCATGGGTCTAAAATAGCAGCCCCGTCACCTGCTAGCCTGCTTTCTGCTCTAATTCTCTGCACAGTTGTTACCATTGTCTGAAATTGTGTTCTTTGGTATTTCTCCTCTGCAGTCTCATCTTCTCCCCTTCCCAAATGTAAGGCACATTCGAGCAAGGGCCTTGGCGCTCCTGTAGCTGAGATGCCTGTGCCTGGGATGGTAGCTGGCATAGTGGCAGAGCCCAGAACACATTTACTGAATACGTGGCTGGGAGTCTGGTCATTGCCTTCACGAAGGTTCTCTCCGTGGAATGCCAGGTGTCTGCCCCTCTAGATCCACTCTGCCCCTTCCCACCCGCTCTGCGCGTGCCCCAGCAGGCTGACTGCATGGGCTATTGGGGGAGTCCTTCTCCTCAGTTTGCAGAACTCAGGTGGGACATCAGAGCTTGAGAGACTCGTTGGAGAGGCTCTAGAAATGTCAGCTGCACCCCCCTGGGTAACCTGAACAGCCCCATCTGGCTGCTCACTGCCCACTGTGGTATCTACTGATGGAGGGTATCACCCTCTCCCCTCCCCCCCCAAGAAAGAAGGTCATGCCAACCCTTGGTGGCCTGCAGCGGAAATCCCAGATTTTACTAAATTTGGCAAAGATCTTGACCCCTGTGTTGGACACAACAGAGGACACAAAAATGAGTAAGATACAGACTTCTCTTTCAAGGGGTGGACACGGAGCATACTCGGGCAGTTTTTAAAAATGGCAGATTGTACCACATATTCCAAAAGTGGTACAGCCAGGGGCTCTCAGGTCCAGATGAGGGAGTAGTCAGGGAGCCCCTTAAGTGAGAGGGCTTTGGGGATGGGTCCTGGGGGCTGGACTGGAGTTTGGATGGCAGTTACGGAATGAAGGGATGGTGTAACCAGGCACCAGGAGGACAGCCCGGGTGCACCATGGAGAGGTAGAAGCAAGACTGCCAAAGCCAGCCAGGCCTCAATACCAGGGAGCTGTTCTGGATTTAATTCAGCAATAACAGGGAGCCACCAAAGGTTCTTGAGCAGAGGAAGATCATATTAGCCATTGGTTTTGACTTCTTGTCCCTGGGCCCCTTATGACAGTTTTGGTAAGCAGTAAGGTGTACCAGTGTGTACCTATGGGTAAGATTCTAGCCCTGGGGGATGGCAGAGGGTATGCAGAGCCACCAGAGGGGAGGCCTGAGGCATACCTGAGGTGCTCACCTGGAACGCTGGTTTGGCATTCCTTAGAATTCCTGGGTGTGGTCTGAGAGCCGGCCAGCTCGGCCGTCCTCGTCCCCCATCCCTGTCGCTGTCTGACTGCCTTGTGAGACCCTGGACACCACCCTGCAGGGAGATACATATACTCATTCCTAGAATTTAAAAAAAAAAAAAAAAAAAAAAAAAAAAGCCAAACCAGGGCTCCAGGTGAGTGCTTCAAACTCAGGCAAGTTTCCTGGTGATGATCCTGTCTGCTTCCCTGTTGGGCAAAGGCAGGGAGCAGGGGGTTATATAACCCAGCTCATGGGGCTGTGGCCAGAATTAAACACATGTATGTGGATGCATGTTGTGGAGGCGTGGATGCAGATGTCCCTGTAGAGGACAGAGATCGCGAGCACTCCTGTGCAGGTGCCATGACCCCACCGTGTCCCCAGGGAGCCACAGCCCAGTGGAAGGAAATGTGGAAGTTGACAGCCTCCTCTCCACAGCACCTTCAGAGCTGGGAATGATTCCCAAAGGGCCGAGCTAACCCAGCCTTGGGGAGCCAAGGAGGACAGAAGGGGGTGAGCCAGAAAGGAAAGGAAGAAACTGATCCAGGCAGAGGGAGCAGATGGGCGGCCAGTCTGGCCCAGAACCCCACGTGGTCTGGCCTGGGTCAAAGATGAGGCTGGAGCCGCCAGCAGAGGCCAGAGGGCAGGGCCACAAGTGTGTCCTGGAGGAGGAAGGGCCTGTCCCTTGAGGGCACCAGGGAGCCCAGGAGGATTCAGGGCTGCCAAGTGATGGGATTTGCTGCTTCCTCCCAGGCACAGAGCCCCCTAACCCACAGGCCCCCCTGCAGGCCCTCTGTGTCGGTGCCAGCTGCCCCCACCCTAGCAGGGGCACAAAAGCAGCTTTTCATCTTCTTCTTATTCTGCTTCACACATTTGAAAGATGAAAGTTCTCCCTCTCCTCTTTGCTGGACATACATATTTCATACGGTCATTAGACGGTGGCACTAAAGGACTCACAAATCTTTCTCGGTCAGCATCAGTGGCTTGGGCAGGCAGCGAGAGGCCCGGGGAAAAGGGTCACTGTGGAAGCCATGGCTGTGCCAAGCCCACTGGGGGAGGCGATGAGGACTGGGGCCGGGGGGTTAGAGGCCAGTGTCTGCCCAGGGAGGAAAGACCAGCCCATCTTGTCACCTAATTTCTCTGGGCCTCAGCTGCTCCAGGCCCCCGCGTGAAAGGGCTTGGACAGGGGGACCTCTGGGGTCCTTCATGCCCTGACAGTCCTAGTGCAATTCCATGGGGCATCCAGATAGGAAGGACTCTTGTCCCCAAGGCCAGGAACCCCCTCGTGGTTTGACCAGGCCCCTTGCTTCCTCCAAAGCCCAGCCCTCTCTTCCTCTCCTCCCGATCCCCTCCGTGCCACCTAGCTGCTGCTCTCTTGGGTCCCTATCCCCTTCTCTCGGCCTCTTTTACTCCCTTCCCTCTGAATCCTGTCTTCCCTGGCTTTGCCACCCCCTCCCTTGTTGCCTGCCCCCACCCCTTTCTTACTAGAATTCATTCATTCATGTTCCGGGCATTCATGCAGCACCTGCTCTGTGCTGGGCGCTTTGTGCTGGGAGGGGAGCCCAGCTGATGCCACTCTGCCTCCGTTGCTCCCCCAGACCCTTTCCTTTGACATCCCAGGATGCTGAGGCCTGAGGGGGGTGATGATTGTCATACAGTGACCTGAGCTATTGACACCAGCCTGGCACTGGGATCTCTAGGCCACACTGCCCCCTCACCAAGGGGCCCGATGGCATCCGGTCAGTTCTTCCCCAGACCAAGCTGCACTTACGATAGTTGAATACTACCACACGTGGTGATGACGATTAGTGGGGCAAAGGGGGACTCGGGCTCCTCCGTGCTGCTTCTCTGGTCCCTGCATGAGAAGAGAAAGGCTTATTCTGAGGAGCTTTGTCTCCTTCCCCCAGAATCACCAGGCGTAGGTTCTTCCGAGAGCAAGCTCTCCTCTCGGTTCAGAAGGGATAACACACAGAGGCCAAGGGCATGGCGAGACAGCACTGGCTTCAAATCCCTGTGAAGGCTTGGGTGAGCTCTATTCCTTCTGTGTGCCTGTTTCCTTGTTTGCAAACTGGAGGTGGTACTGCTGGTAGGACCTACCTCATAGGATGGTTATGAAGATAAAATGTGTGACAAGTATGAGGTGCCCAGTAAATAAATGGCAGTTGTCCTGAGGAGTGGCTCAGGGTACCAGGGAGTGCCTGTCCGGGAACCAGTCCTGCAGAGGAGGGCGGGTCCCATGGCTCAGCATCTTCCTCATCACTTCTTCAACACGCATCCCTAAGAACCTGTGGTGTACTTGGAGCCTGACCAAGTGGAAGTCTGCACAGTCTGCTGGAACACACACAGTGGGGATGTTGAGGGGGAATCTGGCATAAGAGACAGACCTATAAAAGCAGGGCCACAGCCCCAGAAATGGCTTCTTTCTGTATAATCAAGTTTTCTGGATAACCGAGAT